>NC_050510.2:1274994-1912491 GCF_012460135.2 Molothrus ater | reverse complement strand
CTGTGGCCATGGCTTCATATTGATGTTCTATTGTCCCAATATGGTTTCATGCTTCAGCCATTTCAATAAGAGTTGGTTCTTGGTTAGGCAGGGACTTAAGGAGTTTTTTACAGTCTGTGTTTGCATTTTCAACAGCAAGTTTTAAAAGCAAAATTTCACTGGCATCTACATTATTGACCACCTTAAGCAAGCACTTGAATGCCAAATTGATAAACTGCATGTAGGGCTACTGAGGCCCCTGGACAATGGTTGTGTGTGACGGTGTTCACAGGGGTCTTAGGTTGAGGGAAGAGATGAGGATCTGACTCCATGTTTCAGAAGGCTTGATTTATTATTTTATGATATATATTGCATTAAAACTATACTAAAAGAATAGAAGAAAGGATTTCATCAGAAGTCTAGCTAAGAATAGAATAGGAAAGAATGATAACAAAGGCAGCTGTCTCGGACATTCTGTCCGAGCCAGCTGGGCTGTGATTGTCCATTAAGCAGAAACATCCAACATGGGCCAATCACGGATCCACCTGTTGCATTCCACAGCAGCAGATAATCAATGTTTACATTTTGTTCCTGTGGCCTCTCAGCTTCTCGGGAGGAAAAATCCTAAGGAAAGGATTTTTCATAAAAGATGTCTACGACAGTTGTGAACACTTTCTGAGGAGTTTTTGCATCAGGGACCTTACAAAAGGCTTGGTGAGCTGCATTCCAGACTCCATCAAGGGCTTCCCTTGGGCAGTCTCACGCCTGGGCGGCAGGATCTGTGTACGGTCCTGTCTTGGTTTGAAATGGGAGGAAATTCAGGGAAGTGATGCAAAGCTTTTTGTGCAACTGACAGTCTATTGAACCACTGAAAAGCTGGACACGCCTCTGTGAAACACACATGTTGGAGACAAAAACCCCGGGAACTCTCTCTTTCCTTTCTGGTCGGTAGGGAAGTGGCAGGCCCCAGCCCCGCTGTCTCGGCCAGGCGGGGCCAGGCGGTCCTGCTATGGGCTGGACCCCATTCTCCCTCCCCGGGCCGCCCACCGGCCCCCCCCCCCCCATCGGCTCTGGTCTGTCCTGACCGGGCTCCAGCAGCTGCCGGGCAGGAAGGCGTGGGAGGCTGCAGAACCCTGGCCGGAGCAGGTCTAGCTGCGACTATGAAGATCTTATCATCAAATCCCCTTCCCCAGCGCGGCTGAGACCAGAGACCCCTGCAGCCTGTGCAGAAAAGCAAAGACCAACCATGAGGCCAATCCTGACACAGCCCAGCTACAGCTCCCCACCAAAAGTTACCTGTGGATCAGGTAGGCCCTTGGTGAGATGTAAACCCTTTCAGTGCTTCAATCGTCCCTCGAGTGAGACAAAGGAACAAGATGCAAGCATGTAAAGGAACAGAATGAAGACATCGAGGTCAGTGAGGAAGAAGTTAAGTCCCAGATGGGAGGGAGGAAGAGATGCCTTGTTTTAGAGCTTAAATCCTCTTGGAAGCTATAGAGAAAGGACTCTTTTTCCTTAAAACACAGGAAACTATGGGGAGATGAAAGTGTTCAAATTGATATCGAGCAAAAGCCTCCATACTAAGATAAGCAGATGTTGAAATAGCTGTGATCCCATAAGAAGTTTGAACAGAGGAAGAGAGAAGAGTAGTCCTGTGCTTCCAAGAGAAGATCTCTGTTCTCAGAGATGAAGATGATTTTAGACATAGATAATAAGAACTTTTGCCTTTGAACAGCTCATCTTTAAAACAATACCCCATAAGTTGACATGGCCTACAGACAAGCTGTGGGAAGGCTTGTGGAAATGAGAAAGATTTCATGATGGCAGGGTTTCCCGGGTGGCTGTTATTCGTGACAAAATTGAGAACGACGAGAGAACTGGCTTTTTCCTCCTGTAGAGAAGTCTCCATAACCTTAACAAGAAAGACTTCTCTCCCTCAGTGAACTGTAGAAAGACTATTTTAAAGGTGGTAAACTGACTAGAAATCTTAGGTTTAGTTTCTTTACATTGTCAGTGGGAAAGAAAAAGTTGTGGGGGAAGAGAAGTGTTCTGAAAAGTTTGTTTTAACTCTTACTACTATTTTTCCTTTTAGTTACTTTTAATAAAATTTTCTTCATACCCTTTTAAAGTTTTGAGCCTGCTTTGCCTTTCTCCTAATCCTATCTCACAGCAAGAAGTGAGTGTATTGGTGATTAGCCAACACTGAACCCACCACATTCTTTAGTGCATTAGCTGAGAAAATCTCAAAATTGGAGAAATCTTAAATTGGTGAACCAAAACCACTACAGGTCCCATTCCCATAAGCTATCTGATTGTGAGGCCCACCAGGGTCTGATTAGCACGACTCATATAAGTTATAAGAAGGTTTTGCAAACCTTTCTCCCACTCCTTTTCACACAAGCTGTATTGAATGGAGGATAGCAGTAGCCAAGTAAGAGTTCTTATATCATGCAGGGTCATTATATGAACAGCAGAAACACAGAATCTAGCATGTTTGTAAAATGCGGTGAGCTGATACCATGCTCTGTAACTGGCCATTGGAGCTCTTTAATTTCTTGGAAAGACAGCTGTTCCCAATGGGCAGTTCGCTTTCGGGGTCCCAAATATATTACCAGTGCCACAATTCTTTCAGCAATGTCAAAATCCCCCTCCCTTAATGCTTGTTGTTTTAAGCGTACCCAGTTGTCATGAGGGTCGGGGGGGGGGGGGGGGGGGAGGGGGGATATAAGTCAGGTTCTTTGTCAGGATCAATGTGTCTGGGATCAAAGGGATCCTCCTCGGGATCTTCCTCTTCATTTTCCTCACTGTTTACTGGACCGTAGCCAGCAGTGAAAGCCCCTTCAGAGTGCAAAGGGCCCCCCTCCCTTCCCCTCATAAGAGGGGCTACTGGGGCTGTGGGTTGTGTTTGCTGTGGTGGGAGAGATGCAGCAGTCTCTTCGGAATGTAAGGAATTCTGAGACTCCACCATAAAGGCGGAGCAAACGGCAATCTGTTTGACTTGAGCAACAGTCTCTTCAGATTTTAAAGAGCACTGAGCTTCTGCCATAGAGGGAGGGCGGGCATTCCCCGTAGCTTGGGAGTTTTCTTGAGCCTTTAAGGCCTGAAAAATCACCCTCCAGGAGGGTAGCATTTCTGCAGCCGCTTTATTTCCCTTGGTAGCAGAATCCCATAGCTTAATTCCCGCTTTATCTCGCAGATCTGTTGTAAAGACTGTGGACTCCGTGACTCCTGGCATCTCAGCTGCTGTCCATCATAATAGGACTTTTAAGTCATGTGAGGGCAAAGTTTTGCCATGTTGTGGCAGCTGCTTAGACATAAGTTCAAAAACGTCTCTCCTGGGCAGACATCCCCTGACCCATTGTCCCCTGCAGCAGCTAACCTCCTATATCCCAGAGGGGTTCGTCGCTGGCCGGCTTTCTTGCTTCCTCACAGCAGCAACTTTGTTCTGTAAGGCTCGTAGTCAGTCGCTCAGCTAGGCGATCATCACTTCCTCACCACGAGGGCACCATTTGATGGCGATTGATTAGAGACGTGGATTCCATGGTTTGCACACATGAAGCCGCTTATTGATACACAAAGCTGAGTTTATATACCTTTTCAGCAGTAACTAAAAATAGCACAACTATAAAATTTATGTAACTAGGTAATATTTCTTAATTCAAAGCCTCATACAAACTAGCGCAGGTATGTATGGTCTTACATAAGTTCTGCTTACCAAGCACACCCCTAACTTCTGCATTCCTTCTTCAAAGTTCTGCTTTCTGTTGCCAAGGCTTGCAGCCTACTAATGTTAACATATCCACTTCTGTCATGAGCTGAACAGTGCTCCCAGCTCAGCTTTCTAGCTGTATTTCTACACAGGGCCTCCTCATGGGAAGAGCTTTTCTGGCTGCAGGACAATGCCCACTGCCATCTTCATAAAAGCAGTGAATGCTTGGCTAGAACTCTAGCAGGATGGGAGGGAAATGAAGGACAGTCTCCCCATGTCAATGCATTTCTGCTCCATGCTTACCCAAGGATGCTGGATCCCTCCTACTTTTTGGTGTCCACTGTTATTCACCATACAAGGCTGTATGGGTTCATGTGTGTCAGAGAAAAGACATTTTGAAAAACACCTGGAGGACAACGCAGTCATTGGTCACACTCAGCACAGCTTCATGACGGGAAAGTCCTGCTTGTTGAACCTGATATCCAAAAGCAAGGCTTTTGATACTGTCTCTCACAGGATCCTTCTGAACAAAATGTCCAGCACACAGCTGGATAACCATATTACGTGATGGGTGAGCAACTGCCTCATGGGTCAGGCACAAAGGGTTATAGTAAATGAGGTAACATCAGGCTGATGACTGGTCACTAGTGGGGCTTTGCAGGGCTCCATCCTCAGCCCAGTGATCTTGAACACCTTCATTAACAACCAGGATGCAGGACTCGAAGGAATACTAAGTAAATTTGCTGACAGCACTAAATTGGGAGGAGCTGTCGACTCCCTGGAGGCAGAGAGGCCCTGCAGAGAGACCTGAACAAATGAGAGAGATGGACAATTATGGGAAGGCAGCTGGGCAGTGGAGCAGAGAGTACTGCAGAGTTGATGGATGATATGGACATCTTGGCCTTGGTAGGCCAAAAGCCTTGGGAACATCAAACAGAAATCTGAGGGAGGAAGGAAAAGGAATGTTGTGCTTTGTTTTAAGGAAGTAATGTAAGACTGCAGGTGCAAGATTGTATTAATAATGTAGTTATTGCTTGGCAGCGGAAATTTTATTCAAAGCTGTAAGAGTATAGAAACCGAGCTTTAGAAACAATAAACGACTTCTTGCTTGCACTAAATGGAGTCCCATCTCTCAATCCTGACAGGCAATCACAAACTGTATGAAGTTCAAAAAGGGCAAGTGCTGGATTCTGCACCTGGGACAGGGCAACCCTGGTTGTGTGTATAGACTGGGGAACAAAAGGCTGGAGAGCAGCACTGCAGAAAGGGGCCTGGGGATCCTGGTTGATGGCAAGTTGAATAAGAGTCAGCAGTGCCCTGGCAGCCAGGAGGGCCAACTCTATTTTGGGGTGCATCAGGAACAGCATCACCAGCTGGTAGAGGGAGGTGATTATCCCACTCTACTCTGCACTGGTGTGGCCTCACCTTGAATATTGTGTGTAGTTTTGGGCATTACAGTATGAAAAAGACATTAAACTATTAGAGAGCATTCAAAGGAGGGCCAGGAGGATGGTGAAGGGTCTGGAGGGAGACCTATACGAGGAGTGACTGAGGTCACTTGGTTTGTTCAACCTGAAAGAGATTTAGGGGTAGACCTCATTGTGGTCTTCAACATCCTCATGGAGGGGAAGCTGAGGGGCAGGTGCCAATCTCTTCATTCTCATGACCTGTTGTGGTTTGTGTTTGGTTTGTTCCGTTCTCCCCTCTCCTAGTTTGGCAAGTTGGTCTGGCTCAAACCCCCAGTTATGTCAGTCACGGTTTTCCCCTCCTTATTTTCCCTCATTATCCCTTATTTGTCCTTGTATCCCCTCCCCAGGCCTTCTGCCAGTCACCGGCACCCCACCCCAAGTTCCAGAATCTTCCAGCTAGGGTGTCGAGTGATTGGCTGGTAGGCCTGGGCTCCTCCCCTGACCTATCCCCATTGATCCACACCACCCATCAGTCTTCAATGTATCCAAATTTTCGTTCTATGATTGGTTTCTTGTGTACCCACCCCTTCCCTTTAAAACCCGGTCCCCGGAGGGGCTCGGGGCTCCTCCTCCGCTCGCCACCTTTGGGCGGTCACCCTGCACTTCCCCTACCCTGGATTGAACCAAGTTGCTTCACCCAGCAGAGGAGAGCCATCTCTTTTCTTCACTCCTGCAGCGCGGTTGCTTTAATATCGGTGACTGTTTCTTCTCGCCCCACCCACGGTCGGCACATGCCACTGGCTTCATGCCAGGGGAGTGCCGGTGTAACTGAAGGTGGCTGGTCTCTCTAAACCCCTTCAGCCGGGCCCCCCTTAAAAACAGCCACAGCTTCAATGACCAGTGACAGGACTCGAGGAAACAGCATGAAGTTGTCAGGGGCGGTTTAGGTTGGATATCAGGAAAAGGTTTGTATTGGTCGGGCACGGCCTGATTTTAGGTAGCAGGGGGGCCACAAAGATGGCTCCTGTGAGAAGCTGCTGGAAGCTTCCACCATGTCCAGCAGAACCAATCCCTGATGGCTCTGAAGATGGACATGCTGCTGGCCTCAACTTTGCCAATGATAGAGGCTAGTAACGCCTTTGTGATGACATATTTAAGAAGAAAACCAAAACAAAGTCAGGGGTTTTCCTTCTAGTCAGAGAAGAGGAGGAGGAGGAGGTGAGAACATGTGAGGGAAGCAACATGGAAACACCAAGGTCAGTGGAGGAGGGGGAAGAGGTGCTCCAGGCACCAAAGCTGAGATTCCTCTGCAGGCCATGGTGAAGACCATGGTGAAGCAGGTTGTCCCCCTGCAGCCAATGGGTCCACGAGGGATGCAGAGATCCACCCGCAGCCCGTGGGGGAGCTGCCCATGCCAGGGCAGGGTAGAGGCCTGGAGGAGGCTGTGATCCAGTAGGAGACCCAGTGGAGAGAGAGGGCCCTTGCTTCCAGGCTGGAGGAGCCTGTCCTTGGAGGACTGCACCCCATGGAAGAACGACCCACGTCACAGCAGTTTTGGGAGGACTGTCTGCCTGTGGGGGGAGTTCACGTTGCAGCAGATGCAGTAGGGCTGCTGCTCGTGAGAGTGGACCCACGCCAGAGAAGTTCACGAAGAGCTGTCTCCCGTGGGAGGGACCCCACAGCCTCACAGGGGAAGGACTCCTCTCCCTAAGCAGCAGAAGAAAATTTCAGTGATGAACTGACCAAAACCACCCCACCCTGTCTCCCTGCACTGTCGGTGGGCTGAGGGGGAAACAGTGTTTTAAGGGCTTATTTTATTTCTCATTATCCTCCCCTGATTCTGTTAGTAATAAATTCACTTTTCAACTAAAGTTGAGCCTGTTTTGCCCTTGAAATATTTCTCCCAGTCCTTATCTCACTCATGAAGCCTTCAATAATTTTTTTCCTTTTCCCTCCTTTGCCCAGCTGTGGCAGGGGAGGGCAAGCAAGCGACTCTCATGGGTACCTGGCATTGGGTCAGTATCAAACCAAGACAAGGTTCTTCACCCAGAGGGCAGCTGGGCACTGGAATGCACTCTCCAGGGAAGCGGTCACAGCACCAAGCCTGCCAGAGTTCAAGAAGCATTTGGACAATGCTCTTAGGCATATGGTGTGATTCTTGGGGTGTCCTGTGTAGGGCCAGGAGTTGGACTCAATGATCCTGATGGGTCCTGTGAGAAATGACGCCTCACTTTTAAAATTTTAAAAGGTTTATTAAACCTTAACAAATACAACAAAGGACTGAATAGGGAAAAAAGGGCAGTGCGCTGGGAGTGTGACTGACTGCCACATGCTTGACCATAAAATGGCGGCTCCACCTTTTATACCCCGGTGTTGCATCAGCCAACCCTGGCCCCTCCCAAAGTCTGTCAGTTAACTCTTCTTTGCCATCCATTGGTGGAAAGCGCTTTCTTGCAACTTGATTGGAGGTCAGGTGTTTTAATGCCATGCCTCCCTAGCAACAAGCCTTCCCTATTCCCAACTGCCCCATACAGGGGGCATATGTACATGCCTTCCCTCTACATGTCCCCAACAACCAAGGCTGTCTGGTGGCAACAATATGGCGGGGGCAAGGGTGTAAAAGCGTGAGTTGGATGGTGGGTGCTGCTACCTATTATCTGTTCCCAACAAGCATCTGCCTGCCCCCAGGGCGGTGTTATGCCTTTATACTAAAAACTACGTATACAATATTTACAATTACTTTCCAATACCTATCACCTATATTAGACAGTGAGCTTCTACTCTAAACCAATCTAAAAGTGCCAACATCACAGCAGAAAATGGAGGCCAAGAAGAAGAAGGAGAAAGGCAGGGCATGCCCGGATGCCCCCTGAACCTCCATTCTAGAAAACCCCCAAATCTACTTTTTCACCCCGTGATAAATTCACTATCATTCTACCTAATTTTTCGTGGCTTGCCGATCTTCATATAAGGTTGGTAACTTGCTCCACGAATCATAATCAAAACCACAGGCATTTTGGGCTCTGTGCCATGGTCTCTGAGACCTGTGGCAGGGGTCTTGGCTGCACAGGACAGCCAGAGGGATATCCTGGGTTCTGACATCTCCTCCTTCTGTTTGCACCAAAAACACCTCTTTTTCAACTTTATTCATGGCCCACCACATGCACTGGAAGATGCATGGTAAAATGAGCAGAAGAACTACAAGCCCTATCAAAATATAACAACCTATCTTTAAAAGTTCCCTCCACAATGGTGAAAGGTTAAAAAATCCAACCACATCATCCATCCAGGATCTAGTGACCTCCCCAAGCTTGTTAATGCTTTCTTGTAATTTTTTGATGTTCTCATGAATTGATTTTGAATGATCTGACATGTTCATGCAGCACATTCCCTCAAATTCTTCACACCCATGTCCATGTGCCAGGAACAGATAGTTGATTGCTGCCCTGTTTTGGAGGGTTGCTCGTCTCACACTGTTGATGTCTGTTAACATTTCACTCAGTGTAAGAGAAACAGCTCGAGCATGCTTGCTCAGCCAGCAACCCATATGATCCAATTGAGTCAAGGCCACCCCTGATGCTGTCTGTAGTGAGAAAATTGCAACTGCAATTCTCCAAGCCTTGTCCCATGTGTGCACATCATCATCACAATTTGGACTGTATTGTTCCACTGATCTTTTCCCCTTATGTGTTTGCTCTTTCAAAATTTTTCAAATTGGGTGTTAGCAATGAAATTCTCCCAATGCTGCATGGACCACCTTTGACATTTGCAGGGATACCAGGCCAAATTCTGTCCCCACAAATTAAAAAGATTCCCTGTGGCAATTGTGCTGAAACGTGGAGTGATGCTTTGGCTGTCACCTTGGTGTATTTGCACCAAGCAGATGCATTTCTATAAAAAGGATGATTTGGAGTGACATCAATTGTCTTATTTTCTGTTTGTGTCACCTCCGGAAGCTTGAATTTTGTGCAAAAATTCATTTTTGTTGACCCAAGAATTTCCAGTTCCTGAGGTTCAAAAGGAGCCACAGGAAGGAACTGTGTCCAAAGACGCCATTCATTCACAGGATTTGAAATGACCTGTGAAATTTTTAGAGGGGTGTTTTTTGGAATTGGCCACTCATTCACCAGCAAGCCCACCAAGCATGTTGAAAATGGTTTCCCTGGCCTTGAATGTGTCAAGCAGATGCTGTCTAAACCCACTGCATTGGCCAAAGCTTCCCAAACATTTTGTTTTGGCTGGACCATGGGCAAATCTGCCCCATTGCCTAAGGCAATAGATGGGAGAATGAGGCTCATGAGCAATACCTGATCAAATCTCAAGCTCATGGCTTCACTCCTTGTGAGAAGCTTTGCCATGCTGTGACACCCAAGCCCCTGAAAGAAACCCCAAGTCCTTGAACCCTTTATGTGTTGTTCGAGGAGATGTCCACGGTTTTGTCTTCTGCCTCTGTCTGCGTGCTCGCCTCATGGGTTCCGGGATCTGTGTCTTCCTGTGTCCGAGTCCGGTAGGGCTTCACATATCTCGCTGACAGCCACTTCGGGCCTCACCCTGTGGAAATACAAGCAAAACCCTCGCCCCACGTGATTAGTTTGAAAGGGCCTTCAATCTGTCCTGCTTCTGGATTTCTGATCAAAACTAAAGGATTTTCCCTTAGTTTTGCCTGGGTACTGTTAGAAAAATGCCTGATAATTGGTAGAGTGGATTCTGAGAAGAAGCGGTTTAGAAAATTCAGCACATACAATGCCTTGTTCAACCTCATGTGAGGTGTTGCCTCTGGCTCCCCCCTTTTTTGTTTATCGAAAAGAGATTTCAGGGTATGGTGTGTTCTTTCAATGATTGCTTGACCTGTGGGAGTGTGGGGAATACCAAATATATGTCTGACACCCCAGTTTTTCAGAAATTTGTCAAACACCTTCCCTGTATATGTTGGACCATTGTCTGTTTTTATTTCCTGAGGCACCTCTAATGATGCAAATGCTTGCAAAAAGTGTCGACAGGCATATTGTGTGATTTCTCCTGTGTGTAACGATGCGAAAACTGCTCCTGAAAATGTATCAACTGAGACATGGATATTTCTGAGCTTCCCAGAAGATGGATATTTTGTGATGTCAGCTTGTCACAGTTGGAGACTCTGCAATCCTCTCGGATTGACTGCTCCTGTGGATGCAGGTGGTTGCACAAGCTGACAGTCCAGGCAAGCATTAATTATTTCCCTCGCCTGGCTTTTTGAGATGCGAAAGGATTCCATCAGTGCCTGTGCATTTTGATGAAAAAATGCAATGCATGGCTCAACCTTGCCTGCTCAAAAATATCCAGTAAAGTCTGTGAAATGGGCATGGTTAGCTTGTCTGCCTGGGCATTCCCTTCCGCTAGAAATCCTGGGAGGGACGAGTGTGCTCTAATGTGAGTAATGAAATATTTATGTTCCCTGTTTTACAGCAGTGTTTTAATACATGATAAGAATGAATATAACATGTCATTGCTTGTTTCTTTCAAAAGTGAACCTTCCAATCGTTTGACCACATTCGCAACATATGCTGAATCTGTGATCAGATTGAGAGGTTGCTGGAACAATTGAAAGACTCTGACCACTGCTGCCAATTCCACAATTTGTGGTGAACCTTGGACTATTTTTACATCTGAGTCCCATTCCCCTGTGACCAAATTCTGCCACATGAACACTGATTTGTGGGTCTTCCCTGAACCATCAGTAAATACTGTTATCTCCTCCAATGGTTCCTCACTTATTCTTGGTTTTTCCCTGTAACATACTTTTGATTTCAGCAATCTGTGACCTAGAAAATGAATCTTGCAAATGCCTGGGTAGCCTAACAATGCAATTAACAAGTCTTTTGATTTTTGCATCGCCCAGTCAAAATAATCTTTTTTCAGTGGTAAATGAATTATAGAAAAATCCCTGCTAGACATTGTCAGCAACCTTGTCCTTGCTTTTATGATAATTTCGGATGCCATCTCCAGGTCCGTGAGGATCGTCTTTGGAGACCGCTGTAACTTTCTCATGTTCTTTCCGCACTTCAGGTGTAAGAGTTCTGGAAGATTTGATGTCATTGTCCCCTCTCAAAAGATTGAGCAATGATGGGATGTCATCATTTGTGATCCCCAAGATTGGTCTCATGCAGTTGATTTCTCCGAGAAGCTGTTGCAGGTCATACAAATTGCTGACTTTGGAGCTGACTTCCATTTTCTGTGGTCTTATTGTTTGCTCCGAGATCTTCCACCCTAGGTATTTCCATGGTGCGATCTCCTGAAATTTGAAACACTGATTTCCAGTCCTGCTTTTTGCACCTCTGCAATCACACAGTCACTGTAGTAAACCCCACTGATTTAGGAAAAGCACCATGGAGGATATGAACATAGGAATGCTGAAACAGCAAAAGAAAATTCCTGTTTTCCTGTCCTCCACCCCTTAACCTATCTCTGTAACCCTATAAAGCAATGTCATGTTAACCCCTTACCCATTGGTCAAGCTTGGATCCTTTCCAACCCTATAAAAGAAGCATACTGTACCCCATTAGGGGAGAAAGAAGAAGAGCAGAGACCCTTCACGGACCTCCCCAAATAAAGCCATCTTCGTGGAACAGCCTGCACCTTCTCCTTCTCCTCTCTCTCCGTCTGCTGCAGCCTCCAGCCCAGGGCACCACTACCTAGCAAGCAAAGCTGAAATCCTGAGAGCTTGCAATCACTATGGAGCTGATAATCACCATGCTTGCTAGATGGTAGCCCTGCGGCCTTGGCATGAGCGAGCCAGCTTCGGGCACCCGGTCCCTACCCAGGGACTGAGCTCCTGAGCCCTAGTGCTCTGCTTTATAATAAGGCCATTAAGAGGCTTTATTAAGTCACAAGCTTCTTGCAGCTCCTGTTGTGTTGGTACCTTTGCAGAGGCTCCTCCCTGTTGATGCTTGGGACGGAGAATGCAAGTCGAGAAACATCATCTGGATGGAGCGGGATGCTGAAGAAACAGTCCTTGAGATCAATGTCACAAGTGGCCAATCTCTGGGAATCATTGAGAGCGAAGGAAGTCCCTGTTGAAGTGGTCCCATGTCCTCGATGACCTAGTTGATCTTCCTGAGGTCATGCAGCACTCTCCATGTGCCTGAAGTTTTCTTCCGAATGACGAACACTGGAGAATTCCATGGGCTGTTCGTTGGTTTGATGTGTCCCTTTTGCAGTTGTTCTTTGACCAGGCCCTTCAGAGCACTCAATTTTTTTCGTTCAAGGGGCCACTGATCCACCCAGACAGGATTGTCTGTTTTCCAAGTTAATTTCAGTGGTGAGTGCCGCAGTGACCCCTACTAAAAATCCACTTCCAATCTTGTGCCCCATTGTGCTAAAAGGTCCCTTCCCCATACAGTGATGGGCTTTTGCACAACAAAAGGAAGTATGATAGCTGTTTTGTCTCCTGGTCCTGTGACAACAATTGCGTTCTCACTCTGCAGACACAGGGAAACTCCCCCCTATGCCTGTGAGAGAATCCAAGGGAGCAACCAACTTCCATTCCTGGGGCCAAAAGATGTATGATATAACTGTGATGTCGGCTTCTGTGTCAAGCATCCCTCTGATGGTGATTGACTTTTCGCCACAGGTCAATTGACAAGTGACAGTGGGTCGATCCCAACCTATGTGTTTTATCCAGGAAGCGTGTACTTCCACATGGTCTCCAGAGGGAAAATCCTGCTGATCAAACACTGGCATGACTTGTTCCGCTGCATGTGGTGGCAAAGCGATAGCTTTGGCTACTGGGGTGTTCTCTGGAACAGTCAGTGGTGGTCAAAGAGCTTTGGCTAGAACTGTCAGCTCTTCATTCTGATTTGCCGAAACGATCGAAGGGTAAATGACAAGTCCAAGGATGCTGCTTCTGTCCTTACCGATTATTAAAAAGTCTTGTCTCTTGGGCGAAGTTCCAGTGACACCAGTAGGTATCACTATGTGGGTCTCATCCATGAAGCAACCCAAAGTCCACAATCTTCTGTGGGCGAAGCACAAGGGTTGGAATCTCTGTGCAGTCCACATCTGTACGTCTCCTTTTCTGCTTGTGGAATGGTCAGCATTTTCTTGCCCGCGCTTCTTGTCAGCATTCTCTTGCACTTGTTGGAGTTTCACATTCTTTACTGAAATCCACCTGGACTTTTGCACCTGCTAAAACACAAACAAATCCATGTCCCTGCAGGGACTGGAGGATTTTCTCAAAATCCCAGAGGTAAAGAATGGGTCCTGATGTGAAAATAAAACATTGAACAGTTCTGTTTCAGTCTCTATGCAATTTTGCATAGGGAAATGCAAGATAACAGCAATTAAGAATCAATCAGATAATACACATGATCAAAACCACATCTGAAATCATACAATTATCAAGCACTACAACACTGAACTGTCATCCCAGAGCCTGTGACAGCTGATGAACATTAAAACAACAGAGAACTGGAGAATTCATGTCCGGATTCATGTTTCTCCAAACTCCCTCTGAAAACAGGCTCAGCTGTCATATATGGTCAAATTGCCAAGCCAAAAGGACTTGAATACTTTTTGATGCAGAAAACATCTGGGCTGATTGTCAATCATTCCATTCAAGTAGAGCTAGAGCTTGGTCAGAGTCCGAACTCTAATTGATGGATATCACTTAACACATTTTTAAAACAAGACTCTTAAAAACAGCAATTATGAATAGGAAACCTAAGGATTAAAGATCAATCAAACCATTAAATAATTGAATCCCTCTGAAACTTCTGTCAGGATAGAAATTCTTCAAACACAGCAAACCTCTTGAATTCTCTGCTGGAGTACCTCTATAAGAACTGAAGAGACAATAACTGAAGAAAACCACGAAACTGGCAATCTGGATTTAAAAGAAATCCAAAAACATATGAGTAGTTAAGAAATAAAAAGACAGGATCCTGAAGAGACATGTGTCTTGTAGATGATCACACAAAGAGATATTGAAACACATGAAAGCTGGCTGTAAATACTACAGTATCTTGATAATAATTCTTATAACAAATTCTGAGAATTTTCATTATATAATCAACTTATCAACAGGAAATGTTTGAAGAGGTGAAGACAACCTTTTTAAAGTATTCATATAGCATTAACAACAATTGCTATTTATCAGTATTACCTATAAAATCAAAAAATAACAAAGGTTACAAACTCAGTACCAACAATCCCTAAAACTCTGAGCCATTGGAGAATCAGCTGATGACCCCACAGATAGGATCTGACTGATGTTTCTCAAATGCTCTGTCTTCAGAGACATTTCGGGTAATTGAATCATTACTAATCCTTTTATCTTTATATGGTAGTTTCCCTCCCTGAGAGGCATTTTTCACAATAGACGATTTCCATCCACATCATATTTGGAATAACATTGATTTGCATTGATTTCCCCTTTTTTCTGTATCTTGGGCAAAAGCCTGGTGCTTTCTCACTTTTCTCTGATTTTGGACCGTTTTTTCACATGTTCATCTTTTGCATCTGAAGCCTGATCATCTGCCAAATGCTGTTTCCGTCACTTCTGTGGGACCGGCCTGTTGAGGAGCTCGGTGAACTGCCTCACACAACATGTGCTGCACCCGCGAAAAATCTCCAACTTGAGATTTTGATGGAGGCTGAAACTGTGTGCTGGCTGTTGCGGCTGCCTGTGTGCTGGCTGTTGCCATGGGACCGGAGAAGGGCTGGTACCTCGGGCACCCTCTGTACCCTGACCGCGCCCCGTCTCTGCCTGTGTCGTCACGGGAGTGTGGACGCCCCCGCCCCGACTGCACCTCCCCCGCGCTCGTCTCGGTGCAGGCGCGGTCTCGGGAATGTCCTCCTCTCCCAGATCGACACCGGCACTGCTCAGATCCTATTCTGGCTCCGTGCCAACGCCCGCAACCGGCGCGCACGGTCCCCACTCGGCCGGTGCCTGTGATGCGTCTGCGAAATGGGGGAAAAACCCTCCCTGCTCCGACTTCCGGGTTTTTGCGTCATCATCGGGTGCCTGCCGCGCTCCATAGCGGTCGCAGTCCGGGACCCTGCAGCAGTCCCGGCTGGCTTAATCCCACCCGGCGCAGCTGTCGCGACCCGTGCGCTTTCCCCGGGTGGCTGCTAATTGCCAGCCATCCCACTCGCGCGGGTTGTCCCCTTCGTGCGCGTCTTTTACGTGGAGCCGCCGCCGCCATCGCGGTTCATTTGCATATTGGAGATTAATCTTCCAATTACAGCTTCAGGTAATGAAGTCATTTACCCCAAGTTTGCTCCCCCCCAACTCACTTTTGTTTACATCTCTTGGGGCCTGAGACAGTAAGGTGTCCTTGATTCCCAGGCCTAGAGAGGAATTGTTTTGTCTGACCAAAATGTGAAGACAGTAGCTAGCACTGTATATGGAGTTTAGAGCTATACACTAAAGAATTACAGGATTATAAATAGATATATATGAATAAATAAAAGCTAAAATCCTAAGGCATCACCTGGGGCCATAAAGAGCATCTAACAACATCTCCCTCAACAGCTCCTGAATGCCAACACGTTTCTGTACCAACTTCCCAGCAGGAGCCCACCAGCTCCTGTACACAGAGCTGACATCACCACCCAGCCCACATAGGTGCTACGGCATGTTCTACCCTCTGCCCACCTCTGCCTTCCCATCTGCCCTCCCTGTGGACCTGGGGGCTTCAGGAGACCCCAGGGTGAGCAGTAGGGGAGGATGTCTGAGAGGTAACCTGCCTATACCCCTGCCAAAGGTCATCCCAGAATCTCCCCACCCTGCAGCAGCCTCAAGTGTGGTACAGGGGCTCCCCAGGGCCAGGATTTGGTCCCTCTGAGGCAGTACTGAAGACAAGTCAATTGCACTGCAGCTGAAGAGACACAGAGGTCACAAACCTTCATTTTTTTTTTTCCCTGGGGATTGCAGCAACTGGCTCCAACTCTGCACAGCCCAATCTAATGGCACCACCAAGACCACCCTGTGCATCCACAATGCCATGGCACCTACAAAAGTATGTCTCACCCCAGCAGAACACTGTTTCCCTCCTTGAGATCTTTGGTCTTGACCATTTGTCCTGGGGTAATCCATAATGTTATTGTATTCCATATCTATCTGTGCCCAAAAATTGTTACTGTCTCCTTTAGACCCTGTAGCCAGGAACCTTGTCGGGGGGCTGCTATCATGGGCACTTTTAAAGTCTGCTGAAGCAGGCTGCTCGTTCCCTTCAGCCACATGGTTTTTGCTTTGCTGGCTGCTTGGTCTTTGCTTAGGCAGAGACTTTTCCCTTTCTGGGTTCTCTTTTTTTTTTTTTTTTTTTGTTTTACAGAGACTGCAGCTAGTGGTTTTGAGCTGCCTTAGGTTGAATTTTGCAGTTGCCTGTCTGTAGCTGGGGGCATCACACTGACAGTAGCAGAGCAGCCACACTTCAGTCCGAGTCACTGGGGGCTCAGCAGCAGTGCTCGGCCAAAGAGAGAAAACGCTGAGTGGCCCCAGCCCAGCTGCTTCCCGTTGCCATGCCTGCTCTGCTGTGCCTTGTGTGAGGAGGGTGCTGACCACGGCTCTTCATCTGCTGCTGGAACTTCTCAGTAAGCTCCTGCCTTCCCAGGAGGAATCTGACACCATCTTGTTGATGCCTTTTCCTTGGTCCTAAAATTGAGAGCCAGGTGCAGTTAAGGGATAAAGGATTTTTACCTCGGTATTTAATAAGGATCCTTATGGTGCACCACTTTGCTACAGTGGAATACGCCAAAATGCACATATGATAGAGCACGTATACAGTTTTACAGACCTTGCAAATTAGCATATCTAACAAAGATGCCCCAATGAGAGGCTTGAATGAATAGCATGATATCCCCTCATCCCGAAGAATCCCCCCCCCCCCCCCAGATGGGCCTAATCCTAGTTTACAGGATGTATTCTAGAGAGGACCTTGATTTCTCAAGATAGCATAGGGCTTTCCAGCCTCCAACTGCGAGGTCTCTAGGATGTGGTTTGTGAGATTCACATTCTCTGAACCTGAGAGAAGCAGAGTAAAGAATGAGTAAAACAATTCTTATCTCATTTGCTGCACCTGTGTTGTTCATAAGTGGAATGCATTGTGGAAGATTGTTAGATTGTTTACCTGAAGGGGTTTGGTAATTGGATTCTGGTGTGAGTGTTTTGATTCACTGACCAATTGAATGGGTGTGTGTGTGTGTGCGTGTGTGTGTGCGTGTGTGCGTGTGTGTGTGCGTGTGTGTGTGTGGGGTGGGGTGGGTGGGGGCAGGGATGGGGACTGTCAGCTGACAGTCACGAGATTCTGTGCAGTTGAGTGCTTGGCAGATTCAGTTTAGATGTAGTGTAATATAGAATAGAATAATATAGTATAATAAAGTAATTATTTAACCTTCTGATAAGATGGAGTCCTCCTTGTCATTTCTCCCTGCCATGGGGGTCGCCTTGTTCTGATAGTAAATGTTTGGTCTTCTGGCCTAACAGAATACCAGGACTATGGTAAGTTATCAGACTTAAGGAATTACAAGTATGCATGCTAAGAGCACTGAGGATACATTAAAAGGTGTATAAAAGAAAAGGTAAAAAATCATCATGGCATCATTTTCCTTTTGTCCTTCAAGCCATGAGGCTGCCTCTGCTGCACACCATCTTGGAAAGGGTATTTCTGGCATTTTGTATCATCTCTCTTTGTTCCTGTGGGGTTTGTGAAATTTGGCAATGTTGCGGCCTGAATAGCTGCTAGTAAAGTCCAGAGTAAGGAAGCAAAAAGGGCCTTTGCATGGTGTCCACAGATGTTTTATTTTGCCACACGGTAAGATAAGATGTAATATGTTCAGGGTCCCAGGCACACTCATGGGGAGTCCAGGTTTCTCTCTACCCAGAGGTCAGGGCTAGACAGCGGCATCCGGGCAGTACAAAGACAAGGGCCAATGGGGGAATAGGGAGGGAGTGGCTCAGGGACATAGGAACAGGCATAGGAACAGGGGAAGGAGCCAATGGGGTCTTAACAGCTTTTTGAGGGAAGCTTCTTGAGTCTCCCTAACCTAGGGGATGCCCCTCAGGGTCCCCACATGGCAATTTTGTATTTAGCTGTTATTTGCTGTTATTTTTGGCCTGTTGACATTCTGTTTGTTAGTAAACTTATTTTTTCATTTATATCTACTCCTATTTTGTTCCTTATTGGTGGAAAGGTGTTGCGATCCACTCAAATCACAGAAGAGCAAAGATAACTAACTCTCTGTGAATAGAACGGAATGAACCCAGAAGGTTTGAATATTCCCCAAATGAGATAAAAACCAAATAAAGTTAGATGTTGATTCCAAAAAAATGGTATATTTTATTTAATAGTAAAAGAGGCAAAGAGGAAGAGAAGATAAGAAAAAGGAAGGAAGGAAGGAAGGAAGGAAGGAAGGAAGGAAGGAAGGAAGGAAGGAAGGAAGGAAGGAAGGAAGGAAGGAAGGAAGGAAGGAAGGAAGGAAGGAAGGAAGGAAGGAAGGAAGGAAGGAAGGAAGGAAGGAAGGAAGGAAGGTAGGTGTGGGAGGGACAGGGGGAGTGACAGATTGAGTAGAAACATATTGGAAGAAATGAGGGACTTGTCTTTACAAACAGACTGTGGGTCTGCTGGTAGAAAAAACTAGCACTGAGAGATAAAAGAAACAATAGGAAGGATTCCACTGATTGATGAATGGAATGAGAGAGACTTGTCTTTACAAACTGTAGGTCTGATGATAAATAAAATTGGATACTGAGAGAAGAAAGAAACAATGGGAAAAACCATAAATTCCATAAGGAATTCCACTGAGTGACACAAGGAAAAGACAAAGCGGGGGAAGTATACATTAGAAGGGGGTATTAGGCAATTCAGGAAGTCTGTACCTCTCAAGTACCTCAGCCAATGGGGAAAGAGAGAGGGACATGTGGCCGGGAAATTAGGATAAAAAGGAGGCTGCATCCTCCAAAAATTTGAGAGACCCCAGGGGAAATGTCCCTTTATTTGAATAAAGTAAAGGGACTCCTCTGTCTCCTTTTTGGACATAAACCTCTGGTGTTTGTGGATTGATTTTTCTGACAATATCACTCCTCCGTGGGTCCCAACGACGTCTTCTTGTTCCCCTTCATCCTGTCTTCTTGGTGGTGAGGATCCCTTACCAAATAGTATAGAATCCAATGGATTAATAGATGTTTAAGCATGTGGGAACGCCCAGGTACCTCCCTTGCAGGGTGCTAGGTTTGACATAGTCCCTTGCAAGACTGTGGATCTGTTGCATCATTTTGCATCGTGTGCAGTGCTCTGGTGGAGGGTCTGGGGACACCTTTGGGGGATCTTTTGATGTGCCATGACACCCCCTCATCTGCACCCCATGTGAATGTCCTGTAGATATGGCTTTTCCGGGGTGAGGGGGAGCCCTGATCTGGGCTAGTCTGCACAGCAGAGGATGGGCATTCACTGCCTCTGAGCAGAGCCTTTTTTCCACCATACATCCAAAATCTTCTTTCTCCCCCCTGGATTGGGGGAGTGTGTGCAAGCCTGGCAGCAGATAAGCCTGGTGCTAATAGTCTCCACCTCAAAGCTGCTGGGCTGGGCCCTGCTGTGGATGCTCTTCCAGATGCTTTGAACAATAGTGTCGCTTTTCTTATCTCTATCCCTTGGTGGTTTAAGTCACAGGGTTTCAGCCCAGACGCCCGTTCAGGGTGGGCTTCGGTGGTCTTCTGTGCAGCTTTTGTTATACACTTTTGCTATAACAGACAAAAGTCCTTCATAAAAATGTTTAAGCCATAAACCATAACATTTCAGTCTCTGACAGAAAGAATTAGTTGGAATTAAGGGGAGGTTACTAATTTTAAAGTGCCTATCACTTTAAATTGTCTTAAACCAAGACACCATTTAGGGGTCTGACTGGGGTGGGAATGCCCACTGGGGGATGCTCTCATGGCCAGGGAGTCCTTTGTCTGCCTGGACTCAGGGAAGGGGCAAATTCTCTTCTGAAACGCAGCCTCATTCTGCAGTTTTACCATGCTGGTTGAGGACCAGACACCAGCGGGTGACCTGGTGGGCTAAAACATGCTCCGGAGTCAACACTCACATGTATAGTGGTAAAACAAGACTGTCCCACAAGAGTGTCCTTCCATCCCTCCTACCGGTGGATCAGCTGTGCTGTCCTGCCACTACAGCTTGTTATAGATGAGTAATGTGATGGTTGACTCTCACAATTAAGGGGCGAATATTATGTATATGTTAAGAGAAATTTTGTAGATATATAGTTATGTTTCCCCTCCCCCTTGCATTGTTATCACGGGATGGACTTAGTAGTTGGGGCATTTGGGAGGGTCGGGTTGTTACTATGACAACACCTGACCTCCAATCAAGGTGTAAGAAAGTGATCTCCACCACTGGACAGCGAAGAAGGAGCCGATTGACAAGACTTTGGGAGGGGCTAGAAGTATAAAAGGCAGAACATCCATTTTGTAGATGAGCACATGGTGACTTAATCCTTTGCTGCCAGTGCTGTATTCTTTTCTTTATTCAGTCTTCTGTTGTATTTTTGATAAGGTTTTAATAAACATTTTAAATTTTTTGAAAGTGAGTATCATTTCTCTCAAGCTCCGCTCTCCCCTTCTGCTCAATCATCCACTCCTGCCTTCCCATTTAACCTCCTTGGGAGCAGTGGGGAAGGTGTTGCAGAGTGGATTTCAGGCAGGCAGAATTTCTGCATTCACCCTCTCAAACAGGATGCCTTAGGATAAGCTGTGGCCACCCAGCTGTATACAAAACCACAAGCATTCCCCAGTCAGGGCCAGCCCTACCAGGACAGCCCAGCCTCCATTCTCCTCTTGTAATCACAGTAATTAAATAAAAACTTAAGTCTTTCTTTTGGCACCGCACATTGTTGGAAATGACACAAAGTTTAATTTTTTTTATATAACTTTAGTCAGGGTTTTTTTTTTTTCACCTTTGCCTAGGGGGAAAGGAATTGAACTTTCTTTTCAAAGGACTCTGAGGCCTGATGAGCTTAACATATCAGCAGACTGGGAGTAGCACAGAAGATAGACAAAAGATAATGACAAATAATGACCATCAATTCCAAGCATCACTCCTGGCATGGTCAGAGACACCTGGCCTGGGAAAATATAGATAAGAGAACAAAGAATGAGAACCTAATTAACACCGAAGGTGAAGGGATCAATAACCAATAGGAAACCAAATACTAAAAACTGTGTAACTTGGGACCAATGAACATTGAACCAATGAATTTCTCTGGGTTTTGACTGTATAAGTATGTGAAAATCTAGTAAAGAGTAATGTGTGATGGAATGATTTTCTCTGCACAACCTGGGCAATGTGGATGAAATGATTTCTGTTGCACATCATGGCCAAAATAAAATAATGCCTTAATTCTCTAACACAAAAAATGTTGTTGGATAGTTTTTGTTTTTCCCACTGTTTCAGAGACAATGTGATGTTGGAACCCTGGATGCTGAGAATTTTAGACTTTCTGTGTTGAAAGGCACAGACCCTCAAGAGAACACTATATTTGACCTGAGGCCATGGAGAAGGCTTCCAAAATTGATTGATAGCACTGGGATTATGGGTGTGTAGTTTGAATAGAAGTGTATAATATCACATGGTGGAATACTAAGAGTTTAAAGTTTTAGACTATAGTAATATATATAAAGCTAAGATGGAAGTTTTAGGGCAGTGACTAGTCCTTCTTCTTCACCACCTTCTTCATGGGTTTGGGTGGTATTTTGTAATTGGACAGAAAAGTCTGCATTGCGGGACACGGATGATTAGTTATTGGGTTAAAAGTAAAAATAATTAAGGTGTCATTTCTTAATTGGATAGTTTTTCCTTAAAAGACCTTGCAGAGATAGATATGGGGCCATTTTGTAGCTTGTTAGTGAAATGCTGTGGAACTCACGGCTCGTAAGACTGTAATATAGATAAGAATTAATAAACATCTGAGTCCAAACATGAAATACCATCTCTGCGCATTTAATCCTGACCCTGACCAAGGCAGAAAAAGAAGATAAAACTCGACAATGTGACATCAGCCTATGCAGCCTCTGGATGAGTATGCCAGCTAAAAGCAATCGTTTGACATAATCACTATGCTTGGCAGTCGTGTAAGGGAACAAATACATGCAGGCAGCAGCACCAGAGATTTTTTTTTCATCTTGGGTTGCAAGGCCACCGCAGGATGCGACACACTGGAGATGGGCACTGGCCAGCACCTTAGTCCACTGATTGTTGCTCCTTGGCAATTGTCAGAAAAATTAATACACAAACACCAGAGGTTTATGTCCAAAAAGGAGACAGAGGAGTCCCTTTACTTTATTCTAATAAAGAGAGAGGCAATGGGACATTTTCCCTGGGGTCTTTTAAATTTTTGGAGGAAGCAGCCTCCTTTTTATCCTAATTTCCTGGCCGCGTCCCTCTCTCTTTCCCCATTGGCTGAGGTACTTGAGAGGTACAGACTTCCCGAATTGCCTAATACCTAAGACCCCCTTCTAATGTATACTTCCCCTCTTTGTGTGGTAGTGAAACAGCAGGCCAAAGGCCTGCAAACTGAATCCTGAGTTGAGCTGACAGAGGTCATGAGAAAGCTGTCAGCTCTTCGTGAGAACAGAGTTCTGCAGCAGTGAAAAACAACTTGTTTTTCCTGAGAAAGAGCTCTAAGACTGTGGAAAACAACCTGCTTTTCCTGAGAAAGAACTTTAGGACTGTGATAAATGTTAGCCACCTGTATAAACTGTTTTTGCACCGTTAGATAGAAAAATGAAAACGGTTTTTCACAAACAACTTTTGCTGCACGTACACACCAGGGTTTTGAGTGACTAATCAAGACAGGGTCACAGCTTGTTACTGACCAATTGGGGATAGACAGGGGATGTTTTAAAAAAACCCTATAAAAAGGGGCACACAAAATAAACCAGGATCAATCCCTTCTTTTTGCACCATTTAACATGTCCTGCATCCTTCTTTATCGAACGCCATAGTGACACCTTTGTCTTTTCCTTGTGTCACTCAGTGGAATTCCTTATGGAATTTGTGGCTTTTCTCATTGTTTCCTTCATCTCAAAGTATTCAATTTTATTTATCAGCAGACCTATGGTTTGTTTGTAAACACAAGTCTCTCTCATTCTATTCATCAATCAGTGGAATCCTTCCTATTGTTTCTTTTATCTCTCAATGCTAGTTTTATCAACCAGCAGACTCACTGTTTGTAAAGACAAGTCCAGCATTCCTTTCAGTAAAGAGGGTGCAAGGGCAAGAAGCAGAAACCCATTTACCAAAACTTTATTAATACATTCACAGTCCAAGCTGTCATTTTTAAAGGCTCTAGTTTTACTTTAAACATCACAGCTGTCTAAAGGTGTTGGAAGCTTCTGTGTACCCGGCCAGGAGGCAACAGAGGGTGGCAGGGGGATGGAGGAGAGGAAGGTGCTGGCTTGTGCTGAGAATGCTGCCACCAAGCAATGCTCTTGTCTTGAGCTTTCTCCTTTGGGTCCTCCAGCACACTGATAAGGCATCTCCTTGTCACCCTGGCATCTGTAGCTGGCTCCAACCTCCACTTCATGGTGAGATGGGAAACATGCATGATTATGAAAATTCAGAATTTTAGAGGCATATAATGTACTTAGGCAGTTGGTGGGGAAAACAGAAAATGTTTAGCAAGTTTGTAGAAGCAGATACAGCTTGTACCAAGGACACACAGGAATATAATTTGCTAGGTAGAAACAGATTGTAATAGAACATAGAAATTTAGTTGCTAGGCAAAGCTATAAAGATAAATGTATATTGTGTGATCTCAGTAAAGCAGAACTTAAGGTATTGTTGAAACCCATAAAGCAGAACCCCAAACCAGACAGGACCAGGCTCATGGTTTTGGCCAGGACAAACTGACCTGGGAGAAAGCCAAAACTCCACTGCACCTGCCCAGAAGAAAAGGTCAAGCAACGAACACCAAGGAAGATGATGTTGCTTCATCAAAGACCCTTACCCATGACCAGCAGCAGGCATGGCACCACCAAAGACTCTGGGCGGGGAATGGGCGGGCAGGGAGGTGTGAGCTTGTGGGATCAATGTGTACTTAAACCTGGAACCTGTCTCACCAGGTATACATGTTTTTTGTGGAAATATCCCCCATGCATCCCAGCTAGAATAAAACATACCTGCTTTACAATTTTTAATTGTAAAGTCCTTATTCTGCAACTCACAGGACAGCTCTGAAATGGCTTCAGCTGCAGGCAAACAGGCATCAATGCAGTGTGGGAAGTTGCCATCCTTTGTTGCTACCCAGGGGTGCTCAGCCCTCCCCATCCACCATGCACAGGGGGATAATTCAGTGGAATCACTTGCTGAGCTGTAATTTTCCTTCTAATTCGTTTCTCATCACTTTGTGCGATGGTGAGGCACACCAGGCTCACTAAGCCACCAGACTGACATTTCTGCTATCAGCTCCAGTATCATCCCCACTTGCAGCAAGGTGCCTGACATCCAGCTGCTCTGTTACCATCATGTCCCCCCACAAGAACCCCACCACTGCCAAGTAGCAAGAGTGAAGAGCCCCTGGGGTCCCAGAAATTACTTGCTCACACCCAGGTTTGTACACCAGCAAGGCAAAACAGCAAGGAAGAAAAGTAGGGTGGAAATGATGCTGCAGTCAGAAAAAGTATCGTTAACCAATTTGTACCTTCTCAGCTTTCCCCTTCATATGTGTGGGGATCCCTGTGTCCCCCTCTCCAGGTGCTGGCACCTATTGCCCAGAAGAAAAGGTCTGACCACCGCAAAGTCACCCAGTGAGTAGACCTGCCTGCTGGCTGTGGGCTCCTAGCTCTCCCTTCACCACAGCGAGGCACTGTGATGGTGCTTTCTCCCTGCCCAGCAGTGCAAAACCTACTTCTGAGAAGTCATCTTCAGGGGCACCAAAGAAATCCAATGCCACTGTGTCCCCCCCATCTATCACTGCAACTTGAGGGCTGCAGAGACCATTTACTCTGGATGCCTATTGCTGAAACAGGCCAGCCATGGCCAGGACATCACCAGGCAGCTCCTGCATCCCACCCTCAGCAAGCAAAATGCCAAGCAGATGACAGCCCTCAACCTGCTGTGTCCCCAGGGCTTAGGGTCCAGTGGCTTGCTGAGTGCCAAGCATTGGGAGCAGCAAGCCAGGGTGAGTGTGTACCTTTAGGTGTGGCTAGAGAAAGGCAGGATGGTCATCATGTGAGCGTATGATGGGTTTGTTCAGGGAGTCAGAAGGGATTTCTTTGCCTTGGGGCAGGAAAAGCCAACTTTGCCAGCTGGCAGTCAAGCATGCAACAATGTCATGGATACCTACAACATCATCCTCTCCCTGTGGCTCTACATGCACCACCTGTTTGCCCCTCCCCCCTGATAGCCCCACTGCTGGTATGATCCCCACTGCCAGTCTGAGTCAGGATGGAGTTGACAGGAAAATTAATCCATAAACACCAGAGGTTTATGTCCAAAAAGGAGACAGAGTGTCAGAACTCAGTACATCCCTCTGGATGTCCAGAGTTGCCGGGGCCCCTGCCGGGGGGCTCAGAGACCCTGGCACACAACCCAGAACACCTGTGGGTTTGATTATGACCCGTGGAGCAAATTGCCAGCTTTGTATGAGGACCTGAAAGTCACAGAAGTTTAAATTGTGTAATAATAAAATTATCACTGAGTGAAGGGGTGGATTTTGGGGTTTTTTTGGAATGGGGGTTTTGGGGACAAGATGGAGGGACTTGGGTGTGTCTAGTCTTTCTTCTTGTTCTTCTTTACCTCCATCTTCTGCTGTGATGCTGGC
Organism: Molothrus ater; assembly: GCF_012460135.2. Classification (NCBI taxonomy): domain Eukaryota; kingdom Metazoa; phylum Chordata; class Aves; order Passeriformes; family Icteridae; genus Molothrus; species Molothrus ater. The sequence continues at coordinate 1,886,601 of NC_050510.2, read as the reverse complement.
ACTTTGGGATTGGTTTAGAATAGAAGTTCACTGTCTAACATAGGTGATAGGTATTGGAAAGTAATTGTAAATATGTTATACGTAGTTTGTAGTATAAAGAGACAACACCTCCACTGAGTATGGTCAGAGTGCTGCTGGCTGCCCTGCTGAGCGGACCTCAGCTGGGCAGGAGAAAAATTTTATAGATAAGATTTAAAAAACAACGCTGAGACTGAAAACTGAAGAGCCCTGACTCATTCTTCGGACGCGCAGGCCGAAACAGAGACTTTTCACATGTCTCGAGGCTGCGATTAACAGCAAAACTCCCGAGATTTTTGGCGTCCCTGGGTGGGCTCCAAGAGGGCACTGATAAGCCTCTTGGGAAGCAGCCAGAACAGCCCGGGAAGCAGCAGGCACTCTCAAGAATATCCAGAGAGCTTCTGCCGAAGAGACTCGTATCCAGATCGATCCAAAGGGGAACCAGAAGCACGCCTGAGACTTCTCTCCTGTGAACTGCTGGCCAGTGACCAGGATGACCTCCGGACCGACCTGACGACTCGGATTTGGTAAGAAGGTCAAAATTAAGAACATGGGGGGTACATGCTCCCAGGAACAATTAAGGATTTTGTCAGCCCTACAGGGTGTGGCAGCCACACACCCGGTGGAAATTTCGGAAAAAGAACTTAGAGATCTCTTGGTATGGGTGCGCTGTAATTACCCGCACTCAGAAACACGTCTGTTGTTCGAAGTAGGCTTTTGGCAGGAGATCAACAGACACCTTTATCATTCGGCCACGAGAAAAGATAAGACAGCCTTGAAATTGTTACCATCTGCACGGGTAATGCTGGAAGCAACCACAACGAATACTGGGAAAGTTGCCAGACAGCAGCAGGTTGTTGAAACTCCCACAGGGGTTGAGGGAGGGGAGCAAAGCCAGCAGCGGAGGGCTGCTCTTGTTCCAATTACCCCAGGGGAGACAGAAGCAGCTCCCATCGAAGGGGAGCAGGAGGGAACGTCATCACCTCCGATTCCCTCATCACCCCAAAGGTCCACGGGATCCCCAGAGTGTCCCAGAACCCCAGATACTTCGGGGCCATCGGACTCCGATTCCGACACATCCCTGTCACTCCCGGGGGAGCTCAGGGTGGAAATTTCCCCAAGCGAATTGGAAGAGTCGGACTGTGCCCTTCTTGAGGCATGTCCTGATTCGCAGAAGCCAAAAAGCGGTAATAGGGCAGGGAAAGCAGCGGAGTCGGCGGGAAGGGGGGCCGAATCGGGACCAGAGGGGGAGGGGGAAGAGCCCTCTTGCGGGAGGCGTGGTCACTCCACGGCAGCGCCAGGCGGCCAGCGGCAGCCTGGGGTGGCGGCAGGACCAGCCGGCGGGGGGCGACAGAGGCGGTGGGAGGCTCGGGAGCTGACGCGGTTTGCGTGGGGGCGGTGCCGACGGCGGCGGCAGTTTCGGGCGGCACGGTGCGAAAGACGCGAGCGAGGGGCAGAACTTGTGAGACAGTCGTGGTGTGCGAGATGCAGCCACCCGGGGAAAGCTCTCAGACCGCACCAGCTGCGTCGGGCGGGAATAAGTCAGCCGGGACAGCTGCAGAGTCCCAGGCGAACACAACTGCAGGGCGACGCGACAGACGCACGGTGATGACGCCACACCCTGAAGTTGGAACAAGCAGGTCTGCTCGGATCCCTGAAACGTCACGGGCACGGGCCGAGATGGAATTGCGCGCGTAGGTTGTGGGGGCGGATACAGTGTCAGAGGAGGAGGATTCCGAAAGGGATCAAGCTAGGGAGGAAACATCGGAGACGGAATAGGACTGGGACAGCGGGGATGTCAGTCTCGGGGAGGAAGGGGGCGTTCCCGAGATTGCGCGTGCGCAAAGGGCACGGGCTAAGCGCGGTCGGGGACGGGCTGCCCGTTCCCCCATGACGACACAGGAAAAGAAGGGGAGTGATCAGGGTGTTAGCGTTCAAAAACACATAATCACATAAGCGATTATATGCGGTGCTTTTTATTTGAGAGCTCTGGGAATCGGGGTAGTTTCCACCCAAATCTGGTTCCGACCATACATTCGAGGTGAGCGTGTTTTATACTCTATCGTTATATAACTTTCATGTTAATTATTAAACTTATATTGTTCTATTGTATACACAGATTTCAGCTAAACATAGCCCCCTTTAAATTTCCAACATAGTTTCTCACGATTCTTCTTATGGTTATATAATAATTATATTTAATTACTAAACAATCATCACATCTAACAATTATATCTTTTATCATACTGCTTACGCAGGTGCAGTGATCTGAGAAAACACAAAGCCTAACATTTTCAAAGTCTATTTTTAACACTTTCCAGGGCTCCACTATCATTCTCCCCCCTTTGAAAGCATTTTCACTTCACTATAGGTGTAAATGTTTTCACTTGATACAGTCCATTATTCCTCAATTTATACTTGGCGTTCTTCAAATCCAGGGTTGATGTGGATGCTATCACAAACTGGAGAACCAGAAGATGGTGGGGGTGGATATCGTGTCAGTGCCTTTATTATTTTCTGGTTCCAGGACCTTTTCTTCTGTATCTCTCGCTTTAAGATGCTGTAAACTAACCAAATTGCTGAGAATACAATTAGTAAGATTATCACACTCTGAATGATAGATTTAGTCCATGAACTCACATTCCACCCTAACCCTTTAAAGATTTTTTTCCTAACCAGCTTGTAGTCAAATCCTTTTGCTCTTCTTGTGCTTCATGCTCTATTTGTTTCAACTGATTGATGTCATATTCTACATCTGCAGTTACATTTGGGATATGAACGCAGCAATGATCAACTTGTCCCTTTAAAATCCACATACTCCATGCTCTTTCAGGAGTAACAAATCTAAGGCTAATTGATTTTGTAAAGTCATTTTTGTGGTGGCTTGTAATTGTACGTTTAATTCTTTAAATCCTTCCCGGGTGACTCTTGCCAGTCTATCTACCTGACCTGTAAGTTTGTACAGCATCTCCCTACTCTGATAGTTTGCTATAGGACCAAGTAATGACTCTAGGGCCCACCCAAATTTCACTCCACTAGAGGGTTCTTGCCAAGTGTCATCTGGATTTTCATTGTCTAGAACTTCCCGTCTTGCTCTTATCTAAAGAAGTTCATGTTTTCCGTTAAATGGGGACTTTTTCCAAATTGGACATAAGGTTGGAAGGCCTAAAGTAATCTCCTTTACTTTCCCATCTACAGGCAGATGTGTTGTCCAGGTACCATTGCTTGCTGCCCATACAAATTGTCCTGGACTTCGGACTGTAATTCTGGTACATCCTATAACTGCTTTATAATTCACTCTGCCTTGTTTATGTTTGATCCCTCTGCAAGCACAACCAATTTGTAGGGCTATTGCCAGGGGAGGCATCTGTTTTATCTCTACATCATCCGAAGTGCAGTCATAAGTTTTGTTACATGCCCACCAACTTACTTTGTCTGCCCTCATTCTGCTACTGGTGGCAGTGTTCGTTATTGCTGGATCTGTTTCATTCTCGGAGCCTTCCCACTTAATACACCAAGGGGTGTTTGCCATATATTGGAATCCTTGAAGAATACTCACAGACCACGCACTGTCCCAAGGCTCTGTCTGATCTTTCTGATCCTTGGCCTCACACTTCCATACCAGAGTGGTTTCTGTAACATTTTCTATAACCTTTTTATAGTGTGGTAAATAGCATTGCCATTGTGTGATGCCTCCTGATTCTCCCATAGGGGTTCCTACTATGCCATCACTTAGAATACAGTCTTTCTGGCTTATGGGTCTCATCCACGTTCCTATTTTCTCCCAAGTTTCCTTGACTACTTGCCTTGATTCGGGTACCTGTTTGCATGCAATTGTTTTGTTCTTTTGTATTTCAGGTAGTTTTGATGTTATGATTCCCCAATTTACTGGGTCTCCTGCTGCCTTTGGTATTGGCAGACAGGCAGTTATTCTACTGGTGTTTTGCATTTTGGCAAAGTCTTTGACTAATCCGATCATTACATTCTCATCCTGAACTGCATTAGAAACTTTTATCACCTGTGTTTCTGCTTGTTCCTTTCTCTTCATTCTAGAATGAAGAGTAGTTAGTTGATCATTTTGCATTCCACATCCCAAAGACATTAATGACTATAACGTTAGCACAATTACTGATAGCATTCTCAAAGCAATTAAACACATCTTATCTGCAGCCTTGTTGGTTCCACAGTCTACACAGTCCGTGATCCAGGATGGATTTTCTTCACTCGGGTGTAATGAATCCAGGGGTCCACTCCACTTTTCTTTCAGTGGTTCTTCGTTCCAGTTTTTTAATGTACACCTCATCTCCTGGATGTATGTTATGAACTGGATTCTCGAGTCAGTGGTCTATTCCACACGAGGATCCTCTGGAGCCGAGCTAAAGTTTTCTCGAGAGACAGAACATAATTATACACTTCCTGCTTTCCTGTGACGTGTACATTAGGGTTAGGCTCAGGAGATTCATATGGTTTCCCATACAATATCTTATAAGGACTGACTGACATCCCACTCCTAGGCTTTATCCGAATCCTCAACAGTGCTATTGGCAAAGCCTGGGGCCACTGCAATTTGGCTTCTTGGCATATTTTACTGATTTGCCTTTTTAGTGTCTGATTCATCCTCTCTACCTGTCCACTTGACTGGGGTCTCCACGGTGTGTGGAGGTCCCAAGTTATCCCCAGCAATCTACTTACCTCTCTTACTACTGTAGCTATGAAATGGGGCCCCCTATCTGATGGTACCCCTAGGGGTATCCCGAACCTGGGAATAGTCTCCTGTAGTAACCACTTAACTGTTTCCTTTGCTTGGTTTGTGCGACAGGGAAGGGCTTCTGGCCACCCAGAAAATGTGTCAACCCCCACTAACAGGTATTTGTATCCTCGAGTTCTTGGCAATTCTACAAAATCTACCTGCCAATAGTCTCCTGGCTCTATTCCTATCCGAATTCTTCCTAGCTGTGCCTGTTGCATAGCCACTGGGTTGTTTTTCAAGCAGATATCACATTTTGACATTACTGATTTTGCCATTGTTAACATCCGCGCCGAAATTAAACTCTGCTTTGGCAATTTTAGCAATGCCTCTGCACCCCAATGACATTCGTTATGTTTAATTTGTAGAACTTCTCTCATTATCAAGGGGGGTACCACTATTTGTCCTTGTGCAGTCACATACCCATCCCTCTGAATTCTTTTGTGCATTTAGCAAACATGCCAGTCTCTCATCTTCTACTGAATATTTTGGTTCTGGAGGCAAATTGAATTGGGATACATTAAGCTTTAGAGGTATCAATGCCGTTGTTGTTTGCAGCTCTTGAGCAACCAGTCAGACTGTCCAGTCTGCTTTTCGATTTCCCTCACAGATTTTGGAGTTTCCTGATTGGTGTGCTTTACAGTGTATAATTGCCACTTGTTCAGGTTTTTGTACTGCTTTTATCAATTGCAGGACTGCATCCTGATGTTTAATGTGCGTACCTCGAGAAGATAGTAATCCTCTTTCTTTCCACTGTGCTCTGTGTACATGCACCACTCCAAAAGCATATTTTGAGTCAGTCCAGATATTTACCTTTTTCCCTTCACTTAATTCTAGTGCCCTGGTTAAAGCAACCAGTTCTGCCTTCTGGGCAGATGTATTTGGTGGCAATGCCTTTGCCTCCACTACTGTACTGACTGTTGTAACCGCATATCCAGCGCATCTGGTTCCGTTTTCCATGAAGCTGCTCCCATCTGTAAACAGCTCCCACTCTGGCTGCTCTAGTGGGACGTCTTTCAGGTCTTCTCTTGCTGAATAGGTGTACTCTATTACCTCCACACAGTCATGCTCTAATGGCCTTCTTCAGTTGTGGTACCTAGGAACAAAGCTGGATTCAAAAGGTTAGTTGTTTTTAATGTGACATCATCCTGCTCAGTCAGGACTACCTGGAATTTCATCATCCTGCTTGGGGATAGCCAATGGCCCCCCTTCTGTTCTAAGACAGTTGTTACCATGTGTGGTACATAGACATCTATGTGCCTTCCCATAGTAAGCTTCCTGGCTTCTTGTATCAGCATCACAGTGGCTGCAACTGCCTGCAGACATGAAGGCCACCTGGCACTTATGTTGTCAAGTTGTTTGGAAAAGTAGCCCACCGGCCTTTTCCAACTTCCCAGACATTGGGTCAGGACTCCTAGTGCTAGGTGCAGCCTTTCATGTACAAACAGCTGAAAATCTTTAGACAGATCAGGTAACCCGAATGCTGGAGCAGTTGTCAGTGCTTCCTTTAATTTTAGGAAGGCTTCTTTCTGTGACTTGCCCCAGGTGAATGGCTGCGTCTTCTGAGATTCATACAGGAGCTTCACAATCAGTCCATAGTCCATGATCCACAGGCGACACCATCCTGCCATCCCGAGGAAGACTCGCAGCTCATGTAAATTCTGGGGCTCTGGAATAGCACAAATAGCTTGGATACGGTTAGTACCTAGTTTTCGTTGCCCTTGTGAAATTTCACATCCCAGGTAGATCACAGTCTGTTGGGCAATTTGTGCCTTTCCTCTGGATACTTTATAACCTCCCATTCCCAGTGAATTTAAAATCTCAATGGTTACCTTTATACAGGTTGCTTTTCTTCTGTAGCTATCTGTATATCATCAACATACTGCAACAACAGGTACTGGTCTCTTGGTACTTGCCCATTCTCGGTCCAAATCTCCAGCTCCTTTGTCAGTTGGTTTCCAAATATGGTTGGCGAGTTCTTATATCGTGTCTAGGTGAGCTGGGTCTTTCTCCCATTCCCTGGGTTTTCCCACTCAAAGGCAAACAGTTTCCTACTTTCTTTGTCAAGGGGGATGCAGAAAAAGGCATCTTTTAAATCAATTACAGTAAACCATTTATATCTCTCCTTTACGGATGTCAGCAATGTGTAGGGATTTGTTACCACTGGATAAATGTCCTTTGTTATTTTATTTATTGCTCTCAAATCCTGCACTAATCTATATTCACCATTTGGCTTCTTTACTGGAAATATTGGTGTATTAAACTCTGATTCACATTCTTCAAAAATTCGGTATTTCAAGAATTTCTCAATAATCTTTACTATTCCTTGCTGTGCTTCTGGTTTTATGGGATACTGTTTGACTTGTACAGCCCTCGCCCCTTCTTTTAACTCTACATGCACTGGTTATGCCAATTTAGATTTCCCTGGTATATCTGTCTCCCATACAGAGGGAATCACTGCATCTTCTACCTCCCTATGGATAGAGGGAACAGGTTTTTCTTTGATTATTAAAATCTGTCCCATCTTTGATTCAGGTATTTTCATTATAAGGTCTCCATTTTCAAAGGTCATTACTGCATCAAGTTTCGCTAGCAAATCTCTCCCTAAAAGTGGAATTGGACACTCAGGTACGTATAGGAATTCGTGTGTTATAACCTTGTTCCGAAAACACAAATCTAGGGGTTGCAAGAATGGCCGTTTTTCCTCTTTCCCTGTAGCCCCGACTATTGTTGTTTCCTTGTCCCCAATTTGTCCTTGCAAATCATTTAGGACAGAGTAAGTAGCTCCTGTATCTATTAGAAATCTGACCTCCTTATGCCCTAACTGTATAATTATAAAAGGTTCTTGAACCTGTTTTACAGGTTCTATGTCTAGTCAGCTGCTATATTCGCCTAAAACCATCACCTTGGTAACGTTTTCCTGCTGGAACTGATTGCCCTGGTGAAACCGGTTATCTGGGTTGTCTGGACACTCTCGCTTTCAATGCCCCTCCCAATTGCAATACGCACATTGATTTAGGCTTAACCCTTGAATAACTGGTCTCCTACCTCAACTATTCCTGCTACGACCCCTGAAATTTGGGTTCCCTTTTCCTTGTATTACTGCCAAAAGATTTTGCTGCTGCCTTTTACTAGCTTCTCTTTTGCAATTATTATATACCTTCCAGGCTATCTCAAGTAGCTTATCCAAATTCCTTAATTCCTCTCCTTCTAATTTTTGCAATTTCCTACGAATATTGTCTTGTGACTGACCCAAGAATATGAGAGTGAGCTGGACCTTTGCTTGTTCTGTGTCCATTTGGAGATCTGTATATTTTCTTGCTACCTCCTTAAGCCTTTCCAAAAACGCAGTGGGAGATTCTTTCTTTTCCTGCTGAACCTCATATAGTTTAGACCAATTTATAGTTTTGGGAACAGCGTTCTGAACTCCTATTTGGATCCACTCTTGATATTTCTGTAGTTTCCTCATATCGCAAAATAAATTAGGGTCCCATTTTGGATCCTCAATTGGGAAATTTTCGTCTAAATTCCCTGTTACAAGCCCGTTTCTGATATCCTGTCTTGCCCTTTCTTTGGCTGCCTTAAGTACCACCTCTTTCTCAGTGTAATCCATCAAAGTATCTAATATTACTTGTATGTCATCCCAGTCAGGATTCTGAGTTTTTATAACCATTTTTACTACTCGTGCCATTTTATCAGGATTTTCTCTATAAGTTCCGGCTGATTGTTTCCAAATAACTAAATCTGCAGGAGTAAAAGGCACTTTTACAAACAGTGGCCCTTCCGCTCCTACACCTTGTCGCAAGGGGGCAATCACAGTCCGTTTTTGTCTGCCTATGTCTTTTCTATCCATGACCGGGGCAAGCTTTGACTGACTTCGGGTTCTGTGGGCTATTGGGGTCACTGATTCATTACTATTGCTATCTTTTTTACTTGCATCCCTCCCCCTCCTTTCTATCATAGTTAGGTTTTGCTCATCTTCCGAGGAAGAGGGATCAGGTGACGATGGGTGAGGAGGATAAAGAGGGAAAGGTGTATTAGACAAGACAGGTTCAGGATTAGGTGAGGTAGGGGCAGACGGTGGGATAGGGACAGATGAAACAGGTGGGATAGGGTTAGGTTCTCTTGGTCTTATTGGTGCTACGTGTAAATCAATATCTGTATAATTTTCCCTACTCAGGCTTTCTTTCAACGCCAAGTGTTCTAAACAACGTTCCTCACAAACCCCACACTTATCTCTTGCAGATGCTCTAACCACCATTAATCCACATTCATCCTGCCATTCTGGCTTTCCCCGTAAATAGAAAAACAAATCAACATACAGAACCTCATCCCATTTTCCTTCTTGCTTACAAAACGACATTAACTGTGAAATGGTGTTATATTGCAGAGTACCGTATTTTGGCCATTTTCCACCATTCTCCAAGGCATATTCTGGCCACCATGTATTACAATAATCAATCAACTTAGCTTTACATAATTCTTCCCCAAAATTACCCTGTTTCCAATGTGCTAATAAGCACCCCAAAGGAGAACTTTGCGGGATAGAGGTGTTGCTGCCCAAAATTCCTTTAAGTTTCTCCATTCCAAATATACCATCAATTGCCGAACCCGCAACGCTTTCGCAATTGTCTTATGGAACGGCGCCTAGGCTTGTACCAGCAGGAATTCCTTTAGCCCAACCAAGCGTAGCTTTCACTGCGTCTTATTGGCAGGCACCCAAACCAAAGTAAAAAGCACCTTACCTTTTTCCCAGGGACGTTGTGAGCGGCAGAAGCGGTCGCGGCCTATCGAGCTCCCCGAGAATCCCTCAGTGCCAGCTGGAGTGTGGTCAAGTCGCAAAACTCGCTTCAGCAGCACCCGCAGGGTCCCATCTAGGTCATCAAAATGTTTGCGTTCAAAAACACATAATCACATAAGCGATTATATGCAGGTGCTTTTATTAAGAGCTCTGGGTGTCAGGAGTATTCAACTCAAATCTGATTCCGACCATACATCCGAGATGAACATGTTTTTATATTCTATTGTTATATAACTTTCATGTTAATTATTAAACTTATATTGTTCTATTGTATACATAGATTTCAGTCATGCATGGCTTCTCATGGTTCCCCCTTAAATTTCTAACATAGTTTCTCATGATTCTTCTTATGATTATACAATAATTATATTTAGTTACTAAACAATCATCACATCTAACAATTATATCATTTATCATACTGCTTACACAGGTGCAACACAAAGCCTAACATTTCAGAGTCTATTTTAACATTTTCCCAGGTCCCCACTATCATTCTTGCCATGCATCTTTTTGTGCATGTGACGGGCCATGAATCGAGTTGCCAAAGAGGTGTTTTTGGTGCAAGCAGAAGGGGGAGATGTCAGAACTCAGTACATCCCTCTGGGTGTCCAGAGTTGCCGGGGCCCCTGCCGGGGGGCTCAGAGACCCTGGCACACAACCCAGAACACCTGTGGGTTTGATTATGACCCGTGGAGCAAATTGCCAGCTTTGTATGAGGACCTGAAAGTCACAGAAGTTTAAATTGTGTAATAATAAAATTATCACTGAGTGAAGGGGTGGATTTTGGGGTTTTTTTGGAATGGGGGTTTTGGGGACAAGATGGAGGGACTTGGGTGTGTCTAGTCTTTCTTCTTGTTCTTCTTTACCTCCATCTTCTGCTGTGATGCTGGCACTTTGGGATTGGTTTAGAATAGAAGTTCACTGTCTAACATAGGTGATAGGTATTGGAAAGTAATTGTAAACATGTTATACGTAGTTTGTAGTATAAAGAGACAACACCTCCACTGAGTGTGGTCAGAGTGCTGCTGGCTGCCCTGCTGAGCGGACCTCAGCTGGGCAGGAGAAAAATTTCAGAAAACTGAAGAGCTCTGACTCATTCTTCGGGTACGCGGGCCGAAACAGAGACTTTTCACCTATCTCGAGGCTGCAATTAACAGCAAAACTCCTGAGAACAGAGGAGTCCCATTACTTTATTCGAATAAAGGGAGAGGTCATGGGGCATTTCCCCTGGGGTCTCTCAAATTTTTGGAGGAAGCAGCCTCCTTTTTATCCTAATTTCCCAGCCGCATGTCCCTCTCTTTCCCCATTGTCTGAGGTAGTTGAGAGGTACAGACTTCCCCAAATGCCTAATACCTATGACCCCTTCTAATGTATACTTCCCCCCCCCGCCACCGTTTTTCTTTTTCTTTGTGTCTCTGTTCTTTTTCTCTAAATCTAGGGATTTAGCACAATCTTGAGTGAGTAGCAGTCTGTGTCAGTTAGTGGAATTCCTATGAAATTTATGGCTTCCCCCATTGCTTCTTTGGCCTCGCTGTATCTGGCCTTATCTACCATCAGGCCCAGTTTGTTTGTAAAAAAACCTTCTCATTCCTTTCAATCCCTCCTCTCCTTATTTTCTCAATAATTGTCTTTACAAACCTTAGTTATCATTGACTTTGTGTTCTTGGGTTCTTTTTGGTTTTGCAATTATTTGCAGTGACATCATTTTGTCTTTTTGTAGTAATTTCTGGATAAGCAGTCCTGGCTGCTACCTGTGTCTCCTTGATCACATGTTGAATAAGTTGCACTAAGCAAGGGATCATATATGGTAAAAAGATGAGAGTTGCTACAGCGCATAAGAGGAAAAAAAGCATTTGTGTAACCCGTAGTCCACCAGGTAACCACAAAAACGTCCCATTCTTATCCTTTCCATGTTTTGACTGGTACATGACCTAACTTTCTTATTCTCTTTGTTATTTGTTTCACCACTTTTCCATTGTCATCTATTTGCAAATAGCAGTTTGAGTAATTTAATTTTCCACACACTCCCCCTTCTTCTCCTAATAGATAATCTAATACCATCCAATGTTGAAATATTGCATTTTTCATCTGATCGGATTGGTCAGCAAGAAGGTCAAGAGCTGTAGCTGTCTGCTCGGTTATTATTTCAAAGTCTGCTTGGTTATTATTTCAAAGACAGCTTGTAACCTAATTATCTGATTTAAATTATAAATAGGTTCTCTGGCACCTGATATTGATTCATTAGGATTCTATGTGGCTGGTCCATAGTGTTGTATGATTCGCCCAGGTGGCCATTCATCTTTTCCCAATTTTGGGTGCTCCCTCCAGCCAGGTGTTGGGGTTGGGTTTTTCTTTCATTTTCTTTCCTTTCCTTTCCTTGTTACTTGTGGAATTTTTTTCCCATTGAGTTGCTAAGAAGCACTGATGACTGGGTACTTGAGATAGCCGGGAGGGGGAACTCCTCTGGTTTTTGGGAGTTTCTCTGGGGGGGACAGAGATACCGCAAGAATGGGGAGCAGGTAAAAAGACGGGGTTGAGGGCAGCTGCCCTCTCTCGCTCTTTGGCATTGAAGGAGGAAGGCCAGGCTGTCGCTTACTGCAGGGAGAATTCACCAGCACTGCTGGAGCTCAGCCCTGAGGGACCTATCACCATCTGCTCGTGTGCCCCGGGAATCCTGAACTTCGCCTCTCCCTGCCCTGCTTGGAGCTGGGTCGCCGCTGCCCGGCCCCTGCTGTTCTTCGGTACTGCTCTGGATTTCTCCATGCTGTAGCCCGCACCCTGCTGCCTTGCCAGCACGTCCCCACACTTGCAGCTACTGCCGCGGAACTTCTGATACATTTCACCCGCCAGCCCGGGATTTTTGCTCATTCCTGCCGGCTGTGACGGTAAATTCACCAAAGAGGAAAGTGCCTGCAGTCGAGAAGACTGTTACTGGGTTCCTGGTTCTGTTTGTTGTTAATGCCATAGTTATTGTTTTGTTTGCCTTGTGTGAAAAACTCCATGCACTTGTGTTAAAATTTTAGAAGTTTAATAGTAATAAAAATAGTAATGAAAATAGTAATAAAAATTAGGACAATAAGAATTTTAGCAATCAAAGTTAGGACAATAAAAGACAATAAAAAGCAAAGAATTATGGACGTCCGGTTGCTTTGCTCTGCCACAAAGCACATTTTGCTAACAAAGGATTAACCTTTAAAAGCAATAGCAAATTGCATATTCATGTATCTCATACATGATTAAAACATTCCTTTCACACTAAGGGTGCTTTCTGCTTAATGTCAGCTTCCCCCCCTCATCTTGTAAATCAGTTTTCTTGGTTCCTCGGATTCTGGGCCTTCCCAATAAGGAAGCAATCATTCTTCTCTTGGGGTCTTGTTGTCTTGTTGCTGTTATCTCTATCCAAATAGGATAATCCAAAGAATTTCTTGATTATCTTTTTCATTCCTTGAGCTAGTTACAAAAAGTATCTTACATCACATAGTTTCTATTTTAATATTATGTTATAGCCTAAAAACTATATTTACCACACTACTTAAAAGAGATTAATGCAGCATAACTTTCCAACATAAAGCATATAGTATTCATTTTAATATTTCTGAAGAGCCAATCATATAATATGCATTTTTCACACCTTGTTATACATACTAGTAAAGAACTGTTATTCCTATCCTCATATCTTTGCCTGAGACCCCCCTTAATTTCAAAATTCTAATAATTTGGAGGGAGGAGGTTTACATTCTCTCTTCCAAGGGAGGCTCCTGCCTTCCCTGGCAGACACCTGTCTTTCAAACCAAGACACCAGGGATGCATTAATTGACCACTTTTCTCTAATTGGATCATCATATACCTTGATCCCTAACGGATTTCCCTGAAGTTGTGGTAGCAAAAAGAACAACAGTCTAATATACCCTACATAACATATCCCTGACCAGTTTGGAGGTAACTTGAGATAGGCATGTTGGCCACCCATAGCCAGTTGTCAGATCTTCCTGGCCCTCCGCAGACCCAACAATTGCCCAGGGTAAAAGTTTTTTGCTACTTCTTCTCCTAGGACTCGTTTTTTGGAGATAAACGAAACTCTACAACTTTTGTGAAAGTTGTAAAGCCGGTATGTTTATTACAGCGCTGGACGCATGTGGAGATTACTCTCTTTAAAAGACATGCGAACCTCTGGGAACTCCAGATCCTTTTTTATCTCTCTCTCAAATACATATGCATGCATTTTCACAATAGGTTCATACATATTCATTTTTCACAAATTTTGCCTGACATTTGCTGCTAGTTCTTCTTTGTCAGAAAGAATTCCTAGGTCAGGCTGGCCTGCTCTCATAGCAGTTTCTCTGTCTCTCTGTCTCCCCCCTTTATCTCTGTCCTTCACTGAAGCAGTTTCTCTGAGCCTAGGCTTTTTACAAGAACAGGCAGTCAGACTAAATAGCTATGTTTTCAAACTACAGACTTAACTCAAAGATGTACATTTCACCTAAATCAAAATGGATTTCTACTCTGGAAAATTTCTACCCTGTCTCAGACTAAAAAAATTATTCTTCCACCTCTGGCCCAAGCCTAACTGACAATATAAAGGTAAAATTATTAAGAAAAACATTCTAATGGTGTAATCTAATTTCCTAATACAATTTTCACATTGTCTTCTGTGCCACCTGTGATGAGTGAAGGCACAGAAACAGCTTAGCATAAAGAAAACAATGACAGTTGAGGATTAGCCCCCAATGACTGGAGATCTGAAAGGAGGGATGCCCATACAGACTATTTCAGCAGACAGTCTTTGGGTAGGCACATGAGGCTTCCCCCGATGTTGACACACTGGCTGCTGCTCCAGTCCACTCCTGTGGAGTGTCAGTCATGGTTTCCCATCCTTCTCCTCCAGCTGAGATGTCCAAATCTCTGGGGCTTCTGAGACCTTGACCCGAGTGTGATAGGTACACACCCGTGTTCAGCTGTCTTGATGGCTGTTTCTGTGGTCAGTGACACTTAGAAAGGTCCACGCCACTTCACCACCAGGGGTGCTTCTTTCTATTCCTTAACTAGGACCCAATTTCCTGGTTGGATGTAACTAACAGCAAATACCAAAGCCAGGGTCCGTGCCAGCTGAGCTTCCTGTTGAAGAGATTTCACAAGAGAGTATTCTGGACACATATTGTTTTTAATATACATCACTTATTTCTACCCCCTCACAGTAGGTTGAGAATTACAAGGGTAAGCAATTCCAAACATCAATTCAAAGGGAGATAATTGAATATCTCCCCTGGGTCTGGCCCTTATTGTTGCTAAAGCCAGTAGCAAAAGTTGTACTCACGGCATCTTAATTTCTATCACCAGCTCCAGAAGGTGTTTCTTTATTTCTCCATTCATTCTTTCAACCCGGCCCAAGCTCTGGGGGTGCCACAGGGTATGGAGGTTCCATTGTATTCCTAAAGCAGTCATAACCCCTTGAAGGATTTTTCCTGTAAAATGAGTTTCCCTATTCTGAGTCTATTGCTTCTACAATCCCATATCTTGGAATTATTTGTTCCAAAAATACTTTAATAACTGATCCTGTAGTTGTTGAAACGGCTGGAAATGCTTCTGGTCACCCTGTTAGCTGACATACTATTACCAGAAGATGTTTAAACTTTGCCACTCAGGGTATTTCAGTAAAATCAGCCTGGTATCTTTGGAAGGGGCATACAGCCCAAGGCCTCCCTCCCCTGGCAGTTTTCTTCGTAACCCTGTTATTGGTTTTAACATAAATCAAACAACCCTCAATAGCTCACTTTGCCAAAGTAAAAAGACTCACAGTAACATATATTTTGAGGAAGGCTTGTGCCAGTTCTCGAGACCCCCAATGACTCCTTTCATGAAGTTGTTTTAATATCTGTAAAGACAGAGCTTTTAGTATCCATTGTTTATTATTTCTTGTAAACCAATTATCTCCTCTTTCCTTTGTCCCACTCTTTTTAAATATCTCAAGCTCCTCTGGTGGAAAAGACATTTTTTCTGGCAACAGTTGGGTTACTGGGAGCAAGGGGAGTATCTTAAAGATTTCTGGCAACAGTGCAACTTTCCAAGCTTCTTCATCAGCCAGTTGGTTACCCAATGCCTCCTTTGAGTACCCTACCTGGTGTCCCCTAATGCGTATTATTGCCGCCCTTTTTTGGTAAATTCACCACCTCCAATAGGTGAGAAATTAAGCTCTCATGAGCTAACATTTTTTCCCTGCAGGTTAATAAACCTCTTTCTTCCTATAATTTTCCAAATGCATGTATCACCCCATATGTATATTTAGAATCAGTAAAAATATCCACTATCTTGTCCTGATATAATTTATAGGCTCTCACAAGCACATACAGCTCCACTGTCTGAGCTGATCATGTGGGTGACAACCTCCTATGATGGCATACAGCTGGACTGCATGCTCCATAAGAGGAGGAGGGGGGTTTGGCTACAGAGAGCCAATCCCTGATGAAAGCATAAGCAGGCAGCTATTGGTCAGTGAGGTGGGTGGTAACCAATCATAGCCACTCAGGTTCAAATGCGTAGTCTCATGAATAACCTATATAAGAGGTATGCCTGCCATTAAAATTCTCTCTGCTGCTCGTATCTCCGTCTCCCCCAACCACAACAACCTCCCCCCTTCCTTTAATTCCCTTCCATTAGCAATAGCATATCCCGCAAATCACTTCCCTTCTACCACTCTTAAAGACCCATCAATAAACACATTTTCTCCCTCAGGCCAGAGAGTGTCTCGTTAATCTTCCCTACCCCAAGTCTAGAGATCTATCACTTGAATGCAGTCATAGGTTTCTTCTTGGCCCTCCTCTTCAGGGCCATTCACAGAGGCTGGGTTAAACCCTTCCACACTTTTCAATTCTAAATCCTCCTGTTCCATTAAACAAGATTCATTCTGTTATAAATAACTATGTAGCTGTTGGCTTTCACTGTTATGTGTTGGCTTTTGCAAATTATTATTAATCACAACAATTATGATGCAGTACAGTTTGTAATCACTTTTTAACTGGTTTTGATATAGTATAATTTGTCAGCTTTTGTGGCCAGTGCCCTGGCCATGTGTATTTTATCTAGGCATTAGTGTGATAAACAAATAGTGAAGTTTAGGCTTTTGCAAAATATTAAAATAGAGACTAGGTTAACTTTTGGAGGATGCTTTTATTTTTGTAACTAATTGACAACAGTGACTTCGATAAGTTTGTGGATATAGCCAAAACTGTATGATTAGATAACATTGAAGGAACCACACAGATAACATGGAAAGAAAGGATGTGAAAAAGACTTCTACCACTGACCATGGGGCTATCAATGATTCCCCGTTTGTCGTGAGGAAATGTCATACACTACACCCAAAAATCAAATCTACACTATTGCACGGCAGGTCAAGGGTTGAACAAAGCTAGAGAATTCCTGGAATATGTAAAAGAACTCAAAGGAATGTTTGAATATGTAAAATCTTCATGAATATGCATCTGATCAGTGGAATGAAAAAGTATATAAGGAAAGTTGTTACAACTAACTGGTGGGCTTCTGGCAGTTTGCCAGACACCCCAGTGCTGGATGCTGTTCCTTTTATCCCGTATTAAACTTTCAAAATTTTAAGGAGTGAGCCTTGTTTCTCACAATACTGTAATAACCAAGTGCTGGTCATCCACTTAGAGGCTCTTTCAGTTAACAAAGCTTTACCCTGATCGGAAACTTTAACAATCAGATATCCTCCCTGTTGGGAAGGATGAAAGTTTAACAACAAAGTCTCACAGATACGTATGCTTGGCAGAAAGATTTTTGAATGCAGAATCTGAAGAAGGAATAGAAATGAAAGCAAGTTTTGATATAGAAGAAAAGAATTGCTGAGCCAGTCTTACTGGATAACTAAGAAGGCAAATGGTATGTTAGTTAAAAGGGGTTTTTATGACTTAGAGCAAAGGATAAACCCACCTTAAACAGGAAGATGTTTTTACCAAGCAGAAAGATAGCACAGGCAAACAAGAATGCCGATGTTGCAAGTAGAAAAAATGTCTCAGAATTTTCCACTGCAAGAAAACTGAAAAACAACTTCTAGCTTAAACTGTAATTTACTAACTTTTAGTGATTGGAGAATAGTAACATGAATATGTGCAAGAATTCCATGTATCTCGGGCTGTTATATGAGTCCAACCCAGCTAGCTCTGGACTCTGGCCCACACGGTCTTACATGGACAAAGTAAAAGACGAGAAGCGCTCTTCTCCACGTGGGGACAAGTGTCCTGTTTATTGGCTTGGGAGGAGACACTTCCAGGTGAAACCTTCCAGGTGTAAAAGAGGGCATGACATCCTTGCAGTGGACTTTTATACCTGAGGGGGTGGGGGCGGGGAAAGAGGACCGCGGCCAATGGGATACCATTGAGGAGGGGCGAGGGGAGGGGTAATCAGGGGTCAGACCACCAGGGGATATAGCAGAGGGGTGCATGAGGGAAAGACCATGTGATGGGAGAGGGGAAATAACAATCTACGTGACATAACATACTCAGTACAAATTTCCCATCACACAGTGCAAAACAACAACTAAATAAACTATTTAGTGCAATACAACACCTCCCCCTTTTCTGTTAACTAAAATTAAAAGGAAATGCATCAGACTATTTCTGCTGCAGATTATGAATTTGTCCACCACTCATGATTCGTGGGCCTGTCAATTTGCTTTAGTTCCACAAACTCTGTGCGGTTGACTTCTGAGGTAGTGGAGACCAAACCATTGATAGCCTTTAAAAGTATGCGACGTAGAATCCCGAATGCTAACATGACTAGGAAAAAAACAACAAAAAACAACAAAATTGTCCTTATTATAGAAGTCCATCACCCCGAGAGTCCCCAGTCCTTGAACAGTCTTCTGAACCAGTCCTTGGATTCCTGCTTGACTTGTCCGATCAGGCTTTTCACTTCTCGGAGAGCCGCGTGGACGTTGGGTGCTTTTGATGCTAGGTTCAGGCAGCACAGTCCTTCAAATTCCTGGCACTCATGTCCATGCAGCAGCAGGAGGAAATCTATGGCCACATGATTTTGGAGTGTGGCCTGCCTGGTAATCTCCTTGTCTTCTAGGAGGGAGCTGATGGCCGTGGATGTCAGGTTTGCCTGTTTGACTACCCAGCACTCTAGGTGGCCCAATTCACCTAGAGCTTTGGCTGCTGCAACCCATGGAAGGAACAGGGATACAGCAACTCTTTTTGACTTGGCCCAATGGAAGATTTCTGCATCACAATTTGGGTCCAAATTGTCAACGCTTCTCTTTTAAATTTTGATGACCGAATTGTTCTTTTGAGTCCATTCGCCAATCATAGTTTGGTTGGGTGTCAACAGGGACAACTGCCCAATGGTACATGGCCCTCCTAAAAGCCGAGAAGGGATTCCTGCCCATGCCCGATTGTCGCAGACATCTTTCATGCAAAATCCTTTCTTAGGATTTTTCCTTGTGACAAGCTGCAGTTCAGCAACCAAAGTAAACAATGCTTATCTGCTGCTGTGGAATGCAACAGGTGATTGGTCTCCTGTGGGTGTTTGGATTTCTTGACCACTCATGGCAGAGCTGGCTCTTGCTCTGTCTGAGACAAAGATCTTTGTTATTCATTCTTTTCTATTCTTAGCTTAGCTAGCTGCTGAAGAAACCTTTTCCTTTCTATTTCTTTTTAGTATAGTCTTAATGTAACATATATCGTAAAATGATAAATCAAGCCTTCTGATCATGGAGTCAACATTCTCGTCTCTTCTTCATCCTGAAAACCCTTGTGACCACAGTCACACCCGATCCCCACAAATTAAAAACAAACCTTTAGGGAGGCTTTTGGGATGTGAATGGTATGGATTGCCTGCTGCAACATGGCTTAAAACCTTGCACCACCTTTTGGCAGTGAATTCTTCTCGATACTGTTTAATGTTGTTAAAAGGTTTGGTGTTGGAACTTGGGATAAAAAAGAAGTGGTATGCAGTATGGTGCAGGGGAGGAGCCCAACAGCTCTAACTCTTGAGGCTCCTGAGCAGCTCTGGGTAACTTTGGCAGCCACTCTTCTATGGGGTTTTTAATCATTACAGCTCACTGGTGACGGATATTGTGTGGTTGTGTGTCGTGAACGGCGGGAGAAATGCGACACACCATATGCGATGAATAGCAAATCCCGAAGTTTATTGAAACCCCACACATATTTATATTGGTGTTAATGAAGCTTATACATATTGCAAAAGCTGAGCTCATTATTGGTTAAAGCACACTTAGATCAACCACACCTACTTCTATCTTCTAACAATTATTTTGCTTCTATGTTTGCATTCTTCTAACTTCTCTACCTAAGATAACTACATTTTCTGGCAAGCGATTTTCTCCCCCGTCTTCCCGTTTCAGAGAAGGTCACTGTGACCTTTGTCAGTGATTGGACACTGGTTGCTCAGTTCCCAGCTTGTTTCCCCTATCCTTATCCATTGGTATCACATCGAAATGTCCTTTCTCAGCTAACCAATTATCCAAAAAGCTCTCTACAGTTGTGTGTGATTTGGTTTGGGACTTGGGTGAGGTATAGGCATATCTAACTTGTCTGTGAACTCTCCAGCTTGCAATGGAATCCCTACCAGGCAGGGAGACATTGGGTCTTTCGCTGCTGCTGTGGACAGGCATATATTTTCCTGTTGGAGCATCTGTGCCAGGATTACCCAGATGTTTTGGTGTGGCTGAGGAACGATCCACGCAGCTGTCAGACTGCTCAGCGCGAACAGGATGACAACTCGGACAGGGCTCATCGTGAGGTTAGGTGGGAGGTAGGTTTTCTTTTCTACAAAGGAAAACAAACATTTAAAAAAAAAAAACACATTCAAGTTCATGGGTCTGCTGGAATGCAGATAACTCTTTTAGGAAGATTCTTCCTTCTTTTTCTGGCGGCGTCTTCTCTTTGAGGCAACAGCTGCTTGCTTCTCATCCCCATCTGCTGGAGCTGGATTTTTGGAGACGAAAGGTTTTACCCACTTTTGGGGTATCCATCGAGGGCCTGAGGGGGTGGATACACAGGTGTAACCACGCCCCCAGGTGAGGGGCTCATAAGGACCCTTGGTTTCCCAAGTTTCTGGGTCCTTAATGAGAACTGGTGGATGCTGTGACAACTTAAACCGGTTGTTATTATTGAAATGACGTATTACTGGAGGATTCATGTTTTCAAATGAACAATTCAAAAAACTGATGGTAAACAGGGCTTTGCAGAGCTTTTGTTGGGGAGTCATCCATGCTGCAGAATTGCCCTGCCTAGCCAGGACTTCTTTGAGTGTATGGTGGGCACGCTTAATCACAGCTTGACCTGTGGGGGAGTGGGGAATGCCTGTCTTATGCTCCATTCCCCACTGCTGGACAAACTCTTGGAACTCCTTGGAGGCATACGCTGGGCCACTGTCAGTCTTAATCTCCCTAGGGATCCCCAATACTGAAAAGGCTTGCACCAAGTGTTGTTTGGCATGCACAGCCCTTTCCCTTGCGTGGGCAGAGGCATAAACCACACCTAAGTATGTATCTATGCTGACATGTACATATTTCATGCGACCACAACTGGGAATGTGTGTGATATCTGTCTGCCACACTTCGCAGCTCCCAAGGCCTCGGGGGTTAACCCCAACACCCAGGGATGGCACTGCCTGAAGCTGGCAATTGGGACAGGTGGCCACAATGGCTCAAGCCTGACTTCGTGTTAGCTGGAACTGACGGATTAGACCTGGAACATTTTGATGGTATTGTTGGTGACTTAGCTTTGCCAGTTGAAAGATGTCCGGAAGGCGTGCCATTTCTGCTGGGGCAGCAAGGGAATCTGCTTTGCGATTACCTTCTGCCACCTTGGCTGGGCAAATTGGTGTGTGACCTCACGTGCATCACATAGAACGGGTGCTCCTGCTGCGAAACTAAATAAATTAGTTTTGAGAGCAACCTGAAGAGATGCTCATTCTCGATGTCTTTGAGAACTGGCTGCTCCGCCCTGGACACTACTCCTGCCACATAGGCTGAATTGGTAACCAAATTAATTGGCGCTGAGAACTTCTCAAAGGCTCTCATGACTGCAGCCAGTTCAGCGATCTGGGGCGACCCCTCCACAAACTCAACATCAGCTTCCCAATGCTGGGACTGGGGATTTCTCCAAGTCATCACTGACTTGTGGGATGCCCCGGACGCATCAGTGAACACTGTAAGCGCCTTGAGTGGCCTACGACTCCTTTTCTCAGGAGCAATGAGGTGGAATTCCTTGTTGAACAGCTTGTGTGATGGGGCCTGGACTGATACCTGTCCACTGTAGGTGTCCAGGGACAGCTGGAGACTGGCATTGCTCTGGAGCAGGTCCCCAAACCCTTTTTTGGTCAACCTCTCAGGAGAGTTCTTTCCCTCCTTAGAAAGGTGGACTGGAAGGTGAATACACTGAAAGTCACAACTGGCCAGCTCAAGCAATCTTAACCTGGCCTTCAAGATCAGCTCAGCTATCACCTCCTGTGGCTCTGTGATGGTTTCGGATTGCTGATGGGAGCAGAAAACCCACTCTAGGATTAGAAGTGGATCCTTTTGTCCTTCAAACCACTGGAATATCAACCCGTGTATATGTGGTAACTTGCCCAAAACAATGAACTTGAAAGGCAGCTCGGGCTTATAACAATGAGCCTGCCTCTCGGCCAAAGCCTTCTGCACTTTTTGGAGGGCGGCTTTTGCCTCTGGGGTCAGTTCCCTGGGAGAGGCTAGCTCTCTTTCTCCCTTCAGTAAATTGAGAAGGGGAGCTAGGTCCTCATTGGTGAGGCCCAGGCAAGGCCTGACCCAGTTCAAAGACCCACACAAGTAATGGAGATCTGCTACGGTTTTGGGATCACTCTTAATTTCCAATTTCTGTGGAACAATGGTCCGCGCAGTGATTTGCAAGCCCAGGTAATTCCAAGGTGGCATCCTCTGAACCTTGTCTTCCTGCAGTTGGAATCCAGCAGAGGTTAAAACTTTAACTACTAGGTCAAGTGTGTCTTGGAGTATTATGTCATCGGGGGCACACACAAGCACATCATCCATGTAGTGTAGGATGATTGCCTCTTTTTTCTGGGCGCACACTGGGGACAGCAATGAAGCCACGTACCCCTGGCAGATGGATGGACTGCATTTCATCCCTTGAGGCAATACTTTCCAGGGGTAGTGCTTCATTGGGGCTTTTCGATTGATGGTAGGAACCGAGAAGGCAAACCGTGGTGCATCTTCCAGGTGTAGGGGAATATGGAAGAAACACTCCTTGATGTCTAGGACAGCCAATTGCCAATTTTGGGGGAGCACCGTTGGGGAGGGCATCCCTGGTTGGAGAGACCCCATGTCCTCAATTACCTTGTTTATTTCTCTTAAATCATGGAGGAGCTGCCACTTATCCTTTCCCTGGCTTTTTTTATAATGAAAACCTGGGAATTGCAGGGGCTAGTTGTCTCTTCAATGTGTCTTTTAGCCAATTGTTCTTCCACAAGCTCCTCGAGCGCCTCTATCTTCTCCTTACTGAGTGGCCACTGTTTTACCCAGGCTGGATCATTATCTAGCCATGTTAACTTGTGGGCAGGGTGGTCCACAGTAGCCACTTCTAAAATCCTGGGGTGTCTTAGGGATGAACAATTTGACCCCTCACTGGGACATGGTGTCTCTCCCCCAGAAGGGAGCTTTGTAATTAGTAACAAATGGGCAGACACTGGTCAATTTTTGGTCTGGTCCCTCAATTTGCACGATGCTTTTTGATATCTTTGCCAATGTGACTCCTCCTACACCTTGGATTTGATCAGCCACCGGCTGCAAATCCCAATGTGACAGCCACAACCTTTCAGGTATGATTGTCACATCTGCCCCTGTGTCAAGAAACCCTTCCACGTGGAGATGTTCCTCTCCACGCATTAGGTTGCATCCCATAATGGGTTTGTCCTTGCCAACCACTTCTGCCCAGTATACACCCAGTGCCTTGTCGTCTGCTGAAATTTCTGCTGGAACAGGAATGGCCTGGGGGATGATTTGCCCCTTGGCCAAATAGAAGGGTGGCTGTGGGCAGCGTGCCAGGAGAATGAGGTTAGGTATGTCACCTTTGATGGTCATGGGAGCCACCTCAATCTCCATGGGTGTGTGTGCAGTGTCCCCAATAACAAAGTACTCACTGTCCAATCTTGTGCGATCTTTTGTCAAGTTCTGTGAGTCCTCTGGTAGGTCCACTCCAATGACTGTCCACTGGGTAGACCTGAAAACAAAAGCTTTGGTGGCCACAAGCTTGAAACACTTGTGAGGCCACCAGATTTTATCCTGCAAATGGTTATTTTGTTTTCCGGCACCCTGCTTCCCTTCCTCCCCCTTTTCTGTTTTGAGGGAGGTTTTCCCCTTAGGGAAGCCCGCTGCATTGATGTTGTGGCGCAGGGTGGGTGTGCGCTCGCGTCGGAGTTTTTTGGTGTGAAGGGTGTCTTTTGTTGCTGGCTTTGGGGGCAGTTTTGGGCAAAGTGTCCTGGTTTTTCGCATCTGAAGCAAATGACATGTTGAAGTTGCTCTGGTGACATCTGTTGCCTCCTCACTCCTGGAGATGTAGCTGCCACAGTCTCTGGGTTTGTCAGCCTTTACCACGCCTCCCGTGCAGTAAACAGTTCCGCCTTCCTAGCACACGCTTCGATCATCTCTGCCAGTGTAGGTGGGGAGTTGAGAGGCAGTCCCAGGAGCACCCTGCTGCAGACTTCATTGGCATTCCTCTGTGCCATCTCTTTCACTATCTCCACTTGTGTCTTGGGGTCCCATACTTGTCTCTCAACCTGTGCACGGAGCCGGTTGACAAACTGCAAGAAACTTTCTGAAGAAGTCTGTTTAATGTCAAGGAAACTACCACTAGCTTCCACAGCTGGTAGCTGGTTAAAAGCCTTATCCACAGCCTTTGAAATCTTATCTAGAATGAATTTTGACAACACCCGAGCTTGGTCCTCAGGCTTAGCCCACTCCCCCTTGCCGCACAGATGTTCATAAGTAATGTTAATATTTTCTAAATCTTTGGCACCCTGAGGGGTTTGCTTAAGTTCCTCCAAGAGATCCCTGAGAGATCTCTTCCAGGAGCTTTCCCATAGATCGAACTCTGACTGGGTAAGCAGGCACTGGAAAAGATCTAGGAGGTCCGTAGGAACAAATTCAAGGGATGTTAATGTAGCTCTCATCATGCTTCTAAAAATTTCACTATTTCTCCCAAATTCTAATTGGCTTTTACATAACTCACGCTTTGTGTGATATGAGAAGGGCTGGTAGGTCCTAGGACCGGCCCTACCACCTGTGTATCGAACAGGGGCTACTAAGGGAATTACTTCTTCGCCCCGGTTTTGAACCCCAGGGTTTTCCCTTTCAGCCCCACCGCCGTGGGATCCGACAGGGGGACCACCCCTTCCTCCAGTTCCACTGCCTTGGGAAGCAGGCAGGGAAACACCCTTCACCCCACCCCCATGGGGACTGGGAAGGGGTACACCCCCTGCCTCTGCCCCTCCACCCCGGCGCCTTGGTAGCTGGGAGGGGGTACATCCCCTCTCCCTGCCCCACCCCCGTGGGAACCAGGCAGGGGCTCACCCCCTTCAGTCCTCGGCCCCACCCTCTTAGGACCCGGGCAAGGGGGCATGGGAAATAGGAACAGGCAGGGGGGCGGGGCAACCATAGGAACCAGGGGCTGGGTTGCAGGATGGCATCATGGAGAGCGGGAACATGAAGGGAGGGGGAGGAGTGTCCAAGGGAAGGAAGGGATTGTGAGACCGGAAGGGGTTGGGGGAGGGGACAGGTGGGCGAAAGGGATTGTGGGGAGAAGAGGAGTAATTTGAGGGCTCAAACACGTGGATGCCGCCATTTTGGGCTCCGACCATGCAGTCAGCAGTATCTTGAATGCCAACCATGTGATCGTATCCATTTTAGGGATGAGGGGGTCAGAACGCGAAAACGGGGTAACAGGAACTAGGTTGAGGGGTGCAGGGAAGGTGCTCTGTCAGCCTGCACACAACTGCCAGAGCTTGGGTACTGAGAGGGAGGTGGGAGGCCAGGGAAACAGTGACAGTGCCAGGTACCCTGTGATTGCTGGGGAGCCTTGCTCGTGTCTCTCAGTTCAGGGGCAGAGGGTTTGGGAGGAGGGGTAGGAGAAGCCGTGGGAGGGGAAATTTGCTCTGGCTGTCCTTTCAAATCCCTCTTTAGGACTTCTTTCCGAATCACAAGGAACACAGGAAAAAATTGAGACACTGCCCCATCTTCCTGTTCCGCTTTCGCTGTTAACAAGGCTCCAATTTTGTCCCAGGCAGAGACAGAATTAACATTCTGCTGGGTAAACTGAGGGAAATGAAAAGATATCCAGCAAACAAACCGTTTCAAAACTGCTTTGGAAACCGTAATGTTTCCACTACTTAGGGTATCTAAAACTAGGATACAAATGCTTCTCTGTGTTGCAGAAAACTTTGCACCCATTCTGATGTTATTTGCTCTCTGCAGCACTCAATCTACCTTCCTTACAGCCAGCACAAACAAAAACTGAAAGCACTGAGTCCACAGCCAATCCGAGAAACAATCTGGGCAGCCTCTCTCCACCTCCTCTCCGGGGGAGAGACGGAACTGCTTGCGTACAAAGCACGCGGCTCTTAAAATGGCGAGCGGCAGCTGCCAGCTCCCCCGCGCCACATGGCTGCCATGCGGGTGCTCAGAGCCACCCGCACTGGTCCGCTGGGGTCCACCACTGCCCAGGTGCGACCGCTCATGGCAAAAACATGAGCTGCAGCTTCTCTGCCGCTGCCCGCGCCGCTGCTGCACTGAAAGCCACCCGTGGCACCGAGATTACCGCAGAACCTGCCCACGCCACTGAATCACTCCACGCGCAACGGTGTGGCTGCTCCTTGTATCTGTGTGCTGCCGGGACCCGACCGATGGAACCACGCTGCCTCCGGAACCACGCACAGGCACTGGCGCAGAACCGGAGCTGCTTCGCCCGTGTTTGACCGCACAGATGCGCAAACCCTCTTTGGGACCAGACCTTTCCCTGAACCGGGAGCTCACCCCCACCCTCTGGGGGCCCTCCCGGGGTCCCACTACCACTCGTGGGGAATACTCACCCCTCTTGGGGACTTTGGCTAGCTGGGAGAGATGTAAAGAAGTCCTCGTCTGAAATCAGTCCACCGTGGGCGCGGCAGGTTCCCGATCCCACCTTCTAGCCTTCTTGCCAACAAAAACGCGACGAAGAAGTCAGAGGAAGGTGAAAGTCCCAAAAGTTAACGTAATCCACTCATGGGAATTACCAGCTCCTTTGTGACCGTCGTGGGAGACGACCATGTGGGGCGCCACCTGCAAGAATTCTGTGTATCTCGGGCTGTTGTATGAGTCCAACCCAGCTAGCTCTGGACTCTGGCCCACATGGTCTTACATGGACAAAGTAAAAGATGAGAAGTGCTCTTCTCCACGTGGGGACAAGTGTCCTGTTTATTGGTTTGGGAGGAGACACTTCCAGGTGAAACCTTCCAGGTGTAAAAGAGGGCATGACATCCTTGCAGTGGACTTTTATACCTGAGGGGATGGGGGCGGGGAAAGAGGACCGCGGCCAATGGGATACCATTGAGGAGGGGCGAGGGGAGGAGTAACCAGGGGTCAGACCACCAGGGGATATAGCAGAGGGGTGCATGAGGGAAAGACCATGTGATGGGGGAGGGGAAATAACCATCTACGTGACATAACATACTCAGTACAAATTTCCCATCACACAGTGCAAAACAACAACTAAATAAACTATTTAGTGCAATACAACAAATATGGTAATTATAGTAGTCATGATAGGCGATGGGTAAAAGTTAAAGTATAGATTATTTCTTCTGTATTAAGATGCTCAGCAAAGAAAAGTATATAATGCATTTTAACCAAAACTAAAGGGTCTCCAGGCCTGCCTGCAGCTGGAGCTGACAGCTGTAGACACAGGCTCTGTCACCCATGACCCTGGACTGCTGTAATGTCTTGGATGTAATAAACTGCATTTTGAAGAGCCATCTGGAGTCCCGCATCTCTCATTCAGGCTCTTACTCCTCCTATTATCAGTTTTCAGGCCTCAGTTACCATCAAGGCTGTGGCTGCACAGTTCTGCAGACAATGAGGCCAGCTTCTGGCCACTGGGTCTAACAGCTTAGAAAAATAAGCAACAGGCAGTCGTGTTCCCCCATGCTCTTGTACCAAAATTCCTTTAGCACAGCCCTGTTTAACATCCACCTATAACTCAAATTTCTTTTCTGAGTCTGGAAGAGCTAAGACTGGGGCATGAACCAATGTCTTTTAATTTTCTAAAGCTTTGCTCTCCTTCTGGTGTCCATACCACAACATAAGGACTGTCCTGTGTTAAAAAGTCATATAAAGGTCTGGCCACAATAGAAAAATCTTCAATCCATGCTCTGCAGTACCCCACCAACCCTAAAAACTGCCATAGCTCCTTTTTTTTTTTTCCTGGAATAATGGTACTTGCAAAATTTCTTGTATTATTTCTGGATCAATACACCATAACCCTCCAGTCAAAATATGTCCCAAATATTTTACCTTTTTGGGTTTTAGTAACCAATTGCTCTTTATCACAATTTTTTGTATCAAGTCCGCTCTAGGGGTAGGGAGATGACTAACAAATTAATCAAGGAAGGATAACAAAATATTTTCCCCTAAATTTTTCCTATAACACCCACAGAGGAAGCTGCATCATAAACACCTAGGCCTGCATAGGGACACCACCATCCCCACAAGGCAGCAGCGGCAGAATTGGCCTCAGGATTAGAATCTGACAATTCTAGTTCTCCACAACAAACTATAGACTGGTGGGGTGGTTCCTCACAAGATAGGAGTTGCAGAATTGGCTTCAGGACTGAAACCTGCAAACTCTGTCTTTATACAACAAAACACACAAAAATTAGAGCCTCATGGGTCCTCTCAAAACGGGAGCCTTTCGGCTCCACACAAAACTCCACGTAGACAAGGGAATTAATTTCCCAAATGTATTTATCACAATTTCCACAATTATTTTCAGAGAAAGATGTGTTCAAACTTCTAAGCCTACAGAAGAAATCACAAGTTCCACAACCTCTTGAATAATCAGAGATCTTTTTGACAATTTTCCTCCCTTAGGGATAAAATTGAAGGTGGCTCTAGAGGCCCCTGTGTCTCCAAGGAAACACACTACCTCTCAATCTGGACTCAGCTTAAAAGTTAAGAAGGGTACCATTGTGGTGGGTCCCTGGTATAATGGGAGCTCCTGACAGCCCTAACAATCCATCTCCATTAGCCTCTGGACTTCCTCCTCCTCCTTGTGCTCACTCTTTATCACACACCATAAACCAGAGCCAGTCTCTGTCTTGCCGCAGTGTCCAAACACAGCTCCCACCCGCCCCCCGCTCCCCCCCCCCCCCTCGGCTCTCCTGGTGGGCACGGCTGGCAGCATCACTGGCGGCCCACTGGGCGTCCTGCAGCCTCATGGGGGCCAGAGGCCACCGCCGCCCCTGCCCGGGGGTGGAGGGGGTCAGGCATCACCTGGCGCTGAGTCCTGGCTACCCCACAGGCCCCACAGGCTGTGCTCCTGCTCCCACACTTCTGCACCCAGTCCTGCAGCTCCTTGCCTCAACCATCTCTCTCCATACTCCCACTCAACCAATTCTGTTAATCCACACCAACACTATCCATCCGTCCCCTGTTGTTGAGACCCCCTCTCGGCTCCCCTTAAAGCCCCCCCCTCCCCGGTATGGATTGTCAAGACCCTTTCTCAACTTTCCCTTATTGCTCCCCCTGGGCATGGATTGTCAGACCCCTTCTCGACTCTCCCTTAATTACTTCTGGGAGAATGTGTAAACCAACTCAACATTCTTCCAAGGGATTCTTTGAAGATATTTTGGTATCGTCATCCCTTTTGCAGGGACCCCTTCCTGGCTTTATGTTTGCAACCCTCCATGGGTGCCTTTTTTCACCTGTGCTACCCTCCATGGGTGCCCTCCCAGGTTTACTCCCCAAAGATGCCATTGTACTCACCAGCGAGATTTTTAGTGGTCCTTCCTTGTGGACTCCTCATGGACGCTCCTGGTCCACCACTCATCTGTCTCCTAGACAGTCTCAAGAACTAATCAATCGCCCAGTGCCAGCCACCACCAAGGGAATGTTAAAAATGACCATATAATATTGGCTTTCAAATTTATGTATTAGCTTTTGCATGTTGTTATTGATCATAAGTGTTTAGATATGGTACAAATTATAACTCCTTTTAGTTGCTTGTTAATATAACATAATCTATCAGTTAAAGTATGTACTGTATCATTTAGAGAAATAGTAGTGCAATTAATATAATCTTTATGTATAGCTTATAGAAATAGTGGTGGGATGAAAGTATTATAGACCTTAGCAAAACATAAGATGTGAAAAAGCTTCTGTGTAACTAAGAAAACAGTGTAAAGCCATCTGCGGACTGACCTGTCCAAGTGATAACAGTGACACATGACAGAGCACCGGAGGAGACTGGGGAAGAACTCGTTAATTCCTCTTATCAGAAAAAAGGATGAAACCGTGGGAAGAAATAAAATGTATTGACTTGATCTCAGGAGGTCATACAAATAAGTCAGGATGGGAAACCTAAACACAAGGAATCCCTGCAACACCAAAAGCTCTCAGGAATGTTTGAATAACGTATAAGCTAATGAATATGCATGTAACCCCAGCAATATAACCGTATATAGAGAACAGGATTTTAAGCTATTTTTGTGTTCTTTGGCTGTTTGCCAAAAGCACCCCAGCACTGGAAATATTGTCCTTCTTTTATCCTTGTATTAAACTTTTAAAAAATTCAAAAGAGTGAAGTCTTTTTTCACAATTTGGAGGTCCCAATGAGATATACCTCCAGTCTCTGTGGCTCCAGGGGTCTCCGGTGGGAGGTGTCCCACTTAAATTACAGCAGCCCACCCGGGCTTTCCCTGCTGCTACAAGAAACCGCTGATTAATCCTCAGTCGGTAGGATAAAAAGGACAAAAAGAGAAAGCGAAGTAAAATTCCCTAAGAAACCGTGGGAACTCCTAAACCAGTGCACAAAGAACCTAGACGGGTGAGTATATCGCAAAAAAAAGGGGATTGTGAAAAACCTGGGAGTGTGTGTACCTGTGTGTGAGACGTGGATGGGACAGTCCCCAATCTGCGAAGTGATTGCAGAGTCTTTCTAACTGCATTTCTGTCTCCCTGCAAGGGGCCGGGCCGGTGACTACACGCGAATGATGTAGACTGAGTGATAACCCAGAATGCAGAAGGATTAGCTACCTTGGGGTTAAAACAGGGATTAAGGAAACAAAGGGGACTGGAATTGCCTGTAATTTCGACTGCAGGAATCCTAATTCCGAGGTAGTACTGCGTTCAACCCATGTCTGAGTGCCTGTAGGAATCTTGGCTATATTGAGGGTTGTGTTGGTGCAGAATCTGTGTGAAAAACAAGGTTCACTCTCCTGTAAAAATTTAAAAGTTTAGTAAAGGACAATAGGAGACAAAGACAATAAAGCAAAGATATACAGCCAGGTGCTTCTTGGCACTTAGCCAAGAGCACATCTGCTATTTTGGAAACACCCTTTATATACCATTTCTATTGTATCGGCCTGTTACATATTCATAAACAATTATGCATATTAAACTTTTGCCCAAACTAGTTTACATGTTCCAAGAATTGTTTAGCATATTTCCTCCTCAGGTCCACCTATTTAGAGCATGTGTGTTTCTTTGCTGTGGTTTTAGTCCATTCTTATCACCACCTCCAGTTTTGGGCTTTGGTCCATACTTTCTTCAGATGGTGAGTGTTGCTAGTTGGCATATCTGTAGCAGGTATCTGTCGTAGTTGAGACGGAGACAATACAAAGCAACACACTCCATTTTCAGAAGGCTTCAAACTGTTTTTATTATAGCATGCATGCTTTTTATACATTCTTACAAAACTCATAAGTTTACACTTTACTCATTGGTCATGAAAGACAAACAAAATGCTTATTGGAAAAGGCAGTTGTAGGTTTCTCTTTTTATCCTTCTTTCTTTCTTGGTTTCTATGTCAACGACCTTGGTAGAAAATTCTTTTGGGGTAAACATGGATCCTCTTATCAAACTTCTCTCTGGCTCACAGAAGTCACTGTAAAACCTCTTCCACAAGTGTCCTCATCATATTTTCATTGGATGTTATCCCATCCAAGCAGGCATTTTAACACAAGCATACTATATCAGCTATTTCTAAGTTTTAGTTAACAACAGAAATAAAATCTATATCTTTATAGCAAAGTTACTTTAACACCACACATATAGAATCCATTTTAATATTTGCAAAAAGCCAATATTATAACATGTATCTATAACATCTGCAAAAGGCAAAATGCAGAAAATCTGAAACCCCAATATACCCTTGAGGCATGAATGGTTAGGCTAATGGAAGTGTTAAGTTGCTGAGCCGAACACACTGACTGAGAGGTCTGAGGATGCTGATTAGGTCCACTGGATAGCAGAGCAAAAAGTAAAAGCTTTGTAGTAGGGCCTTCGAAGTTTGTTTATGTGTTGTTACATGGCTGGGGTTTTATAAGTATTTGGATGGTGAGAGAAAGATTTTAAATTTGGGAAAATCTTAGAGAGGTTTAAGACTATTTTTGGGAAGTAGGTCATTGTGCAACTGAGAAGCATTTGTAAATGAATACTAGTACCTAACTCAACAACACGAGTAGCTTATTATTGCGTAAATGTGTGTGAGATGTATGTGTATGTCCCTCGCCTCATGTGACTGGCAAGTATAACTGCTGAATCAATGAGACGTACTATTAGTATGAGGTGAGTGGGGAGCTTGGATCCTCAGTTCCATTCCTTGCGCAACTGGGATGGCCAGCGAAAGGGAAAGTGTTTGTTGTTTGGTTTTATAATAAAGATTTTGTGTTGTTTGTATGAGTGCAATTTTGTGTTTGAGTTGTGGACCTGGGTGTGAACCTTGGGTCTTGTGTTAGTGTAAAACTGTCGCTGTTGAGTTAGGAATGGCTGAAGGAAGACGACATTGACTCCATGCTCAGAAGGCATAAAGCAAGATTTATTAGGAACTTCACATATTTATAGACAGGATCGTTCACCCAGAACCTGATTGGTCCTTAAACAACACCCCTCACACCATTGGTTAATTAGGAACAACACCTTCTGGTAAAATATCTTTCCATAAACATCACATACAAACATTCCACATGTTCACAAACACCAGGTGGAGAGATTAAGATAAGAATTGTTTTAATTCTTTCTCTGAGCATTCTCACAATTTCCCTAGGACGATGCCTGGGAAAGTTATCTGTTTCTTCCTCTGTCAGCATCCACATAAAACCAGTCATAAGAGGTGGGACTGTACCGCGTCTCGCAGGAGTGCCTGGCATCGGGAGTGTTGTAGGGTGGAATTGAGAACCAGATTTCAGGCAATAAATTTCCTAATTTCTGTAGGACACGAAGAAGTAGATCGCCCAAGGATAGGAAAAGCCTGGAGGGAAGCAGAAGCTGAGTCACAACAGGCAGAGATCATTAAAATAGTGTGTGGAAGACAGTATTTGGTTCCCAGGATTTGGGCTATATCTGAGGAGAATTGAGAGAAAACCTGTAAAGAGTGTATAGTTAGATTCTCTTGGAAGCTAAGAAAGAAGAAAGGCCACTGGAGTGGTGCCGGAGGTGCTGGGACAAACGGATAAGAATGGGACATAAAGCAAGCAAAGAGAAAGCACCGATGGATATAACTCCCAATACCCCCTGGGGATAAAATTGGCACAAAGAATAAAAATAAGATCAAACTGCTACATATTGTATGATAGAATGGACTAAAGAAGAGATAAGATCAGATCATTCCTTCTGGCCTATGCATGGTTCCTTTGAGAGGGAGATGTGTCAAGCTTTGAATATTTATTGGAGCGGTGGCCGGTGGAAAGTAAAACGCCCAGGCTAGATAAGTGTCCAGCCAACCTCCAGCCAGTAAGGCACTTCCCCAACCCGAAGTCAGGGCCCGGTGCCTAGCGATGACAGGCTTACGGATGAGTGGCCGCAGTAGTGAGCTCCAAAGTCGCAGGATGAAATGAAGAGGCAACTCTCAGTTTCTTCAGGGAGGGTGGTTTTATTGGTAGGGAAAAACGCGGAGAAGGAGCTGAGAGCCCCGAGGCAGGAAAGCCTCATGTTTTAAAGAGGGTGGGGGGGTGGGTGGGGGTGGGGGGGGGGGGGGGGTGAAAGATAGCAAATCAGAGAAGGATACATTAAGGATTGGCATAATCGGAGAACCAATCAAACACAGTTGTG
The DNA here is from genome assembly GCF_012460135.2 of Molothrus ater. Taxonomy (NCBI): domain Eukaryota; kingdom Metazoa; phylum Chordata; class Aves; order Passeriformes; family Icteridae; genus Molothrus; species Molothrus ater. The sequence goes on along the minus strand of NC_050510.2, from coordinate 1,852,725 downwards.
GGAGGGACCCTGGCCCCTAACCCAATCACCCTACACCCTGGCCCGAACTTTCTAGAAAAAGAGGCAGGGGTGTCGAGTAACAGGCAGGCAGCCAGGGGTGGGGAACAAGAAAGATACATTTAGTAACCAAGACAACTGGGGAGGGGTTTGAGGATTGACACAAACTGGTAACAGGGCAGGACCTTCTGAGAGAACAATGGGGGGAAAACTGAACAAACATAAAACACACCACAACAATTTATGTAAATGCTAAAGAAGCAGTCAGCCAAGAAGAGAAAGATTATGCTGCTTGCTGGGTGTGGAAAGCCTCTCAAGGGGAATAAACACCTTTAAATTAAAAGAAACCAAAAACTTGGACCCCTTAGATTGTCTCCCTGTCCTAGGGTGATGTTATGATGCTTGTATCCCCAGTTGTCTGTTCTGTTTATGCTGGATATTCTGTTCTGTGCCTTCAATACTGGCTCTGAAAAGTGAAGTTTTGTTCTCTTATCAGCCTGCTCACTCCCCCACGGTCAGTGGGACACAGACAGCACGGTACATAGTGCTGCTTTTGTTTTTTGCTCCTGCTTTTGCTCTTGCTTTTGCTTTTGCTTGTTAGTTTAGCTAGGCAGTCCGAATTTTCCCTGGAGTGTATTTCTTTTCCTTTTCTTGGAACCATTCAAACCTGCTCCAGACTGGGACCTGGGAAACACCAAGAGTTTGCACTTTGTGGCCAGCAGCAGCCATTCCCAGCGCTGGAGGGACTGATAACAGAGCGGCCACTCCCAGGAGAGACTTTCTGAATTTGCAATCTCTTCAGAGCAGTGAAAGAGTTTTGTCATCCGGTATTGTTCATTTTGTGTGCTGGGGGGTGCTTTGCCTGTTAAATAAACAGGTTCTTTCCACTTCTCTCTGAAGAATCCTTCCCAAACTGGTTGGGCGGAGGGGCTGTGTGGGTTTGCTTTCTGGAGGGGCCTCCTTTGGAAGTTTTGTCCCAAATTTACCCTAAACCAGGACACTCCCTCCTCCATGTCCACCAGTACCCAATGCACCCCCTCCACACCTGAATGGACTCAGCCAGAATACCAGGGAAGAGTGGCCCAGCGGGAAGCATTGAAAAAAGAGGACCAAGCAGTATTACTATACCCCCTCCATGAACTTCCATTGGGAGGGGTACAAGGGGGATTGGGTTTGTAACTGTCACACTTAACTCTTCTGATGTGAGGTTGTTTAAAAAAGAATTAAAAGGCCTACTAGAAGGTCCTATTAGATTAGCAGTGTAGTAAACCCCATAGATTTAGGAAAAGCACCATGGAGAATATGAACAATAGGAATGCTGAAACAGCAAAAGAAAATTCCTGTTTTCCTGTCCTCCACCCCTAACCTATCTCTGTAACCCTATAAGGCAATGTCATGTTAACCCCTTACTATTGGTCAAGCTTGGATCCTTTCCAACCCTATAAAAGAAGCATACTGTACCCCATTAGGGGAGAAAGAAGAAGAGCAGAGACCCTTCACGGACCTCCCCAAATAAAGCTATCTCCGTGGAACAGCCTGCGCCTTCTCCTTCTCCTCTCTCTCCATCTGCTGCAGCCTCAAGCCCAGGGCACCACTACCTAGCAAGCAGAGCTGAAATCCTGAGAGCTTGCAATCACTATAGAGCTGATAATCACCATGCTTGCTAGATGGTAGCCCCACGGCGTTGGCATGAGCGAGCTAGCTTTGGGCACCCGGTCCCTACTCAGGGACTGAGCTCCTGAGCCTTATTGCTCTGCTTTATAATAACGCCAATGAGAGGTTATTAATAGCAGAACAAGTGGACCAGTTCCTAGGGCCCAATATTTATACATGGGACAAAATGCAATCTATACTAAGACGTTTGTTTACACACAAAGGGAGGCAAATGATCTGGGCAGCAGGGATACAGATATGGGATTGGAAACATGCAAATGGACCCCCTGGGGAGGAGATGATGCCATCACAGTGAAATAGAGATTTTTGGAGTTCACTTGAGTTAGCAATATGAATTAAGCATTTAAATTTTAGCTTGTAGAATTATGTGTTGAATTTTGACTTTTTTACCTAAGAAACCTCTGCCATGGTACAAAGGGCATAGGAAAATGCAAATTTCTGAAGCTTCTTGCATAAAGAACAATACCGGGAGAAGACCAAGGGATACAGGAAACCCAGATAAAGGGGCTCCTCTTTCTCCAAGCTCATCAAGACCGACAGATGTACTCAGATAAGCACCAAGGAACCAAAGCGCACACGCAAAGGAGAAAAGTTCAAAAGTTCAATCATGAAGAAGACCACAATCTTCAGCCTCAGAGACCACTGAGAGACCCCCATGAGACCACCACTGTGAACAACGCATGCTCAGAAGGACGTGGATCTAATTACCATGTGAGGTGAGGACAGGTGGGGCCAGGGGTTGAATATGCATGGAAAGATTGGGCAATATAATGCATATGGTAAATAAAGATGTGGTTCAGACCAGAGCTCGAGGCACAAGTTTTCACGAGAACTATCCTGCTTGTGTCGGGCGCTGACAATACTTACCCACTTCATAACTACATCGGGTTGTGGAGTCTATTTTTTCCGCTAATTGCTTCAACAGCACCCAATGTGGGACCACAATACCCCCAGGGGAAGGGAAACCATGGAAGAGTATAGATCATTAATTATTAAGGGAATTAGAGAGGCTGCTCCTAGAAATCAAAATGCCCACAAGGCTTTTTCTGAACATCAAAAGAAGGAGGAAACTCCAATTGAATGACTGGAGAGGTTAAAAGGGCATATGAAACAGTATTCAGGAACGGACATCAATACAGAAGCTGAACAACTGTTAAAAGTGACCTTTGTCACACATGCTTGGCCAGACATAAGAAGAAAGATAGAGAGATTGGAAGATGGGAAAACCAGAGGATTGAATGACCTGTTAAAAGAAGCCCAAAAAGTATATGTATGGAGGGACGAGAAGAAAGAAAAGGCAAAAGCTAAAATAATGGCAGCTGCTATTGCCAAAGAAAACCACTGGGCAGACTCACTCCTATAAGGAGGTGAGGCCCCAGTCAGGCCACAGCAAGGGGAGCCAGGAGGAAATTAAGGAGAACAGAGCTCCCTGGGAGAGAGACCCTAAAAAGGAAGAAGGGATATTTAATAATCGGGGCCCAACCTGCCATTATTGCAAGAAAATTTGACACTTAAGGTGAAGCTGCCCACAGAGAGAAAAAGATCTGAAAGTTTTCAAGGAGGTTCAAGAAGAAGATGAATAGGGGGGTCAGAGGCTCTGTCTCCTGGGGGCAAAAGATCAGAAGGAACCCTTGATAACTTTAAAAGTAGGTCCCCAGGATGAGGAATTCAAATTTTTAGTAGATACAGGGGCGGAAAGAACATGTGTGTGTAAAATTCCAACAGGGTGTGAGAAAAGCCAAAATACCATTCTAGTAGTAGGGGCAAAAGGGGAAGGATTTAGAGTGCCAGTCATAAAACATGTGGTATTTGAAGGAACCAACAAGATAGGAATGGGGAGTGTTTTATTTGTACCAGGGGCAAGATGTAATTTGCTGGAAAGGGATTTACAAGTACAGTTAGGCATAGGGGTCATTCCAGAGGGGGAGAAAATGGTAGTTAAACTCCTCAGGCTGAAAGAGGAGGATGAAAAGCAAATTGAAGAAGTAGTCCGGGCAAAACCTGGAAATAGGGGTAAGTTAAACATAGCCCCTATAGTAACTGAAATAACCAACAAAGACTGCCTGATTTGGATACGAAAATATCTGCTCTCTCTCAAAGGGAGAAAAGGGTTGAAAACTGCAATTCAAGAATTAATCAAAGATGGAACTTTAGAGCTGCGCATGTCTCCCCACAATACCCCTATACTACCAGTAAAAATCAAATGGGACATACAGGCTCATCCAAGACTTGAGAGAACTAAACAAAAGAACTGTAGATCGATATCCAGTGGTACCAAATCCTTAGACACTGTTAAGTAAAATTCCTCCATCACACCAATGGTTCAGTGTGAGAGATCTCAAAGATGCTTTTTGGGCTTGTCCCCTTGCAGAAGAAAGAAGAGATATATTTGCTTTCGAATGGGAAGATCTTGATACAGGGAGAAAGCAACAATTCAGATGGACGAAATTGCCCCAAGGATTTACTGAATCCCCTAATTTATTTGGACAAGCCTTAGAAGAAGTACTGCAACATTTCCCCATAATACCAGAGGTAAAACTTATTCAATATGTTGATAAATTACTTCTCTCTGGGGAGGATGAGGAAAAAGTCTGAGAATCCACTATATCATAACTAAACTTTTTGGGAAACCATGGGCTTTGGGTATCAAAAGAAAAGCTCCAATTTGTAGAGAATTAAGTAAAATACTTAGGGCATATAATAAGCCAAGGGAGCCAGAGATTAAATCCTGAAAGGATCACAAGAATAACCTCACTCCTCCAACCAAAAACTGAAAAGGAAATCATAAAACTCTTGGGTTTGTTAGGCTATTGGAGATTATGGATTGAAGGATACACCCAAGCTGTTAAATTCTTGCATGAAAAATGTGTAAAAGAAGAAATTACATGGGAAAAAGATGAGCAAAGATTTGAAAGTTTAAAACAAAAATTAATTGGGCCCCTGCTTTAAGTCTTCTGCCTCTAGAAAAACCTTTTTACCTATTTATAGATGTGGAAAATGAAGTAGCCCATAAAGTCCTAGGAGGAGGGAGAGAGTCCAGTGGCCTATCTGTCAAAATTGTTAAACCCTGTTAGTAGCGAGTAGCCAACCTGTATCCAGGTGGTAGCTTCCACCACCCTATTAGTTGAAGAAAATAGAAAATTAACTTTTGGGGGGAAATTAAAAGTGCACACCCCACATGCTGTTAGAAATATTCTGAACCAGAAAGCTGATAAGTAGCTCACTGATTCTTGAGTGCTAAAATATAAAGTAATTTTGATAAACAAGGATAATCTGGAACTCATTACAGATAAGCACCTCAATCCTGCCCAGTTTTTGTATGGAGAACCAGTAAAAGAAGTAGTGCATGATTGCTTAGAAATTATAAACTATCAAACTAAAGTGAGAGACGATTTGACAGACCAACCCCTGCAGGGGAGGAAACAGTTATAGAATGATGGTTCATCAAGGGTGATTCAGGGGCAGCAAATGTCAGGATATGCTATGGTAGATAAAAGGTTAGTAACCATAAAAAAGAGAAGGTTACCTCCCCATTGATCAGCTCAAGCATGCAAATTGTACACTTTGAAACAAGCCCTCGAGATATTAACACAAGAGAGGGAGACTGTATATACTGACTCTAAGTATGCCTTTGGGGTAGTGCATGTGTTTAGGAAAATCTGGGAGGAAAGAGGACTGCTAAATTCAAAAGGGAAAAGATTAATTAATGAAAGACTTATCTCAGAAGTTTTAGAGGCCTTACAGTTGCCAGAGGAAATTGCTGCTGTGCATATTCGGGGGCATCACAAAGGAACCACTTTAGAAATAAGAGGGAATAACTTAGCAGACTTGGAAGCTAAAAATGCAGCTGAGTCTAGGGAAGAGAATGTGCTTATGATACTGACCCATAGTGGAGAAATTCAGGATATACCAGTATTCAGTAAAACGAAAGAAGAGGATGTCCTTAGAATAGGAGCAAAAAAGAACAATGAAGGGAAGTGGGTGTTATCTGATGGGAGGCAATTATTAAATAAACCATTGGTCAGGAAAATATTAGAAAGCCTGCATAATTAAACTCACTAGGGTACCCAAGCACTGAGTGACCAGTTCCTGAGAAATTTGGGTTGCATAGGAATTTTTGGGATAGCTAAACAAATAACTGAAAAATGTGCAATATGCCAGAAAGTAAACAGAAAAGTCATGAGGAAAGCCCACTAAGGAAGGCAAGAATTAGCCTTACAACCCTTTCAGAGAATCCAGGTAGATTTCACTGAAGTCCCCCAAGTTCAACTGTGGAAATTTTTGTTAGTAATAGTGGATCATTTGACCCATTGTGTAGAGGTAGTACCAGTGGTTAAAGCTACTGCCAATGTAGTATGCAAAACTCTCCTAGAACTAATCATTCCCCAGTATGGAATAGTAAATCACATTAACTCAGATCACGGAACACATTTCACCTCAAAATTACTACAGCAATTAGTCCAAGCTTTAGGTATAAAATGGGAATTACACACTCCATGGCATTCACAGAGTTCGGGGTTGGTTGAAAGGATGAATCAAACTCTCAAGAGAATTCTAACTAAGCTTATGATTGAAACCTAAATGTCGTGGATCAAGTGCCTACCCCTAGCCTTGTTGAGAATTAGAACACAGCCTAGATCAGGCTTAAAAGTGTCACCGTATAAAATAATATTTGGTTTACCTTTTTTGATTTCACCCAATAGTATGGCCGCTTATGAAGAAGGGGAGGACAGTGTCAAGAAATATGTCCTGTCTATAGCACAAACTCTAGAGGAACTACGGGAAAAGAGAAGAATCCCTCAGACTGCTACCCTAGATTTCAAAATTCATAGCATTAATCCTGGGGACTGGGTAATGGTTAAATCATGGAAAGACCAACCTTTAACCCCTTACCGGGAAGGTCCTTTTCAGGTGCTGCTAACCACCAAATTGGCTGTAGAACTGCAGAACAAAGATGGACTCACGCTAGCAGGATTAAAGGACCAGTAGAAGAACCCCGCAGATGGAGGATCATCACTTCCACAGAAGGACTGAAAATTACTTTAAAACAAAACACTCAAGCTCAATGTGGCAAGTAAACCACGAGCAACCGCACATCAGTCTAGACTGGGAGGGAGTTCCCCACGGGTTTTATCGATTTTTTTGTATTCCCAAAGGCCAGAAGCTTTCTAAACTCCGGGGGCGGTGGTTTGCTACCTCCCCAGTCAGGGAGATCAGGTATATGCATATAAACAAACACCAGGTCCATAAACAATCCTAGAGTTTTTGCTTTTGCCTGTGACATGCAAAAAGAACAACCATTAGACCCCTCTGCTGAGATATCTGTCAGATTTATTCCTGGTCATATACCCTGCTTAAAGCACCCTGGAACGAGACACTCAAGTTGGGCACAATATCACTGTGAAAATTGTGGCCAGCTCGGGCGTTGCAGCTCCCCCAGGTGGCAAGCATGTTGCAAAATTTGTTGAGATAAAAGAAGTTCCAACCCTACTCGAGGGCAAGAACCAATTAAAATGCTTTATTGTGGAGTTGAATGGATGCTCCCCAATACTCACGAGCTATTAGAAGCTGAGTGAGAGGCTGTAGTGAATCAAAAACAGAGACCATATTGTGAATGCAAACAACAGCTCCATATCATGGGGACGTAATAAGACCCTATTCTGAAATTGAATGCATTGGCTATCAAAGGAACTACAAAGAACCACAATATAAGAAAAGCAGGTGATATTGGTAATTTTATGATAAGGACATAAGGAGGCAAGACAAGATTAACCCCTGTACTCACCACCAAGAAGACCATATTTACATGCTGTAGGCAGCAATCCCGTCAGGCATGGAACATAGGAGTACATGTTATACTAGGCTCGTAATAGTCCTTGTTAGTCTTCTCCCCCTTGGGAATCTAGATGATCCATGCCACCGATGCTACAGACCACTGCACCATGGAAAAACCCAAGGTTCTTATTTCAGTTTTCATACCTCCCTCGGCCACCACTGTTATAATTCATCCAATGTAAACACATTGTTACAAAATGGCTGGAAGTATTGTTTTGCGGAAGCAAACAAACTCCACAACTTTGTGAAAGTTGTAAAGCCTGCATGTTTATTAAAGCACTGGACGCATGCGGAGATTACTTTCTTTAAAAGACATGCATACTTCTGGGAACTCCATATCTTTTTTTATCTCCCTTTCAAATACATATGCATACAACTTCACAACAGGTTCAAACATATTCATTTTTACAGATTTTGCGTGACATTTTCCGGGACTTCTTCTTTATCAGAAAGAATTCCTAGGTCAGGTTGACCTGCTCTCGTAGCAGTTTCTCTGTCTGCTCCCCCCTTATGTCTTTCTTTCAGCTGAAGCAGTTTCTCTGAGCCTAGGCTTTTTACGAGAACAGACAGTCAGACTAAACAGCTATGTTTTCAAACTACAGACTTAACTCAAAGATGTACATTTCACCTAAATCAAAATGGATTTCTACTCTGGAATATTTCCACTCTGTCTCATTTCCCCCCTTTCCTAGAAAATAAGTAAATTCTTTTACTTAAGGGAAATCTTTATGACAATAAGTGTCTCTTAATGCTTTACTATGTACGTTTGTGTCGTGGTTTAGGGCAAATTTGGAGGAGAATTTCCAAATTAGGGCCCCTCCAGTAAGCAAACCCACACAGCCCCTCCCCCCAACCGGTTCGGGAAGGATTCCTCGGAGAGGAGTGGAAAGAACCTGTTTATTTAACAAGCACAGCACCCCCCAGCACACAAAATGAACAATACCGGATGACACCACTCTGAAAAAAGATGACAAATTCAGAAAGTCTCTCTTGGGGGGTGGTCACTCTGTTCTCAGTCCCTCCGGTTCTGGGGCAGCTGCTGCAGGCCACAAGGTGCAGAATCTTGGTGTTTCCCAGGTCCCAGTCCGGAGCAAGTTCGAAATGGTCAGAAAAAGGAAGAGAAACAGTCCAGGAAGAAATTTGGACAGTTTAGCTAAACTAGCTAATGAGCAAAAGCAAGCAGAAGCGAAGCAAGCAAGAGCGAGAGAGAGCAAAGCGAAAAGCAAAAGCAGAAAAAGCAAAAGCTGCAGTCTCTGTGTCCCACTAGGCTGATAAGAAAACCAAAACAAAACTTTCCCTCTTCAGAGACGGTCTTAAAGGTACAGAACATAATATCCAACATTAACAGAACACATGAATGGGGATACAAGCATCATAACGTCACCCTAGGACAGTTTGATAAGGAGGTTAACACAGCTACTTTCTGTAGTATTCTCCAATTCTAAATTAGCAATATAATGGATATCTCTAAACTTATTCTAACTAATATTAACAAAACTATAATGGGATGACACAACTTATTAAAGATTCTATTTGCAGTTCGTGATCACTTAAAGATCAGATCTTACTAGTGATGATCTGTATTTTGGCTTATTCTTTGCAGAATTTCGGTTATTTCTTTTGTATCATGTTGGAAAGTATTTAAGGTTTCCTCCTTGCTTTCTTGGATTTCTTTCAAGATCCCCAGTAGGTCTTGGTGCTTAATTAATTGTTTTACTAATGTAAAGTCTATCTTAATAGGAGTAGGTGATAGTCTGTGATACATTGAGGAATTGGTTTTAATCAACTGGTGGGATGTCACTGGGGCCAAGTACAAAAAATCACACCAAATAATCTTAACAAAATTACAAATACAAAAATTAGAATGATTTCTACTAGACAAAATAACATCGTTGCTATCAATTTTTACAGTAGCACAAGCAGTTCTCAAGCACACACACTCTTTACTAGTACATACGAGCACAGTTTTCTGATCAGTGACTGGATGAATCTCGAAGTGGCAAATATTTTGTTCAGTGTCTAGACACACATCCTGGGCATTAATAGTATTGCTTTCACAAATGAATCCTAGCTGTTCTCTAGTAATACAGGATTCTAAGTTTACTGTTTGCTACTTTTCCTTCACCTTTCATGCTCACACTTTATGTTTTGAAGTGTAGAGCACTGTTTTTTTCATGATTTAATCCTAGTGCAATGATTGGGTGGATAACGTAAACAGTGGCATTACGTATGGTAAGCACAAAGGCAGTGGCCACATTAGAAGCAGGATCATAGGTGAAATTTACTATAGTCCACCAGGATTGAAACTTCTTTTCAAAATCAATTGCATTATCTCAGACAACTTTTTGAATTGCAGATGGAAAATTACCTTCACTCCCTTCCTGTATGATCAGAGCTGCTGTTGCTTGCATCTATAACTGTGCTTGTATACAACTGAAAGCTAAAGACACGTTATCTTGAACTGTACTAAGTGCTTCTACTATTAACTTGTGGTCTTGGTCTCCGGCCTTTTCTCACTTTGGCAGTACTTATGAAATCTGCCACTGGCTAGTTCTTAACGCTAATAGAGATGACTGTAAAGGCTGCTTCAATTTTACTAGGCCACCTGCTGCAGTGATTAGCTTATTCATCAGTATTTCTGAATCAATTTTAATTGAAATTCCTAATCTTGTCTTTAATATCTCAGTTAGATATTTTCTTATTCTTTTCTTGAGGTATACCTGTCTTTGTAACTACATTGTCCAGCCCTCAAATGATTTTCTTAGGAAAGAGGAGCAGGCTAGTTGGATTTTTGAGATGTTAATTAATATTAGCAACTCTCATCAAGTGTCTAAAGTTCTCGTTCTTGCTACTCTTGCTCTTCATATACTTGATCTTTGTGGATCACTACAGTGGATAGGTTTAAATCTTTTACCTTAGAAGGTTCTTTCATAGATCCAGTATACTGATTAAAAGCTTGAGACTATGGCTATTCAGCATCACTTTGAATAGAGGTACTCTTTAATTCTAAGACTCTAGTTATAATTATATACAAAACAGTTTTGTAAATGAAATTACAAACTACCTCCATCCGCAATATACTCGTTTTGCTTGAGTAAGTTTTAGACTCAGTTCATTGTCTCCTGGTATGACTCTCCAAGGGGCTTCTGGGGCTTTCTTCACTCAAGAGTGCTGGATCTAGACATTCTGCTCTGTGATCTTGATTGCAGTAAAGGTGGTGAAAAGCACCTGGAATAGTCTCTCCTACTGTGGTTTTAAAGTCTTTTCTGCAAGAGGCTTAAAATATACATAATCTCCAGACTGTATGTTATGTACTGGTCCATCTAGCTCTCTGCTGTGAGTTCCAGCCACATGTTTTCTATTTTCTCGGAGCTGTCTACTTAAAGCTAGAATATAGTTATTGTGACTGGAACTCCGAAAGTGGTATTGTTTACTCTGGTCACTTCTCAAGCTTTGACAGTTCTTGTGGGGAACGCTTCTGGCTACCTTGAAAATTTATTTGTCAATACTCATAAATACTGACACCCCCCTTTCCATGGAAGTTCTGAAAAGTCAATTTGCTACTGTTGTCTGTATCCATGACCCTTCTCAATCTGACCTAGTTTTGGTCTGGGGGTATTCTTGGGGTTAGTCTGGAGGCAAGGATCTCACTGTTGGTTTACTTGAGTAATAGTGGCATATAAATTCATGGCAACGATTCTTTCAATCAGATATGTGTTCTAGAAAGTTTGTGGAAACTACTACTTAAAAGTCAACACTTCATTTCAATGCATTCTAACAGTGGCAGCTTTGGTCATTCTGGGAAAGGAGCCACACTTTATAAAAGCTTTTAAATATTTAGGCCTTAGTGTGTTTTCTGGTGTTCTTTTTTCACTAGTGACTACAAAAGTAGGAATGGATTACTAGCTTCTTTTCAATTGTAGCTCACCCGTTGTGTTCGTATGTCTCTTTTGATTAGTATTATTATATTCTGGCTTACCTTCAAGGGAAATCTGTCTATAATTACTTTTTTCTGCTTTCTTTGCCTCTCCATCTGCTAGCTCATTTCTTTCTTCTAATTCTGAGCTCACTCTCTGGTGTGCCTTAATATGCCTTTTCAGGCAGCTGAACTGCTTCTAGCAGCCAGATTATATCTTTTTCCTTTGTGAGGTCAGCAGTCTCCTCTCCCTCCAGAAGGCTCCATGTGCATGAATGACTCTGAATGCATACTTCGAGTCTGTATAGATCTTTATTCTCTTTCTTTTTGCTATTTTTAAGGCACGGGTCAGTGCAACTCTCTCAGCCTTCTGCACAGAGGTGCCTGTTGGTAAGGGTCTGGATTCTATTACTTTTATCAGTGAATCAGGTCTCTGCATCATCTAAAGGAGTGTCTTTTAAGTCTGGGCAGCTGGAGTAGGTAGCTTCAATGGTCTCTAGGCAATTGTGGTGCACTGCTTCTCTTTGATTTCTACTGAGAAAAGAAGCTGGGTTGACAATATTAGTCACTACTATCTCTACATCATCTTGCTCTACCATGATGGCCTGGTATTTCAGGAACCTCTGTGGTGAAAGGCAGTGGTCGCTTTTTACTGCTAGTACTGCAGACACTGTGTGGGACACTAGCAGAGTCAAATTTTCTGGCTGGCTTCATGGATAGGGAGGCAAAAGAAGGCATCTCTCAGGTCTAAAACAGTAAACCAGGTTAGCTCAGTATTTAGCCTGACTGCAAAAATCCTAGGCTCAGAGAAACTGCTTCAGTGAAGGACAGAGATAAGAGGGGGCGGGGGGGGGGGGGGGGGGGGGGACGACAGAAGGTGATAGAGACAGAGACTGCTGTGCGAGCAGGTCAACCTGACTAAGGAATTCTTTCTGATAAAGAAGAACTAGGTGCAAATGTCACGAGAAATTCATAAAAATGAATATGTATGAACCTATTGTGAAATTGTATGCATATGTATTTGAGCGGGAGATAAAAAGGGACTTGAAATCCCCAGAAGTACGCAAGTCATTTTAGAGGAACGATTCCCACATGAGTCCAGCACTGTAATAAACATACTGGCTTTACAACTTTGACAAAAGTTGTGGAGTTTTGTTTAGCTCTGCAAAACATTGTGGCGAAGCCAGCCAGGAGATCATCTCTGTCTTCCCAGGGGTAGAGGGATGGATGGACCTCAGAGACGCTCCCCGGGATTTTCCTGGAGGAGCTCCGCTCGTCTTGGCTTGCCTCCTGCGGGGACAGACAAGGACCTGCTGGTGTGCGGAGGATACGGTATGTATTGAGGGGCCCCCGGGGGAAAAGAGAGAGAGGACGGATGAATAAGTCGCTCAGAGACGTCTGAGTGCTCAGCCTGTGCCTGCAGGCAGCAGAGCGGTCGATAGAGCGACTGGGAGATGGGGGTTCACTTTACCATAGAGCGGCCGCTAGCGACACTGGGGGTGGATTCGACTGAACCAGTGTGTGTGTCGTGTCCGGACATTGTATGGTTAATGCATAGTGTGGTTAATGTTAATGTGTTTGTAATTGTGCGAGTGTGTAGTGTATAAAAGAGAGAGCAAACAAGTGAGTTTAATGGTGGGGGGGGGAGTTCTACCCGTGTTTGAAGCGGCCGGGTGAGGCTTGAGGCTGCGGCAGGCTGTGGGGGCAGGGAGTGCCCTGCGGAGAAGTGGAACAAGTGGAGAAACGTCGGTGAGGATATTTATTGTGTTTAAATGTGGTGATTTGTGTAGATTTTGCATATTTTAACCGTGAGTATGAGCTCAGGGAGTTCCTTTGCCCTGCTAGTTTGGTCTTGCTCTCTGGAATTTTACTGTGTGCTGTTATTTTGATTGTGTCCAGAGTGTGTGAGGACCAGAGAAAGCTGATGTGGGTAAATGCGGAAGTATTGTATGCTGTGTTGTGTTGAGAAAAGTGGGCACTTTGAGAGATATGCCCTTTCCCAGGGAGTTTGTGTGGTTCTTCCCCTGCATTGTGGCAATTTGATTCTTAAGATTGTATAGTGGTGTTTGTAGAGATTTTAGGATTTGTTTGCTACAAGTGTAGCATTTTACACAGAAAAATTACGGTATGGCGATTTATGTTTAACTGTAGTAAAACGAATTAAAGGAATTCCAAGAATTCCCTCACACAGCAATTCAAGCCCTGAGTCGTGAATTTGAGATGGGGGGAGGGAGGGGGTGAGTGTCTGTGTTTGTGTTTGTGGGCATATCAGAGTTTTTGCTGTAACAAGCACAGCCTTTTGTAAGGCAGTAAAGTGAGTGTCAGTAGAAACAATGCTTTACTTAGATTGTGCGAGAGGAGAACAAGAAAAGACTGAAATTTTGTAAAACAGAGTTTAGATAGAAGAGACAAATGAGTTTATGGGACTTCAGCTAGTAATATAGTAAGTTTATACTAAGAACAACCTGCCGTAGAGGTTAAGTGATAAACGCCGAAATGATAAGCGGAATAGCCTGCAGGCAATTCCCGAGGGCTTTTAGTGCATTGAGAGGGTGGCACCTTATGTGGAATGCAGAGTTTGTGAGAGGCGCTGGTATTGCTGTTCTGTGCCTCAAGTGTAAATTAAAAGTTCCTGATCCAGCCAATTCAGAACCTGAGATCTTAAAGCTTATGTGTGGAGGATCACATCTGATACCTGCCACCTGGAGGTCTGTGTGTGAGGAAAAACTGAGAAAAGACACTGTGAGGTTTGGGTGGAAACAAGACAGTATTAGGAGAAGGAGATAATGAGAACTAACCCGAGTAAAGAAGTTCCTGAACTAGCCCCTTTTTGGGAGGGGCTCGCTGAGAGAAAGCTGCCAGTAGGGGGGGCTCAGAAAATAAAAATATTTATAATACCTTATTGCAGTTAGTGCTATTTTAAAATGGGAAGGTAAATGGTATAAGGTCCCGTATGCTGATGTGTTTTTTGCTTTAAGAAATCACCCAGAATGGCAGAGTAACTGTGGGTTCAGAGCTCCCTCTGACCTATTGGTGTTAGATCTTGAAAAAGAAAACAAAGCAAAGAGAAGGCAAATCAAACGTGTTGTTCCGCATGCAGCATAAGATAGCAATGTATGAAGTCAGGCAAAGTTTATCATCAAAGTTTATCACCTCCCTAAGGTAAGGGAGGATAAGGCGGACTCCCCACAAAAGGGAAGAAGACTCAGGCTCCAAAGGTATACCCATTCACACCCATCCCCCTCCTGGCAGTCCAATTTCGTCCAGAACTAGGAGGTAACAGACCCCTCTGCGAGAGGCAGTGAGACCAGAAGAAAGGAAAAGGGTGGAATTTTAGTTGATACAGGGAGCATATATTCAGGTTTAAATAAAGCTTTAGCACCTGTGGAGAATGTTTATGTTGTAGTGTGGGGAACAACTGGCCAGTCTGAGAAGGCATACTTTTGCAAACCTTTAAAGTAACGTGTACTTAGAAGCTTTTGTATATGCCCAATTCGCTAAACATTCTCAAATGGGGAGGTTGTTCTGGAGGCAAATGATAGAAAGATGTTAGGCTTAACATTAACAGTCATTGAAATTAAGAAGGAAATTAGTAAAGAGATATTAGAATAAGTAAATACGTATTTTCAGGGGTATGGGCCTCTGATGTATCAAGGAGGGTAAAGAAAGCCCCCCCCCCCCCCCCCCCCATAGTAATCAAGCTTAAGGAAGGAACACAACCTGTGAGAATTAAGCAGTACCCCCTGAAAAGAAGATAGGGAAGAAATCAGCCCAATAATCGATAGTACTGGATTGAGGGCTGTCAATAAGATAACAAAGAATTTATACCCTGTGGTAGCAAATCCATATACTTTACTAACTTGTTTAACACCTGAGCTAACCTGGTTTACTGTTTTAGACCTGAGAGATGCCTTCTTTTGCCTCCTTATCCACGAAGCCAGCCTGAAAACTTTTGCATTTGAATGGGAAAGCCCTAAAAGAGGTGCAAAACACAGCTCACATGGTCCATGTGCCGGAAGGCTTCAAAAAATTCCCCCACTCCGATTGGAGAACAACTTGCAAAAATCCAGAGTCCTGGGAAGCTCCACAGGAAGAAGAGAGGCTGTTGCAGTACGTAGATGATCTTCAAGTAGCCACTCGGAAAAAGGAAGCATGTGTGGCCTGGACGGTAAGCCTTTTGAATTTCCTAGGACCCCAAGGATTCAGAGTATCGAAGAAAAAGGCACAGATAGTGAAACAGAAAGTAATCACCTGGGGTACGAGGTGAGTGCTGGGCAATGGACTTTAGCGCAGGCTCACAAAGAAGCCATATGTCAAACCCTGAAACCCCAGACAATAAAGGAACTCCAAAACTTTCTAAGTATGGCAGGGTGGTGCCGGCTGTGGGTTTATAATTATGGACTGCTTGTCAGATCCCTCTATGCTCTTATTGCCAATGGAAACACAGACCTCCAGTAGACAAAGGAAGCCACACGGGCCTTTCACCAGCTAATGAGTGCCCTCATGTCAGCTCCAGCTTTAGGACTTCCAGATGTAAGTAAACCATTCTTTCTATTTTCCCATGAAAGAAAGGGAATTGCCCTGGGAATACTGGCTCAGGACTTGGGTCCATACTGGAGGGCAGTTGCTTACTTCTCCAAGCAACTAGATGCAACAGCCAAAAGATGGCCTGGTTGCCTCAGAGCTGTAGCAGCAGTCCTGCTGAATATTCAAGAAGCACGCAAGTTTACCCTAGGAAAAAAAATGACTGTGCTAGTGTCCCGCACAGAGTCCTCCTTCTCCTGCAACTGTGGCATTTGCCGCATGGGTGGGCCACTGGGGTGGCCATTTCTGCATCCCTATGATGCTGACATCTGCACCGGTGTCTAGGAGCACAACCAGGGTGATGGTTTGACCTTGATACTGGACGTCAATATGTTTTTTACGATGATGCTTTAAGTCCACTGTTAACAATGCCATTGTTCCTGTAAAACCAAAACTACCTACACCACGTTGCTGCTTGCCAAGTGGTACAGTCCCTCCGGTTAATTGAGGCAAGGGGATTAATTGAGCAATTCGCGATCCGGCCGGAATAAACAATGGTGGGTATAGTGTTTGTGCCATTATTTGTATTTCACCTGTATAATCAGCATCAATTAGTCCAACAAGAATAGTAAGTCCCAACATGCTGGCAGACAAGCGTCCAATCAATAAAGCTCCCACGGTTTGTCCACCGGCTGTAACAGGGCCCTTAATCCCCGTTGGGATACGCTGCGGTTTGCAGTCTATTAAGGTGCAGTCTATTGAGGTTGCCAGGTCCAAACCAAGGCTTCCGCTGGTTGCGGGGCAGAGGGAGGAGGCGCTTGTGCTGGGAAGGTGCTTGGGCTCTGGGCCGCCACTTGTGTCAGAGCGGGGCGACCCCTCCCACTGGGCTTCCCATTTCCCAAGACATGCCGGCAGGTTGACTCATTGTGTGCGTCGGACTTGCAGCACTGGCACCACACAGCTCCCATTGTACAATCCCGGCGCAGATGGCCAGCAGTTCCGCAGCAGAAGCATCGGAATTGTGATGGTCCTTTTCTTTGAAGCTGATTTACTGACGCTTGCAAGGGGTCAATGGCAGCCAACACCTGACTCTGCGTCGCCTGCGCCTGCTCCCTGAAACTACTTCCCAAATCTCTTACTGCTTCCACTAACATAGCCTGCGGCCCCACCGGCACCTGAGCCATTCGTTCTAAAGTCTCCTCAACAGTCCAGGTACCAGGGAGTGTGACAAGTATACCTCTAGTGGTGGGATTGCAATTCTGTAGGGCACATTGCTTTAGTAGTGCTCCGTGCATATATTCAGGGCCCCCTGCTGTCTGAATAGCATTCGCCACTCTGTCAATAAACAACCCAAATGGCTCTTCTCTTCCTTGTTTAATTCCCATGTATGAGGGAATACCCCCTGGGGATTTCACCCTATCGAGCCCCACCCGGGCTAATCTCATAGCCTCCCTCAGCTTCTCGGGTCCGATTAGTGCTTGCGCCTCCGTCCTTAGGTATGCCCCTAGCCCCATAAGTTCCTCTAAAGTAACTCCATATAGCGGATCTCCTGGCTGTCTCGGGGTAGCCACAGACTCTTGGCACGCAGCCTGCCAGTGAGCATTAAACAACAACTGTTGATGCTGGGTAAGCACTAGCCTCATGAGGCTTTTAATATCCGATGGCAACAGTATGTTTCCTCCCCACAAATAATTGAGCATCTGACGAGTTGGTTCGCCGTGGATACCACACTCACAGTGGCATGGAGCTGTGCCAGCCACTTCCAATCTATAGTAGTGATAGTTGCTTGCAAGCCTCCGGCAGGATTTGGTGTGTAAACCACTGGACAAGCCACCTCGAACAAGGCATCAGCAGCCGCTCTGTTGCCTGCAACTATAGCCTCTCCTGTAATTTCTTGCCATGCCTTATGCCTTTCATTAGCAATTCGCACCGCCTCGGGGTCAAGCATTTCCTTTGTTCTTTCCCAACCGTCCTCTCCAGCCGGAGGGGGGGGGCAATCCCTCGCTGCCAGTGGAGGCGGAGAAGGAGCGGCTCGGGCGGTTGCTGCGGAGGCTGTCCCCGCCGGCAGATACACCGTGTGAGTTGCTGGGGGCAGGGGATAAGCGGACATAGACGCTGAGGCCCCGCTATTCTCACTAGGAACGGGCATTCCCAATCGGGCGGAGGCTGCCTGAGCAGCCTTCTGCTCTCCCTGGTACTGTTTTAATGCATTAGCAGCTATCCACCAAGTTTTAGACAACTTTTTTGCAGTTTTACACTCATCTAACACAGCTTCCCACAACTTATCCCCAAATCTAACGCCACTCTAACTCCTCAAAGACCTGATTGAGATCTGCAAAGCCCCCTTTTGCAACTCCATATGCAAGCAATCCCGGGAGTTCTTTTCCCAGGTCAATACCCTGTAATCCTCGCTTTTATAAAAAGCATTTAAAAAGGTCATACACCGCTTGTCTCTCCATTAGCTTCTAATTTAGTCATCAGTGCTGTTGCAGCCCTTGCAAGACGTCGGTGGCGCTTAGTCGGCTGAGACCCTTCTCTAAGGTCGGTCGGGGACGCAGAGCCCGCTCTTTTGCCTCCCGTGCTGCGTCGGGACCGACACGGAATACTGCACTGGACCGTGGCTCGCAGGTTCAAGCCCTCTGTAGGGTCCGTGTTTGGGGGCCATTTTGTCACAGTGAGGGAAACTTGGACGCTCAATATGAGTGTTTAGCAAGCTTCATTTATTGAAGAAAGCATCAGACTTTTATGCACAACAAGTAATAAGCTCATACATATTCTGCAAGCTAAGCAATCTATTGGCTATACTACAATATCAGCTCTTCCTCACACCTTAGGGGTTACATCTTTCTTTTCTCACGTCTCTCTCACTACTTGTTATTGTACCACAGCTATGCTCAAGGACACAGTGTTTTGCAGGTGCAGGGACCCAGATTAGCTGCATCCTCCCAATTCTTGGTCCAGAACGTGGCCCCTGTCACGTAGCCATTCTTCCACACACCTCTTAACATTAGACTGCTCCAAGCTGCACCCTCCGTACCGTTTAGCAACATTACTAATGCAAATCAATGCCCTCTACCTTCTGGTGCCAGAGAGGGTATCAAACCAGTTATACAGGACTTGCGAGACCAAGGAGTTATAATTAATACTCATTCTCCTTTCAACTCACCTGTGTGGCCAGTTTGAAAACCCAATGGGAAGAGGAGGCTGACAGTCGACTGCTTTTGCTCTTTGCTCCTGCTTTTGCTCTTGCTTTTGCTTCTTAGCTAGTTTAGCTAGGCAGTCTGAATTTTCCCTGGAGTGTTTTTCTTTCCCTTTTCTTGGAACCATTCGGAGCTGCTCTGGACTGAGACCTGGGAAACACCAAGAGTTTGCACTTTGTGGCCTGCAGCAGCCATTCCCAGCACTGGAGGGACTGATAACAGAGCGACCACCCACTGGAGAGACTCTCTCAATTTGTCATCTCTTCAGAGCAGTGAATGAGTTTTGTCATCTGGTATTGTTCATTTTGTGTGCTGGGGCTGCTGTGCCTCTTAAATAAACAGGTTTTTTCCACTTCTCTCTGCGGAATCCTTCCCAAACCGGTTGGGGGGAGGGGCCTGTGGGTTTGCTTTCTGGAGGGGCCCCCTTCAGAGGTTTTCTCCTAAATTTGCACTAAACCAGGACAAATTTTGGCGCTCAACATGTGGAGCTCGACAGAAAGAGTGGCAAAACCCCTGTTTTGAGAGCATTTTGGTTGCCATTTCTCTGTGTTGTTATAAAACAGTTAATAGCCATGTTTTTTGAATTCATAATGTCTCTTGGGGTGAAGGCTTGCATGCTTTTCTGGTCCCTAGGTTTTTTTGAGATCTTAATACCTCTAAGGTCCCTAGGTTTATTTTCTTATCCTGAAATAGGTCTAGTATTGTCCCTAATACGTCGTTTTTACAGCAGAGGATCAGTGACCAGAATAGCTATCCTGCTGGGCTTGGTGGTAATGACTTGTAAGAAGTGTATAAAGGTGCTGGGGTCTGTTCCAGGTATGAATGCTTCATGGCTATGGTTATGCATCCAATTTGTTAGAGGAGGAGCAAGGGATGAGGCTTCTCAGCCTTTGCTTTCCTTCTTCTCCTCTGAATCTGTTACATCACTATTGGAGAATGTTCAGTTTCCCCTGAATGTTAAAGAGACCATCTTTCTGGTATTCAGTCTGGTAAGCTTCATCTATACAGTCTGCAGCTTCTCTAGAATGAGGGCTGAGATTTCTAGATGAGCTGATGAGACCCCTGACCCAGGAGTAGACCCAGGCATGGAAAATCCTAAGTGGTGTGGGAAATGGGAGGATATGGGCCAAATCCTGAAGGAATTCTCTGACTCTATAGTCTGGGACTTTCCACGGGAACAAATTCAGAACCCAGCTGAGGTGGGGAAATACCTGAAAGAGAAATACCAGGATGAGCCTAAGGAGAAAAAGATCATTGCAGTGAGTTGGGCCCTGGCATATGCTTATTGTACACTGCTAGATACTGTCAGGCAGCAGACAAAGGAAGGGGGTCAGGGAGATAAATCAACAGCTATCCCAGTCACTCAGGCTACAGCCAACACCCCAGGCTCAAAGCCAGCAGCTAAACCAGATAGTGAGCCTCAACCAATGGCTGTTGCTACTAGCACTAGAAGCAGAAAGTGCACAGACAAGATCGATAGACCAGTGGATAATTGTGGAAACCCAGGGCACTGGGAATATTTCTCTGTCTGCTCTGGGGTGCCCTGACCCCCAGGGGAGCACTGACTTTGACCCTCATTCATGGAGAATGTTTCCTAAACTTCAAGATACACTAGAATCCACTAAAGTGTGAAGTAGATTGTAGAGAGTAGTGTAGGTGTATCACTTAGGTGAGAAATTCAGGTTTTGGGATTTTTAGTATGTTGTAGATGGAAGCAAGATGGAGGGCACAGGGTGTCTTCCTGGGTTTCTTCATGTTTCTTCTTCCTCCTTCTTCATGGGTTTGGGTGGCATTTTGTAATTGGGTAGAAAAATCCGCATTGCAGGCTTTTATGGATCAGGTATTGGGTTAAAAGGGGAAATAATCTAGGTGTCAGTACTTAATTGGATAGTTTAGTCTTAAAAGACCTTGTAACAAGAGATTGTTAGCCATTTTTGCGGTGTTTTTCCAGTGCACTGAGCCTGGTGTGGACAGCGTGCAAAACTTTAGATAACAATAAACAAGAACCTGAAGACTGAAAAATCCAGTACGTCTCTCTTTCCTGACACAAAACCGCTCCAGGAGGGTCTCCCCCAACAGGGGAGCCCCCTGGGAGGGCCCAGCCTGAGACTCAGAAGTTGGGGAAGCGGCAACAGGTACCCCAAAAACTGGTGCCCAGTGTTGGAGTCACTCATCTCAGAAGAACTCATCCCACGATCCCCTGGAATGGAGCCATCCCAGCCAAATTCCTCCAGAGGTGAAACAACTAGACTATCAGACATCTTAATTCCTTGTGGCCAGAGGATTAGGACCCCGTGCTCTGCAGGACAGAAATCGGGATTGATAGCTGAACTCCAGATTCGGTAAGCTCTTGTTATAAATGATCAAATACGAGAGCCAAACTTATAAGAAAATTTAGCAATGATTTATTAATTTGTCCATGAGACCAAATTTCGATCGTCAAAAACCACCACAGCCAAGGGCAGCGTTGAGCCCGGGTTCGGCGCTGGGTGAACACAGATCTGACCTCCGGGTGTCAGAGTCTCCCCTGTTCACAAATGCTGCTTTGCGCAGCGAGCTCTTATACAGTTTATTCTGCCTGAGGCAGAGATGACCGAATGTTCTTTGTGTCTCTTCACATGCAGAACCGGGGCTTTGCATGTGCAGAGGTAGACAAAAGTCCAATCCAGGTGTCTAGATGTTGTCAGAGAACTTTGGGGAAGTCAGTATTCACATGTAACAGGGTGGTGCTGTTAATCATCGTGGTAGATATAATCTTCGAGGCGAAAATCACTCTTGAGTGGTCCTGTCGACCCAGGGAAGCTGGTGATTATCACCCAGGAAGTTTCCATTCATACGTTAAAGAACCCATTGTTATCTTAATGTCGTCCGGGAACTAGATGAAAATGAATAAGACACTGCTCCCGGCTGGGGTGGTCAAAAGACATAGTTTGGATCTTACAGTATTTTATACATTAATAGCATGAATAATCTCTATCATATAATACAGCTCTCAAAGGGAACAAGATGGGAGGGAATCTCTCGACCAAAGATAGAGACGCTTTCCAGAAATTAAAACGCTTAGTAAATCAGCACCCAGCAAAGGTACAAAAAAAGGATTTGGAATCCCTGTTGCTTTGGACAAAAGAAACTTATCCAGGGCTAAAAGAAAAAGATGTATTTCAACCCTGTTTTTGGGCAGATGTTAGCATGAAGTTATATGAGTGCATCACCCTGCAAGACCCAAATGCAGGGGCGTTGTTGGCTGCTTCTAGAGCTCTTTTTAAAGTGACATATGATGCAAAATACCCAGAATCTTTTGTACATCCACCTTTGCAGACGCTCAGGGGAGCTGAGGACTTTTGCCCAGGGGCAGAAGGGCATCAGCCCAGAGCCCCCCCGCCCAAATCCCCAGAGACTTCTCCAGAACCTTGTGATCACCCGCAAAATTCCCTCCCCCCCCCCAGGCCCTGGGGGAGGACACTCCCTCTGAGGAAGAGGGCGATTTTTCCGGAGAGGAGATGGAGGTGGGAGGAGACTCGGAAGGGGAGGAGGGAAGAGATTCAAGGGAGGAGGAGGATAATCGTGATACCGCGGCCCAAGCAGACCCCGAGAAAGAACGAACCCCCAAGTTTAGACTACTCCTCGGTAAAGAGGAGGAAGATGATATGTCTTTTTTTGAATTTCTTACATCTGTGCAAATTCCTGAGGGGGGCGGGGTTTGAAGCGCTGCCCCGTTCACTGCTGTTTTCCATATCCCCATATCCCCTCCCCTTTCCCCGCCCAGGGAGGCATCACAGGTGCCCGAGGCTTCGCTGGCAACGCCTTCAGTTCTTGGTGGGCCAACCACAGCCTCCGCTGCCACCCAGCCTCCAAAAAAGACATCAAAAGGGCCCGTCTCGCCTCGCCACTCAGTTAAACCGGTTCCAGGGCCAGCTGATGTCATCCAGGTCCCTCCCCCTCCCACCCCTGAGGTCAGAGCTGCTTCACGGAGGGCTGGACCCACCACAAATGGGTCTGACGTCACCACAAACCCCTCCCGTCACTCTGGGCAGGCCCAGTCCCAGCCAGGGGCTGCACATGCTCCCTGCGCACCCAGAGTCCATCCCACCGATGTCATGGCAGCTGCCCCCCTTCCCTCTCCTGCAACGGTGGCTGTGCCCTGCCAGCGTCCGATGCAGTCAAGCATTGCTGACCTGGGGCAAACCCCATCCCCAAAAAAGCTCACACCGCTCCTTCACGTCCCTGCCAAATGGAGCCTTCCAAACCACTCCGAGCAGCGGCAGCTGCTGTGAGGAGCATCACTCGGCCGATCCATGGAGCAACCGCACCACCTTGTGGAACTGCGACATCATTACAGCAAACATTACAAAGCCTTCAAAAAAAATGCAAAATTATTGTAATGCAGGACATGCCTAATCGGCAACAAACAATTAAAGCCCTCAAAGTTTCTCTTGCAGAAGAAGACCAAGACACAATAGTCATCTTTCCAGGCAAAATGAGAATGACCGACCAGGACACAACACACACTGAACAGTGGACCAGCACTAAAGCCATGGATGCTCTACAGCAACAATTCCCTGCAACCTATGATGTCAGTGATGAAGACATCGTCTCCATGACAGCAGGACAAAGCATTCCTATGTCATCTAAAGAACCACCTGGCTTTTGGACATCATCGGTCACTTCAGCCTTTTATGTGCCTGCTCCGAAGACTTGGCTTACAGGGCAACAATCCAGTTCCTCAACCAAACCATGATTTTTTTCATTTTCTCAAGGTTTTGTAAATCAACTTTTTCTCCAACTCCAGGAGTGTGCTCATCTCTTTCAATCACAGAAACACCATCCCCGCTCTATTCCAACAATACCAACGCAGACAACAAAATCAACCATTGCTTCCTCAATTCCCTGGCAGCCACAGCCTGCAACCCCTTTTTCCTCCCCTCAAAGTGAAGGGGGAGGGATGCCTGGGATGCATGCACCCTTCAGGCCAGAAGAAGGTGCATCCAGGCAAATTGCAAGCCCACTGGATACAGGTGTGGATTTGGTCCCCATTCCCAGAAGAATCCTAAGAGATGCTTCATCAACGAATTGGGCCAATGTCAGAAAGTCAGCATTACAAGACAGAGATTATGAAATACTGGATCTAGATAGCCAGTGAGGTATGGAAGAAGAAATGAAAACCCTAGATGGGAACCTTTGGATCATCAGGTCTTGAAAGATTTAGATGCTGCAAGAAAAGAAGGACTTGGTTCACCATATTTTAAGCAGCTCTTGAGAGGCATCTTCAACAATTATGACTTGGTGCCTTTTGACTGTAGGTACATTGCCGTGACAATTTTTACAGACTCACAACTCCTGCTGTGGGATGTGAGATGGTGAAGGGCTATCGCTTAGCTGAGAAACAGATATGCAGGAGGGCCACACACAGGTCTCACATTGGCTCAACTATCAAGGGATGAACCACATGATAAGCCGGAAGACCAGTCAGTAGAATTGCCTTGAGAAGTGATCACGGACATCAAAGAGGCAGCCCAAAAGGCAATTTTGCAAATCCAACCATTTGGAACTCCAGAAGGTGTTTACACAGAAGTGAAGCAAAGTCTCTTTGAGCCTTTCACCTCATTCATCGATCATCTCATGCAAGCAGTGGACTGACAAGTAAGTGATGAAGTGGCGAAGTCACACTTACTTCGAAGTTTCGCTTTTGCAAACGCCAATGCAGACTGCAAACGCATCATCAGTGCCATGCCTGGCCAACTAACCATAACTGACATGACAGAAGCATGCAGCAAGGTAGGTGCACCTCAGCACATTGCAACAATTCAAACAGGCATTTTGACGGAACAAGTCAGAAAAAATTCAAGAGCAGTGAGAAGAATTCTTGAAAACACTCAAAGCACTTTGTCTAGTTCTTCAACAGGCAAGTTCTGCACAAGCGATGGCAACAACATTTGCTGGAGAGCCATGCTTCAAATGTGGAAAATATGTCCAGAATCAGTGAAAATCCCAAAAGCGCCAAGTCTTTGTCCCAGATGTAGAAAAGGAAAACATCATGCAAACCATTGTTACTCCAAAATGGATGTAGATGGAAAACCTCCACCCATTCCAGGAAACTCGAAGAAGAGTGCGGGACACCAATCCTCCACGACACAAATTGTGGCGGTGCCTCAGCCACAGGTCACACAGGGGTTCCCGGTGGGAATATACCATTGGGGAACATCAATCAGATTCCATCAGTAGAGCCATTTGTCAATTCCTCAGCGACCCAGAATTATTACCCCCAAGCACACAATGTGAATTGGCCGCATCCAAATTAGTATGCTTTTTTAATGACAATTACGCTGTGATCCCCACAGCGGTCACTGGAACATCGTGGAAGAGGCAGGACTTTTTAATTATAGACAAAGACAGATGCAGCATTTTAGGGCTCATTGTTTATCCATTGATTGTTTCGGCAAATCAAAATGAAGAACTATCAGTTTTGGCACAAGCTTTACATCCTCCATTGATTCTCCCAGAAAATACTCCAATAGCCAAGGCCATTGCTTTGCCACCTCATGTGACAGAACAAATCATGCCAGTGATGGGTCAGCAGATTCTACCTGTCATGAAGACGTGGACATCCATGCCACCTGGGTAAAACAAATAGGTCACGATCGACCCGTGATTGCCTGCAACTTGTCATGCGGCAACAAAACTATTTCCATCACAGGCATGCTGGACACAGGTGCAGATGTCACAGTCATCTACATCTTTTGGCCCAAAGAGTGGAACCTGAGAACACCCTTGGGCGCCGTCTCAGGCATCGGAGGAAACACACTGTGCTTGCAAAGTGAAAACCCCATTGCTGTTTCAGGGCCAGGAGGGAAGACAGCCATTATTCATCCCTTCATCATGCAAAAGCCCATCACAGTATGGGGAAGAGACATTTTATCCCAATGGGGGATGAAAATGGAGATGGATTTTTAATGGGGGTCACTGTGGCACTCACCACCTTGAAGTTGACCTGGAAGACTGATGATCCTGTTTGGGTCGATCAGTGGCCCCTTGAACAAAAGAAATTGAGTGCTCTCAAAAAACTAGTTGAAGAACAATTGCAAAAAGGTCACATCAAGCCAACAACTAGTCCCTGGAACTCTCCAGTGTTTGTGATCCACAAGAAATCTTCAGATTCATGGAGATTGCTCCATGACCTCAGGAAAATCAATGAGGTCATTGAAGAGATGGGAGCACTTCAGCTTGGACTTCCATCTCTCTCATTGATTCCGAGAGAGTGGCCACTTGTGATCATCGATCTCAAGGATTGATTCTTCAACATCCCGCTTCATCCAGAAGACACTCCCCAATTTGAATTTTCTGTCCCAAGCATCAACAGGCAGGAACCCTTGCAGAGATATCATTGGGTTGTTCTTCTGCAAGGCCTCAAGAATTCGCTGACCATTTGCCAATGGTTTGTGGCACTGGCCCTATCTCTGGTGTGGAAAAAACTTCCACAGGCATTGATCATTCATTATATGGATGATCTGCTCATTGCAGCACCAATGCATCAAGAGCTGCGGGACGCTCATGACAGCGTGATTGTGGAAGTCCAGAATGCTGGATTGGAAGTTTCCCCCTCAAAAATCCAAGAAGTCTCACCATGGAGTTACTTGGGATGGAAAGTCATAGAACAGACAATAAGACCGCAGAAGATACAAATTAGGACTCAAATCAACAATCTACAGGACTTACAACAGCTTTTGGGAGACATCAATTGGATCAGACCAGTTTTGGGGATCACAAATGATGAACTTTCATTGCTTTTCAATCTGTTAAAAGGAGACCAACATCAGATTCCCCAGAGTTCTCACACCTGAAGCTCGTGGTGCCCTTGAGAAGATCACCAAAGCTCTTCAACAAAGACAAGCGCATAGTTTTGTAATGATGCATTTCTCCTTGCAGTCTTGGGAGAAAAAATACAACTGTATGGTCTCATATTCCAATGGGACTGGTCAAAAGTATAATAGAGTGGATTTTCTTACCCTACAGATCTCCCAAAACAATTTTCACCACATTGGAAATGACAGCCCAGATTATAATCAGGGCCAGAGCCAGATTGTTAGCCATGGCAGGCAAAGATTTTGCAACAATTTACCTGCCTTTGAAAAAAGATTATCTTGATTGGGCATTGCAAAAATCAGAGGACTTGCAAATTGCATTGTTAGACTATCCAGGTGTTTGTTCAAGTCATTTTCCAGGCCACAAACTGCTGCAAACAAAATTAAGTTTCAGGGAAAAACCCATGATAAGTGAAGTACCATTGGATGCGATAACATTGTTTACCGACGGTTCAGGGAAAACACATAAATCAGTCATAACTTGGCAAAATGCAACCACAAAAGAGTGGGAATCAGATATTCAAACAATACAGGGCTCACCTCAAATTGTGGAATTATCAGCAGTGGTCAGAGCATTCCAATTGTTCCAAGAACCTCTCAATTTAATCACAGATTCAGCCTTTGTAGCTACCATAGTCAAAAGAATAGAGGGGTCCCTTCTGAAAGAAGTTGATAATGAGGATTTGTATTGTTATCTTGTGAGCATGCAGAGGGTAGTACAACAAACATAAATACTTTGTCTCTCACATCAGATCTCATTCTTCCAGGATTTTTAGCAGAAGGAAACGCATGAGCAGACGAACTGACCATGATCTTTTCAAACAACTTGCCGAACATTTTTGAGCTGGTGAAATTGAGTCATGCATTTTTTTCATCAAAATACACAAGCACTCGTGCGCACATTTCACATTTCCAAAGACGAAGGGAAGGCCATCATAAGTGCTTGCCCTGGTTGTCAGCTTGTAAAACCTCCTGTCTCAACAGGAGCGGTCAATCTGAGAGGATTGCAGAGCCTGCAATTATGGCAAACAGATGTCACAAAATACCCAACTTTTGGCAGACTCAAAAATGTTCATGTGTCAGTGGACACCATCTCAGGCCCAGTCTTTGCTTCCCTGCACACAGGTGAAAGAGAGAAACATGCATGTCAGCATTTTTTGCAAGCTTTTGCATCATTAGGTGTTCCTCAACAAGTAAAAACCGACAATGGCCCAACATATAGAGGAAAAACATTAGACACATTTTTAAAAAAATGGGATGTTCGTCATAGTTTTGTCATCCCTCATTCTCCTACGGGCCAAGCTATCATTGAGAGGACACACCGCATGTTGAAATGTCTTTTGGATAAACAGAAAAGGGGGGAGGCAGAGGCTATGCCTCAGATGCGACTGAACAAAGCTTTGTATGTTCTAAACTTTTTAAACAGCTCCTTTGCAGAACCTGCTCCACCAATTGCTGGGCCTTTTTCAAATAGTAGCGAGGCGAAACTAAAGGAAAATCCTTTAGTTTTGATCAGGAACCTAGAGACAGGGCAAATTGAAGGACCATTTCAACTAATAACCTGGGGCAAAGGGTATGCTTGTGTCTCCACAGGTGCAGGACTGAAGTGGATTCCGGCAAAACACGTGAAACCATATTGAGTCCAGAAAGAAGCAGGCGTCAAACCTGGGAGCAGTGAAGCAAGCATGCAGACATGAACCAGTGTCAAGATTGCAGTTGACGTTGCAGACATCAGTCATCTTTACGTCTCGCGTGCAAAATATATAGACTGGGTTTTGTGAGGGACGGTTGTGTGGAGGTTTGGGAATTTTTATGGGAGATGAGCATGAAGGTCAATCAAATATTGTGCTTCTGTCTTATCTCTCCGCTGGTTGCTTCAGGCAACACAGCCTTGCCAGTGAGCCAACCAAGGGAAAATGTCTGGGAAACTCTGGCCAATGTGTCAGTTCTGGACACCATTTTTTTGACTCACTCAAGGCCGAGGAAGCCATTTTCAACATGTTTGGTCAGATTACCAGTAGACAAATGGCCAATTCCAGAAAACATCCCTTTAAAACAGTCACAATTCATTTTGAATCCGGTGGACGAGTAGGGAGTTTGGACCAAATTTCTCCCTGAGGCTCCTTATGAACCTCAAGAATCAGAAATTCTTGGCTCAGTGAGGATGGATTTTTGTATAATATTTAGTCTTCCTGGGTCGAAACAAAATAAGGACAAAATAACAGAAGTAACCCCAAATCACATTATATATAGAAATGCAACATCTTGGTGCAATTTCACAGCAAGGATGTTCACACCGTCCAACAAGGTTCCACTGCAATTATTGCAAGGAATCTTTTTCATTTGTGGGGACAGAATTTGGCCCGCCATCCCATCCAGTGTCAAAGGTGGTCCATGCAGCATTGGGAGACTTTCTTTACTGACACCCAACGTGACAATCATAAGAGAACAGAGATGTAAAGGGAAAAGATCTGTCAGTCAATACGACCCCAATTGTGATGATAATGTTAATACATGGAAAAAAAGGCCAGAGATTTATAACAGTTTTGCTTCTGCCACAGGAAGCTGCAGTAGCGGCCTTGAAACAATTGGACCAAATGGGGTGTTGTTTGAGTAAGCACTCTCGTGCTACCTCTCTCGCACTGAGCAATTTATTAACTGATGTTCAAGGCGTGAGACAGGCAACTCTACAAAATAGAGTGGCAATTGATTATCTTTTGTTAGTGCATGGGCATGGATGTGAGGAATTTGAGGGAATGCGTTGCATGAATTTGTCCCATCATTCAAAATCTATTCACGAAAGTATACACCAATGATGATGATGATGATGATGCAGGAGAAGGACCCTCAATGCTTTCTGACATAAAATCAGGAGTCAAAGCAACAGACGCAAGATCAGAAGCCAATACTGAGTCCTTTTCCCTGAAGGACCTTCATGGCCTAAGAAAGGATTACACCCGACGATCTGATGAATCTATAATTAGTTGGTTAGTCTGTCTTTGGGATGCTGCAGGCGAGGCTACAATTCTGAAGCAAGGCATTTGCGATCCCTGTCACATGATCCTGTCATCGACCAAGGAATGATGAGGGGGGCTAACCCTCACAGCCTCTGGGCACAGGTCCTGGAAAGTGTAGCACAAATGTATCTGTGTGCAGACAATCTCTATATGCAGCAAACCCAGTGGAAGACCATAGAACAAGGGAGCCAACACTTGAGAGAAACGGCAGTGGCAGAGATTATCTTCTCAGATGACATAACTAGAAATCCAGACTTGGTACCATGCACGTCTGTGATGTGGCAAAAACTTGTACGACTTGGGCCACACGAATATGCTTCTGCTTTAGCCATAATGAAGTGGGATGACAGGGATGAGACCGTGCTTGATATGGCAAAGAAGCTCCAAGCATATGCAGATGCTGTACATGGCCCAACACATGCCAGAATCGCAACGGTGGAAACACGTCTGCAGAAATTAGAGGACAAGATAGAGGAGAATCATAAGAAACTCAGGGAGGAGATTAAAGAAGACCTTCTGCAAATCTCGGCAGTACAGACCAGAGGTTCTGGTACCCAACGCAGATGTTCCCCAGATGGAGAGAGAAGATACACCCCACAAGCTGAGCTGTGGTCCTTCCTGCGTGATTGTGAAGAAAACATGAGGAGATGGGATGGAAAATCTACTGCTGCTCTGGCCCAACGGGCGCGTGAATTGAAGGAAGGCAAGGCTCAGAGAGGAAGTTCCACCAAAAGGAAAGCAGCTCCAGTTGCCTGTAGCCGAACTGCCAGGTATGATGATGATGATGACATGTCAGATCCTCTTGAAGGAACCTCCAAGACATATGTCCAAGGAAAGAAGGATAACCAGGCTTAGAGGGGCCCTGCCTTTAGCCAGGTAGAGGCTAGGGAAAACTGTGTTTTCTGGACTGTGTGGATTTGTTGGCCTGGCACATCTGAACCACAAGAATATAAAGCTTTGGTCGATACTGGTGCGCAGTGTACATTAATCCCATTGACACATGTTGGGGAAGAATCTCTTTCTATTGCTGGTGTGACAGGGGGATCACAGGATTTGACTTTGGTGGAAGCTGATGTGAGCCTGACTGGGAATGAATGGAAGAAACACCCTATTGTGACTGGCCCAGAGGCCCCATGTATTTTGGGCATAGATTACTTCCGAAGTGGGTATTTCAAAGACCCAAAAGGACTGAGGTGGGCATTTGGGATAGTGGCTGTAGAGACAGAGGGCGTCAAGAAATTGAACACCTTGCCTGGACTGTCCGAGAATCCATCTGCAGTAGGACTTCTGAAGGGAGAAGAGCAACAAGTACCAATTGCCACTTCCACAGCGCATCGACGACAGTATAGAACAACTCGAAATGCTGTGATTCCCATCCATAAGATGACCCAAGAGCTGGAGAGCCAAGGGGTGGTCAGCAAGACCCACTCACCCTTCAACAGCCCCATTTGGCCTGTGCAAAAATCTGAAGAATGGAGATTGACGGTGGACTACCGTGCATTGAATGAAGTGACTCCACCAAGTGCTGCCATGCCAGACATATTAGAGCTCCAGTACGAGCTTGAGTCCAAGGCAGCAAAGTGATATGCCACTATCGATATTGCCAATGCATTTTTCTCCATTCCTCTGGCAGCAGAATGCAGGCCTCAGTTTGCTTTCACATGGAGGGGAGTGCAGTATACCTGGAACCGACTGCCCCAGGGATGGAAGCACAGTCCTACCATCTGCCATGGACTGATCCAGACTGCACTAGAAAGGGGTGAGGCTCCAGAACATCTGCAATATATTGATGACATCATTGTGTGGGGGAACACAGCTGCGGAAGTGTTTGAGAAAGGAAAGGAAATCATCCAAATCCTCCTGGAAGCTGGTTTCGCCATCAAAAAGAACAAAGTAAAGGGACCAGCTTGTGAGATTCAGTTCCTAGGAGTAAAGTGGCAAGATGGATGGCGTCAGATTCCTACGGATGTCATCAACAAGATCACAGCTATGTCTCCACCAACCAATAAGAAGGAGACACAAGCTTTCCTATGTGCCATAGGTTTTTGGAGAATGCACATTCCTGAGTACAGTCAGATTGTGAGCCCTCTTTACCTGGTCACCCACAAGAAGAACGATTTCCACTGGGGCCTTGAGCAGCAACAAGCCTTTGCCCAGATTAAGCAGGAGATTGCTCATGCAGTAGCCCTTGGCCCAGTCAGGACAGGACCCAAGGTGAAGAACATACTCTATTCTGCAGCCGGGAACCATGGTTTGTCCTGGAGCCTTTGGCAAGAAGGTGCCTGGGGAGACTTGGGGTCGACCACTAAGATTTTGGAGTCAAAGCTACAGAGGGTCTGAAGCCAACTACACTCCAACAGAGAAAGAAATCTTGGCTGCCTATGAAGGAGTCCAAGCCGCCTCAGAGGTGATTGGTACAGAAGCGCAACTCCTCCTGGCACCCCGACTACCGGTGCTGGGGTAGATGTTCAAAGGCAAGGTTTCTTCTACCCACCATGCCACCACTGCTACATGTAGCAAGTGGATTGCTCTTATCACACAGCACGTCCGCATAGGTAAACTGAATCGCCCTGGGATTTTGGAGGTAATTACAAATTGGCCCGAAGGTGAAAATTTTGGTCTCACAGATGAAGAACAAGAACCAGTGACATGGGCTGAAGAAGGTCCTTCATATAACCAACTGCCCCCAGAGGAAACATGCTATGCTCTTTTCACTGATGGTTCCTGTTGCATTGTAGGAATGAATCGGAAGTGGAAAGCATCCATATGGAGCCCCACACGACAGGTCACAGAGGCCACTGAAGGAGAAGGTGGATCAAGCCAACTTGCGGAACTCAAAGCCGTTCAACTGGCCCTGGACGTTGCGGAAAGAGAGAAGTGGCCAAAGCTCTACCTCTACACTGATTAATGGATGGTAGCCAACGCTCAGTGGGGATGGCTGGAGAGGTGGAAAGAGGCTAACTGGCAGCATAGAGGAAAACCAATTTGGGCTGCTGATGAGTGGAAAGACATCGCTACCAGGGAAAGAAGGCTACCTGTGAAAGTCCATCATGTGGATGCCCATGTCCCCAAGAGTAGAGCCAATGAGGAGCACCAAAACAATGAGCAGGTAGACCAGGCTGCAAAGATAAGGGTGTCAAAGACAGACCTAGATTGGGAACACAAGGGAGAGTTATTCCTAGCTTGATGGGCCCGTGATGCCTCAGGCCATCATGGTAGAGATGCCACCTATAAGTGGGCACGAGACCGAGGGGTGGATTTAACCATGGACAGTATTTCGCAGGTTATCCATGACTGTGAGACGTGTGCTGCCATCAAGCAGGCCAAGCGAGTGAAGTCCCTATGGTATGGTGGGCGGTAGTCCAAATACAAGTATAGGGAGGCCTGGCAGATTGACTACATCACACTGCCCCAGACACGTCAAGGCAAGCGCTACGTGCTCACAATGGTAGAAGCCACCATGGGATGGTTGGAAACCTACCCTGTGTCTCATGCTACTGCCCAGAACACCATCCTGGGCCTTGAAAAGCAGGTCCTTTGGAGGCATGGTACCCCTGAGAGGATTGAGTCAGACAATGGGACTCATTTCAAGAACAGCCTTATCAACACCCGGGCTAGGGAACATGGCATTGAGTGGGTGTACCATATCCCCTACCATGCACCAGCTGCAGGAAAAGTGGAGAGGTACAATGGACTACTAAAAACCCAGTTGAAAGCCTTGGGTGGGTGATCTTTCAAAAATTGGGAGCAGCATTTAGCAAAGGCCACCTGGTTAGTTAACACCCGAGGTTCCACCAACCGAGCAGGTCCTGCCCAGTCTGAGTCCCTGAATATAATAGATGGAGATAAAGTCCCAGTGGTACATGTCAGAGGTTTGTTAGGGAAGACAATATGGATCAATTCTGCCTTGAGTACAGACAAATCCATTAGTGGGGTTGTCTTTACTCAGGGACCAGGTTGCACATGGTTAAAAATGCAGAAAGATGGAGCAACACAATGTGTACCTCAGGGATATCTGATTGTGGGGTGAGAATGATATTCAAATATCACTGTTCATTGGATGTTACTGCCATTGTCTGTACATTAAACCACACAGACATGAGATAGACGGAAATGTGTAAGTGTCGAAGGTCTGAGCAAGTGAAAGATGGAGTTTTGAGTGAGTAAAATGAAAGTGGGAAATGCTGCAGCTCTGTAGGGGCCTGTATTCAGTGGTCCAGTGTGGGGATGAGACGGGGGCATGATGGGTATTGCTTGTAATTTTTGGGGGGAACAGATGGAAGATTTTATGTGATGTTTGGTAGTATGTTGACGATATGAGGATAAGGGGTGGAATGTCCTAGGGTGATGCTTGTATCCCCAATCATGTGTTCTGTTTATGCTGGATATTCTGTTCTTTGCCTTCAATACTGGCTCTGAAAAGTGAAGGTTTGTTTTGTTTTGTTATCAGCCTGCTTACTCCCCCCCACGGTTGGTGGGACACAGAGATGGGGGCAGTACATAGGGCAGCTTTTGCTTTTTGTTTTGCTTTCACTTTGCTCTTGCTCCTGCTTTGCTCCGGCTTTGCTCTTGCTTTTGCTTCTACTTGTTAGTTTAGCTAGGCAGTCCGAATTTTCCCTGGACTGTTTTTTTCTTTCCCTTTCTTGGAACCACTAGAGCCTGCTCTGGACTGCGACCTGGGAAACACCGAGAATTTGCACTTTGTGGCCTGCAGCAGCCATTCCCAGCACCGGAGGGACCGATAACAGAGTGACCACTTCCAGGAGAGACTTTCCGAATTTGTCATTTTTTTTCAGAGCAGCGAAAGAGTGTTGTCATCTGGTATTGTTCATTTTGTGTGCTGGGGGGTGCTTTGCCTGTTAAATAAACAGGTTCTTTCCACTTCTCTCTGAGGAATCCTTCCCAAACCGGTTGGAGGGAGGGGCCATGTGTGTTTGCTTTCTGGAGGGGCCTCCCTTTGGAGGTTTTCTCCTAAATTTGCACTAAACCAGGACAAAGCGTTAAAATCTGATGTTCAAGATCGGCTCAATTAGGAAATCTCTGCCTGCACTCGGGGCATATGCCCTGCTGCCTACTAGAACAACAATACCAACACCTCGAGCAGACTCCGCCCTGCAATAGTACCCACACAGAGTGCAGCCTCTTGATGTGCCAAAGGCTCCCAAGAATTGCCCACAGAGGCAGGCTATTCCATTTATCCCTTCGGGGGTTTCTAAATCCTCCACAGTGGGTTGTTCCCTGTCCAGACTTACTATATTACCAGCCGAAGTCCAATAAAGACCCTCTAAATAAACTCATTCACCTCCTCTATCTATCCAATGATTCACAGGACTCACAAACTCCCAGGGATCAAGCCCAAACCACTGGGATAGAGGAACTCCCTCCATTCGTCTAGCCATGACTGAAAGTACAAATCACCATATCTAAACAATACCTGTCCTCACCCACACTTCTACACTTCTCACCAGCCACCTCCCTGCAGGGCTCAATCTGCCCCCACAGCCGCCCCGGCTGGTGCCTCTCAGGGGCCTCCCTGGGGCCCGCTCAGCTGCCAAAGACACAGGTAGAACTCCACCTCCTGGCCGTGGGTACACACACTGGCTTGCTCCCCCTTTCATATAACTGAGCCCACTTAAGCTACTCACTCACACAATCACAAACAGACTCACACACTAGCAATGTCTGGACATCGCAAGCACACAATAGCAGTAGGTGGAATAATAGGAATAAGATCTAGATTCACTTGGCCCCTCCTAGAGCCGCTAGTGGTCATGCAATCAAACAGTGAACCCCTCCCTGGTCGCCCTATCAACCAGGGGACCCCCGCTCTTCCACCAGCCACACTCAGCCGACAGCTGCTGGCAAAACTTCAAACCTTTACTTACACGGGGAGCAGGCTGTGCACTCAGACGTCTCTGAGCAGCCCAATGTGGAGGAATGGCTACGTGACAGGGGCCACGTTCTGGACCAAGAATCGGGAGGATGCAGCTAATCTGGGTCCCTGCACCTGCAAAACACTGTGTCCTTGAGCATAGCTGGGATACAATAACAAGCAGTGAGAGAGACATGAGAAAAGAAAGATGTTTTTCCTAAGGTATGAGGAAGAGCTGATATTGTAGTATAGCCAATAGATTGCTTAGCTTGCAGAATATGTATGAGCTTATTACTTGTGCATAAAAGTCTGATGGTCTCTTCAATAAACAAAGCTTGCTAAACACTCATATTGAGCGTCCAAGTTTCCCTCACCACGACGGCCCAATTTCTTCCCCCCTCCAGGGCCCCTCTAAGGATAAATACCATTTAGCCACACACCAGCAGGCTGTTGTCTGTCTCTACAGGAGGCAAGCCGAGACACAGAGCCCCTCCAGGGAAAGTCTCCTGGGACAAGCCTAGGAGGTCCACCTCCCTGCTCTGCCACTGCAGGGTACAGAGACGATCACGTGGCTGGCTGTCACCACAACTGATTGGCGGAAAAAATCTCCACAATTTTTAAAAGTTGTAAAGCCCTATGATTTATTTCAGTGCTGGACACATGCTCCTGAAGGACATGTGCACCCCCCAAAATTCCCAAGTCTACTTTATCCCCTAACCTGTTGCATATGCATAAAAGACATATGCATACGCATTAAACTGTCTTATCAATTTTATGAGCCTGTGCAATTTTTCAGTCACATAGTTGTAATGTGGTGTTTATAACCCAGATTCAGTTTTTCTGTTTGCTTCAGTCTCAAGGTCAGTGGAGGGTATCTTCTTATCTCTCTTCAGCTTGGATGATTGCTGTGAAAAATGCATATTATATGATTGGCTCTTCGCAAATATTAAAATGAACACTATGTGTGTTATGTTGGAAAGTTATGCTGTATTATTTTTTTGTAATGCTGTATCAATCCTTTTAAGTAGTGTGGTAAAAATAGTTTTAGGCTATAACATAATATTAAAATAGAAACTATGTGATGTAAGATGCTTTTTCAAACTAGCTTAAGGAATGGATAAGATAATCAAGAAATTCTTCACATAGAGATAACAGCAACAATATACCTAAATCCCCAAGAGAAGAATTATTGCCTCCTTATTGGGAAGAACCAGACTCCTTCCAGACTTCGAGGAGCCAAAGAATTCATTTTGAAGATGAGGGAGGGAAGTTGACAATAACCAAAAAACACCCTTTGTTTGAAAAGAATGTTTGAATCATGTATGAGATATATGAATATGCAACAGGCTTTTGCTTTTAAGGGTTAATCCTGTGTTAGCAAGGCACGCTTTTGTGGCTTAGTGCAAGAGCATCTGGACATCAATAATTCTTTGCTTTTTATTGTCTTTTATTGTCCTAACTTTGATTGTCCAAATTCTTATTGTCCTAATTTTTATTACTATTTTATTACTATTAAACTTCTGAAATTTTAGCTCAAGTGATTGGTGTTTTTCACAGTTGCATTCCTTTCTAAGTAGCCTTGAGTCTCTTTTGTTCTCTCTGCAGGCCTTTTTGTAAGCACAAAAGTTAAAAGACTAAAAAATCCAAAATTGGTTTCTACCCTGAGTTAAATTTCCAACCCCCTAGTTTCATGGTGTATGGTGGTTGGTTGAATTATGTTTGTTGTATCTTAAAAGTATGTAACTGATAAAGGCCTTACTGCATAAAAAGGCCTCATTTTTGCAATAACGGGGTTCTCTTTTGCACCTGCCTGGGGAGTCTGTGTCACTCTGTTTCCTGACACAATGGAGCTGTACTCTGTTTCCTAGAGAATAGAGTATAGGCCTGAAGTAAAGATGTGTTTGTATGAAAATCTTTTAAATGAAAACTTTTTTTGTATTTCATATGAGAACTTTGTATGCTAAAAGTTAGATATTGGGCTAACATCCAACAGGCACAGTATTGTGGAATACCTCGATTCAAGCAAAGGCATCTTTTAATAACCAGACCACAATATTATTTCAGAAGTGGTATCCTAACATTATTCCAGTGGATCTTAGCATTAAATTGGTGTCAGAAGTGGGATCATAACATACAGTACTAAAGCAAGGCAGTTCGGATCACCATCGTGTGATGTGGATATCACCCAGGCAAATGTGAGGAGGCCAGAACCTCTCAGCCTCTGGACATGACTCTTAGCAAGCGTGAAGGACAGATACCTTCGTCAAGATCTCCAGCTGCAGCAAAGCCCTTGGAAGACAATGGAGCAAGGAATCCAATGCTTGTGAGAACTGGCTGTGATGGAGATTCTTTTTTCAAATTATGACCAAACCACTAAGAGTCCATACCTGGTAAAATGGGCAACACTGATGTGGGTCAGACTCACATTATCTGGGAATACAAGCATACTCCCACTTGCTAGCAATGCTGCAATGGAATGAGGGAAATGAGACAGTGGGTGCTATGACAAGAAGGACATATTAAGGTATTGTTGACATCCTTACATGAGCCCAAGTCTTGACAATGGAAACGAATTTGACCAAGTGTATGTGGAAATTGGAAAAGAGGATTGAAGAGTCCTGTCAGAAATTCAGCAAGGTGCTTAAAGAGAGCTTTCTCTAAGTCTCATCAACACAGACCAGAGCCCCTGTTATCAGAAACAGGCATCCTCTGGCTAGGGAGAGGGAGTACACCCCAAAAGCCTACCTGTTGTTCTTCCTATGCGAGCATGGGGAAGACATTAGGTGATGGGATGGAAAACTCACTTCTGTCCTAGCAGCATGGGTGCGTAAGCTAAAGGAGGAAACTACTAACAGAGGGAATTCTGCAAGAATGAATGCAGCTCCAGTTTCCTGTGACCGAGCTTCTAGGCATAACAGAGAGGAGGATGACATATCTGATCCCCTTAAAGGGACCTCCAGAATGTATGCCCAGGGATGGAACAATAGCCAGAACTAGAGGGGCCCTGCCTCTAGCCAGGTAGAGGCCAGGGAAAATTTGGTCTATTGGACTGGGTGTATCCGATGGCCTGGCAAATCAGATCCAAAGAAATACAAGGCTTTGGTTGTTGATGTGGTTGTACAATGTACTCTGATACCGTTGGGATATGTGGGGGCAGAATCTATTTCCATTGCTGAGGTGACAGGGGGGGTCTCAGCAGCTGAATCTGTTGGAAGCTGAGGTGAACTTGACTGGGAAGGAGCAGAAGAAACACCCTATTTTGACTGGTCCAGAAGCCCTGTGCATTCTTGGTATTGATTACCTCAGGAGTGGGCATTTCAAAGATCCGAGAGGGCTGAGCAGGTGGGTTCCTCGCTCTTGCTAGCCATGCAGGCGCAGGATGGGGTTTTCTCCTGCTAGTGGCCGGGTGATTAAAAGAGGGCTCTAGGGAGTGTGGCGACCCAGAGCAGGCAAAAGTCTCTGAAGGCATGGCACAGCAGTTTGCACGCTCAGGGCAAGCAGGCAGGGTTGCAGGTATCTTCCTGCTAGTGGGGTTTTAGTTTGTTTTGTGTTGTGATTTGGTTGGTTGGTTGGTTGGTTGGTTGGTTGGTTGGTTGGTTTTGGGTTTTTTTTTTTTCCTCTTTAGCAATGGTCTATACACGATCAAAAGCTGCAGCAAGTAAAAGAGTATTTAGCCAAAAAGACCCCTCCAAGAAGGACATGTCTGTCCAGACCCCTTCCTGTGAGGAGTGTTTGAGCTTATCAGTGGTACCAGGGGGCATTGCAGAAGAAGCCTGCTTGCAGTGTGAACAGGTGAATGATCTCCTTTCACTTGTGGCTGAGCTTAGGGAGGAAGTAGAAGGACTAAGGAGTATTAGAGAAAGTGAAAGGGAAATAGATTGGTGGAGCTCCACCCTTCCATCCTTGAGGGATGCCCAACAGGAGTCAGAGGACTCCCATGCCTCTCACTGTCAAGCAATAGGAGGGCACCCAGTGGATGAAAGGGAGTGGAAATGGGTTCCTATTCAGGGAGGTAATGGAAATTCCTCCTGACCCCCATCACCTACCCAGGTGCCACTTCAGAATAGGTATGAGGCCCTGGATCCAGAGGATCAATTAGATGACATGGAAGAAAATAATCTGCCTGGAGACCCTCCCAATTATTTGTCATCTGTCAGACAGATCACCACCTCTAGCATTTAAAAGAAGGGTAGTGATAGTGGGTGACTCCCTTCTGAGGGGAACAGAGGGCCGCATATGTCAACTGGACCCATCCCACAGGGAGGTTTGCCTTAAGAGCCTGTGACGAGAGATGCGGGACTTCAGGCGGCTCTTCAAAATGCAGTTTATTGTATCCGAGATGTTACAACAATCCAGGGTCATGAGTGACAGAGCCTGCGCCTACAGCTGTCAGCTCCAGCTGTAGACAAGCCTGAAGACCCTTTCATTTTGGTTACAATGCATTATATACTTTGCTGAGCATCTTAATACATAAGAACCAATCTATACCTTTACTTTTACCCATACGTGAAAAATGCATATTATATGATTGGCTCCTCGCAAATATTAAAATGAATATTATGTGTGTTATGTTGGAAAGTTATGCTGTATTGATCTCTTTTAAGTAGTGCTGTATTAATCTTTTTTAAGTAGTATGGTAAATATAGTTTTTAGGCTATAGCATTATATTAAAATAGAAACTATGTGATGCAAGATACTTTTTGTAACTAGCTCAAGGAATGGAAAAGATAATCAAGAAGTTCTTTGCGTTATCCTATCTGGATAGAGATAACAGCAACAAGACACCCAAATCCCCAAGAAAAGAATTATTGCCTCCTTATTGAGAAAGCTCAGACTTTGAGGAACCAAGAAGATTGATTTACCAGATGAAGGGGGAAGCTAAAATTAAGCAGAAACACCCTAGTGTGAAAGGAATGTTTGAATCATGTATGAGATACATGAATATGCAATAGGCTATTGCTTTTAAGGGGTAATCCTTTGTAAGGGGTGCCTATTGGCAGAATGCCAGGCACCCAGAAGTCAATAATTCTTTACTTTTTATTGTCTCTTATTGTCATAATTTTTATTACTATTTTCATTACTATTAAACGTCTAAAATTTTAACAAAAGTGAATGGTGTTTTTCACACTATAGCCTATCATAACTACTATCATTACCATATTATGGCTGATACTATCCAATCACATGAGTTAGTATGTTACTGTTTAAGCTTAAAGTTGTTTTTCAGTTTTCTTGCAGTGGAAAATTCTTAGACCTTTTTTCTACTTGCCACATCAACATGTCTTGTTTGCCTGTGGTATCATTCTGCTTGGGAACAACATCTTTTTGTTTGTGGTCAGCTTATCCTTTGCTCTAAGTCATAAAGCCTCTTTCCAACTCGACATAACCTTTGC
The DNA here is from genome assembly GCF_012460135.2 of Molothrus ater. Taxonomy (NCBI): domain Eukaryota; kingdom Metazoa; phylum Chordata; class Aves; order Passeriformes; family Icteridae; genus Molothrus; species Molothrus ater. The sequence goes on along the minus strand of NC_050510.2, from coordinate 1,811,438 downwards.
TTTCTTAGTTGTCCAGCAAGACTGGCTCAGCAAACCTCAATTTAGACATCTATTATTCTTCTATATCAAAACTTGCTTCCATCTCTATTCCTTTCTCAGATTCTACATTCAAAGATCTTTCTGCCAAGCATACATATCTGTTAAACTTTCTTGTCAAACTTTCATCCTTCCCAACAGTTTGCTGCCTCCCTTGGGCCTGGGTATGGGATATTACGGAGAAACTCCCTGGGCTGATTCAGCCCTCTCATTATTATCCACTGCTGATACTCCAGGCTGGCAGTGATGAAGCTGAAAAGAGAAGCATCAGCGCAGGTAAAAGGGACTTCAGGGCACTGGGTCAAGTGATTGATAGGGCAGGAGTGCAGGTGGTGTTCTGCTCAGTCCCTTTGGTTGCAAAGACAAATGATGGAAGGAATAGGAGAGCCTACATTATCAACAAGTGGCTCAAGGGTTGGTGTCATCAGCAGAATTTTGGGTTCTTTGATCATGGGGCAACCTTTACAGCACCTGACCTGCTGGAACTGGATGGGCTTCATCTTTGTGTTAAGGGCAGAAGGATTTTAGCTCATGCACTGGCAGAACTCATTGAGAGGGCTTTAAACCAGGTTTGAAGGGGGAAGAGGATGCAACTGGGCTTTCTAGAAGCAGGCCCAAGGCTGGTAGGCCAGAGTTAGGGGTGAAATCAGCAGCCCAGCTGAAGTGTATGTATACTAATGAACACACCATGGGTAACAAACAAGAAGAGCTGGAAGCCATGGTCTCGGGTTGTTGGTTGTTAATTGCTGCCCCGAGATGTGTGAAAGGTCCCTGTTTCAGCCCACGCATCTAAATAACAAGTCAGAGCTCTTCAGTTTTCGGTCTTGAAGTTGTTTATTAATTCTTATCTATAAAAGGCACTCTGACCGCCCCCGAGGCAATGTTGTCTTTTTATACTACAAACTACATATAACATATTTACAATTACTTTCCAATACCTATCACCTATGTTAGACAGTGCATTTCTATTCTAAACCAATCCCAAAGTGGCAGCATTGCAGCAAAAAATGGAGACCAAGAAGAAGAAAGGCTAGACATGCCCAAGTTCCTGCATCTTGTCCCCAGAACCCCCATACCAAAAAACCTAAATTCGACATTTTCACCCTGTGATAATTTTATTATTATACAATTTAAACTTCTGTGACTTTCAGGTACTCATACAAGGCTGGTAATTTGCTCCAGGGGTCATAATCAAATCCGCAAGTGTTCTGGGCTGCGTGCCAGGGTCTCCGAGCCCCCTGGCGGGGTCCTTGGCAACTCTGGACACCTGGAGGAATGTACTGAGTTCCAACAATGGTGCAGCAGCAAAGCTATGATGCAGTCACCATCACGGAAACGTGGTGGGACGACTCACATAACTGGAGAGCTGAACTGGATGGCTACAAGCTCTTCAGAAAAGACAGTATTGGGAGAAGAGGTGGAGGCGTGGCCCTTTATATTAGGGAGGCTTTTGATGCCATGGGTATTGAAACTAGTGACGGTGAAGTTGAATGCCTATGGGTAAGAATTAAGGGGAAAATGAACAAGGCTGACATCCTGCTGGGAGTCTGTTATTGTCCACGCAGCCAGGAAGAAGAGGTGGACAACTTATTCTACAAGCAGCTGGGGACATTTCTGGATCACTAGCCCTTGTTCTTGTAGGTGACTTTAACCTGCTAGACATCTGCTAGGAACTTAATACAGCAGAAAAAAGGCAGTCCAGGAAGTTCTTGGAGTGTGTGGAGGACAACTTTTTGTCGCAGCTGGTGAGTGAGCCCACCAGGGGAGGGACTATGTTAGATCTGTTGTTTGTAAATGGAGGTGGACTGATGGGAGATGTGGTGGTTGGAGGCCATTTGGGGCATAGTGATCATGAAATTATGGAGTTCTTAATATTTGGTGAAATGAGGAGGAACATCAATAAGACTTTTACACTGGACTTCTGGAGGGCAGACTTTGGCCTATTTAGGAGACTTATTCAGAGAGTTCCTTGGGAAGCAGCCCTTAAAAACAAAGGAGTCCAGGAAAGGTGGGCATGCTTCAAAACAGAGATCTTGAGGGCACAGGAACAGACTGTCGTTGTGTGCCAAAAGATAAGTTGATGAGACAAATGTCCAGCCTGGATGGGCAACGAGGTTTTGAAGGAACTTAGGAATAAAAAGAGGATGTATCATCTTTGTAAGGAGGGTCAGGTCTCTCAGGAAGTATTTAAGGGGGTTGCAATAGCATGTAGAAAAAAAAATTAGAGGCCAAAGCTCAGTTAGAACCTAATTTGGTAACTTTTTTGAAGGATAATAAAAAATGTTTTACAAATATATTAACAGCAAGAGGAAGGGTAAGACCAACCTTTGTTCTCTACTGGATGCGGGAGGGAATTTAGTAACTGCAGATGGAGAGAAGGCAGAAGTGCTTAACGCCTTCTTTGCCTCTGTCTTTAGTGGGAAGACGGCTTTTCCTCAGGACAACTGTCCTCCTGGGTTGGTAGATGGCGTCAGGGAGCAGAATGGTCCCCCTGTTATCCAGGAGGCAGTCAGAGAACTGCTGAGCCACTTGGATGTTCATAAATCTATGGGACCATATGGGATCCATCCCAGGGTGATGACGGAGCTGGCAGATGAGCATGTGAAGCTGCTCTCCATCATTTACCCACAGTCCTGGCTCACTGGTGAGGTTCCAGATGACTGGAAGCTGGCCAATGTGACGCCCATTCACAAGGAGGGTAGGAAGGAGGATCCTGATAATTATAGGCCAGTTATCCTGACCTCAGTACCTGATAAGGTAATGGAACAGTTTTTATTGAGTGTCATCATGCAGCACTTGCAGGATGTCCAGGGTCTCAGACCCAGCCAGCATGGGTTTAGGAGGGGTAGGTCATGTTTGACCAACCTGGTGTCCTTTTATGACCAAGTGACCTGCCTGGTGGATTCAGGAAAGGCTGTGAATGTTGTCTATTTGGACTTCAGCAAGGCCTTTGACACTGTCTCCCACAGCACTCCTGGAAAAGCTGGCAGCCCACAGCTTGGACATGAGCATTCTTTGCTGGGTTAAGAACTGGCTGGATGGCCAGGCCCAGAGAGTGGTGGTGAACAGTGCTGCATCCACTTAGTCGCCAGTCACTAGTGGTGTCCCTCAGGGATCAGTGCTGCAGCCAGTTCTGTTTAATATTTTTATTGATGACATGGATGAGGGCATTGAGTCTGTCATTAGTAAATTTGCGGACGACACTAAGCTGGGAGCATGTGTCGATCTGTTAGAAAGTAGGAGGGCTCTGCAGAAAGACCTGGAATGGTTGGATAGATGGGCAGAGTCCAATAACATGACATAAGTCCAAGTGCCAAGTCCTGCATTTTGGTGACAATAGCCCCGTGCAATGCTATAGGCTGGGGACGGTGTGGCTGGACAGTGCCCTGGAGGAAAGGGACCTGGGGTTACTGGTGGACAGCCAACTGAACATGACCCAGAAGTGAGCCCAGGTGGCCAAGAAGGCCAGAGGTATCCTGGCCTGTTGTGAGACTGTCCGAAGTTTCTCTCATCTGCCTCACAATCGTCATTGGGGACCACTGAAGAAAAGACCCTCATCTGAAACTTCTGGCCCCGTTGGAGAAAGTTACATGCCAAGAGTCCTGAGGCCTGAGCACACTGCTAAGCTATTGTTCACAGGTGTGTTTGCTTTATGCTACGCTGAACCCGATGAGAAGTAAAGGGCATTCTGCCCTTTTTTGCAACAATAGCTGTGGAATTTTTCCCCACCTCTCGACTTGGCTGGACTTCTCCTAAGGTTTTGGGTGGTCCCCACAGAAGACCCCTCACCTGTTTACAACCACCATGACAGAGATGTAAGAAGCCTCTCCATCAAAGACCAAGACATGAAACCCCTAAGTGAAAAGGCCTGTCTCCTCCTTCCAAGGACTGGGACTGAAACCCCTAACCTGGGGGAGGTGTGGGGGGGGAGGCAAGCTAACCAAACCGAGATGTTTGCCTTCAGGTTTTGACCACTGGACCAAGAAGACAATGGCTCTAATGGTTCTCGCTTACTGCTGAGAACATGGGCTACCTGTTACATCTATTCTTTATTGTATCTGTTTCCCCCCCCCCTCGCAATTTCCAATAGAGTTATCAGAATAAAAACCTCTGAGTTAGCTAGAGATTTCGAGAACTCCCCGACGTAACAGGCGGATCTTCGGCTGGACTGGACCAAAGGACTTCGTCTCTACGTTTGGTAGCTATATTCCCCCCCCCCCCTTTCTCTATCTTTTTCTCTCCCTTAATCCCTCTATCGCATTTTGCTGTGGTCATTCAATAAAGGTGCATTTGTTTTGATTATTACTGCAAATCTCCTGTGCCATGTTGGCTTTTTGCACCCTGAGATCAATCCACGAACCATCACGAAACCCATCCGTAAGGACGCATCGTGACACCTGTATCAGGGTATCAGGAATAGTGTGGCCAGCAGGACCAGGGAGGTCATTCTTCCCCTGTGCTTGGCACTGGTGAGGCCACACCTTGAATACTGTGTCCAGTTCTGGGCCCCTCAGTTTAGGAAGGGTGTTGAGACACTTGAGCGTGTCCAGAGGAGGGCAACAAGGCTGGTGAGGGGCTTTGAACACAAGCCCTATGAGGAACGACTGAGGGAGCTGGGGTTGTTTAGCCTGGAGAAAAGGAGACTCAGAGGTGACCGTATCACTCTCTACAACTTCCTGAAAGGTGGCCGTAGTCAAGTGGGGGTTGGTCTCTATTTCCAGGCAGCAACTGACAGAACAAGAGGACACAGTCTTAAGCTGCACCAAGGGAAATGTAGGTTGGATGTTAGGAAAAAGGTTTTTATGGAAAGAGTGATAAAGTACTGGAATCATGTGCCCAGGGAGGTGGTGGCATCACCATGCCTGGATGTGTTTAAAAAAAGATTGGATGTGGCACTCAGTGCCATGGTTTAGTTGAGCTTTTAGGGCATGGGTTGGACAATGATCTTTAAGGTCTCTTCCAACCTTGTGATTCTGTGATTCTGTGACTGGGACCCACACCAGAATCTCGGCAGAATAAATCCTTTCAGACAAAATAGTCTTCCAGGTTTTGTTTTGCTGTTTTTGTAGGAAAACCATTTTTCTCTGCATTGTTGGGTTGTTTGTGACTTTTACATCAGTAAAATTGTGAATCTAACATTGTTAACCTCTCACAGTCTTGTTTTCTTTGCTTTCCCCTCCACTGCAGTAGGCATAGGGGCTCGAGCAGCCCTAACTTTTCCTCACTGAGTTTTTAAAACCAGTACAAGGGGATTGCTCATTATTCAAAGCCCTATAGATTACCTCCAGCACAGCTAATCCTCTCAGGTACTGGATACCTTTCTTGATGGTGTTCCTCTTGCCTGGGTGCACTACTAGATCGTCCTTGAGAAAATAACTTTCCCTCACGCTTGACAGGAGTCGCCTTCAGAGGCTGAGAGTTTTTGTCTATCGTAGCATGCGTCCCCACTGGGTAATAATTAGCATTGATTCCATGATTCTAGAAGGCTGATCAATTGCTTTATTATACTATACTATACTGTACAATACTATACTAATTAGGAAACTCATCGCCCTTACAGACAGTCTGATACAGTCAGACCAGATTGGTCCTTGATTCCAAAACACAATCACCATTGGCCAATTAAGAAATCACCCTTTGGTAAACAAATTTCCATAACACATTGCACATGTTCACAACAACAGTTGCAGCAAGTGAAGATAAGAATTGTTTCTCATTCTTTTCTCTGATCTTCTCACAGCCTTCCCCAGGACAATGCCTGGGAAAGTAGTGCCTGTTGCTCACTGTAGCCAGAGAGCTGCGGCCACATTCTGTCCTCTTCCCAATCCCCTTGTCAATGCCTACATCCCAGGACAGGGATCCCAGTTGCTTGTGTGAGAAACGATACTGTTATAAATGATCAATGAGAAAGTCAAATTAATAAATGCAAAAGATTTTATTTTCGCAACTGAAAATTCAGTCTTCAAAAAGCCCCAGTCAAAGAGACAGCATCGAGCCCAGGATCGGAGCTGGGTGAACCTAGGTCCGACCTCTATCACATTGGACCTCCCTCTGTTCACAAATGCCGTCTCCGGCGGGGCTGTTTCATACAGTTTTTTCTGCCTGAGGCAGAGGTGCCCCCATTTCTTTTATCAACCCGCATATGAATGAAGTTTCTTTTTACTGTACAGGTCTGGACAATTGCTGTTTCTTGGGTGGTGGCGGGCACTGATCATGTCAGGAGTAGTATTCAGAGGAATGGTTTTTTTGACGACTCCAGTTATCTTGATTGATGATACTTATCAAGTACTGATCTTCCTTGGATGTTCCCGGGTGGTTCCGGGGTAAGCCCATGTCCACACCAGCCACGTTCTTTTTTTATTTGTTAACGAGGCATTCTTTCCTGGTGCCACCAGGAGTTTCACAACTTCGGTGTGGTAATCTGTCTCTGGGTTGTCCGTGATCAGAGGCTCATTTGATTTTCGTTACATGTTTAATTTATTTTACAATTTTTATTTTATACATTTCCCACCTAAGTATGAATTCCTTTACGTCACATATTACAATACTTTTAAAAAATGTACAAGATTTGTTAAAACCTTATTAAATACAACAGAAGACTGAATAAAGAAAAATACAGTGCCGGGAGCAAAGGATTCAATCACCATGTGCTCGTCTACAAAATGGATGTTCTGCCTTTTATACATCTAGCCCCTCCCAAAATCGTGTCAATCAACTCCTTCTTCACTGTCCAGTGGTGGAGATCACTTTCCTACATCTTGATTGGAGGTCAGGTGCTGCCATAGTAAAAAGCCGATCCTCCCAAATGCCCCAACTACTAAGGCCATCCTGTGATAACAATGCAAGGGGGAGGGGAAACATAACTGTACATCTACAAGACTTCTCTTAGCATATATTATCTTAGCATATACTTAATAAATATTCACCGCTTAATTGTGAGAGTCAACCATTGCATTACTCATCTATAACAAACCCCTCTTTTCTTTTTCTATAAGTAATTTGGCTTGAACAATTAACTAAAAAAAATTTTCTCTCTCTCTTGAATGCGTCCTACTAGCATCTGTTGATGTGGGCAAGGATAGTGGGAACAGGAGAAAAAAAATGTCTCAGGTTTTCCCTAGACACACTTATCTTGGAATGGACAGATGTCTGGTATGGTTTTGACTCCCATCTACCATGCCTGTGGTGTTGCTACCTATAGTAGATGTATCTCAGTAGTGAGTACAGAGGCCAACTCGGTCTTGCCCTCAAGTCCCTTTTGTATTAAAAGTCAATTGAGGAATAATAGAGGCCTGGTATGGCCTTTTTGCCCCCACCTTACCATGCCTATGGGGTTGCTACCTGCAGCAGGGCTATGGAGTCTTCTTAGTAGTGAACAAAGCGGCCAACCCGGTCTTAGCCTCTATTCCTTCTCCTACTTTACTTGTGGTTCTTAAGGAAACTGCCCCAATACCTCTTTCAGTTCTTTGTGTGCTTCCCCTCAACAGATGCTTGTAATACTTGTCTATTAAAACAGGAAGACAGTCCTTGAGAGGCTAGTGGAAGCTTGACTCTACTTTTTGGACAGCTTGTTTCTCTGGTTGTCTCTTGGTCTCTGCTTGAAAATCAATCTCGTCTCACCTGCTCTGGATGGTATAGTCCATTGTTTGGGTTCTTCTACTGGGCCTTTAACTCTGTTGGCATGAGTCCATCCCCGCTCTGCAGTTTGCACACCTGATTTGGTGGTGAGCAGTACCTGAAAGGGACCTTCCCACTGAGGAGTTAGAGGCTGATCTCTCTGTGACTTGATCATCACCCAATTCCTGGGATTAAAACCATGGATTCTGAAATCCAGGGTGGTAGTTTGAGGAATTGCCCCTTTAGGTCTAAGCCCTTCTAAGGTTTGTGCTATAGACATAACACATTTCTTGGCATTGGATTCCCCTTCCTCATAGGTGGCAACTTTCTGGGGCAAGGTTAAAAAGAGTAACCCAAACATCATTTCATAGGGTAACACCCCCAGATCTGACAGGGGTTGGGTTCTAATTCTTAACAGGGCTAAAGGGAGACATTTTACCCATGACATTTGGGTTTCAATTATCAGCTTAACTAGAGTCCTTTTAAGAGATTGATTCATCCTCTCAACACGGCCAGAACTCTGTGGATGCCATGGAGTGTGTAACTCCCATTTTACTCCCAGGGCTTGAACAACTTTCTGCAATATCTTAGATGTGAAATGTGTTCCCTGGTCTGAATCAATCCTATTCACCATCCCCTACTGGGGAATGATTGATTCTAGAAGTGTTTTACTCACAGTATTGGTATTGGCTTTAACAGTGGGTACTGCCTCTACCCAATGAGTCAAGTGATCTACTATCACTAGCAAAAACTTCCACCATTGTACCTGGGGAAGCTCAGTAAAGTCTACTTGGATGTTTTGAAAGGGCCATAAGGCTAGTTCTTGCCCTCCTTTGGGTGTTTTCCTCATGACTTTCCTATTCACTTGTTGACATATCACGCACCGTTCAGTTACTTGCTTAGCTATTCTGAAAATTCCTATGCAGCCCCAGTCCCTTAGAAATTGATTGCTTAGTGCTTGAGTACCCCAATGTGTTGTACTTTGTGGAAGGGGCTAACAGCGGGCTTGTTAGCTAAAGGAGCGAGAAGAAGCTGAGAAGTAAGAAGCTGATAAGGAGCTCTCTCCAAGGCTGTAACCAAGGAGACCGAGAGAAGAAAGATAAGAGAACCTTGCAGCTGGACGAAGTATTTTTAGAAAGTTAGTTGAAGTCACTATAACTTTTCACCAATAGTATTATGTTGACTTATTGTGGCCAATAGTTAGGGTAGAAGAAGCATAAACAATTGGAAAGTGTATAAAAGTCAGCCATGTTCAATAATAAAGAGTTGCCAACTGAGACTACTTGTGGTCTCTGCTTTGTGTCGTGACCGCCTCGACAGCGACATCTGGTGATCGCCGACATGATAAGAACATAGTCGGTGGGGGCCCATACGGGGTCCTAGTAATTTGCAACCGTGACCCACTGGGACGTAGTGGGGGAGGCGGCGTTGGTGCAGCTGAGAGTGGCAGGTGGAAGCCACAGGGAGGTCCGGACCTGATTTCCTCCTATTAAGACACCTGGAAGTAGGTGAGCCACCAACTAGTAATAATGGGACATAATTTATCTAAAGAGGAAGAAAATGTTTTGGCTACATGGAAAGTTTTGTTAAGAAATAAGGGAATTAATACGTCAGACTATGCCTTTCGCAATATATTGCTGTGGGCTAAATCACAGAATTTTGGCACTGATCCCGACACAGCATTTAGTGTTAAGGCATGGAAAAAAGTCGGGGACAGACTGTGGGAAGTCATCCGAGAGGGAGATAAAACGGTTGTCGATCTAGCAGTTACTTGGGAATCGCTCTTTGAGGCATTAAAGGAATGGAAAACAGAGCGAGAACAAGCAGAGCGGGATGTGGAGGAAGAGTTGGGGCTGATAACAGAACCTGACGGGGGGGATGAGGCAGAGGGGGCCTCTGATGGGGAACTTGGTGAATCTATCCTTGAAGAAAGTCCGGGTGCCATGCAAGTTACCTGGCAAGCTGCCAAGGCTTCTGGGAAAGCTGCCAAAACTTCTGGGCAACCTGCCATAGCATCTTCTTATCAGACCCCTAAACCTCTTAATCTCACACCTGCACAGCAGCTCCCAATGGTGCCTGTATATACTACACCACTACGCCAGTTAGCTGAAATGTCTTTAGCAGAGAGACAAACCCAGCCATCTGCCCCCCCCCTTCCCTCCGCTCTAGTCCAGCCGTCTGCCCCCCCGTTCCCATCTGAACGGTTTGAACAACCTGCAAGGCCATATCCTCCATTACCTGACAGTGACAGCAACAGCGAATCAAGTGATGAGTCACCCGCAGTAACACCTGAGTTGGGGCAAGGAGCTCTGGTCCCTTTACCTCCTAAGAGCTCTAGCCTTACTGCCCCATGGACTTTGCCCCCATGCCAAGTAACTGCTTCCTCGACACCCTCAGGAGTTTTGGGAATTTGTTAGGAGGAAAGCAGTTGAAGAAAATAATTGGGACATCATAGAAAGGTTAGGTGCTCCAAGAGTGCCTCAGGAGAACAGTGCCAATGCAAATGTTGCCTGTGATAACCCTATGGCTTTTCCAGTTTTTAAAGCAGCTCCTGGAACAGGGCAGGATGACAGTCATCATGTCGGGGTCACCAGATGTCACTGTCGAGGTGGTCACGACACAAAGCAGAGACCACAAGCAGTCTCAGTTGGCAACTCTTTATTATTGAACATGGCTGTGATGGTTTGACAGGAAATATGTTTTCTGAGATGCTATGGTCAGGCCAATTAGTGCTCAGATTTTAATATTGGCACCTAATGTGGCCATTGGGACATTGGATCTGCCTCTGAGAACACGGGGTTAAAAGCAGGGCTCTCCCCCTGGGAGGCTCTCTTGGGTTTCCGGTGGGAAAGAGTTCAGGTCTCTCCCCCGGCCCAGCTGCTGGCTGGGCGGGGGGGAGGGGAAAAGCCATGTGGCCAGGAGAGGTAGGCCTGATCCCAGGGGTGGAAAGGTGGAAGAGAGAGAGAGAGAGAGAGAGAGACCGGGAGACATCGGGCAGCCCCCCCTGGGAGACAGAGAGAGAGAGAGAGAGAGACCCGGTGCCTGGGACTGTTACCTTGAAACTTGATAAACATGTGCCTGTGCCTGCAGCACGGCTGAGAAGGAGAAGAAGGGGCGGGGGGGGGGGGTGCAGCCGGCCGCTTGTAGGAGTTTTTAACCCCTTTTCAGACAATGAAAACTTTACAGAACATTAACCTTTCCTAGAAGAGAGATAGAGTGGAAGATGAAGAAGGAAATGGGCAAGTGTGAGAGAGGTCTGGGCAAGTGAGAGATGTTGGAAGAATAGAGAAGAATCTTAGTGGGAAGAGATTATTGGAGTGGCTTTTTCTGGACTCTTTTTGTATAGCCATGGACAGAACCATGTTCCTTGTGATACAGGGACTGCATTCTAGGGGGAGGCAATGCCTCAGGACCAAGAGGGTTCGGTGTGGGTACCCCTCGGCCCCAGGGGGTGAAAAATATGGGGGGGACAGATGTCCCGAAGTTGAGACTGTGCCTTTTTGGAGTGGGACGAAGCATCCTTAAAAGTCGACCCTAGAAGCAGCTCTGGTCCATGTTCAGTGGTGAGAGCGCTGGACATGAAAGGAAGAGGTCACCATTGGCACAAGAAGGACTCCTTCTCCTCTTGATGAACTGAGGATTGAGTATTCTGAAGCGTGGTGATGGACTGAGAGTCGATCATTTTCGAGATGTATTGTATTGGGAATTTGGTGGGGAGGAGGAGGAGATGTATTTGTGAAGTTTTCATTTTCCTTGTGTGTTTCTTTTTTTTTTTTTCCCTCCCTTTCCCTTGTAGTTTAGTTAATAATTTTTTTTTCCTAAGTGGGAGCCTGCTTTGCTTATTCCTGGTCACATCTCACAGCAGAAACCAGGGAGAGGGTATTCTCATGGGGGCACTGGCATTGTGCCAGTGTTAAACCATGACAATGGCTGACTTTTATACACTTTCCAATTGTTTATGCTTCTTCTACCCTAACTATTGGCCACAATAAGTCAACATAATACTATTGGTGAAAAGTTATAGTGACTTCAACTAACTTTCTAAAAATACTTCGTCCAGCTGCAAGGTTCTCTTATCTTTCTTCTCTCGGTCTCCTTGGTTACAGCCTTGGAGAGAGCTCCTTATCAGCTTCTTCTTCTCAGCTTCTTCTCACTCCTTTAGCTAACAGGCCCGCTGTTAGCCCCTTCCACAGTACTTTGTATGCCTTTCAGCATTTTCTTGGCAAGGGGTTTATTCAACACTTGCTGCCCATCTGCTAATCTCCACTTCCCTTAATTATCTTTCTTGGCTCCTATTTTAAGGAGTTCTTTCTCTTCTGTCTCACTGAATACAGGGACTTCTTGCATTTCACTCATGGTGGCTAATAGCATCATTAATTTTCCTGTCCCTGATTTGGCTGCATTCTTAGCTTCAAAATCTGCTAAATTGTTCCCTCGTGCCTCTTGAGTCACCCCTTTTTGATGTCCTTTAACATATACCACTGCTACTTCCTCTGGTAATTGTAAGGTTTCTAACACTTCTAAAACAAGATTTTTGTGAATCAGTCCTTTCCCCTTTGAAGTTAATAGCCCACTCTCTTCCCAAATTTCTCCAAAGGTATGCAGTACTCCAAAAGCATAATTTGACTCTGTATGTATTGTTCCTCTTTTCTGTGTTAATAGTTCTAGAGCTTGTTTTAGGGCATACAACTCACATGCCTGGGCTGACCAGTTGGAAGGTAACTTTCCCTTCTCTATGGCCACTAACTCTTCATCTGTTATAGCATTCCCTGATACCTGGTGCCCCTGGATTACCCTTGAAGATCCATCAATGTACAATCATTTCCCTCTTTGGAGTGGTTGATCTGTTAGGTCGTCTCTTACTTTAGTGTAAGATTTTATAACTTCTAGGCAATTATGCATTAATTCCGCACCTGGTTCTCCATGTAAAAACTAGGCAGGGTTGAGTTGGTCACTCACTATTACCTCTAAATCATTATCTTTTAAGATGGCTTCACACTCAGGAATCAGTGAGCCATTTCTCAGCCTTTTGGCTTAGGATACTTCTAACTGAGTGTGGGGTATATATTTTCAATTTTCCCCCAAAGGTTAATTTCTTGCTTTTCTCCACAAGTAGGGCAGTCGCTGCCACTGCCTGAATGCAGGTTGCCCACCCCTGGCTGACAGGGTCTAGCAGTTTTGATAAATAGGCCACTGGTTTCCTGGATCCTCCCCAGTCCTGGGCTAGTACTCCATGTGCTACCCCTTTTTCTATATCTATAAACAGATAGAAGGGTTTGTCTAAGGCAGGAAGTCTCAGTGCTGCTGCATTGACTAATTTTTGCTTTAAAGCTTCAAACTTTTGCTCATCTTCTTTTTCCCACCTAATCTCTTCTTCTACTGACTTTTCATACAAGAACCTGATGCCCTGAGTGTATCCTTCAATTGATAGCCTTCAATATCCCAACAAGCCTAAAAACCTTCTAACCTCCCTCTTTGCTTTTGGCCGTGGAAGTGAGACTATCCCCATAATTCTCTCAGGGTTTAGTTGCTGGATCTCTTGAGAAATCACACGTCCTTGGTATTTTACTTCATGCTTTAAAAATTGGAGTTTCCCTTTTGATACCCAAAGTCCTTGGTTCCCCAGAAAATTTAACAACGCTATGGTGGATTTCTGGACTTCTTTTTCTTCCCATCCTGAGAAGCAAATCATCTACATATTGGGTAAGTTTTATCTCAGGTGTGATGGAAAAAAAGTTGTAGTACTTCTCCTAGTGCTTGACTGAATAGATTTGGGGATTCAGAAAACCCTTGGGGTAACCTAGTCCACTGAAGCTGTTGCTTTCTTCCTGAATCGGGGTCCTCCCATTCAAAGGCAAATATATCCCTACTTTCCTCCTAGTGGCCAAGCTCAAAAAGCATCTTTTAGGTCTATCACACTAAACCACTGGTGTGATGGGGGAATATTACCCAATAGTGTATAGGGGTTAGGCACTACTGGGTATTGATTCACTGTTCTTCTGTTTACTTCTCTCAAGTCTTGGACAAGCCTGTAAGTTCCATCTGACTTCTTTACTGGTAATATGGCTGTATTATGGGGGGACATACATGGTTCTAAGGTCCCCTCTTCAAGTAGGTCCTGGATCACCAGCTGCAATCCTCATCTCCCTTCCAGGGAGAGTGAGTATTGTCATACTCGAACTGGATGGTTCTCATTAACTATTTTTATTACTATAGGTCTCATGTGTGGCCGCAGCTCCCTTCACAGAGAGCAGCAGGCACAACCTTCCCAGGATTTTTCCTGGGGAAGGCAGTGATAAAGCTCAGAGAAGGGAATGATAAACAGTTCTGATCTCTATTTGCTGCTCCTGTTGTTTGGCACATGTGGAATGTGTTATGGAGATTGTTTACTGAAGAGGGATTTCTTAATTGGACACTGGTGATGGTGGTTTTGTATTGATTGACCAATTAAGTCAAAGCTGTGCTGTGACTGTCTGAAAGGGTCACAGGTTTTTCTTTAGCATAGTATAGTAGAGTAGAGTACTATAATTTAATATAGTATGGCCTAATAAAGCAATTGTTCAGCCTTCTGAATCATGGAGCCATTGCACATTATTCCCTGGCTGGGGGTCGTCCTGCATCAATACTCATGTTTAATTTACCTCGATTTTTCAGTTTTGCCCACACCATTTTATGAATTTCTTCCTCATCTTCTTCCCTTTATTGGAGAAGCTTAATTACCATTTTCCCTTCTGCTGGGAGTACCCCAATGTCCAACTGCATCTGTAAATCCCATTCTAATAAATTGCACCCTGATTCTGGAACTAATAGAATATCCCCAATTCCTATTTTATTTGCCCCTTCAAACTTTACTTGATTTATAACTGATGCTTTGAACCCTTCCCTTTTTGCAACTACTACGTGCACGGTATCTCTACCCTTTCTGCACCCCTTTGGGATGCTACAAACACAAGTTCTTTTAGCCCTCGTGTCTACTAAGAAATCAAATTCTTCCTCCTGGGGACCTATTTTTAAAGTTATAAAGGGCTCTTGATTGTATGCTGTCCCCAGGAGGTAGAGCCCCTGACACCCCTAGTCTTCCACTTTGCCTTTTTGCTCAGTCTCATAGACTCTCAGGTCCTTTACTTTTTGGGGGCAATTTTTCCTGATATGTCCATTCTCTTCATAATAAAAGCAAACTGGTCCTAGGTTCCCCCAATTCCCAAACTCTCATTTTGTGTCCAGTCCTGAGGAGCTGCATTCCCCCTCTGTCTATCTTCTCGCATTCGGGGTCCCCTTCCCTTACATAGGTTGTTTTTACATGTTGGTATCCTTCCCTAATGGCAGTTACCATTACCCTGGCCTTTGCCTTGGCCTTCTCTTCATCTCTCTTCACATTCACCTTCTGTGCCTCTCCTAAGAGATCTTCCAATCTCCTTTCTTGCCAACCATCTAACTTTTCTAACTTACTCTGTATATCTGGCCAAGTGTGAGTGATAAAATCGATCTTTAGTAAGATCTGTCAGGCCACTGTATCAGGGTCAACCCTTGAATATTGCCTCATATTTTTCCTCAATATTTCTAGCCACTCCGTTGAGGTTTCTTCCCTCTTTTGCTGCTCATCAAAAGCCTTACGAGCATTGTGATTTCATGGAGCTGCTTCCTTGATACCTCTGATAATTAACGTTCCATATTCCTCCATGTCTTGCCTTCTCCCGATGCTGATGCAGTCCCAATTGGGGTGCACTGTGGGCATTTTCAGGTCCCTGGGTGGTCCCTGCATATGCTCCCTTTCCCATATCCGTATCTCAGCTGCCTGCCTCATCTCTTTCCTCTGGTGTGAACAACATGGTCATTATTGATTGCATTTCTTCCCATGTATAACTATTGGGCCCCAGAAACTGGTCTAACTGTTCTGCTAATCCATTGGGGTCCTCTAGTAATCCTTTTAATTCTTTCTTGACCATTCTCACATCAGAGGAATTGAGTGGTATGGTTACAAATCCAATTTCTCCCTGCACTCCACCTAGTGGTACTTCTCTCAGAGGATATAATCCTATTGCTTGGCTCCCATCTCCTGATCTGCTTTTCTCTCGTTGTGCCACTCTGTTTCTAGTGTTTTGACTAGGCCCATCGGGGGCAAGGGAGGTGCGGTTGGAGCTACTGGAGGTAGACGGAGCAAATGGTCTACCGGGTCGCATTCTTTATTTTCTGATACTTTAAACACGCTCACCTTCATGGGTGAAGTGTCCCCTTCCGAGCAGGCAGCACAGTTACTCTCTTCCTGATTGAATGGTTTCTTAGTTCTTACATAGATACTTAATGCCCAACATATCCATCCTTCATCTGATCCATATCTTGGCCAGTGTACATGATTGCTCCTAATTTCCCTTTTAGTCTATTCTACTATGCAGTACTGAATCATTTTGAGCTCGTCCTTATCTCTGGTATTGGGGTCATATTTCCACCAGGCTAGTTTCCTTCCTAGTGGGCTATCTGGGGGTATACCTGTTGATACCTTCTCACTTCCTCCTTCTTCCCTGGGGGATTCCCTACTTGTTCCCAATCCCGTCTCAACAGATAACCACAGGCCCTCCCAACAAAGCCCGCCTTCCCAAGAGGGGAAAGGAAAGAAAGGGAGGGAGGGGGAGAGGGGGAGGGAGGGAGGGGGAGGGGGGGAGGGGGGGAGGACGGGAGGGAGGAAGGGAGGAAGGGAGGAAGGGAGGAAGGGAGGAAGGGAGGAAGGGAGGAAGGAAGGAAGGAAGGAAGGAAGGAAGGAAGGAAGGAAGGAAGGAAGGAAGGAAGGAAGTTTACCTTTCTTCTGAAAAGTAACAAAAATAACTTGCCTACGATCCAGGGACTCCCATATCACGATTACTGGATTAGTCCCTGCTGTTCCTCTCCTCTTCAGCTTGATGCTCTGGTCCCAGGGCCTTATGCCAGCAGATATTACAGGGGAGCTGGTATGGCCCAGCATCTGCCCCACTCCCTGCCTGGCAAGCGGCAGTCCTGCCCTGCTCCCAGCTCAGCGGGCGGTAGCTCCACCTCACTCCTGGCTTGGTGGGCAGTGGCCCCGCCCCCGGCTCGCCTCGGCAGTTGGTGCCCCCCCCCATCCCCCCCCCCGGCTTGGCTGGCGGTGGCCCTGCATCACTCCCAGCTCAGTGGGCTCTGGAAATTATTGCGCTGACCGTGCACCAGAAGCCAGCCACCCCCCCGAGTGCCTCATGCACCATTGCTCCACGTGGCATAGCTCACTGGCTTCCTTTTTGCTGGTGGGCTGGGAAAATCACCATGACTCCTCGCCCTGACACGAGCGTGGTCTCCACCAATGGGCGACCCCAGCCGCAAATCTGGGGACTCTCAACACAGCAACCCCCAATGCTCCCAAGTCCCTGCAAATCCTTCAGTCTCATGAGTCCCGCCGGCCACAGGGTCCCTGCTTTTCCCTCCCATGCATCCCGCCCGTTATTTCCCCTCCACTATCCTGAAGCTTCAACAGACCCAGACGGGTCCCGTGTATTACTTGTCTGATGCTGACATCTGTACACCTGGATTATGGAATAACAGTCTGGTCAAAATAGTTATGAGGATAGTACTCATCTTCCCCTTCTTCTTTTCATTATTCAGTCTCCTAGTGTCCTCAGGGTTTTGACCTGCGAACACCAGTGGTCCTGGGAGAGTCCAATTGAACTGGTGAATTTGTGGTGGGGCGTGCCTCTCTTTCAAAAACTCCTAGGGTCACGGAGGCAAGGTGTATATCATGAAACAATACTCACTTTTAAAAAATTTAAAAGGTTTGTTAAAACCTTATTAAATACAACAGAAGACTGAATAAGGAATAATACAGTGCCAGGCTGAACTTCCAAACCACTGAAGCAGAGAATTTCCCCAAAAACTGGCCCATGTCCTCTCACATTCCATACCACCCTCAGGGCAGATCTCTAAATGACCTTCCTAAGAATTCTCTTTCTTGACTCTAAACATGGTGTGGACCCCACTGTTATGGATCGAATATGAGCTTCAGACAAGTCCTGCCTTAGCCTCAGAATTTTGGCAGTAGCTTAAATTTAGGTGGCCCACACCTAAAATTGCTCCTGCTGGCAAGTTCTAAGAATGGCCAACACGATTTATTATGAGTTATTTATTGAATAGACAGGAGATAACAGACAAAAGGCCTTAAACAGAGTTACTGACACAGAATAAACAAAAGAACTACTAGTAGATTACATAAAACAGTGAATTAGATTAAGGTAACTATATTAAAGCCAGCAAAGAAATACTATAGATTAGGAGTCAATGTAACTTATCACCAAAATTACAATAGCATACACAGAGTCCTTTCACTAAACTCCAAGGAGAGTAACCACAAAGTAGGTGTAAACTTTGGGGACAATGCCCCACACATTTCCAGGGAATGTGCACATGATTTCCGCTTCGTGAAAGTTTGGTGTAGCTTTCATAGTTTGTAAAGTGAAGTGTCTGTCAGTCAGAAATTCCAGCTTATCTTTCCAGATCTCGCTTCCACAGCAAGATGTCTATTGTCAGCTGAGAGCATTACTCCCATGGTGCCAAAATAACTCATGACAAGACAAGCTGTCCCAATTGAGTTAATTCACTGTAGCAGGTTGACCCTAACTGGGTGCCGGATGCCAGGTGCCCATTCAGTCACTCTATCACTCTCTTTCCCACTGGGACAAGGGAGAGAATAAAATGGAGAACAACCAGCAGGGTGAGATAAGGCCTTTTTATTACAGCAAAAGAAAGAAATAAGCAGAAAGCTGCATGAGCAACAGCTAAAGAGAAAAAAGGTCAGTCTCTACTTCCCATCAGCAGTGATGTTCAGACACTTGTGGGAAGCAGGGCCCTTCAGCATGCGTAATGGTTCCTCTGGAAGGCAAACACTGAAAAATTACAAATGCCCTCCCCCCCCCTGTCGCCTTTAGCTTATATATCTGAGCTGACATCACATGGTATTGAATATCCTTTCGGCTAATTTGGGTCAGCTGGGCAGGTTGTGTCCTCTCCCAGGATCTTGCCCACTCTCATCCCCTTTGGCTGGGGAAGGAATGTCAGAGGGACAGTGCTGCTCAGCAGTAGCCAAATCACTGATCTATTATCAACATCCTTCCAGCTACCAATGGAAAGCACAGCACTGTAAGAGCTGTGAACTTTACCTCCGTCAGACCTAATACAATCTCCTGACGCGTTGATGGTCCGTGATGATCATATGTTTGAGACTTAACACACGACAAACCACTCCATGTTTTCTCAGCCAAACAACCTGGTTTATTGTCCCCAACATCCTTTTATAGGCAATTCAAAAACTCCTGGTGCTACACAGACATTGGGCTCCTTTCTGTGCCCCCAGACTCTCAACTAACCAAATGTTTGCATGTTAGGAGAGTTGCCATTGGTTGAAGACTGTGAGTCAGCCCAGAGGCTAGTTCATGGAGCTGGGCTGGACTTCTTATCCATAACTGGATTAATGCTAACTACAGATCAGCTTGCAATGCAACATCTCACCCTTTGTCTTTACTAAAATTTGCGACCTGTTCTCTGTCATCCCCTTGCAGGAGTCCCTAGCAAACAGGGTGACAGAAAACAGCATGGCTTTAATTTGCATGAATTATATATTAGTGAAGGTGCAGCATTTTGGTTTAGAGTCTGTAGGCAAGATTCAAGTTAGCATGTCACAGGCTTAATGTTTAGGTTATAAATCATAGCTGATCTTTAGAACAATTAGCTACTTAACTCTTAAAACTGTTAAAGAAAGTCTAACTACTAGAAAAAACAATTTGTAAACAGAAAAACAGTTTGTAAACACAAAAAATAGTTTGTAAACAAAGCTGTGAGTTATATCTTAACTCTGAACTGAAATTAGAAAACTTTAGAACATTCAACTTTAGGACTGTAAGAAAAAACAAACTTAATAGATAAGGCAATTTGTAAACGAGCAGAGCCTTTATATGAACTGTTATTTCAAAAGTCCCAGATTTCTATGAGGTAGTTACTAATTGTTTGGGTTGCATGGCTCTGTAATGTCTGTTGAAGAGACTCAGGATGCTGTCTGTGGTTTCTAATGGACATTGTAATGCATTTACTTTGGGTTTAGGCAGCTGAATTATCATATGATTATTGTACTGTTATATGATTTTCTTAAAAACACCATATTACCCGAGAGTCAGAGAGGGGTTGTATCCTCACTTCAACCTCTTTCCCCCCTTTTTTCTTTGTATTAACAACCAAAGTAGGAACAAAACTATTACTTAGGGAGTTACTGAAGGACTCTGTCACTATGAGGACTTGAAAAAACTTCTTCCATATGACATTTATCTCAATGGAAAAAGTCTTCAACTTATATTTTTCCTTACCAGCCAGGTTCATGGCTTGAGCAGGGCCAATGAACTTCGTCAGGAGAGGTATTTTATATTTTTTAAAAAAGAAGCTTGTGTTAATATCTAGTGCAAAACAGAAACTTTAACATGAATAATTTATTAATAATTAAAGAAATATAGGTATATAAATTTTCTAGTTATATGGTAACAGTACAAGTAATTTTTTTTTGTTAGAAGTTGGAAATTTGTTACTGATTTTAACAGGTGAGTTTTCAGGTTTTTAAAATGATGACACGTGGCAAATTCTCAGTTAAAAGGAACTTTGCAACTGAAATTTGCTTATGATATTTCCAAATTAATGTTCTATGTAAGCTTAGTGGGTCTAGAGTGTTAGGACAAGGGCATTCTTTGAACCTCCCAGGTCGATCTAGAAACAATGCAAGCAGAACTATTATGAATACTAAGAGAAGACTTGTTAATATACATCCTAGGACTTCTTTAAGACACAGTAGACCTTCCCTGAGACAGAAATGTAAGACTTTCTTAATAACTTTAGCAGAGTCAGCTACCACAGGCTCAATAATTTTGGTTTTAGTAAATGCAAACAATAATGTGAAAAGTACATATTACGATTGGTTCTTCACAGATAGTAAAAGGAATACTATATGTGTTATGTTGTATTAATTAGTAGTACTGTATTTTTTTAAGTAGTGTGGTAAATATAGTTTTAGGTTATAACATAATATTAAAATAGAAACTATGTGATGTAAAATACTTTTTTAACTAGCTCAAGAAAGGGATGACATAATCAAGAAATTCTTCGCACACAGATAACAGCAGCAAGACACCTAAATCCCCAAGAAAATTATTGCCTCCTTATTGGAAAAGACCAACTTTCTTCCAGCTCCTTCCCGCCTGTGAGGAGCCAACAGGATTAAGGGGGAGAAGTTGACAGTAACCAGAGAACACCCTTTGTTTGAAAAGAATTTATGCATCATGTATGAGATATATGAATATGCAACAGGCTATTGCTTTTAAGGGTTAATCCTTTGTTAGTGGGTGTGCTTTCGGGGCTTAATTGACCTAGGAAAGCATACGGATGTCCGTATTTCTTTGCTTTTTATTGTTCTCTATTGTCCTGATTGTCCAAATTCTTATTGCTCTAATTTGTATTACTATTTTTATAACCATTTTATTACTATTAAACTTTTAAAATTTTAAAACAAGTGATTGACATTTTTCACAAATAATAAACACTGTACTGTGAGTTCTAGGACATATTTTGTCACAGACATCTTTTCATGAAAATCCTTTCATTAGGATTTTTTCCTGCTGAGAAGCTGAGAGGCTTCAGGAACAAAATGTAAACAATGGTTATCTGCTGCTGTGGAATGCAACAGGTGCATCTGTGATTGGCCCATCTTGGATGTTTATAATTAATGGCCAATCACAGCCCAGTTAGCTTGGACTCTCTGTCCAAGAGACAAACCTTTATTATTCATTCCTTTCTATTCTTAGCTTAGCCTAGCCTTCTGAGATGAAACTTTTCCTTCTATTCTTTTTAGTATAGTTTTAATGTAATGTATATAATAAAATAATAAATCAAGCCTTCTGAACATGGAGTCAACATTCTCGTCTCTTCCCTCACCTGAAAACCCCTGTGAATACCGTCACAATATTTAGTAAACTGTTGTGTGATTTTGAAGTTCTTGTGTTACAACCCTTCAGTATTTTTACTTTAACCACATGTTATTAGTTTATCAGAGATTTTGGAATATTGAAACTTTCCTATAGTTGAAATATCAGAAGGCAGGGTGGCTGTGAAGTTTTGTTGGGGTTTGATTGGTAGAAGCTTCCTGTCTGGGCTTGAGCTGTTAGGAGTGTCTGTTTCTTCTTCACTTCTATACGTGGGGGAGGATGTTGGTTTCCCATTGAGAAGATGGTTTTCTCTTAGCTGCTGAGATGCAGCTGTGTTCCGTGGATAAAACCATTTCTTCGGGTAGGCTTGTTTACTAAAGCTCTGATGGTATAGTATTCCTGCATGTCTTTTATCTCTCTGCTTCCAGTTTTTGGATCTGCATGTCTTGGTGGTGACGTTCTCAGATCCGCCTTTGGGGGCAGGGTCGGAGGTGGGGCCACCCCCACTGGAGGCAAGACTGTTCCACAAAGGTTGGCTTGGGTGCAGGGCCCCACCCCCTGATGCAGGATGGATGGGGAGTGCAGGTGGCCCCAGTGAGGATGGTGGGCGGCAGTACCAGTGATTGCATGGTGTGTTCTCATGGCTGCAGGATCCCCGCCCATCCCAGCCATGCAGGGAGGCATTGGGGTGGCCACCACATGGTTTGGTCCCCCAGAGCAGGGCGGCATGGTGTGCCCTCCTGGATCTGGAGTGGGCACGAGGCATCTCGGAGCTGCCGGGGCTGCACAGCTTGCCAGGACCATGGCAGCCACCATCCTGCTGCCTCCCTGAGCAATGCCGGCAGCCGTGGTGTGGGCAGCCTGCAGATGGTCTCTGCTTCCCGGGATTTCCCCACTCCCCAGGGCTGTGCTGTTCTCCACAGTCATGGGGGGTGCCCCGCCAGTGGCACATCCCAGTGTGGGCTGGCCTCGCATATCTGCTTGGTGGGGGAGCACCTGGTTGGCGCAGGCTGGGCCGGCAGCAGGGGGGGCAGTCTTGGGAGCTGTAAGAGGCTGAGTCGTGGTCATATGCTACCTCCCTGAAGCAGCGGCGCAATCTGAGCCCCTGCAGTAGTTCCAGAGGGCCAGCATTGGAAAATATTTCCTGGGTGCTGGTATTGGATGCCCCGGCTCCACATAGCACTTTGGCATGGGTGCATCTCCACTGCTGGCCAGGACCCTGCAGCCCCCCTCTGTCTCACTGCATGGCAGTGTGGCAGCAGCTCTCTGGCCACAGAGAGAAACAGATAACTTTCTCAGGCATCGTCCTGAGAAAGACTGTGAGAAGATTAGAGAAAAGAATGAGAAACAAATCTTATCTTAACTTGCTGCACCTGGTATTGTGAACATGTGGAATGTGTTCTGGAGATTTGTTTACCAAAGGGTGGTTTCTTAATTAGCCAATGGTGATGGTGTTTTGATTGGAGGACCAATCTGGTCCACTTGTATCGTAACTGTCTATAAAAGAGCAATGGGTTTCTTAATAAGGATTATTATTGATCAGCCTTCTGAAATACACGGAGTCTATGCTAATTATTACCCGGCCGGGGTACAATATGGCAGTGCCTCTCTGTGGGGGGGCTGTGGGGATGGCTCTCCCAGGAACAGTGCCAACACTGGAGGGTGATTTAATTCAGCTCAGCCACGTGGAATGGAATAGCATGGCTGGACATTGTGTTTGACCACATGCTTTGTGGGCTCAGAAAGGTATGCATCCCCCCTGAAAACTCATCCGGTGTGTTTTACTCCCTGTATATTTCAGTATTTAATAGTCTTGTTCAATCCAAAATAAGTCTCCAAAGCTTCATAACTCTTATTGAATTTTCATCACCTTTGGATACTGCTCGCAGGATAATTTTACCCATCTGTTCCAGATATTAAAGTCAAAAGCAGTCTCTTTAGTTAAGTTTAGTTCATGGCTTTCAGACCAGTTAATTAATGCCGATAATGCTTTTTCATCATAGTCTATATCCCACTCCTCAAGCAAAAGTTCCCATACCTTTAGGACTGTGTGTTCCTGCTTAAAGATGAGATTTCCCATGTCTCCAGTGGGGTTTTTCTTCTATTTTCAGCTTCTCTGGATTTCTTTTTCCACACAGCCCTTTGGCTGTGACTTCTTGTAATCCTTCTTGCAGCTTTATTCTTGCAGCCTTTGCTGCCTTATTTTGGGCTCTTCTGGCCTTTTTCTTTCCAGCTTTTCACTGTCAGGGTGTCTCTCTCTGCTGTTCCCGCAGGTCCTTGGACTGTTCAATCCTCACACAGTGGCACCACGTGATGCATTGATGGTTCGTGATCTTTGTACGTTTGAGACTTAACACACGACAAACCACTCCATGTTTCCTCAGCCAAACAACCTGGTTTATTATCCCCGACATCCTTTTATAGGCAATTCAAAAACTCCTGGTGCTACACAGACATTGGGCTCTTTTCTGTGCCCCCAGACTCTCAACCAACCAAATGCTTGCATGTTAGGAGAGTTGCCATTGGTTGAGGACTCTGTCAGTCAGCCCAGAGGATAGTTCATGGAGCTGGGCTGGACTTCTTATCCATAACTGGATTAATGCTAACTACAGATCAGCTTGCAATGCAACATCTCCACCCCTTATTCCATACCATTTGCATCATGCTTGGATCCCATATAATTTTTATAGTCTTATTACAAGAATCCTTAAGCCTTCTCTATATCAAACATACATTTTATTAACTACTATCATCTGTCCTTTCACATCCTTCCAGGTGGTCTCCATTCCAGCAGGATGTGGGGTCAGGACAGGAGAAATAGCACATTTGGTGGTTGATGGTTAGGCACTGGCACTGTCGCTTTTCATCATCGCCTTTTTCTTGCTCCTCGCAAAATTCCTTCTTCATCAGTTCATGTCCCTCCTGCTATGTTACCTCCTGTAACATACACTATAGGTTATTCTTACCCTAAGGTTAAATCTCCTTGAGGTACACACTGGGTCTCCCCATCCTCCCACCAAGGTCCTTGGGCAAAGACAATCCCACAAATGGGTTTGCCTTTTCACATGGGGGAAGAAATCTACAAGAACTTCCCCAGCTACTTCCCTATGTGTAATGCAGGAACCTTGTCTCCTTCCACAGTGTCTAAGGGCTTCATTTGGGTGGGACCAGGGTGGTTAGCAGATTCCATAGTATTGACCAGCCAAGTGGCTTCTGCCAAGTTCACATCACAGTGCTTCCATGTCCCATTACCCAGTGCCCTTAACATAGTTTTTTCTTACAGCAGCCCATTATATCTTTCAGTCTTCCCAGAGGCCTGTGGATAGGGAATGTGATATATCCACTTAATGCCATGCTTCTTTGCCCAGGAGTTTATAAGATTATTTTAAAAATTAGTTTCATTTTCTGACTCAATTCTATCTGGGGTTCCATGTCACCACAAAATGTGTCTTTCAAGACCTGAAATCGTGTTCCTGGTGGTGGCATGATTTACTGAGTACATTTCCAGCCAGCCAGTTGTGGCCTTTACCATGGTGAGGAGATAACTCTTGCCTTGGTGTGTTTGTGGCAATGTCCCAATGTAATCAATTTGCCAGGCTTCACCATACTGGAAACCCAGCCACCTCCCTCCACTCCAAAGAGGCTTCACTCATGTGGCTCGCTTGATGGCAGCTCATGTTTCACACTGATGGATAAATGTGTAATGGCCTCCATGGTCAGGTCCACCCCTCAATCACAAGCCCATCTGTATGTTGCATCCCTTCCAAGACACCCATATGTTTTGTGGGCCCATCAGCTATAAATACCTCACCCTTTCTTTTCCAGTCTAGGTCCACCTGAGCTATTCTAATTTTGGCAGCCTTATCTATCCTTTCATTGTTTTGATGCTCCTCAGTGGCAGGACTTCTGGGCACATGAGCATCTACATGACATACTTTCAGAGTCATATTTTCTCTCTGTGCAGCAATGTCCTGCCATAATGCAGCAGCCCAGATGGGTTTACCCCTGCACTGACACTTGCTTTTCTTCCGCTGCTGCAGCCATCCCCATAAGGCATTAGCCACCATCCAGGAGTCAGTATAAAGTATGGGCCACTTTTCTCTCTCAGCAATCTCTAAGGCTAGTTGAATGGCTTTCACCTCTGGAAATTGGCTTGATTCACCTTCCCCTTCAGCAGCCTCAATAACTTGTCGTGTAGGACTCCACACAGCAGCTTTCTACCTCCAATGGTTTCCTATCACTCGGCAGGATACATCAGTAAATAAAGCATAGCTTCTTTCATTTTCTGGTAACTCATTATATGGTGGTGCTTCTTGGGCACGAGTCACCTTCCCAGGCAGTGCTCCAAAATCTCTTCTAGGATTCCTGGGAAATTGGGTTTTACCATTTGGGCTCGTTGTGTAATTAACGCTACCCACTTACGCCATGTAGTGCTGGTTGCATGATGTGTTGAGGGAATCTTTCCTTTGAACATCCAGTGTAGGACAGGCAATTGTAGCACCAAGATGAAACATGCTTCTGTCCCAACAACTTCTGAGGCAGCTCGAACCCCCTCATAAGCTGCTAGTATTTCTTTTTCAGTTGGAGTATACTGGGCTTCATATCCTCGATAACTCCGGCTCCAAAACCCAAATGGTCGACCTCAGGTTTCTCCTGCGGTCCTTTGCCAGAGGCTCCAGGTGAGGCCCTGCTCCCCAGATGAAGTGTAGAGTATATTTTGCACAGCTGGTCCTGTCTGAACAGGCCCAAGAGCTACTGCATGAGCTATTTCCTGTTTGATCTGCTCAAAGCCCTGTTGTTGCTCAGGGTTCCACTCAAAGGGATTCTTCTTCTGGGTCACTCGATAGAGGGGGCTCACAAGCTGACTATAACCTGGAATGTGCATTCTCCAGAACCTCACAAGGCCCAAGAAAGCTTGTGTTTCCTTCTTATTAGCTGGTGGAGACATAGTTGCAATTTTGTTAACCACCTCTTTAGGCACATGACGGCGTCCATCCTACCATTTTATTCCCAAGAACTGGATCTCCTGTGAAGGTCCCTTTACCTTACATTGTTTTATGGCAAGACCAGCTTTCAGAAGAATTTGGATTATTTTCCTTCCTTTCTCAAAAACTTCTTCTGCTGTATTGCCCCATACAATGATATCATCAATATATTGTAGGTGTTCTGGAGCTCCACCCTGTTCCAGGGCAGTCTGGATCAGGCCATGGCAGATGGTGAGGCTGTGTTTCCACCCCGGGGCAGTTGGTTCCAGGTGTATTGGACACCCCTCCAGGTGAAAGCAAATTGTGGTCTGCACTCTGCTGACAGAGGGGCTGAGAAAAATGCATTAGTGATGTCAGTTGTGGCACCATTTGGCTGCTTTTGACTCCAGATCATACTGAAGTTCCAACATGTCTGGTATGGCAGCACTTAGAGGTGGCGTGATTTCATTCAGGCCCCGATAGTCTACTGTCAGCCTCCCTTTCCCATTTGACTTCCACACTGTCCATATGGGGTTGTTGAAGGGTGAGCGGGTTCTGCTGATTACTCCTTGGCTCTCCAGTTGACTAATTAGTTCATGTATAGGAGTTACAGTCTCGGTTTGGGTGATACTGCTACCGGTGTGCACTGTCCTGGTAGCAAGTGGTACTTGTTGGTCTTCCACCTGAAACAATCCTACAATGAAGGGATCTTCTGATAGGCCAGGCAGGATGGATAATTGTTTGATCTTCTCTGTATTCACTGTAGCTATACCAAAAGCCCATTGATACCATTTCATATCCTTGAAGTACCCTCTACTGAGGTAGTCGATGCCAAGGATACAAGGGGCCTCTGGGCCAGTCACAATGTGGTGCTTTTGCCATCTGTCCCCTGTTAAGCTCACTTCAGCCTCTATTACAGACAGCTACGGGCATCCTCCTGTCACTCCAGAGATCCAGATGGGTTCTGCATTCCTGTGCCTTGATGGCATCAGTGTATACTGTGCACCGGTATCGACTAAAGCTTTATATTTTTGTGGATCTGATGTGTCAGGCCATTGAATCCACACAGTCCAGTATACCCTGTCATCCCTTTCCTCCTCCTGACCGAAGGCAGGGACCCTCTATTCCTGTTCCTGGTCAGAGTATTCACTATCTGACCTTTGAGATGCTAGATCAGAAGTTCCCTCATCAGGGCCATAGGAAATGGTTTTAGTTCTCTTATATCTGGGAGATCACTGATTGTCTTCTGGTCTCTCTGCAACAACTACACTGACAGTCTTCTTGTGCAGTTCCTTCTTAACGGCTCTCTTCCCTCTCAGTTCATGGGCACAGGCTTTCAGCTTAAAGGTGTGTTGCAGTGTGTCACCATTTCCTGTCTCACCTATCCCAACCCCCTCAAGGATGCCAACCTTTCCCCCTCCCCTTTTGCCCTCCTGCCTGGCACCTTCCAGCAAGGCATTGTGTGATTGGCAGATGCCCCCCAGGCCTGGGCTCATTGGTTTGTCCTAGCATCCACATCCCCTGACCCTTCCCCTGCTCACACCTGGTTGGCCTTCACCTGTCCGTCCCCTCCCCCTGTCCCCGGGGCTTAAAAGGACACGAGACCATGCGGTCGGGGTCTCTGCCGTGGTTCTGTCTCTGCTGTCTGTCTGGAGCTGTTGCCAGATTCAGAAATCTACCATGCTACAATAAACTCTGGATCTAAGCTACACGGCAGAACCCGCTCCTTTTCTCTTCACCGTCTGAACCTTTTCCACCAAAGGTAAACTGAGTTCCTATTTTGCCTGGACTTGTTCTGAGCGCCCAGCTGCAGCACCTAGCCAGCCAAAGGTATCTCTGGGGTGAAAAACGCCACAGCTGCCACCTTTGGTCCAGCAGCGAAGCCAGACGAAGCCAGGCAGGACACACCCCGAAACATTCGGGGCTTAATATTTAATATAGTGGCGCCCAACATGGGGCTGCACGGACCTGCAGCCCCAAAAAGGAACCTCAGAACCTTGGAAAAGCGTTACAGCAGCTTTGCTTCCACTGGAAAGAGCTGTGGTTGCACAGCTCTCCAGAAGAGACTTTGGGACTGTTCTGATCCCACAAAAAGCCTCGAGGAACGCATTGCGCCTCTGGAAAGTGAAGCTCCTTTCTGGTGAGCGAATTTTCCAGGGGAGAATAGGGGAGCCCCTCCTGCCCAAGGGGTCCTATTCAAGTGAAGAGACCAGCCTGCCTGACCTTGCCAGGAACAGCTTCGATTTCGGTGAGTATTTCTGCTCCTTGGGGGGGTAGTAGCTCAAAAACCCGTCTTTGCCGTGAGACGAGTTCCTTTTTAAAAGCCCATCTTTGCCGTGAGACGGGTTCCTTTTTGCTCTTTGCATTTTAGGCTGCGCAGCCCTGCGGAGATAAGGTGGTTCCCTGTGTAAAGCTTTAACTCTGCGGCGTGTTCTCGCCGCTTTTGGAATTGGCGCCGGCTCAGAGGAGCGGGACGGCTTTGCCTGCCCCTCCCCCCAGCTCGGCAGCGTGCTCAACTCTCGGTGCTTGGGGGGTGCTGCGTTCGCGCGGGGGAGGCTTTGTCTCGGTCTCCACGCGGCGCGGGGCGGCCACGTGGCGAGGCGGGGGGGGGGGGGGCTCTCTCTCTCTCGGCACTGGGGGGGCTGCATTCCCGCGGGCGGGGGAGGCTTTGTCCGTCTCCACACGGCTGGGGTGGGTCCCCATTCCCTGCTGCTCCTGCCTGCGGCAATTTTAAAAGCAGTGTATACAGCTGCATTGTGAAAGCTTTCGTCTGTTATCTGTTATTGCCTTTTAACCGTGGTTTTTTTTTTTTAAATCGGTAGCTGATTTTGGTTTTGTATTCGGTCGGCGGGACTTTGTTCTGTGCCATTTACATCTAACATGGGCTCGAAATTAAGCACAGCACAAAAGGAGTGTATTATCATATTATTGGAATTTTAGTTAATGCAAACGTCAAGTTCTCAAAAGGAAAATTGAAACAGTTTATAAGGTGGCTTTTTCTGCACTTCCCACAAACTTCACCTGAAGAAGTCCACAATATTCAATTTTGGGATAAAGTAGGGCATGAATTGATAACCTTGGGACAGTCTGAGAATACATCCTCAGCTAAATTTGTGTTCTGGAGCTTACAAATTCAGACTGCTTTGCTCAAACAAAGGGAATTGGAGAAAAAGCCAAATGTTAAGCCATGTACCTCTGCTCTCCCTGTGTCCCCCCCTTCCAGCCCTGATCCTCTTTCCCCAAAACTTGGTATTTTAAACAGAGCAAACCCTGCTCACACGCTGAGAAGTCAACTCCCAGTGCAGGTTAAAATGCCTGAGTCCCCTTGTCCACAAGGCCCTGGCCAGGTCTCGTGGAAAACTCCCCAAAACCCTGTTTCCCCCGCTCTAAATCCCAGAGCACGTGTTAGCTTTTCGGAGAGCAGTGATCCCCAAAATGGCCCCCAGTGCCTAGGAGGTACCCAAGATGGAGGATGCCACATGGCACCCTCCCGAACCTGGTCACCTTCTTCCCAAGATCCCCCTGAGGATCCCAAAATTCCTTCCCCATCCCCCTCTCCTCCTGTTCCTCATGACACCTTCCCTCCCCCTCCCCTCCCCTACCTGCTGTACCCTCAGCTCCGCCCCTCTACTCCTCCCAGGGGGCATCTGCCGAGGTGACATCACCAGGTGTCCCCGCCCCCTGTTCCCACGGTGTCCCCGCCCCCTGCCTTCCCCCTGTACCCGCCCCCTCCCCGAGTTCCCTCGGTGGGGGCACGCCCACTGCATGTCCCCAAACCTGCTTCTGTTTTCCCAATAATTCCAGTGCAAGGGATACAGGGCAGGAAGCTGCAGACCCAATACAGGGTCCCACTTTGTCATTCGCCCCTGTTTCGTATCAGCCTGCAGCACAAGGGGGAGCTGCTCAAACTGCTAATTGGAGCTCTTTTGGACGTCAATTGATTAAAGAGATCTGTAAATCCCACAAGGAGTATGGCCCACACAGTCCATACTTCCGTGGCCTCTTAAATTCTGAATTGAGCAGGACTGTAGTAGTCCCGCATGATTTAAAACA
Source organism: Molothrus ater (assembly GCF_012460135.2). NCBI lineage: Eukaryota > Metazoa > Chordata > Aves > Passeriformes > Icteridae > Molothrus > Molothrus ater. The sequence goes on along the minus strand of NC_050510.2, from coordinate 1,780,816 downwards.
GCTTTTCTCATGCCTCATGACATCTACAGAATTCAAATTATGGGAATTAGCGTGGAAGCAACTGCTAAAAGAGGCTCTCCCAGGCTTGCAGGCTGATCCAAACACAGCCAAAGATGCTAATGGCATGCCAATTACCATTGAGCATCTCTCCGGTGAAGGACAGTGGTCTGCAGCCACGATCCAAGCAACTGTAATACCCGTAGAAGCACTCGAGAAGGTAAAAGAAGCTGCTGAAAAAGCATTCTTTTCCCTCCAACCTGAGGGGCCTTTTGAGCCCTACAGTAAGATCAAGCAGCTACCATTCGAGCCTTTTCTGAAATTTGTCGAAAGGTTAACTAGAGCCATTGAAATCCAAGTTAAAAAAGAGAATGCAAGGGAAGAGGTTTTAGAGGAAATGGCATTTACAAATGCAAATGAACAGTGTCGAGCGGCAATTTTGAGCCTTCCTCTCGAACCCCCCCCTACACTAAAAGATATGCTTCTAGTCTGTAACAGGAACGTGCCTCTGATGAGTGTTGCTGAAGACACCAGACCAAGGCTGCTGCCAAGACCACCAGAGCATGTCGCCGTTGCCAGCCCTGCGCCCATTCCCTCAGCACAGCAGTACCCTGGGCAGCAGCGACGACCACCAATGGTTGACCCCACAAAGCCATGCCTGCTTTGCAATAACCTTGGGCATTGGAGTAACCAGTGCCCCCTGAAAGGGCAATTTGATGAATTTAGAAATGGCATGGGAGGAAAATTACAAGCACTCCCAGGGGGTCAACAACAACAAAAAAACTGAATGGGGAGCGCCGGCCTGCCAGGCATGCAGACATAAAAAGAGCAGGCCAAGGGAATAAGGGAAGCAAAACAAACCAAGTGCGCGGTAATGTTACTATTTCTGTAAGTGAAGCAGATGCTTCAAAGACCATGTCTGCTGGTCCACTGTTGAAAATGCAACAAAATAACCTTTGTTACAATTTAAGTGAACCTATGTTAACCACGTCTTCTGTCAATGAGCCTTTCAGGTTGCAGCTGACAGAATCACTCCATCTGAAAGATACGGATTGGCATTTTGTTTCTGTCAACCCAGATCAGAAGGGTACTTGGCACCGTATTCGCTGTAAGTACATCGTCATTGGGGACACCAAACACACACCACATGAGATTGAAATTGCTCCAGGAATGACAGCATCAGATCCTGAGCAATTCGTTCTCGGGCTGCACTGTTTCCACCCACCCCTGTTTCTTCCCAAAGGACAAATTGTTGCACAAGCTATCCCTGTGCCATTTTTGCCTGAAGGCACCGAAAAACAAGGGCCCACAGTCTCCCGGGTCCAAGTTATTGGGAGAGACAAACCCAAATTATGGTGTAATGTCAGTGGGGGTGGGGAGTCAAAACTCATTGAGATGCTTGTAGACACAGGTGCAGACTGCACAGTGATCCCAGCACAAGACTGGCCAGCACATTGGCCTTTGCAAAACGTTACTGGTCATGTTCGAGGTGTAGGAGGCCTGCAATTGGCAAAACAATCCAAAAGCATAATCCAAATTGAAGGACCAAATGGACAGTTGGCAAATATCCGTCCATTTGTGTTAGATTATTCGGAACCTTTGTTAGGGAGAGATTTGATGGCCCAGTGGGGTGTCACAATTGATATTCCAGACTCCCCACAGGATTTTTGTACAGCGGTCATTGAACAACAGCGCCCCACCCAAAAACTGAAGTGGAAAACAGACAAACCAGTTGAGGTGAAACAGTGGCCGCTCAGTAAACAAAAAATAAAGGCGCTTGAGGAGCTAGTGGAAGAGCAACTGAAAAAGGGTCACATTGTGGAGACCACATCCCCGTGGAACTCTCCAGTGTTTGTCATTCAGAAAGCTGACAAAAAGAGATGGCGGCTCCTCCACGACCTCCGACAAATTAATAATGTCATTGAAGATATGAGCTCTCCCCAACCTGGTATGCCATCCCCAACAATGCTTCCCCAGGATTGGAAATTAGCTGTTATTGATATAAAAGATTGTTTTTTTCATATTCCCCTACACCCTGACGATGCACCGCGTTTCGCATTCTCGGTCCCCACCATCAACATGGAAGCCCCTATGAAAAGGTACCATTGGACAGTTCTTCCTCAGGGCCTGAAGGTTTCCCCAGCTATCTGCCAGTGGTATGTCTCTTCCCTGCTTTCCCCAGTGCGTGCAGAGAAGGCCATCATCTATCATTATATGGATGATATCCTTGTGTGTGCCCCCAATGATGATCTACTCACACATGCGCTTGACCTAACGATCGATGCATTGATTGTTGTAGGGTTCGAGCTCCAGGACAAGAAATTTCAAAAGATGCCACCTTGGAAATATTTGGGCCTAGAAATTGGAAATAGGACCATTGTTCCTCAAAAACTAGAAATAAATCCAAAGATCAAGACCCTTGCGGATTTCCTCAAGTTGTGTGGGTCTTTGAATTGGGTAAGACCATGGCTCGGTCTGACTAATGAAGACCTTGCCCCTCTTTTCAATGTATTGAAAGGGGGAGAGGACCCAGGTGCTCCTAGGTCTATTACCCCAGAGGCACGGAAAGCTCTAGAAAAGGTTCAGATTGCAATGTCCACAAGACAGGCCCACCGATGCCGGCCTGACCTGCCATTCAAATTTATCATCTTAGGTAAGTTGCCACACCTCCATGGAATCATTTTCCAGTGGGAGGAAAAACAAACACCTAAGGTAAAGGGCACATCTAAAAAGGGCCAGGACAAGAGGGACCCTCTCTTGATCATAGAATGGGTTTTCCTCAGTCACAAAAGGTCCAAGAGAATGACAAAGCCTCAGGAGCTGGTAGCAGAACTGATCCGGAAAGCAAGAACCTGGATCAGGGAGTTAGCAGGATGTGACTTCAAGTGCATTCACATTCCAACTGAGTTGAAATCGGGTCAAAATTCTATGCAAATATTTGAAAAATTGTTTCGAGAAAATGAAGTGTTGCAGTTTGCTCTGTATTCCTACTCAGGACAAATTTCTGTCCACCGGCCTGCCCACAAAATGTTCATACAAGATGTTCACTTTATTCTGAAATTGAGAAGTGCTTTGAGTAGGAGACCTTTAAAAAAGGCTTTGACTGTCTTTACAGATGCGTCCGGGAGGTCCCACAAGTCCGTTATGACTTGGAAGGATCCTCAAACCCAGCAGTGGGGGACGGACATTGCTGAGGTGGAAGGTTCACCTCAGGTTGCTGAATTGGCTGCAGTTGTCAGGGCTTTTGAAAGGTTCTCAGAACCATTCAATCTGATTACGGATTCTGCATATGTGGCAGGAGTAGTGTCCAGGGCAGATCAAGCAATACTGCAAGAAGTGTCTAACATCGCACTTTTCGAATTGCTCTCAAAACTTGTAAAGTTAGTCACTCACTGAGAGCAACCATTTTATGTGATGCACGTCAGGTCACACACCGACTTGCCAGGGTTTATCGCTGAAGGCAACAGAAGGGCAGATGCTCTTGCTGCACCTGCAGTGATGGCCACTCTTCCAAATGTTTTTGAACAGGCTAAAATCAGCCACCAGCTTTTCCACCAAAATGCACCTGGCCTGGTTCGTCAGTTTCACATCACTCGAGAACAGGCCAAAGCGATTGTGGACACATGCCCAAATTGCCAACAACATGCACTCCCTACAGTGAGTACGGGAGCAAACCCTAGGGGGTTGAACAGTTGTGAACTGTGGCAAACAGATGTTACACACATACAGTCATTTGGACGGCAGAAATACGTTCATGTTAGTGTAGATACCTTTTCTGGAGCGGTCTCTGCTTCTGCCCACACAGGAGAGTCATCTAATGATGCCATTAAGCACCTCTTACAGGCTTTTTCTTTCATGGGCATCCCCAAGGAGTTGAAAACTGATAATGGGCCTGCCTATAAATCCAAGGAATTCGGGAGCTTCCTGCAGCAATGGGGAGTAGAGCACAAAACTGGCATCCCCTACTCCCCTACAGGTCAAGCCATTGTAGAAAGGACTCACTGCAATATTAAAAGAGTCCTAGACCAGCAGCAACAGGTTCTGTGTTGCCTTCTTGTGAAGGCCGCGATGACCTGGTATCGGAGTCCAGCACGGCGATCTCCTCCTTGGGATCCTTCGTGGCCAATAACGGACGCTAACACCAATGTGGTGGACGGTTAAAGGTGTTTATTGAGGGGTCTCGAGGGTATTTATGGACTAAGGGGTTTCTCTACATCAGACAGGCGTTTGGCTATACTTTCTAGGGTTAGTATGGAGTGGAAAGTTACTGGCATCCATAGGTTAGGGGGGCTACACGTTTGGCTACATTCCAAGGGTGATCCTTATCTATGGGGAGAGGGGGCAGAAGGATTCCTGTAATTTTCCGTCACAGCCCGAAATCTTCCGAACGCCTGTCCCTAGCCTACCACAGTTCTGAAAGTGGAACCCCCCCACATCCGATTGTCCAGGGCGTTGTTCACAATAAATTTTCTGAATTGTTCCTTTGACAGCCTGAACCCGCCCATCCTGCGCCACTTTGGGGGGAGCAGTCATACGATGTTGAAAGAAAAGCCTCTGGTTTTAGTAAAGGACCCTGATACTTGGAAAACGGTGGGACCTTACAAATTGGTTATTTGGGGACGTGGATACGCCTGTGTGTCCACCCCGTCTGGGTTAAAGTGGGTTCCTTCCAAATGGGTAAGGCCCTATGTTCCCAAGGTCTCAGAGAAATCGACAGAAGCGCCCCAGGTTGCCAATGCTGCCTGGAGAAGGAAACGCCGCACGCGTTCTCTGGAGGAAATTCCATTTAAGCCTCCTTTCTGGAATAGTTTGTAATATGTTTGTCTTAAGTTTCCTTGTACCAGTTTAGATCCCACGGTTCGTGTGTAGCCTCAAGACGCCATGAGGCCAAGCCTACTTCTCGTCCTACTTGTGATCTTCCCACCCGCGATCTCCTGGATAGTCCCTCAGCCCAAAGCACGTATGGATTACCTTGGCAAAAGACCTTGGACATCAAGAGAGAAACTGACGACTGGCTGAGTGGACTGTTCAAAGACTGGGGACTCTCAGGCTGGGTTGGATCTATTCTGAAAACTGTAATTTTAGTACTGTTTGTATTAGTTTTTGTTGTTGTAATTGTTAGCATTGTTTTTGGACTAGTCAACCGCATGGTTCTCAAGTTGATTTCAAGCTCATCTCCACTCCCCTGAAGTTTACCATTTAGAAGCCCTTAGTGCTTCAATGAATGACATAGAACCCTCAGTGGAAAGCACTGAACCTCCTGTAGAGGAGGAACCGATTTACCAACCATGGATTGACAAGCACTCTGTACCACAAACCCAGTCCTCTTCTTTTTAAACAAAACTTGGGGGAGATGTTGCAGTGTGTCACCATTTCCTGTCTCACCTATCCCAACCCCCTCAAGGATGCCAACCTTTCCCCCTCCCCTTTTGCCCTCCTGCCTGGCACCTTCCAGCAAGGCATTGTGTGATTGGCAGATGCCCCCCAGGCCTGGGCTCATTGGTTTGTCCTAGCGTCCACATCCCCTGACCCTTCCCCTGCTCACACCTGGTTGGCCTTCACCTGTCCGTCCCCTCCCCCTCTCCCCGGGGCTTAAAAAGGACACGAGACCATGCGGTCGGGGTCTCTGCCGTGGTCTCTGCCGTGGCGTGGTTCTGTCTCTGCTGTCTGTCTGGAGCTGTTGCCAGATTCAGAAATCTACCATGCTACAATAAACTCTGGATCTAAGCTACACGGCAGAACCCGCTCCTTTTCTCTTCACCGTCTGAACCTTTTCCACCAAAGGTAAACTGAGTTCCTATTTTGCCTGGACTTGTTCTGAGCGCCCAGCTGCAGCACCTAGCCAGCCAAAGGCATCTCTGGAGTGAAAAACGCCACAGCTGCCGCCTTTGGTCCCGCAGCGAAGCCAGACGAAGCCAGGCAGGACACACCCCGAAACATTCGGGGCTTAATATTTAATAAAGGTGGGTTCACTATCCCACTTCCTCATATCCTCCCCCTGCTCACACAGAAAGAACCAGAGTTCATTACATGGCCTGTTCTTGGGGCTTCACTTCCCTCTCACCAAGGTTGGAGACAAGCAATATCTTGGGTTGCCCCTAAAAGTTGGGATGAGGAGGTACCCAGAGTTTCTTCTACATTTCAGAGCCAGTTGGTGTATCCATTTGTGGATAATACAGTGCTACCAAGCTGCTGGAATATGATGCAGGGGCACCTTGAACCATGTTCCTTCACATGGCAAGTGTACAAGGGACATCCTCTGGATCGTTAGAGACACTGTCGTTCTTTAGATCACTATAGACAACTTCCAGCACTGCTAGTTCTCTCAAGTACTAGCTACCTTCATCTGCAGTGGTCCATTTCCCTGGGGATTTCACATGATCTTCCTTAAATAGATATCTTGCCTGATGCCTTGGAGTGGTGTCATGATCCATCCTTATGAACGGGTTTCGTGATGGTTCGTGAATTGATCTCAGACTGCAAAAAAACGACACGGCACAGGGGTTTGCAGTAATAATCAAAACCCAATGCACCTTTATTGAAATGACCACAGCAAAATGCGTTGGGGAGGAATTGAGGAAAAAGGGAAGAATAAGGAAAAAAAATAGGGAGGAAGAGAAAGGAAGGTATATAGCTGCCAAACGTAGAATGGTGAAGTCCTTCGATGTCCAGCCAATGGAGTTTGCCTGGTCACATCCCAGGAGATCTAAGAGATTCCAGTCAATTCAAACTCTTATTATATTTTTTGATGGGGGAAGGGGATGAATCTTGAAATCGAATCAAAAGTAGAACAAAATAGTCTATTGTAATTTCTGGGAAAAAAAGGTATTTGAAGAAGGCTACACACAGTCCATGATCTCAGCAGTGGGCGAGAGCCACTGTCTTCTTGATCCACTGCTCGCACCTGCAACATCCATCTCTCTTTGGCTAGTCTTGCCTTCTCCCACACCTCCTCCATCTCTCTTTGGCTAGTCTTGCCTTCTCCCACACCTCCCCCGGGTTAGGGGTTTCAGTCCCAGAATTGGAAGGGGGGGGGGGGGGGGTGGGGGGGTGGAGTGGCTTTTTCACATAGGGGTTTCATGTCTCAGTCCTTGATGGAGAGGCTTTTCCGATCTCAGTCCGTCCATCATGGTGGTTCTAAAACAGATGAAAGGTCTTCCGTGGGGACCACCAAAAGTTACCCCAGAAAAGTACAGCCAAGTCGAGAGGTGGGGAAATTCCAGGGTCATTGTTGCGAAGAGGGGGGCAAGCGAAGAAAAGGGCAAAGTGCCCCTTTTTTTCTTTCACTGGGCTCAGTGCAGCATACAGCAAACACACCTGTGAACAATAGCTTAGCAATTCCAGGGGCCGTGCTCAGGCCCCAGGGTCTTGGCACACAACCATCTCCAAGACCAGAATTTCAGACAGGGTCCTTTTTCCTTGGTGGTCCCAATCTCTGTCCCTTTCACGACGATCGTGAGGCAGATGAGAGAAACTTCAAACAGAGACTTACAAGTAGCTACCTAGAACAGAGGCTAGACAAGATTAAGAGAATAAAGTGGATATTTATTAAAGGCCTTCAATAAGCATACCTTGGGCAGTCAGAAGCCTCCCAGAGGCTACAACCAAGATGGATGATGGTCACAAGTTTTTCAGACAATTGTAAGTTTGGTCCATTTACATATCAGGAGTTAATCCTCCAATTACATATCAGGTAATGAAGTCATACACCCCCAGTTTTCACCCCCCCCAATTCACTTTTGTTTATACTTTTCAGGGCCTGAGGCAGTAGGGTGTCCTTGAGTTACAGGCCTAGAGGGATTGTTTTGTCTGAATAAAACAGGAAAAACAGTAACTGACAAGCTATGGAGTTTTAGAGCTATACCCTAAAGCAATACAGGATGTGAAAAATATAAAAGATAAAATCCTAAGGCATCAGCCCTCATACTTGAGAGAAGTTGTTTCCAAAGGCTTCAAATTGGTCCTTCCTTTCCAAGTCCTCTTTCAATTTCCTGATCCTTAGCAAGGGATCCCAGCTGCTGGGCTTCATGATCTTCTAACTGCTGACTATTGGCCCCATTATCCCAGCAGCCATGCAGAAATCTGCTCACCTGGCTGGCAGCTGTAATATTTTCACAAGTGCCGTCGTTCTGATGAGGTCAGGGACCACATAACTTCAATTTCCTGTTTGACTTGCCACACTCCCTTTGATTTCTTTTTTGAAGGGACTGCCTCTTGATCTAACCCCTCCTTTCCTACTATTACTTCTTCTTCTTCTTCTTCTTCTTCTTCTTCTTCTTCTTCTTCTTCTTCTTCTTCTTCTTCTTCTTCTTCTTCTTCTCCTCCCTTTACTAATTGGTGGTATGGGCCTGAAACTTGCCTTGTTCATTTTTTTGTTTTCACTACTGCAGCAATTACTGTAGTTGTTGTGGTTTGGGTTCCTATCCCAGCCATAGTTGTGGTTTGTGCCCCTGCCTCAGCCATATAGTGTCCTCAAACACAGTTTGGGTTCCTGCCTCAGCTACAGTCCTCTGAGAGTATTGAACAGAGGCTCAGTAGGCCCAGACCAGGCCCCAGTACAGGGTAAGAAAATGCTCGCATTCCTGGGAGTAAACAAGACACCCTTCTATCAGCTGATGGGCCAGTTTGTTAGGTTTGTTTACCTCTTCAGGAGTGAAGTCCCAAGCAATGGAAGGTGATAACCACCCTAGGAACCTTCCCAAATCCCTCCACACACCTTTCCACCAAGGAACTTGGTGCCTCAGGGCAGATTTTAACAGCTCCTCACAGAAAAGTTGTATTCTCTTGTGGAAAATGCCAATCACTTGTTTTTAAAATTTTAAAAGTTTAATAGTAATAAAATGGTTATAAAAATAGCAATATAATTAGAGTAATAATAATTTTGGACAATTTGAATTAGGACAATATGAGACAATAGAAACAAAGAGTTACGGATGTCTGGGTACCTTTTTCTGGGCAAAATAAGCCTGAAAAAGGACACACGCTAACAGAGGATTAACCCTTAAAAGCAATAGCCTGTTGCATATTCATACATCTCATACATGATGCATAAATTCCATTCAAACAAAGGATTCTGTCTGGTCACTGTCAACTTCTTCCTCTTAATCCTGACAGCATCTTGAGGGCTGAGCGAGGCAGGAAGAAGTTAGTTTCTTCTGATAAGAAAGCAATAAATTCTTTTTCTCTGAAAGATTTAGGTGTCCTGTGGCTGCTATCTCGGTGCGAGTACCTCATTCCTTTCTTTAAAAAAATATCCCACATACATAGTTTCTATTTTAACTACAAAAGTTACATTTTAACTACAAAACTACATTTACCATACTATTAAAATGTTAATACAGCACTACTAATCAATACAACATAATACATATAATAAATATCCGCAAAGAGCCATATAATATGCACTTTTCACATTTCCAGGGTGATGTCTGTTTTATCTTTTCTTCTGCAATGGTCAGTCCTGCCTCTAAAGGTGGCTTTTAAAGTTGCATTGAAAGACGGATTATTTCCAGTCGCAATAAGTGTATTATCCATATGATGATGAACAATTGTCTGTGAATGATTCTGGCAAAGGGAAGCCAAGACTTTAGCTTTATGCATGGTTTACTCGGCCTTCACTTTATTTCTATAAAGTCTAGAGCAGGTGTATTACTATCAGGCACTTGCATGAGTGCTTTCCTTGCTGCATTTTTAATGTCATCAAGCACTGCCTTCGAGAGGTTTGCAGCCTGCTCATTGGGCTGGGAATATGGCTCTTCTCCAGCTAGGTGTTGTAGTGTTAGCACTGACCGTGCTTGGTCCTCAGCATAGACAAACAACTGTTGATTTAAGTCTCTTCCACCCCCTCTCCCACAGAGTGAATTCAAGTGGGGATAGCAGCACAGTCATCACATGTTTTAAGTCATGAGGGGTTAAAGGATATACAGAGAAAGTAGCTTGCATTAGATTGTTAAAGAAAGGAGAAGCCCTTCCATAGTTTTTGGGAGCCCTACTCAGTCCCTTTATATCCCTGTAAGCTAGAGGTTTCCATGTAGGGCCAGTCCTCCCCTTTCCATTTTTTACTGGGTCTTCTGCAATGGATTGATGGAATTACTGGATCTAGGAGAAGTGAGGTCTTCTTCCGAGGAGAGGGGGGAGGGTGCAGGCACAGTGTTGTTTTTATCCCCCGATACTCCTGCCCACGAGGCCAGCATGGGAGCCACCATTTTGGGGAGCAGCGCTTCTGGGACTGCGGTGGGCACGGTTCCGGTTTCCCCAGGAGGAGTGGTCCGAAGCATGCTGGGAGTTGTACTCCGGAGCAGGAGCAGTGGGATGTGAAGCTGGGGGGGGGGGGGGGGGGGGGCTACAGGGTGAAACTTGAAGAGGCATAACTTCTCACTAGGAATACACATTAGTAGAGTCATTACTAGGCGATTTAATATAATTTTCACATGAATAGGAAGGTGGTTGGGATTGTGGAGGTGCAGGGGAGGGGAGAGGGTCAGAGACAGAATGGCCACTGCAGTCTCGGACCCCGAGGTGGGGTGAAAAAGCTGAACTGAGGGCAGCAAAGTAACGGGGGGGACCAGCGTTTCCTTCGAGCATGCTGGCTGTATCGGACCCGTGTTCAGCTCTGGTGTAGAGCGAGGGGTGAGGAGGGAGGGGGGACGAAGGGTTAAAAGCAGTCTCGATTTGGGGAGGGGTCACATGCGGCAGGGTGGTCTCAGACCCCCCCGGAGTCCTTCCGCACTAGCAAAGAGCAGGGAATTGGAAGTTTTCAACCTTCAGTTTTTCGAAATTTGTGAGGAAAGCAGGAAGCAGATGCGCAGCGAGAGAGTCTCCCTTGGTTGCTAGGTCGTGTTATAAATGATCAATGAGAAAGCCAAATTAATAAATGTGAAAGATTTTATTATTGCGACCAAAATATGGACCTCAAAAGCCAGAGTCAAAGAGACAGGGTCGAGCCTAGGATCGGCGCTGGGTGAACCTAGATCCAACCTCTATCGCATCGGATATCCCTCTGTTCACAAATGCCGTCTCCGGCGGGGCTGTTTCATACAGTTTTTTCTGCCTGAGGCAGAGGTGCCCCCATTTCTTTTATCAACCCGCATATGAACGAAGTTTCTTTTTACTGTACAGGTCTGAACAATTGCTGTTTCTTGGGTGGTGGCGGGCACTGATCATGTCAGGAGTAGTATTCAGAGGAATGGTTTTTTTGACGACTCCAGTTATCTTGATTGATGATACTTATCAAGTACTGATCTTCCTTGGATGTTCCCGGGTGGTTCCGGGGTAAGCCCATGTCCACACCAGCCACGTTCTTTTTTTATTTGTTAACGAGGCATTCTTTCCTGGTGCCACCAGGAGTTTCACAACTTCGGTGTGGTAATCTGTCTCTGGGTTGTCCATGGTCAGAGGGTCTTTGGATTTTTAATTTATTTTACAATTTTTATTTTATACACTTTCCACCTAAGCATGAATTACTTTACATTGCATATTACAGTCGCAAAGAGCAACCCCCACGGAATCCCAAAATTCCAGAGAGATCACTCCACAGTCTGTGCCTTTTTCTGCTGCGCTGTGCGGGGCTGGATTGTCAGCAGGCGATGCTGTAACATGGGCTGCTGCGGCCGGGGTGGAAGCAGGTGGGGTTTCTCTGCGGGCAGCAGTGGGAAAGTTTTGAAACACCCATTTTAGGAGGCATTTTAACTCACGTTTTCAGATTTTCTTGCCGTAGACTGCTAAAAGTATTTTAAATTGTCCATAAACATTCCTCTGAGTTCTCGACAGTCTTGTTCCCATTTTATTCAGGATTAGGTGGGCGTGCCCATCCGGTTAGAGAAGGATCAGTCGGGAATAAGTGTCCCCTTTTTTCTGCTTACCTGCTTTTTCGAGCAGGCGTCTGAAAGAACCGAGCCAGGTCTGAGAGTTGGCTTCCAACCACGTCAGCTGACGATTTAATCCACAGCAGAGAAAAAAGTCATACTGCTTTGCTAAGACCTGGCCAAACTGAAACCAAGGAAGGCACCTCAAGGTGAGACCCTTGTTCTTGGGTGCCAGATATGAGCTTTGAAGCTCACTGTGATCCCCATTGTCAGGAAAATTAATCCACAAACATCAGAGGTTTATGTCCAAAAAGGGGACAGAAGAGTCCTTTTACTTTATTTGAACAAAGGGAGAGGCCATGGGGCATTCCCCTGGGGTCTCTCTAATTTTTGGAGGATGCAGCCTCCTTTTTATCCTAATTTCCCAGCTGCATTTTCCTTCTCTCTTTCCCCATTGGCTGGACCGATGGGCTAGCCCAGAAAATAAAAGCTTTAATAACGAAAATAACAAACATGACACAGGTTGCAGAGGCTAGATTCCAAAGACCCCTTGGGTGGGGCAAATGCAGCCAGGTATAGGGGCACAAATGAAGCAATATGTGGAATAAATGGACTCCACAACCCGATGTAGTTATGAAGTGGGTATGTATTGCCAGCACCCAGCACAAGCAAGATAGCTCTCGTGAAAACTTGTGCCCCGAGCCCTGGTCTGAGCCCCATTTTTTATTCACAAAGGTGTTCCATATACATTACATTGCTTAATCTTTTAATGCATATTCAACCCCTGGCCCTGTCTGTCCTCACCTTGCATGGTAATTAGATCCACGCCCTTCTGAGCATGCGCTGTTCACATTGTTCACGTCTCACGGGGGGGGGGTCTTTGGTGGTCTCTGAGACTGAAGGCTGTGGTCTTCTTCATGATTGAACTTTTGAACTTTTCTTCTTTGCCCGTGCACTTTGGTCCCTTGGTGCTTATCTGAGTACATCTGTCAATTTTGATCAGCTTGGAGACAGAGGAGCCCCTTTATCTGGGTTTCTGCATCCCTTGGTCTTTTCCCGGTATTGTTCTTTATCTCAGGAAGCTTCATAAATTTGCATTTTCCTATGCCCTTTGTACCATGGCAGAGGTTTCTTAAGTAAAAAAGTCAAAATTCAACACATAATTCTACAAGCTAAAATTTAAATGCTTAATTCATTTTGCTAACTTAAGTGAACCCCCAAAACCTCCAGTTCACAAGGTCCGATTTAGAAGGTGAACTCAGAACATGACTTTATAAGAAGAAAGTTCTGAACCAACAGAGAAGAAGAACTGGAACTTGACCAAATATAGGAAGATTCTATTAGCATACTACTAATTCCCATGACTCCACTCTTCCCACCATGGCCTGGTCAGGTATCCACTCCCCTCAGTGCCCTGCCTGCCATGCTTTGTGGCCAAAGCCCTCTGCAAATGCATCTGAAGCAGGAATCCCAGTTGGACGAGATTTCACAGGGTGTTTTTGGTGATCAGCCAAAGAACACACCATTAGCTTAAAACAATGTTCTCTGTGAAAAACATGTTCACTCTCCTGTGAAAATTTAAAAAGTTTAATAAAGAACAATAGCAGACAAGGACCATAGAGCAAAGATTATTACAGCCAGGTGCATCTTGGCACTCAGCCAAGACCACACTGTCACCTTCAGGGATATCCCTTAAATACCTTTTCCATTACATCAGCCTGTTGCATATTCATAGACCCTTATGCATATCCATAAACTAGTTTACATTTTCCAGGAACTGCTTTACATGGCCCCTCCTTGGGTCTGCCTTTTTAGAGCATGCGTGTTTCTTGGCTGTGGTTTTGGTTCCTTCTCCTTAACACTTCCAGTTTGGGCCTTGGTCCACACTGTCTTCAGACAGTGAGCGATGATAGTTGGCATATCTGTAGCAAGTGTCCTCATCCTGTGTTCATTGGATGTTATGCCATCCAAGCAGGCATTTTAACACAAGCATAGCTATTTCACTACTATGTTTAAGCTTAATTAATAACAGAAATAAAAACTATATCTTTATAGCAAAGTTACTTTAACATCACACATATAAATCCATTTTAATATTTGTGGAAAGCCAGTATTATAATACGTATCTATAAAATTCTCTATATACTGTTACATTGCCAGAGTACATACATATTTGTGAATTTATGCATTATTCAAACATTCTTGTGAGTTTTTGATGTTGCAATAATTATTTTGTTTGATTTTAACCTCTGACTTGTCTTCATGACATCCTGTAGATTAAGTCAATATATTTTATTTCTTCTTGTGATTCCATCCTGTTGTTTCACACTCCCTGATAATAAGGAGTCAATAAATTCTTCCCTAATTCTTTTCTGGTGCTCTGGTTTTTCTCACTGTTGTCACTCGGAAAGGCCAGTCTGCAGATGTGAGAAACAGCATAATTATTTTACACCATTCTCTGAGTTAGTTACATAAAAGCATTTTAACATTCCACAGTGTCTATTATGCTACAGTCTAATATATAATATATATTACATTACTATTTCTATAAGCTATACGGGGCATACATAAACTGACAGATTATACTATATCAAAAGCAGTTAAAAGTAAGAATAAATTGTACCATATCAAAATACTTGTGATTAGTAGCAACATGCAAAAGCTAATACATAAATATGAAAGCCAATATTATATGGTCGTTTTAACAATCTCCCCCCATTTTCTCTTTCTTACTCAATTTTGGCTTGAGCTACAGTTTTTGAACCTCTGTGCTCTTGGCGCACTGATACCTTTCATAGATCATAAGTGCCTTCTTTAGGTTTTTATCATCTTTTGTCTTCTTTAACACCATAATTTTCTGTGTTCCTCTCGAGGTTCCTGACTTGGGATTGGTGGGTATTGTTATTAATTGCATATTTTGAACTACATAAGTAATTAATCAGATAAGATATGAAATTAAACATGGAAGAAAAATTAAACTTGTTATTCTACATAGCATTATAAATCCCACTTTTTTCTATTAGGATATTACAAAAAATCTTCCTACTGAAACAGAGTGGAAATTTAACAGGGTAGAAATCCATTTCGGATTTAAGTGAAATGTGCCGCTTTGAATTATTAAGTCTGTCACTTGCTAGCATAGCTGAAATATGCTGTTTTAACTTGTTTAATCTGTTAACTCTGCTGTGCTTGCAAAACTGCCTAAGCCTAGGAAAAAGAATGTGAACTTCTAAGCTAAAAAGATAAGAGGGGCTCCTTGAACTTTGAAACAAAGGCGAAGAGCCAAAGCTGAGTCTGCAAGAGATGGACAAAGTGACCAGAGAGTTCTCTGTACAAGGACTAATTGCAAGTTGTAACGTGAAACCAGTAAAATGAAAATGCATGAACCTATTGTGAAACTCTATGCATATGTACCAGTAAGGGGGGATAAAAAAGGATCAGGAGTTCCAAGGGGTGCGCATGTCTTTTAGGGGGAACGATCTCCACATGAGTCCAGCGCTGTAATAAACATACCGGCTTTCCAACTTTTACAAGTTGTGGAGTTAGGTTTTTTTTCCGCAAATGACTACCATCCTTTATTCATTACAGATTCCCACTTTTGGATTGGTACGTGGGCTATTTTATGGATGTTTTTGGCTATATCTAAAACTGCATCCCCATTATCATCAATTTGTAGACAACAATCATGTGTTAAACTTTCCGCAAACACTTCCTTCTTCTGCTAATAAATAGTCTAGCACCAACTGATTTTGATACACTTCAGCTCTGGTTTGCCTTTGCTGGCTGACTATTAATCCCATGGCCCTGGCTGTTTCATTAGATCTGATTTCTACAACCACTTGGAGTCTTATGATATGGTTTAACATATATATTGGGGTACGATACCCCCTTCTTCCATCCTGTGCCCAGGTGGCTGGACCATATATTTGTATTATTCATTCAGGAGGCCACTCCTCATTACCCCATTTTTGATGTCCCCCAATTTCTCTGATTAATTCTCTTTTGTCTCTTCTTAAGGCATCATAGACCAGTATTCCTAAATTATCTCCATCTTGGTTTGGTGTCCTGGTTTAGGGCAAATTTGGGAAAAAACCTGCAAAGGGGGGCCCCTCCAGAAAGCAAACCTACGTGGCCCCTCCCCCCAACCGGTTCTGGAAGGATTCCTCAGAGAGAAGTGGAAAGAACCTGTTTATTTAACAGGCAAAGCACCCCCCAGCACACAAAATGAACAATACCAGATGACAACACTCTTTCACCACTCTGAAAAAAAATGACAAATTCAGAAAGTCTCTTCTGGGAGTGGTCGCTCTGTTATCAGTCCCTCCAGCACTGGGAATAGCTGCTGCAGGCCACAAAGTGCAAACTCTTAGTGTTTCCCAGGTCCCAGTCTGGAGCAGGCTCTAGTGGTTCCAAGAAAGGGAAAGAAAAGCAGTCCAGGGGAAATTCGGACTGCCTAGTGTCCTAGGGTGACGTTATGATGCTTGTATCCCCATTCATGTGTTCTGTTAATGTTGGATATTATGTTCTGTACCTTTAAGACCGGCTCTGAAGAGGGAAAGTTTTGTTTTGGTTTTCTTATCAGCCTGGCGGGACACAGAGACTGCAGCTTTTGCTTTTGCTGCTTTTGCTTTTTGCTTTGGCTCTCTCGCTCTTGCTTGCTTTGCTTCTGCTTGCTTTTGCTCTTTAGCTAGTTCAGCTAAACTGTCCAATTTCTTCCTGGACGGTTTCTCCTTTCCTTTTTCTGATCATTTCGAACCTGCTCCGGACTGGGACCTGAGAAACACCAAGATCCTGCACCTTCTGGCCTGCAGCAGCTGCCCCAGCACCGGAGGGACTGAGAACAGAGTGACCACCCCCCAAGAGAGACTTTCTGAATCTGTCATCTTTTTTCAGAGCGGTGTCATCCGGTATTGTTCATTTTGTGTGCTGGGGGGTGCTGTGCTTGTTAAATAAACAGGTTCTTTCCACTCCTCTCCGAGGAATCCTTCCCGAACCGGTTGGGGGGAGGGGCTGTGTGGGTTTGCTTACTGGAGGAGCCCTAATTTGGAAATTCTCCTCCAAATTTGCCCTAAACCTCGACACCTAGCTAAACTAACTAACAAGCAGGAGCAAAAGCAAGAGCAAAGCAACAGCAAAGCAGGAGCAAGACCAAAGCGAAAGCAAAGCAAAAAGCAAAAGCTGCCCTATGTACTGCCCCCATCTCTGTGTCCCGCCGACATTTGGGGAGTGAGCAGGCTGATAACAAAACAAAAACCTTCGCTCTTCAGAGCCAGTCTTGAAGGCACAGAACAAAATATCCAGCATAAACAGAACACACGATTGGGGATACAAGCATCACCCTAGGACATTTGACAACAGAAAAAATCCTGGTTGTATAATTCCTAGAGTACAACTTTCTTTCCATAGGAGAGGGAGTTTTGGATATGGTCTTTTCTCACATATCTAGAATAAGCCATCTGGTGCTTTCCAGTACTCCTTTCCTTGGTTATTCATGTTGTCCCAGAATTTAGATATTTCAGGGATCCCATAATAGGGATTTTTCCCAGGATTATTACACAGGAAAAGTTTGATTTCTTACTCATATTTACAATTCTTTTTCTTCTCCTGGATCCAATATTGTGCCAGATTTTTAGGGATCCACCATGTGGAAATTCCATTATAGACTTTATATCTTTTATAGGAGGTTTGTCCTACATTATCCAAGAATTTTCTTCCCATACACCAGAGGCACTCCTCTCCTATTATTTTTGAACTTAATATCCACCTCTCTGGTCAGTTTTCTCTTTTTTTTTGTTGGTTCTCTTCCATTTGAGAAGTTCAACTGGGCCTAGGCTACTACCTTTCCATGGGTACTCTTCCAACATTAAAGACCCCCCACATACCTAGAAGTTGATAACATTAAGTTCTTTGCTGATTCTTTGTCCCAGATCTACAAACAAATTCTTTCCTGACCTTGGGATTTCTATCTCATTTTCTATTTGTTGTTTGAGTTTTGCATAAAAACCTCCACATGGAGTTGGCTTGCTGTATCTGCTTTCTTTGCTTGGTTATTATTTGCTCCCGAACTAAATCTTGCATCAAATCCCATTCTTTTTTCCATTCTTGGGTCTGGCCCATGGAGAAACAAATCCATTTGGCTCCCTGTGGGCATCTATGATTTGACCCTAGAATTTTTGTAGGCCCATACATTTGGCCATTCTGTAGGCAGGTGTCTACTTTAGATGAATTATAACAGTGGTGGCTGAGGAAGTTATGAAAGTTAAAAAAAGAACTTTGAATTTTTCCATGGTATAGTGGTCTGTAGCACTGGTGACATGGATCATTCAGATTCCCAAGAAGGAAAAGACTAACAAGGAATAATAGGAGCCCAGTATAACGTGCATGTGAATGCAGGGGGAGTGGGTCGGAGACAAGGAGAACCACTCACCCGATGTCCATATGGCAACAGAGAGCATTTAGTCTCAAGCCCTTCTTTATAAAGGGCATTTGAAAACCCGGTCTGGATAACTCATTGGTCTGATCTTTTACACCCCCCCAGATCCTGAACCAGTGACATGCCTGCATCTTAGGATGGAATGTAATTGGTTGAGGTTCCTGTCATTTAACCCAAAGGTTGGTTTTATGGAGCTGGCTGGATTTCTTATTTATAGCCAAATTAATTGCGCAGTACAAGCCAGCTTGTACTGTGATATAGTGTAGCAACACGTGTACTCCCACCTTCTATGCCTTATGGGATTGCTGCCCACAGCATGTATGATCTTCTTGGTGGCAAGTATAGTAGGTAATCTGGTCTTGCCTCCTTATCTCCTTGCCACAAAATTATCTGTCACCTGCTTTTCTTATATTGTGTTTTTTTTACTGTTCCTTAGTCAGCCAGCACCTATTAATTTCACTTGTAGAATAGGGTCTTACTACGTCCCCACCATATGGAGTTGTTGTCTGCACTCAAAATATGGTCCTCATTTTTTATATACTATAGCCTCCCACTCAGCTTCTAATAGCTTGTGAGTATTGGGGATCATCCATTCAACTCCACAACAAAGCACTAAAATTGGTACTTGACCCTGATTTGTGTTTGAATTTTTCCCTATCTCTCGACAGATTTTGCAACACGCTTGCCGTTTGAGGGAGCTACACCACCAGAGCTGGCCACAATTTTCACACTGACATTGTACTCAACTTGAGTGTCTTGCCCAAGGGTGCTTTAAGCAGGATACGTGACCAAGAATAAATCCCAGAGATGTCTCAGCAGGGAGAGTTGGTGACCTTTCTTTCTATAGGTTGCAAGCAAGAGCAAAAACTCTAGGATCATGTATGGACCTGGTGTTTGTTAATCTATATAACCCTGATTCCCCCCAATTGGGGAGGAAGTAGACTACCGCCCCAAAGGTTGTTTCAGAGTTTGGAAAGCCTCTGGTCTTTGGGAATACACAAGAACCAATAAATCCCAGTCTGGATTGATGTGCGATTGCCCATATTGATTGATGTGTGGTTGCCCACTTGCCACATTGAGCCCACGCATTTCATTTCAGAGTAATTTTCAGTCCTTCTGTGGAAGTGACAATCTTCCAGTCATGGCGTTCTTCTACTGGTCCTTTTATTCTGCTAGCATGAGTCCATCCTCGTTCCACAGTTTGTACAGCTGATTGGGTGGTCAGCAACACCTGAAAGGGACCTTCCTATTGTGGGACTAAAGGTTGGTCTTTCCATGATTTAACCATTACCCAGTCCCCAGGATTGACATTATGAATTTTGAAATCTAGGGTAGCAGTCTGAGGGATTATCCCTTTTCCTTGAAGTTCCTCTAGGGTTTGTGCTATAGATAGCACATATTTCTTGACACTGTCTTCCCCTTCTTCATAAGTGGCAATATTATTTGGTGAAATCAGAAAGGGTAAGCTAAACATTATTTCATAGGGTGAAATCCCTAAATCTGATCTAGGTTGTGTTCTGATTCTCAATAAGGCTAGGGTAGGCATTTTACCTATAACATTTGGGTTTCAATCATCAGTTTACTTAGAGTTCTCTTGAGAGTTTGATTCATTCTTTCAACCCATCCTGAACTTTGTGGATGCCATGGAGTGTGTAATTCCCATTTTATACCCAGAGCTTGGATCACCTGCTGTAGTACTTTTGATGTGAAATAGGTTCTTCGGTCTGAGTCGATGTTGTTTACTATTCCATACTGGGGAATGATTAGTTCTCAAAGTTTTGCATACAACATTGGCAGTAGCTTTAACAGTTGGTACTGCCTCTACCCAATGAGTTAGATGATCTACTATTACTAGCAAAAATTTCCACTGTTGCTCTTAAGGGAGTTCAGTGAAATCTACTTGGATACTTTGAAAGGGTCGTAAGGCTAATTCTTGCCCTCCTCGGCATGCTCCCCTCATGACTTTTCTGTTTACTTTTCGGCATATTTCACACTTTTCAGTTATTTTCTTAGCTTTTCCTAAAATTCCCACACAACCCAAATTTCTCAGGAACTGATCACTCAGTGCTTGGGTGTGGCAGCAGCTCTCTGTCCACAGAGAGAAACAGATAACTTTCCCAGGCATCGGGCTGGGAAAGGTTGTGAGAAGATCAGAGAAAAGAATGAGAAACAAATCTTATCTTAACTTGCTGCACCTGGTATTGTGAACATGTGGAATGTGTTCTGGAGATTTGTTTACCAAAGGATGGTTTCTTAATTAGCCAATGGTGATGGTGTTTGGATTGGAAGACCAATTAGGTCAACCTGGAGCAAACTAAGATATAAAAGACAATGGGCTTCTTAATAAATAATATTATTGATCATCCTTCTGTGAATCATGGAGTCTATGCTAATTATTACCTGGCCAGGAGCCTGCTTGCAATGATACTTGGGTACCCCAATGAGTCTTATTAAGCATGCTTTCTAATATTTTCCTGGCCAGTGGTTTATTTAATAACTGTCTCCCATCAGACAACACCCACTTCCCTTTGTTGTCTTTCTTTGCTCCTATTTCGAGGAATTTCTTTTCCTCTCTTTCATTGAATACTGGTATATCCTGAATTTCTCCACTAGGGGTCAGGATTATCATCACTTTCTCTTCCCTGGACTCAGCTGCATTTTTAGCCTCTAAGTCTGCTAAGTTGTTCCCTCTTAATTCTAAGGTGGTCCCTTTCTGGTGCCCCCGAATATGCACAACAGCAATTTTCGCTGGCAATTCTAAGGCTTCTAATACTTCTGAGATAAGCCTTTCATGAATTAATCCCTTCTCTTTTGAATTTAGCAGTCCTCTTTCCTCACAGATTTTCCTAAACGCATGCACTACCCCAAACGCATACTTAGAGTCAGTATATACAGTCCCCCTCTCTTTTGTTAATATTTTGAGGGTTCGTTTCAAAGCGTACAACTCACATGCTTGAGCCGACCAACTGAGGAATAACTTTTTCTTTCCTATGGTTACTGGTGATGGTGTTTTGATTCATTGACCAATTGGATCCACGTGTGTGTCAGGACTGTCGGCTGACAGTCACGAGTTTTCAGTAGTAGTAGTTAGAGTAGTAGTAGTTAGAAATAAGTATGAAGTAGTATAGTATGTATCTCTTTAATATAGTTGTAATGTAATATAGTATAGTTTTAATAAAGCGAGTGTTCATCATTCCGAAGCAATGGAGTCAGATGCCAATAATTTCCTTTGTCAGGGACACCCTGATTTTACAATAGAGCCTCTCCCTTCTAGGGTTTCCTACGGGGTCACAGCCTCCTCTCAGGCATCCACCTGCTCTGGCATGGGGCTCCTCCATGGGCTGCAGGTGGATCTCTGCATCCCCATTGATATCCATGGGCTGCAGGGGGACAGCCTGCTTCACCATGGTCTTCACCCACAGGATGCAGAAGAATCTTGCCTCTGGTGCCTAAAGTACCTCCTTCCCTTCCTTCTCCACTGACCGTGGTGTTTGCAGAGTTGTTCCTCTTACATATTCTCACCACGCTCTTCTCTGTCCGCAATTACAACCGCACAAGCCCTTTTTGGTTTTCTTTCTTCTTAAATATGTTATCACAGAGGCATTACCACCATTTCTAATTGGCCCAGCCTCGGCCAGGGCCATCTCCATCTTTGGAGCCACCAGGGATTGGCTCTTCTGGAACTAAGGAAGCTTCTAGCAGCTTCTCACAGAAGCCACCTCTGTAGCCCTTCCCCCCCCCCGCTGTAGCTGCAACTCTCTCCATAGAGAGAAGCAGGCACAACTTCCCCAGGCATTTTCCTGGGGAAGGCTGTGAGAAGATCAGAGAAAAGAATGAGAAAATTCTTATCCACTTGCTGTACCTGTTGTTGTGCACATGTGGAATGTGTTATGGAGATTTGTTTAGCAAAGGGTGATTTCTTAATTGGACACTGGATAGTGTTTGGATTGATGGACCAATTAGGTCAAAGCTGTATCGGACTGTCTGTAAGGGGATGAGTTTCTTAAGAAGTATAGTATAATATAGTATAGTACAATAAAGCAATGGATCAGCCTTCTGGAATCATTGAGTCAATGCTAATTATTATCCCTGCTTCCAAAACCAGGCCATGCAAACCCAGTACTTTGGACCCTACAAATATTAGTGGTGCTTGTTCAGCCGTCTGCATGTTATGAATCCAACTTTTCCTGAAATATTATTTCAGTCAGTGCTCAATTCTCTGATAATGTGAGGCTCCTTATTGATACCCAAATCTCACATTCAAATTATAAACTATTTTATCTCGATAAATTCTCAAGTCTGCCAATAATAACAAATTAGAATGAAAATACCTAAAGGATAATGTATGAGGAAAAAATAAGTTACTTTCTGATTGAGAACCAGCATCCTGACTTTCAAGGATGTACCAAACACAGCATATTAGCACCATCTGCTGCCAGTCAGGACAAACTACATGGTTTCTACATACTGGCTTAGGAATATTTTTACAGTCAGGTATAAAAATTTACCCATGTTTCAAGTACATAAGTGGCATAACTGAGCAATTGGCTGCCTAAAATGAGTCTGCAGTAAGAGAGAAATTAAGACAACTAAGAGGACCTCTTCATTTCATTTTGAAGAAATGTTAGTGAGATGCTGGAAGCATTTCAGGAGTGATATGCTCAGCCATTGACAGCTTTTCTAAATCAAAACTCCTTTGTTTAAAAATCAATTACACTTTCTGAGTAACAACAGTGCTTTTATCTATCACATAATTTCCAAAATATCAGGCACTTCAAGTGAAGATGTGTCCTTACCAATACATAGTGGGATAAAAAAGTGGCACTTTGGAAATACTTTTACTTTGATTTGTCAAAACAGTTCTATGATCTGATATTTAAGTATTGCCTAGAACTCCAGCATCAATAGAAATATTGTCCACCACCCTTTTGCTTACATGATGTCCTTTTGTAGATGCGATGTATGCAGCTATAGAAACAGAATTGAGTGGGAAATGGGACTTCACATAAGAAAATTTTTGCAGGAAATTTTTTTTGGTCAAATAATGGTTTTACAATGGGTAATTTAGAATAATCTCTCCTGTTTTCCTGGAAGAAAAAAAGGAACCTGTAAGGAAATGACAAAATGTGACCATTTGTAAAGTGGCGGTCTCTTTCTTACTTTTAGAAAACAACTTTTTAAATGTTGATTCTAAAATCCAAAAGCTAGAAAGAGGAAAAATTGACTCTTTTACATGCTGCATGGCTCTCAGTTTCTGTTGGATGAAAACCCAAGTGGTGTCACTCCAAAATTCGAAACTATTACAAGGGCTGAAAAAGGAGTGTTCTGAACTTATTTTGAAAAAAAAAAAAGGTACATGAAGCAGTAACTCTTCTTTTTCCCTCCTTTCTATTTGGATTTAACTAAACCCTATCTTCCAACAAAACTATATTTGACTTCTTTCCTACCAAATCTACATTCAAGTTTTCTCGGGTGAAGTGGGTGCCTAAAGGTATGTGCAACCTTCCTGTCATCTGCACCCCATTAAACAAGTGCATAAGCAATAATCTGCTGAGATAAAATGCTTTTTTCATACTTTCTCCTACAACTTTTGCCTCTGCCTATCACTATCATGGTTTGATATAGGCTAAAAGCCAGGCACTCAAAAAAACCCTATTTATTCATTCTCTTCCACTATAGTTAAGCAGAGGAGGGGGAAAGAAAAATTGAAGGGCTCATGAGTTGAGATAAGGATTAGGAGAAAAAACACTCTAAGGGCAAAATAGGTTCAAACTTAAACAGTATAAAAAAATTTATTATTAACAGAATTAAAACTGGGTAATGAGAACTAAAAGAAACCTTTAGAACACCTTTTTTTTTTCCAGTCCCTCCCTCTTTCCCACCAACAGTGCAGAGAGACAAAACATGGAGTCATTAGTCCGTTTGTCATTTCTAAAAATCTTTCTTCAGTTTTCTTGGAGAAAGGAGTTCCTTTTTTCTGCTGTGCTATGGGGTCCTTCTCACGGGAGACAGTTCTCTGTGAACTTTTCCAGCGTGGTTTTAATTTTCATGAATAGCAGTCCCGCCTGACCTGCTGCAACATCCCTCCCATGGTCAGTCTTCCCACAACTGTTTTGCGTGCGTTATTAGTTCATGGGGTGTAGTCTTATAAGGATGAGCTGTTCTTGTTTGGAAGCAAGGGTCCTCTTTCTTTATCTCTGGAAGCAAGGGTCTTCTCTCTCTGAGTTTCCCACTAGATTACAGCTGGCTCCATTCAGCACCTCTCTTCATGCAGGGCGCCAAAAAGGAGAAGCTGCTGCTGCTGCTGTTGCCTGGCTGGTTAAAAGCGACTGAGCAACCAAAGTTCATTTGCCCTGGCCCTGGCACCTCCCCATCCCCAGAAGAAGAAAAACTATTGCGTGCATTTTTTCTTTCTTAAATATGTCATCAGAGGCGTTACCAACTTCTCTGGGCCAGCAACATGTCCATTGTCAGAGCCTTCAGGGATTGCTGGACGAAGAAGCTTCGAGCAACTTGTCTCTCAGAAGCTGCCTCTGGTTACTTCTCCCACCCACCAAAAAAACCCAGACTGTTTTAAACTAACACAGTCACTTTAAAGCAAATGATTGCAGGTTATTTATATGAGTCTGGTTGTTCTTGGTGGTGTTTAGGTTTTGCTCAGTTTTGCTTTTGGGGGGGGGCTTAGCTCAAGAGGACAGGCCACCACAGAGTGCCATATGTTAGGTCTTTGCCTTTGCTCCAGCTCTCAGTTTCAGATAGCCAAGCCCAAATACCTCAGCAAGGTGGTGTTCTCCCAGATCTTGTTACAAGGCTACTGCTGTGTGGTTGTGCCTGACTCCTCACAGCGGACAAAACTCTCAGTGAGAAACTGCTGTGAGGAATTTTATGTATGGAGTGTGCCAAAGTGTCCCTTGCTCCTTTGCCCAGGAAAGGGATGAGGTGGTATTCTGATAATGTGGCACAACCATGCAGGCAGCCCCACACTGCACAGTCCTGTGGAGATGACCCACTGGCCTTGGTAGAGGCAGGATGGCAGCCAACTGAGGTGATGCTGGATGAACCAGGGCCTTTTGGCACCAGCTGTCACCACAGTCATCCCCCATCTCTCCCCCTTCCCCACAGGGGATATGGGACCTAGCACACCCTTCTCCTTTGCTGTAAGACAGCCCAGGTGCATTCTGTCCTGACACTGGGCTGGGCTGCATCACCACCTCACTTGCTGTGCCTGCTATCTGTTTAAAGAGCCCCAGAAGCTGTCGGGAAGCAGCATGGGGGTGCGTGGGGTTGAGGTGGCATTACCTCCTCAGCAGTCAGCATTCTCGAGGGATGGCTGTTCCTTAAGCTGCTTTCCCTATAGGTTATTGTTCATGTAGACTGTTTCCCATATCTGCCCTGTGATTTGAGGAAGCAAACAAACTCCACAACTTTTGTGAAAGTTGTAAAGCCGTTATGTTTATTACAGCGCTGGACACGTGGGAATCGTTCCCCTTAAATGACATGCATGCCTCTGGGAACTCCAGATCATTTTTTATCTCCCTCTCAAATACATATGCATGCAATTTCACAATAGGTTCATACATATTCATTCTACTGATTTCACGTGACATTTGCCGCTAATTTTTTTTTATCAGAATGAATTCCTGGGTCATCCTGCCCTGTTTCCCGCTGATGCCGAATTTTGCCCCAAAAGGCGAGAATAAGCTGCCCAGAGACTGGATTTGAGGTCTATAGGCAGGAGGTATTTATTGGCAACGCGTTGGAGAAATCGCTAAATGGATTTCCAAATTATGTACAGCAAAAGCAGGTTTTTATACAATTTTGAAAAAGGATTACATCATTATTACATGCATATTCATAGGTAGGCAGGAGTACAGTCGGAGTCTTCCAGGAATTCTTGGTCTTCCTTAGTTAAATTTTAAGCTTTTCCTAATTTGGGCAGTTTCCTGTTATTCTTGGTATGTCTTTCCATGGCTTGGCAGAAGTTATTGTTGTACTTGGCTTGATTCTAACGGCTTGGCAGGTCACTTTAACTTATTGGCTTCCATTTCTGCTTTTCTCTTCAAATATTCTAATTCCAATGTTTCCTCTTCAAATATTCTAATTCCAAAGTTTCTTCTGTGTGTGTTTTTTGGTTAACTTATCTAGATATCTGATCAAAGTTAGGGCTCCCTAACAGTGTATTTTAGGTTATTTATTAACTTCTTCCTAATAGTGTATTTTAGGTTATTTATTAACTTCTTCCTAATAGTGTATTTTAGGTTATTTATTAACTTCTGCGATTCCCTTGATATACTTTTAAGTGTCTTTTAATTCTTTTATTTCTCAAAAACTATTGTTCAATATAATAAATGGCTTCACCGCAGCAGCCTCTCCATCTGTTTCAGAGTTCAAGGCCCCCCCCCCCCCCATCTCTGTCCTTCGGCAAAAGCAATTTCTTCGAGCATAGGCTTTTTGCGAGAACAGGCAGTCAGACTAAACAGCTATATTTGCAAGCTACAGACTTAATTCAAAGATGTACATTTCACCTAAATCAAAATGGATTTCTACTCTGGAAAATTTCCACTCTGTCTCACCTGCCTATCAGTTTTCCACTTTATGGGCCATCTCACCTGCTGGGACCCACCTAGATGTCAAGTCGTCTTGTTATCCCGAACATGGTCTCCTTACTTGGTGCACAGTGCCAAATCACACATCAAGGAGAAGTGTTTTACTTTTTTATTCTAGTTGGGACAAAGTAGGGAGCTGTGTGGTAACCCCCAAAAGGCTGGCTCCCCAATCATCAAAACGTTACATTATATATACATTTTAACAAAAAAAGGCATCAGTATTTTTTGGTTACGTAATTTTTTTATTAATTAGTACTCAAACTTCTATTTGCTAGTTGCATCTCTTGCTTCTCATGCTAATTAGTCTGCATGTGCAGTTCTTCCTTCCATTTGAGTCAGGGGTCCATTTTGAGTAAGTGGTCAATGGGTCGGTGGTTGTGATCTCCCCTGCCGGAATTACCTTTCCCCCAGTTACTGCTCAGTTCTGCTGACTTGACTCCCGGTGGCTCTCATCCAGACAGCCCATTCATCTTGGGATTGTCTTCCCTTTTCCTTAAAACAAAAGATTAGGCAAGCATACAAGTTTCACAATGCAATTGCTTAATCACAACTATCTAGCTATAGCTATTGATTAACAACTAAAGAAAAATTGCAAAGTTTGATTCAAATCCTGAGGAGCTTGATATCACTTCCCTCCCTAGAGGCTATGAGATTTGTCCTTATGACAAGGCTTGTAAGCCTCACTACTTTTCTTAGCTATTGTCATGTGAACTCCTACTGTTGATTGTATAATTAATCTTTTGGCACAACTCAAGGTAATGCAAACAATGATAATGACAATAAGTATTGCAATTATAGTTTTAAGCAAACTTGCCAACCATCCAGTAATAGAGAATCCAAAACTATGTAACATTTCATTTAACTCTTCATTGAGTTCCTCAAGTCTCTACTTGACTTAGCTACTTGTTTTATTTTTTCAATTTGACAGTCTAAAACTTTTGTAACACTAGAGATGTGTACACAACAGTCTTTATAATTCAAATTTAAATATCCATATACTCCGTGTTCTTGTAATAATAATAATAAGCCTTAAGGTAACCTGTTCTATAAACTCATTTTTGAGGTTGCCTGTTATGCCCTAAGATTTTGCCTTTTTTTTTTATTATTTTTTCATATATTTCTACCTCCATAAACTATTATTGTATAGTTATATAGTTTCATAGCTTCTTCTGTACTTTTTCAGTACTTTGTTAGACAAACACATTCTAGACAAACACATTTCTGGAATCCTACTCTAATCTTGCTTCTACAGTGAACCAAGGCCATTCTACTTTCCCATGTATGTAGACAAAAAATGTGGGGCTAGAACCAAGGGGGGGGAGGCTTCAGTAGGAGGCCAAACCAAGGGGGGAATTACTTCCTTAACTGTTCTTCTAATTGAGGATTCTTGTCAATTAAGCTAATTTGCTAAACTTATAATAAATGTTATAACCCTATATCATGTGTGCATTTTGGTGTGCATTCTGCTGTGCATTTTTGCCATAAGAGCACCTGAAGGACCTTCAATAAACAGTAACCGCTTTTTATTCTTTTAAACTTGTTTGGCTTCTGATTTCAGGGCTGATAAAGGCATCAACTGGTGCTGATCATTCAAGTCTTACAATCCTTCTCTAGTGGCATTTGCTAAGACCTCTACTTGTCCAGTTAAATTATACAACCACGTGCAATTTGGGAAAGACCTAATGTGTGGACTGAATATGGATTCTAATACCCAGCCTACTACAGTTCTGGTTGAAGGGTGTCTCCAAGGACTATTATTTCCTCTTTATTCTTTCCCATAATTTTGCTTCCAAAGGCCTTTTTCTTTCTAAGGGCCATGAAGTCAACATTCTTAAAGTACATCTTTTTACTTTCCCCCATAAAGGTAGATGGATCATCCATGTCCTACCATCATTTACCCAGACTGTATATCCCATTGATGGAATGTTGTTGATTTTACATGTAATGGGGGTATTTTTCATAGCCATATTCATCCAAGTATCTTTTATTGTTGTGGAATAATTCCTGCACAAACATCCTAATCTTAAAGCACCTGCTATTGGTCTGACTCTTTGGATTTCTATTTTGGAAGTTGAACACACTCTGGGAGAAGAACCTTTTCCTGATATCCAAACTAAACCTCCCCTGACTCAGCTTCATTCCATTTCCTCTAGTCCTGTCACTGGTCACCAAAGAGAAGAAATCAGTACCTACCCTTCTGCTTCCCCTTGTGAGGATGTTGAAGACCACAATGAGGTCTACCCTCAGTCTCCTCCAGGCTGAATGAATCAAGCGATCTCAGCTGCTCTTCATACGACTTCCCCTCCAGGCCCTTCACCATCTTTATGGCCCAGGACATGGTTGGGCCTCCTGGCTGCCAGGACACTGCTGACTCATATACAACTTTGCATCAACCAGGACCCCAAGGTCCCTTTCTGCAGTGCTGCCCTCCAGCCTCTCGTTCACCAGTCTATACACACAACCCAGGTTGCCCTTTCCCAGGTGCAGAATCCAGCACTTGCCATTGTTAAACTTCATACAGCTGGTGATTGCCCACATCTCATTTGTTCAGGTCTCTCTGCAGGGCCTCCCTGCCTTCAAGGGAGTCAACAGTTCCTCCCAATTTAGTGTTTTTGGCAAATTTACTTAGTATTCCTTTGACTCTTGAGTCCAAGTCATTAATGAAGATGTTGAAGATCACTGGGCCAAGGATGGAGTCCTGTGGAATGCCACTAGTGACCCATCACCAGTCTGATGTTACCCCATTCGCTATAACCCTTTGTGCCCAACCCATGAGTCAGTTGCTCACCTGTCATGTAACATGGTTATCCAGCTGGGTGCTACACATTTTGTGCAGAAGGATCCTGTGAGAGTGTTGGACATTAGGATTTTTTCCTTTTTTTCTTTCTCTCGCCATGTGGAGGGACATCAAGATTGGCAGACCCTGTGAGGTTGCAAAGGAAGCCCCTTTTCTATCTCTTCTGCAGGCATGTCTGCTATTACCAATGTGGAGAGAGGTGGCAGAGCTCATGCCACAGCGCCCCCTGCAGCTGTGAGGGAATCATTGAACGTGTCCTGCCAGGAGGCTACAGTGCCCCTGACAGCTGTGACCATAACTACACCAAAGGGGAAAGGGCTTGACAGCCAAGAGAAGGCTGTGGTTGGGTTTCTGGTTTTGTTTGTTGTTGCTGCCATTGTTGTTGTTTGTTTGCCTTGTTAAACATATACATACTAGTAAAGAACTGCTATTCCTTTTCCCATATCTTTGCCTGAATGCCCCTAAGTTTCAAAGTTATAATAATTCAGAGGAAGGGGGTCATATTTTCTATTCCAAGGGAGGTAACCACCTTCCTTGGCAGATACCTGTCTTTCAAGTCAAGACAGAGAGACAGTATCAAAAGCTTTGCTGAAGTCCAAAAAGATTATATCTACTGGCTTTCCTGGATCAGCTAGGTTGGTTACCCTGTCATAGAAGGAAATCAGGTTTGACAAGCAGGACTTTCCTCTCATGAAGCCATGCTGGCTGTGACCAATGACTGCATTGGTCTCCCACTGTTTTTCAATACCTCCCAGAATAATCTTTTCCATTATTTTACCAGTTACTGAAGTGAGACTGACAGGCCTGTAGTTTCTGGGGTCCTCCTTCTTGCCCATCTGGAAAACTGGGACAATATTATTCATCTTCCAGTCAGCTGAGAGCTCTCTGGATTCCCAAGAGCACTCAAAAATCATCAAGAGAGGTTTTGCAATGACACGAGCCAGCACCTTTGGGATTCTTGGATGAATCCCATCAGGCCCCATAGATTTGTAGGGATCCAGCTGGAGCAGCAGATCCCACACAAGTTCAGGGTCGACTGGGAGTTTAAAATTCTTGCAGTCATAGTTCTCCTGCTCAGAGCACTGAGACCCCCTTGGTCCATCATCAGTGTTGAAGACAGAGGCAAAGAATGCATTAAATATCTCTGCTTTGTCCATGTCCCTGTTTGTGAGGTGACCATCCTCATCCTGTAATGGGTCAATGTCGCAGACATCTTTCATGAAAAATCCTTTCTTAGGATTTTTCCTTGTGACAAGCTGCAGTTCAGCAACCAAAGTAAACAATGGTTATCTGCTGCTGTGGAATGCAACAGGTGATTGGTCTCCTGTGGGTGTTTGGATTTCTTGACCACTCATGGCAGAGCTGGCTCTTGCTCTGTCTGAGACACAGATCTTTGTTATTCTTCTTTTCTATTCTTAGCTTAGCTAGCTGCTGAAGAAACTTTTCCTTTCTATTGCTTTTTAGTATAGTCTTAATGTAACATATATCATAAAATAATAAATCAAGCCTTCTGATCATGGAGTCAACATTCTCGTCTCTTCTTCATCCTGAAAACCCTTGTGACCACAGTCACAATTGGTGACCCCCGACTGAGGAGGACAATCATCACTTGGTGAGACCACCAGAGGAGCATTGCTGCACTGGGTAAATCTCAAATGTGTGGCATTGATGGTTGCTTCACAAGTGACCACAGAAGTGGATTCTAGCCAGGAGCTGAAGAACTGAAGATCCGAATTTGGACAGAGTTCACAGCAAGGCTGACCACAAAGGGAACCTTCTGAAAAGCCTCCAGGAAGATGTTCAGAAAGCTCAGCAGAACCATGCAGATAGCCAGAGAGTCCTGGACACTGTCACAAGGTACTGTTGGTTTTTCCCCTCCTAAAGATGAGGTCATTCGCAGTTTGTGGCTGCTCATCTGGAGGACTCCTCCCCTAGAGGATGAGGTTCCATTCTCCCCTTCAGAGGAGAAACTTATTGCCCTCTGGCAAAAATGGGGTGAAGAGGACAGAATTCTTCTGTTGGAGGCAGATCTCTCTGAGTTTTTTCGATGGGCAAAGCTCTTTGGTTTTTTTACGAATGTGCTATATGCCCTCGATGTGTTTGTCTGGGAGTGTATGGGCTCCATTTTCCAATTCTTTTTATACCGGGGGTTCGGATGCCCCTCGATTTATCCAACCTTTTTGAAGCTCTTTCTAGTCTTGAAACGGAGAGCAGCTGTTTTTCCCTGGATTGCTAACTGCAAGGGCAAAGCCCCGTTCCCCCCAATTCCGGGGGAAGACCCTTTGGAGGGGGACGCTCTGCTGCTTTCCAGCCCCCCCGAACCACAGTGGGGGGGCGAAGTTTCGCCCGCAGCCGAAGTTTTTTTTACTGCGTCTTCGGAGCATGCTCAGACGGAGCCGTTTGTTCCCCCCTCCCGTTGCTCTCAGGGGGGATGGGAGTGGGCGGCGCCGCCCCGGCCAGCGCCGCGAGCACCACCCCGGCCAGCGCCCCGAGCGCCGCCCCGGCCAGCGCCACGGGCACCGCCCCGGCCAGCGCCACGGGCACCGCCCCAACCCGCCCCGCGGGTGCGGGCGGTTCCCCCCGCGGCCCGTCCCGCGGCCGCCCCTCCGGGGGAGCCTGTGGGCGCTCCAGCCGCGGTTCCACCGGCTTCCCTGCCTGCATCTATCTCAGAGACACCGCTTCCCGCGGCTGCGCCGATGTTGCTGGGCAACAGCGATCCACCGCTCCCCCCGGCCGTCCCGCCGCCTTCTGCGACTGCGGTTCCGCGGCCGATGTCAGAGTCCGGCGCAGAAGAAGCTGCCGACCCCGTGCCGCCCCCGCCGCCCCCGCCGCCTCCCCAGGCGGCCCCGCTGCCCGCCCCTGCGGGGACTCCGTTCTCCATGTCCGCGTCAGAGGCTGCCTTGGAGCCGGCGGCAGCTGCAGCGGCGCCTCCTGCATCCAGCGTGACTTCCTCCCCGAGTTTTTCGGGTTGTCCCGGGGCTGCCCCTACGGGGGGAGCTGGGACAGGGGAAGAGGGCGTCAGCCTGTCCTTCCGTGGAGGAGGCATGGCCCGACAGCTGGCTGTGGGCGCAGCGCGACTGCCTGTTTTCAAGATCAGCATTCTTGGCGGGTTGGGGGGTGTTTGGTCCGGGGTTTCCCCCTGGGGGATGCGAATCTCTCTGCCGCCCCTCGCGCGCCCCAGCGGCGAGGGGGAGGTGGGTCCCGAAAGTTCTGCCCCTGGTCCCCAGCCCAGAGGGGGTGGAGGTGGTGCCGTGAGGCAGATGGGAGGAACACCTGGTGCATTTGCATTGCAGAGGCAGAGGGCACAGCAGGAAGCGAGCATCGCTTGTCTGCTGTGGGGAAAGGACATCCCCAGACCCGAGACGAAGTTTCTCGGGACAGCTTCTGTCTTCCCATTGCCGGCATGCCTCGGTGGTTTTGGGGAAAGCAAGCGTTTGGTCACCCCTTCTGCCATTGTACTGGCAGCAGGGTGCGGGTCTGTGCCAATGCAGAGCCTGCCTCGGGGGCTGGGCCTGGGCTGTCTGCCTTGGTTGCTTGGGCCAGGGCCACCTCCCGGCCTCCTGTTGAGTTTGGGGGCTTTGCTTCCCCCTTCTGGTCCTGGGCCACCTTTCAGTGGGCCAGGTCTGGGGTTCCTGATCCTTCCACATGGGCCAGGGCCCCCAAGGGCCTCTCTCTGGCTCCTCTGCTGCTGCTCTTTCCGACAAGACAAACAAAAAAAAAAAAAAAAAACCAAACAAAAAAAAAAATTAAATTGAATAAAAAAGGGTGAAAGAGCTGGCAGCAGCTCAGAGGCATTGAGGAGCCAGGGATTGGCTTCAGCCCAAGTTGTTCAATAAAGGGCTGTGGCAAGACATTTCAGAAATTTTCTCAAAATTGTTTGAAGACTGTCAATGGACTTTTGATAAATATTGATGGACCTTTTTCTGTAGCAAGCCTGTTTCAGGACCAAAATAAACTTTCAGATATGGCAAAGAGGAACATCTTCAAGCCATGGACTTTTCCTGAAACTCAGCTGCTTGGACTTGAATTTTCTTTGCATTGTTTTTGCATTTTCTTATATTATAGAATTGTTTTAGTAATATGATAGAATTTTATGTTCTACAGGTGAAGAAATTCCCAGTGCATTCCACAGGAGCACTTGAGTGGAGTTTGATTGGCAACAGATAACCTGTCAAGTGTTTGTCTTTTTCTTCGGCATGAGTACAGCAGAGAAAATTACAAACACTTTTTCCTTTTAATTTAACTAAATAAAAAAAGGTGACATGTCGCAGACATCTTTCATGAAAAATCCTTTCTTAGGATTTTTCCTTGTGACAAGCTGCAGTTCAGCAACCAAAGTAAACAATGGTTATCTGCTGCTGTGGAATGCAACAGGTGATTGGTCTCCTGTGGGTGTTTGGATTTCTTGACCACTCATGGCAGAGCTGGCTCTTGCTCTGTCTGAGACACAGATCTTTGTTATTCTTCTTTTCTATTCTTAGCTTAGCTAGCTGCTGAAGAAACTTTTCCTTTCTATTGCTTTTTAGTATAGTCTTAATGTAACATATATCATAAAATAATAAATCAAGCCTTCTGATCATGGAGTCAACATTCTCGTCTCTTCTTCATCCTGAAAACCCTTGTGACCACAGTCACAGGTCAATATTATTTTTACACTGCCTTTTGCCATTAATATAGTTGAAAAAAACTCTTTATTTCTCCCCCATTTCTGCCCAGCTTCAATTCCAGTTGAGCTTTGGCCACATGAATTTTCTCCCTACAGTGGCAAGCAGCATCTCTGTATTCTTTTCATGTCACCTCATCTTGCTTCCACTAGGAATCCACAGATTTATTGCCAATCAAAATCATGGCAGGATAATGAGAAATAAAACTGTCCTGGGTTACAATATGTGGTGTAACCAAACTATGTATTCTACACCCATCTACATTTTTCCTGATGAACCGTTAATGCTGGGTAATGTTTCTTTTTCTTCACACCAATGACTCAGCCCTGATAACTCCCTCCGTGGAAGCAGCAGCACAATCCCACACATCCCGAAGGGGTTGTCTCTGTTAATGGGCCATCATGAACACAATGGCACCAGCAGAATAGATGGCTGCAATGACCATTAAGGACTCCAAAAATATCCTATGACTCATAGGACTGCATCATTCCATTGTGAAACTCCCCTCCCTGGGGGTGGTACTGAACATTCCCACCTAGATTTGAGTGTATATAATCTGGGGGTTTGGAGACTGGAAACATCACCACCACTGGACAGATCCAGAGGAGGACCAGAACTTCACAGGAGGACCTGACCTTCCACAGGACCACCACTTTTGACTATACTGCAACCATCACTTCAGCAGGACTGCAACCACTGCTTACTCAGACTGTGACCAGCAGCCTGACCAACAGGGTGCCAGGTTGTACTCTGACTTTGTGGTTTTAAGCCAGTTTCTCTGTATCATTGCATTTGATGTAACCTTTCTATTAAATTGTAACTCCGACCTGAAATATCTCTCAAGGTATTTGTATGGGGTTCATTTCTCTCACTGGTTTACTTTCAAACCAACAAAAAACAAAGCCTAAAAACACCTTCCTCCCACCCCTCCCTCTTTCCCAGGCTCTTTTTCCCCTCAGCAGTGCAGGAAAACAGGGAATGGGGGTTACAGTCAGTTCATCGCATGTTGCTTTTGCCACTGCTTCCTCTTCAGGTAAGGTAAAGGAGTCCTTCTCCTGCTCCAGCATGAGTCCCTCCTATGGGAGACAGTCCTCCACAAACTTCTCCAGCATAACTGTAAGGAAACAGCAAAGCCTGACACTGCAGAAAATTCCTGGGAAGCACAGAAGAACTTAGATTCACACTAAATGAGGACATGAAAGGCATCCTGTTTCTTCAAAGCCTGCAAACCTTGAGGAAACTAACAAACTGTCAGGCTGATGGATTTGTTACAGGCCTGAAACTGGGTTGCATGTGAAGGACTGGACAAATATTCTCACTCTAAAAGTGTAGGAAAGGCATTTTGTGCTGTTCTTGTGAGCCAGCGAAGGCTTCCTAAAGATAAATAAACCCCGTAGTTCTCTCAAGGAAGACACCAAGGCTGTCACCATGGTGACGTGATGAAGGAGAGAAAGTTAAAAGATTCAGACTCTAGCTGGCTCACAGAATGATGTGGCTCCTTGTTCACCTATTGAGAACTTTGTTTCTTTCTTATGACCAATGGTCAGTGAATGTGTCTGTTAAGTAAATGTAAATATCTTGAAAAATTATAAAAGCAACATGTTGCTATAATAAATCTCTCTTGTGCACCCTTCTGATGCAGTCTTGGTGCTTTGCACTGTGTCGCGCTCTATAGCGACATATAAGTACCATCTTAACTCTGCAATAAACAGATTCATTTTGCTCTCAGTTTGTGAGTCTTGCATTCATACACTACAAATGGCTACTGATTTTACAGGGACTTCATTACTACTGACACGATCCAGTCCGGTGGCGTATCCCAACCGAATCAAACGTGTGTTCAGCTGATCACCAAGGAGCTCCTTTCATTGCTGGCTATAGAACAGGTCAGCCTTTTGCAAATGGTTGGGCCGCATTTCTTATAATGGGGCAAGGCACAACGAAATCCCAAAAACTGCATAAAGACTGTCTGTTGTGTATCCCCAGGGAACAGGATTATAAACTCCAACAACAAAGACTCATCGAATTACCTATTTGGGTCAAACATTTTTGTTCCTGGTATCCAGCAGATGGTTCCTATGACCTTACTCTCTGGCAAAAGATTGAATGTTTACAAATCCGCCAAATTTCTCATCATGATGTCCACCCTGATTATATTATTTCTTGGCATATGGTATACTCGGCTTTGCAACAATTTAAGGAAGCAGATCGCATCCTTGTGGATGCTCCGCCTGCATCGCTGTCAGATACTGTTGTTTTTATTAATGAAACATCACCTGAGGGTAATGATCCAGAGAAAAAAGGATCTGTTTAATCCTGGTCCTATTGATTCTGGACAAGAACCAGATCTATATCCTCCTTTAGCCCCAGTGCATGCTATGGCAGCAGCTACTCCTAGCACAGAAGAAATACTACAAACAGCATGCAAAAAAGGCTGCAGCAAATACTTCACATATTCCACCACCATCTTATACCTTGTCCTCTTCCTCTAGCGACTGTGATGAGGAAAGAATACCACCTGTAGGACCTGTGACAGAAAGGTTTATATAGAGATGGCAAAGGCTAGCGTTGGAGGAGGGCAATATTGAATTTTTTCAAGCAATGTCTGTTGTATACCATAATCAAAACCCACATCACGAACAATTGTCATATGAGATGGTAAAGGAACTGAGGAAATTGGTGAAAGAAAATCGTTTACATTCCTCCGTTACTATGAATTTATTGGATGCAATTGCAGAAGGACATACTATGTTACCAGTGGATTGGAAATCTCTTTTTAAGACAATTTTGACAGGAGAACCATACTCTCTGGTAGACGGAATTTGTAGATTTGGCTCAAATTCAGGCACTGAATAATGGTAATCAACAACCACCCCTTAATATCACAGCATCACAGTTCTCTGGCACAGATGTATATGCTACTGTTCGGGCTCGATTAAGAGTCCCACCCCAAGCGTGGGATCAGTCTACTGTTATTGCCATAAGGGCACTACGAAAGGTACCTGATACAAAAAAGTTGGAGTCTGGTTTTGCTGCTGTGAGGCAGAGGCCTCAGGAACCATATATTACCTTTATTGATCAATTACAGTCTGCTGTTAGATGGCAAATTGACATGCAGGAAGCAGCTGATGCTGTCTTAGAATCTCTTGCTTATGAAAATGCTAACAATAACTGTAAAAAAGCCCTAGACCTGATTCATAATTGTTCTAATGTTAAACTTTCTGAATTATATCAAGGCATGCACTAATATCAGCTCAGAACAATTTAAAGCAAAACTAATTGCGACTGTGTTAGCCCAACAGCTGGAAGTGGCCAGAGACTGACAGGATATGATCCGGCAGTCACACATCTCCCGATTCCTGCAGCAGAACTGGACAATCTGTTCAGGGATTCACTGTCATTTCAAATTGCTCTTGCAGACTAAAATTGACAATTTTTTCACACGATGCCTCGACATGACCTGCTACAATCCTTCAAGGAACTCCCCTTTCAACAATGATGACTAAAAATGAAAACTCCAATCCCTGAGTCAGACTGTTTTCACTGATGAATCAGGAAAGACACACAAAGCCATCACTCTGTGGAGAAATGATAAAGGAAAGTGGGAGCATTCAATAACTGTGGAAGATCAGACAGCTACAGAAGCTGAGCTGGGTAGCACCGCAAACCTCCTGGCCCTGGTACAGTGGAAGTTGTGCGAGAGATAAACTCAAGGCAGCAACAAGAAGCAAAGACACCATGTCTGATAGCTCTGGTACAAGAGGATGTCAGCAAGGACACTGCTGGAGCAAGAGGGTGTTAGCAAGGACTTGAAAACCAAAAAGATTATGTTGCTAAGGGAACAAGGGCAAGGGGGTCTGAGTGGAAAATTTTGTGCGGAAGTTGGAGAACTATAAATACTCATAATCAGTGTAATAAACTGGCTTTGCTTGCACAGCATGGTCTGTCTCTCTCAGTTGACGCAGATAACCTTTCAACCTGGATCTACCCAGCTAGTCGAACTGGCAGCGGTGGTAGAAGCATTTTGCCTTTTTTCACAGGAACCTATTAACACTGTGTCGAGGTTTAGGGCAAATTTGGAGGAGAATTTCCAAATTAGGGCTCCTCCAGTAAGCAAACCCACACAGCCCCTCCCCCCAACCGGTTCGGGAAGGATTTCTCGGAGAGGAGTGGAAAGAACCTGTTTATTTAACAAGCACAGCACCCCCCAGCACACAAAATGAACAATACCAGATGACACCACTCTGAAAAAAGATGACAAATTCGGAAAGTCTCTCTGGGGGTGGTCACTCTGTTCTCAGTCCCTCCGGCGCTGGGGCTGCTGCTGCAGGCCAGAAGGTGCAGGATCTTGGTGTTTCTCAGGTCCCAGTCCGGAGCAGGTTCGAAATGATCAGAAAAAGGAAAGGAGAAACCGTCCAGGAAGAAATTGGACAGTTTAGCTGAACTAGCTAAAGAGCAAAAGCAAGCAGAAGCAAAGCAAGCAAGAGCGAGAGAGCCAAAGCAAAAAGCAAAAGCAGCAAAAGCAAAAGCTGCAGTCTCTGTGTCCCGCCAGGCTGATAAGAAAACCAAAACAAAACTTTCCCTCTTCAGAGCCGGTCTTAAAGGTACAGAACATAATATCCAACATTAACAGAACACATGAATGGGGATACAAGCATCATAATGTCACCCTAGGACACACTGTGATTCTCTTTATGTTACTGGAATAGTTGAAAGGATTGAGCATTCATTCCTGAAGGAAGTCTCTAACAAAGATCTTTTTGTGTTTTTAACCACTCTGTACAACTTTTTACTTCACAGGTCTCATGAATATTAAATTCTGCATCTTAGGTCATACACCACTCTGCCTGAACCTATAGTAGAAGGTAATGCAAGGGCGGATGCCCTTGCCACAACAGTCACTATATCACAAAAGTTGGGGCAGGCAAAACTTTGTCATGATTTCTACCATCAAAATGCCCAACCATTGGCAAAACAATTCAATCTAACCTTGCCACAAGCATGGGATGTAGTGAATACTCGCTCACAATGTCAGCAGACTCTTTCTTTGCCACAGATGTTAGGTACAAACCCACAAGGGTTGAAACCTAATGACATTTGGTAAACAGATGAAAAACACATATCGAGCTTTGGGACTTTTAAATATGTCCATGCTTTTATTGATACCTGTGCTGGTTTTGCATTAATTGATTTTTAGTGGGGAGGGAAGATGACACCTACGGAAGTGATTTTCTGAGAGGAGCTGCTAAGAGCTTCTTCTGTGCCTGAGAAAACCTATCAGTGACTAGTTTTGAGGATTGACACCTGGTTAAACAACTTAAAAAAGTTAAATACACCTCTGTGACACACATTTTAAAGACAGCAAGCCTGGGAAAAGCTCTCTTTCTTCTGGCCTGGGAACAGGTAACAGGCCAGCCCAGCCTCCCCGTGCAGCTGGGCCGGGCCAGGCAGGCTCTGCCGTGGGGCTGGGCCCCTTCCCGGGGAGCCTGCCAGGCCCTGTCCGGGCAGGGCCAGGTCCTGCTCTGCTGCAGCACTGGCCAGGCCGGGCCCCCAGCGGCTGCCGGGCAGGGGGAGGGGAGGCCATTGGCCCTCTTCTGAGCTATAGTCTGGCTACTGAGATCATAGCCACTTCCCCCCCCACAGCATGGGAGATCATGTGGCTAAGACCAGGGGCGGCTCTGCAGCCCGTGCAGAAAGTGGTCCCACGGCTGGAATTGAACGCAGCAGGGGCTGGAAAACAGCCATGCAGCCAGAACGGTTGCCACCGTTCTGGCCCAGACCCCTGAGATCTTAGCACAGCCTCGAGCACGGCCTTAAATACATCACCGTGAGTGCTCTGGCCGCTGCCAGGCAGAGATCACATGACCATCCACAGGCCTGGGCGGGATATTAAATCTTTCACTGCACAGATGAAACTGGAAAGCATTAATCCTCTCTTGAGTAAGAGAAAAGGCAGGAGTGAAGACAGTGAGGTCAGTAAAGGAGTCAAGTCTCAGATAGGAGGAGAATGAGGAGATGCCTTAGTCTTGGGCTGAAATTCTTTTGTGAGGCCATGGTGACAGACTATGATAAACTAGAATATCCCAGTGATTCATGAAAAAGCATGGGGGGATGGAGTGTTCAAACTGTAGACATGAGCAAAGGTATCTGTGCTGAAGCAAGCAGATGTTGAAGTAGCTGTGATCCAGATGATAAGGTTGAATAGAGAGAGACAAAAGTGATGAAGACCCTTTGCTCCCAGGGAAGAAGACCTCTGTTCTCAGACATTAAGATGATCTCAGAGATAGATGAAGAGAACCTTTGCTTTTGAACAGCTCATCCTTAAAAGTGTACCCCATTAGCCAAAGACTGAGCCCTCAAAAACAGTTGTGGGGAAAGCTGTAAGTCAAGGGGAGGGACTTTCATACAGTGATCAGATTTCCTTTTTCCCAGGCAGCTGATTCACTGTGACATTGAAGCCACGAGAGAACTGTTTCTTGTGTAGAAGTCTCCATGGTATGGCAAGAGAGACTCCTCTCCCTAAGTGAACTGAAGAAAGACTATTCTAGAGGCGGTAAACTGACTGAAAGTCCCAGGTTTTGTCTCCGTACATTGTCAGTGAGAAAGAAAAGAAGGTTGTGTGGGGAGGAGAAGTGTTCTGAAGGTTTATTCTGTTTTCTTATTGGATTTTTCCTTTCCGTTTTGTTAATAAAGTTTTCTTTATGCCCTTTAAAGTTTGAGCCTGCTTTGCTCCTCCTAAATCCTATTTCACAGCAGAAAATGAGTAAATAATTCTAGTGGATGCATGAGCATTTGGCCAGGACTAAACCCACTACATTAATTTGGTGTATTGGTTGGGAAAACTCAGATTGACAAACCAAAACCACTACAATACCTTTTTAGGATTCATAGTAGCAACATCACACAAGGGTGAGAAATCAAGAGATGCCATCTGACATTAGCTCTGTGCCTTCAGCACAATGGGTGTCTGTCATGGTTTGGCGCTGGCGCAATGCCAGTGCCCCCATGAAAATATATTCTCCCTGGTGTCTACTGTGAGATGTGACCAGAAATAGAGCAAAACAGACTCCAGCTTAGGAATAAAGGAAA
Source organism: Molothrus ater (assembly GCF_012460135.2). Classification (NCBI taxonomy): domain Eukaryota; kingdom Metazoa; phylum Chordata; class Aves; order Passeriformes; family Icteridae; genus Molothrus; species Molothrus ater. The sequence goes on along the minus strand of NC_050510.2, from coordinate 1,739,426 downwards.
AAAAAAAAAGTATTAACTTACACTATATAAAAGAAACACACAGAACTCAAAATTAAAACCTTCCAAAACATTCCTCCTCCCCCCACCAAATTTCCAATACATCACAGTAAGACAAAATGATTTCTCAATTCAGTTACCACCCCTCAGATCACCAACTCTCAGTCCATCACCACCTTTCAGATAATCAATTCTCAGTTCATCAAGAAGAGAGGAGTCCCTCTTGTACCATAGGCTTCCCCAGGAAACACAGTTGAAACCTCTTGTGTTTCCATGTCACATGTGGCACCGCCCGGAGAACATTTGCCATCGTGACATCTTCCTTCCATGTACAGTGCTCTCACCACTGCACATGGACCAGAGCTGCTTCTAGGGTTCCCCTTTTAAGGATGCTTTGCCCAGTTCCAAAAAGAAGCACAGTTTCTCACTTTTGGGACACCTGTCTCCCCCAAATTCACCCCCTGGGGCCAAGGGGTCTCAAGAACAGAGATCTTCTTCTTCACTGAAGATCAAGGGCCCTACCACCCTCCTCACCTGTCATCTCTGTTCACGCCACTCCTTCACATAACATCACTGCACTCTTTTGGCTCCAAGCCATTGCCTCCCCCTAAATGAAGTCTCTGTGTCACAGGAAAAAATGGTTCTGTCCATGGCTCTACAAGAAAAGTCCAGCCAAAGGCCCCTCCATCATCTCCTCCCACCTAGGATTCTTCTCAACTCTTCTGACATCTTTCACTTGCACAGACTTTCATCACACTCGCCCATTTCCTTCTATTTCATCTCTATTTCTCTTCTCATTCAGATCCAGGAGCATCAGTATTTGTAAGGTTTCCATCATCCAAGAAAAGGGTTAAAATCTCGGGCTCTGCCTGCCCAGAACTCCCACAATGGCCCTGCCAGGCACCTTCTCGCCCTCCCCCCCCCCATCTCCTTCTTGGCTGTGCTGCCAGCACATGATATCAAATTTCAAGGTGGCACAAGTACAGGCACAGGCTCTCTCTCTCAAATCTGACCACCTATTGGTTTGACCACCAAACTCCCAAAAAACTCACTTCCTTTTCAAACCAGGACAGTGTCCCTCAACAGACAAAAACAGATAATGGACCTGCATATACATCTCATAAAACACAAGAACTCTTCCACACTTGGTGTATCAAACACGTCACAGGTATTGCCCATTCCCCAACAGGGCAAGCCATAGTCGAAAGGGCACATTGCACATTGAAAAACATGCTACAAAAACAAAAGAGGGGTAATAGCCTCTCTGATTTGGCCTTATCATAAAGCAGAGCAATAGGGCTCAGGAGCTCAGTCCCTGGGTAGGGACCAGGTGCCCGAAGCTAGCTCGCTCATGCCAAGGCCGCAGGGCTACCATCTAGCAAGCATGGTGATTATCAGCTCTATAGTGATTGCAAGCTCTTAGGATTTCAGCTTCGCTTGCTAGGTAGTGGTGCCCCGGGCTTGAGGCTGCAGCAGACGGAGAGAGAGGAGAAGGAGAAGGCGCAGGCTGTTCCACAGAGATGGCTTTATTTGGGGAGGTCCGTGAAGGGTCTCTGCTCTTCTTCTTTTTCCCCTAATGGGGTACAGTATGCTTCTTTTATAGGGTTGGAAAGGATCCAAGCTTGACCAATGGTAAGGGGTTAACATGACATTGCCTTATAGGGTTACAGAGATAGGTTAAGGGCAGAGGACAGGGAAACAGGAATTTTCTTTTGCTGTTTCAGCATTCCTATTGTTCATATTCTCCATGGTGCTTTTCCTAAATCTATGGGGTTTACTACAGAGGGGGAATCGGATCAGCACACTTCCTCAAGAGCAGCTTGACAAAGCAACCTATATTTTAAATTTTTTTAATCTCTCCAGTAGAGATGACTTAACTGCACATAAAAGGCTTCTGGGCCAGACTGCTGATGGAGAACGAGTTTACCCAGAAGTTACATACAGGATGTATATAGTGGTCAGTGGAAAGGTCCAGTTCCACTGTTAGCTTGGGGAAGAGGTTATGGGTGTGTTTACTTACAGGACCATATTGGCTCCCAGCAAGATACATCAAATCCAGCCAAGGATAGCAACAATGAACCTTGTCATCTTTCTTCTGCTATACTGCCATCAAATGGTGGAAGGGAGAATCTACTGGGCCCACATGATTCAACCTCCACTCTTTCGGCCTCTGACCTGGTGAGAACCAGAGCCTCCCCTCAACAATCATGGAACAGAATGGGTAGGAGGATCTTGGCTTCCTCCCCTAGATCAGGATATTGTAGATACATATAGTATTAACACTACTTTTGTAACTGATTTACCACCTATATGCTTAACACGGAATCAAACAAGTACCTCTTTACCTTATGCTAACTTTTTAATGCAATGACATTTAATATATATCCACTCAGACAATGCAAGAAATTTGACTGCTATTACATTGCCAGCCATTCTGTCCACCTCCAACAAATCTGTGGATGCCACTCCACCTAATTTCCCCAAGTGTTGTTTTATACCCATCTCCAATATATGGCATTTGGAATGGACATGATGTATAGGCCACTGGCCACAACAACAATTCTTACAGTATGAGAGGGTAATTGATTTGGGATCATATACTATCTTTAAAGAAATGCAACCATTCACCTGTCCCAAAAGGCAAACCACTGTATTGTTTCGCATGATGGTGGGATGGCCAGATCATTAATGCAATATTATTTAGGTAATAATCAGTCCCGTGTGCACCATTGTGGAAAATGTTACCTGCTTTTGGTAAAAGGATGTACCAAGTAAAATTAGATAAGAATGCTACAATTGCTAATTTAACACTGCAAGAGGAACAATTACTAATGACTTGTACTTCACACCCCTATATTTTTGCTTTAGCTAATGATTTTTTGATAGATCATAGAAATGGTTTGTATCTTTTATCCACTGATTCTTTTGTTTTCAAATCATGTATAACCTATGAAGATATGCATGACTATTCTGTCCTTCTTCCATTTAAAAGAAGATCTGAAATTTGTGTACCTATAAATCTGACTCAAACTTGGGAAGGACAGGATGGTCTCTCACAATTGGCTCGAATAGTCCAAGAGGAAATCCAAATGAGTTCACAAATTTCTGGGTTGATTAATCTTTGCTATTGTTTCTGCTGTAATAATATTAACCACAGCCTCTGTGGCTGTCACTGCCTTAACTCATTCCATTCAAACTGCCCATACCGTGGGACAGGCTTTAACTAATATCACAAAAGAATTACAAACACAAGAAAACATTGATAAAGAACTAATGGCTAGATTAGATGCCTTGGAAAGTGCTCTGATATGGGTAGGTGAGAGAGTTGAGGCCCAAAAAACTCACCTATCCCTGCTCTGTGATTGGGAAGATATCCAAAATTCCTTGTGTGTTACTCCTCTTCTGTGGAATGACACAGAACAGAATTGGGAGACAGTTAAAAACCACCTTCAAGGGGCCTTTGATAAATCCTTACAACAGAATATACAGTCACTTCACACTGAATTAAAAGATCAACTCAATGTTACAAACTCTGCAGGAACAAAAGGTGTTGACAAATCTGAAACATTATCTATCTTGGCTAAATCAAAAAAATTAGTTTTCTGGGATAGATTTACAGGTTTGGGTTTTCATTGGACCGAGTTGTCTGGCAATGATATCTTTTCTAATCTTCTGTCTTGTCCTTTTTAACATAATCAGAGCTGTTAAAAGCATGCAAAACTAAGTTATGGTTACCTTACCTTTATCTTATGATTTCAATAAAAAGAAAAAAAAAAAAAGGGGGAGATGTAAGGAAACAGCAAAGCCTGACAGTGCAGAAAATTCCTGGGAAGCACGGAAGAACTTAGATTACACACTATATGAGAACAGGAAAGGTGTCCTGTTTCTTCAAAGCATGCAAACCTTGAGGAACCTAACAAACTGTCAGGCTGATGGATTTATTACAGGCCTGCAACTGGGTTGCATGCGAAGGACTGAACAAAGATTCTCACACAAAGTGTATCAGTACTATCTTAACTCTGCAATAAACAGGTTCATTTTACTCTCAGCTTGTGAGTCTCACATTCATACGCTACACGAGTCCTTCCCAAGGGCTCCAACATGGGTCCCTTTCCACAGGGTGCAGTCCTTCAGGAATGGGCTGCTCCAGTGTGAGTCCCCCACAGGATCACAAGTCCTACCAGGAAACCTGCTCTAGCATGGAATCCTCTCTCCATGGGTCCACAAGTCCCTGCCAGGACTCTGCTCCAGCACAGGCTTCCCACAGGGTCACATCCTTCTTTTCAGGCATCCACCTGCTCTCTCTTGGGTCTCCTCCACAGGCTGCAGGTGGATCTTTGCTCCCCCACTGACCTCCACGGGCTGCTGGAGCACAGCTGCTTTACCATGGTCGTCACCACAGGCTGCATGGGAATCTCAGCTCCAGTGACTGAAGCACCTCCTCTCTCTCCTTCTCCACTGAACTTGGTGTCTGCGGAGTTGTTCTTCTCACATATTCTCACTCCTCGCTTCTCTGTCTGCAATTACATCTGTGCAATAACTTTTTTTTCCTTCATAAATATTTTATTACAAAGGCATTACTACCATTTCTGATTGCCTTGGCCTCGGCCAGTGGCAGATCCATCTTGGAGCTGGGTGGCATTGGCTCTGCCAGACACAGGGGAGGCTTCTAGCAGCTTCTCACTGAAACCACCCCTGTAGTCCTCCCCCATCAAAACCTGGCCACACAAACCTAATACACTATACAATTAAGATAAAGTCTGTAAAAGAGAAGTTGAATATTCTTTTATATCTCCCTATCTCTTTACATGCATGTGATCTACTTGCCCAGGTAAAAGATTATACTGGTAGGCATTCCCATATATTATTTGAAAAGTGCTCACTCCTTTTAATCTGGGGGTAATACAAATTTTCATGAGTCAAAGGTAAGGCCTCCACTCATTTCAACTGAGCCTCTTGGCATAACTTAGATATTTGCCTCTTTATTGTCTGATTCATTCATTCTACCTTTCCACTAGACAGTGGTCTCCATGGGGTATGTAATTCCCAACTAATCTGTAAAAACTTAGACACTTCTGTCGGCGATGGAGAGAGATGGGGAGACTGACTCGGTGATCAGAGTCCAATTTTATTGTGGGATACAAACACATATATACTATTTCAGGGAGACTAGTAATGTGTATTACAATGATTAGGTTAAAATCACATACACGAACTTATGCATATAACAACATCTCTTGCTTGCAGAGTTTAATGGGATTTTCTTTTTCTGGTAAACCTGTTTGATTTAATCTTCTTGCAATCTAGGTCTAATTTTCAAAGTTCCGTTTGCTTTTGCCAAGGCAACCTGTTATCATATCTCTTATGTTAACCAGGTCCAAAGTCCATCATCTGTCTCGTGTCCCCCAACATTCCAACGTCCCCATTTCCTTTTGACTAAATGGCCTTATTAATTAATGGCCTTATTAATTAATCTCTGCACATATTGAATGGTATCATGATTAATACAATTATTATCAAAATTACCACATACATACCTATCCTAAAAATAATCTTTTAGTCAAAAACTCCAGCCACTAAAAGGCTCAGGCTTGATCTTTATAAACTAAAAACATTCCTGATGGCAGCCGCATTACTGGATTTAGAAAGGATGCCAGAAGTGTAATTGTATCAAAAGTTTTGATTCTTATACACAGGGTGATAGGGAGAAACATTTTTAGACTGATTCCTTCCCATGTATTTAAAATTAGCACAAAAATCCAATTTCACAGAACCCAGGAATTCTAGTTCTTGGGGTTCCGCCAATGGCGTATCAGGAGGGTAAGGGATCCAATTTAATATGATTTGGTTTGCTTTAAAAAAATTTAGTGTAAATATTAGTGTAAAATTATGGAGGGGCTATATTCCCCCTTAATTTTTGTTTTTTAACAACATGTGTTTCTCGTTATCAACATGAAGGTAACATAAAAGCATAACAACATGTAATAAAACAATAAACATACTAAGTGAAAATAAATCAGATAATAGATACAATTAGTAGCATGTGAAAAATAAAATGGTGATTTAAAACAACGCATTACCAATTTCTTTAATATTGTACTATTATTTTGAGTCTGTAGTAATTGGCAAGCTTTATTTTTTAAAGTGAGGGCTTGGAAAATCATTCCCGGATAAGATTTCCAAGTTCACCTTAAAAGGAGGTTTAGCTATTATAGGTCCAAATTTGCTAAGTCAAAATTACTTGAATATAATTTTGGTGCAGAAAATTTTCTCTACTAGTTAGGGCCAGGACTTGGCCAAGGTCCAGGCTTTTAACTGGAAGAGTCTTTTTAATATATTTTAGAAACCTCTTAGTAATAGTAGTTAGAAAAATAATATATGTCTTATAAATAGCTATACAACAATAAGTGAAGATTTGTAAAGTAGCTGGTTTTCTCATTTATCGTTAGTTAGTCAATGGTACCATAGACAAATAGCAAATTAATAAAGTAATGCTTGTTATAAAAAGTCAGTGAATTCACATCATAAGATTAACAGTATAATCAGGGTTACTTAATATATCAGTAGAAATTGTCTTAAGAAATTAAGGTTATATTTCCCTAGACATATATGACATTAAAGCAAAAAAGTAAAAGAAAGCATTAAATAACTCATAACTAATTACATTCATAATATGGAGACTCATTCTTCAATGCTACTTATAAAAAAAAAAAGAAAAAACTTTTTATTTCTATAGCAAAATAGCATTATCTTGTAATTTAAATGAGCAAATTATGACAAAAATTCATTCAGACTTTATGTCATTCGCTTGTATAGCAAAGGAATTATATCTTATAACTCAAACAGGTATACTTCAACAAAATTTAAAATCAACTTCACTAAAACTTAACCTTAATAAATATATCTCTAAAAGAACTTAAAGTTAACTTCACTGAGACTAAACAAAAATCAATCTTAACAAGAATTAACTTATTTAAACTCTATTATTACAAAAAGTTTACTGAAAATTTGTGATATAACAGTTAAACATCAAAAGTAAACATGCAAGTAAACAACTGTACTGAAATCTTTACAATAAAATTACTTTGTTGGAACTATGGAGTAAAAAGCAAGCACTTAATAAACATGACATTGGAGTTTATATATTAATTATAGTTAAGTCTCAAATAACTACTGCAGATAAAGTTCAAGGTTTGTCTTGAATGTGAGCTAAAGAATATTGAATTTATGACTTATCTAATTACTCTCAGTGAAATATGTAGTTTTGCTATGTTATTAATAGGTAAAAAGACACCACCGCTATACCAATACCTTTGAATTTTTCTAGTAACAAACCTGTTAAAAATCACAAATCACAAGTTAGAAGGTAAATCTCAACACTGGCTGGTGCCAGGTGGGGCTGCACCCCCTGAAGCAACTTTAAAGACTGCTTGTAGGATGGATTTAAGTTTGGCTTAGTAAGAGTAATGGCATATAAATATTGAAGGCTAAACCAAAAAAAGATGTAGTGATATAGTTGTACCAAAAAAATTCACAACAAAATAAATTGTTAAAAAAAGGAAAGTAACTGGAAATTTGACCAGGGCTAGGTGTCTTTCAGGGCTTTATATCTGTACAAACTGTGGCTTTTGATAGCTGGGCTGCTCTTTCCAATACTTGAAAGGGCCTGGGGCGCTTCAGCCAGGGACCATTGGGGGGGTATGGAGTGTCTCCAATGACTCCTGCACAAAATCTGAATGCATAAAAATTCCCCACTGTGTTAACACATCCCTCCCCCACAAAACCAGCGGGACAGACAGCACAAAAAGTGTAACTGTGGTGATCAGCCCATCAGGCCCTGTTATTTGCACCGGAGTGTTGGCTTTTTAGGCTTTCATAATTCCCACCCATGCCCAGGAGTACCTGAGGTACAGTCATCAGCGGCCACTCATTGGGCTATTGGCTTCTTGAGATAACAGTCACATCGGCTCCTGTATCAATGAGTCCTGTTAGGAGTGTCTTTGCCTTTCAGAGTCACTTTGCATTGCCATGTTGGACGCTCAGATGTAATACGTTGTGTCCATAAAATCTGTGGGACCCCTGTGGAACCAAAAATCCCCCTCCCTCTGTTCAGTTATCGGGGATGCAGATAGGTGTGCTGAAATAAACAAGGGCAGGAGATCTTTCTCCTTTGTAATGCCTTTAATAAAAGTGATCAGCTCGGGTGGGGAGAACTGAAGGGTCCACACTCACGTCACCGCTGCTCCCAGGAGTGGCACGGAGGAGGAGAAAGAGTGCAGCTTTGTCCGCTGGTTTGCAGGCAGAGCTGGGGGTTCTGTCCTCACGAGAGCATCAGGAGATTCCCAATTTTTCGATTTGACATTCGAGGTCCTCTGTCCAGCCGACATCTTTTTAGGTTAGAGTGAGGGGTAAAAAGGGTCTTAGCGGATACTGGATTCTGTTGCTCACATCTAGACATCACTTTAATCTGTCAATTTTGTGTTGGCTCGTTGTTTTTAGGGGGTTTTGGCTAGGTTTGGAGAGGGGTTTCTCCAGTTGCATGCTGGATCCGACATCATTTGCATGCCAACTCAATATCCCTTCACCAGTCTGGGTGCCATCCTCCAGGAAGCAGCCGGGTGCCACTGGACAAAACGGGGAATTCTTAACCATCAATGACAGGTAGTTAACAAAAACGACAGGTGATTACAATAACAAACAGTTAGAACTCCACCCTGGCAGCCACTAGCCCAACCTGTGAACTCTGCAACCTTTTAAAAAAACAGGCAGCTTTTCTACTCATAACAGGTGCTGCTGGGGAAAATATGAGTTGGGCTATATGGGTCCCCGCCGGGACTACACAGGGAGGCTGGGGGGTCCATGCCATGAGTCAGAGTCAATAGCTCCAGGGAGAACAAACAAACAAAGTATGTATACGCTGTCCAAGTGGTCCAAAAACTCCTGTGGGAATCAAATGAACAGATGAATCAAGCAATGTTACTGTGTTGGAGGTTGATATGTTCAGTCCTATGCTCCCTGGTGTGGCTGGTCATATGTCAGTGACGGTGGTCTGGCCAGGGCTGTCTGGGGTCCAGCGAAGGCTGCTTGGGGAGACTGGGCTGAGGCTTGCAGTGGTCCCTCCAAGGCATTGGCTGGGACATCTGTGTGATGCCAGTGAGCAGGGTCAGTGTGGGATCTCAGCACATTGTTCCCGATGTCCAGAGATGCCAGGAGAACCCTTGGGGGTCTCGAAAATCCTGGAATGTTGCCAGAAGTGTTTGGTGGCTTGATTTTGATCCATCCACAGAAATAACAAGAGTTTGAGGACAAGAGAATCACTTTAGAGTAAAAGGTGTAAAAGAGACACATTTAGAAGGTGAAATATAGACTTTAAGGTTTTTGGTACAGGGGGGTTATGGAGACAAGATGGAGGAATCAGGGCGTGTCTCGTCCTTCTTCTTTCTTCTTCTTGTCCTCCATCTCCTGTGGTGATGTTGGCACTTGGGGATTGGTTTATGGTGAAGGTGCACTTGCTAACATGGGTGAAAAGCATTGGGAAACAAAGGTAAATATTATGTACGTAGATATTAGTATAAAAAGACATGACCGCCCCGTGGGTGGTCAGAGAGTGCCTGTGACTGCTTGCAGATCAGACCTCTGTTGAGCAGACAGAAAATTCTGTAGATAAGAAATAATAAACAATCTGAAGATCGAAAAGCTGAAGAGTCCAGACTCGTCCTTTGAAACGCGTGCCACCCAAGAACCACACTACCCGTGTCGGGGCAGAGACAGACAGCCGAACCCGACAGGTCAGCACAAAAGACACAGACACCAACTTAAGGAATAAGTGTAATTTAATATAATGCAAAACTGCAAAGAATCACAAAAGGATAAGCTAAGCAATGCACATAATCTTTACTACAAAAGATTGTCTGTAGTGATTAAGAAAGATACACCACTAGTTACCCAAATACTTCACTGTCATCCAGGTCCATACATCAACTGGGGAAGATGTCACATTGAAGGACTGGAGAACGATGCCTGGCAACTGGGAAATCCTGCATGTGCATCCACCTACAGGCATCAAGGCTTCCGACTCCACTGTGAGAGAGTCCAGCTTTATATATTGTTTAATAAACAAGCTACCATAACTTCTAGTGTGGGTACATCTGGTTTCATCCTCCTCTTGGGTTACTCCCAAAGCCTGGCCAGGGCTCAAGGAGGAACCAACAGAGTTGTCTTTCATCATGCACCCCTAAACAAGGCCAGATGTCTGATTTCATGGCCTTATCCTGTTTCTAAATATGGAAAGTTAAATACATGTTTCACTAATGAATGAATACATATATCATATTGCTAATATTACTTTGTTAATGAGCGGATACAAATATAATGTTTGGTTGGAAGGTTCATCTAGAGGTCAACTTTGGCTCTAGGCCTGTTGTTCAGGCCTTAGTACTTCAACATCAAAGGCATATATTCAGTCAGTATACATATTGATTTTCTTTCCTTGGCTCAATTCCAGGGCCCGAGTGAGAACTACCAATTCAGCTTTCTGGGCAGAGGTGTTTCTAGGCAGTGGTTCACTTTCACTCTGCAATAGCTACCACCATGTAATCAGATTTCCACTGTCCATTTAACATGTTACTGCTCCCATCAGAAAAAAGCTCCATCTCTGCCTCGGGGAGCATCTTGTCTCGGATATCTAGCCTACTGGAATATACTTGTTCAATAGCTACCAAAGAGTCATGATGCAGTTCTCCTGCCTCTGAGACCAGAAGCAAAGTGTCTGATTTGAGTGGAGGTTCAAGAGAGGGTCACATTGCCTTGTTCTAACAACACTGCTTGATATTGAGCTAATCAACTTGGGAACATCCAATAATGTCCCTTATTTTCAAGAAGTGAGATTACAGCACAGGGTATGTACACAGTAAGGGTCTGGCCCGATGTCAGTTTTCATGATCCTTCAATAAGGATTACAGCTGAAGCTACTACTCTCAAACAAGCAGGCCATCCTTTACTCACTTCATCCTGTTGTTTGGAGAAGTACCTGCTAGTCTTTTCCAGCTACCTAATTTTTGTGTGAGCCCTCACAATGCCACCTGTTGTCTCTCATGTACATACACTTGGAATGGTTTCTGTAAGTCAGGGATTTCCACTGTGGGGGCATCCATGAACTTTTTCTTGATCTTATCAAAGACTTTTCGGCATTCTGGAGCCCATTCTAATACTGCTTCTGGGCCTTTTGTGGCAGTATATAAAGGTTTAACTATTAAGCCCAAATTTGAAACCATAGCTGACACTATCCAGCTATCCCTAGAAACCCTCGCAACTGTCTCTGAGGTAGAAGCAGCAATCGTACATATTGCTTCTTTCCTGTCAGAACCCAGTGCTCTCTGTCCTTTTGTTATTTCAAAGCCTATACAGTGGACTTTCCCAATCTGAGCCTTCTTTCTGGACACTCAGAATCCTGCCAAGCCTAAAATGTTGAGCAGGGTTATCATCACCTCCAAATATTCTTGCTGAGTGCCTGATCCAATCAGTATGTCATCTACATACTGCAATACTGAAATGGTTTCATACTCACAGTGCCACTGTTCCAGCTCCTTTGCAAGATATTACCAAATATCATAGGACTGTTCTTGAATCCTTGCGGGAGGACAGTCCAACACACCTACGTATTCTGTCCTGTAGTTGGATTTTCCCATTCAAAAGCAAAGGCAAGTTGACTCTGTTCATCCACAGGTATATAAAAGGTGGCATCTTTCAAATTAGTCTCTGGTATTGAGGCAAGAAGGGTATTGGGATTTAGGACTACCAGATGGACATCATCTATCCAGGCATTAATTTCCCATAAATTTTCAGCTAGTCTATATTCTGATGATTTAGGCCTTTTCACTGGGAGGATTGGAGTGTTAAATTCTGATTGGCTTTCCCTTAATAACCTGAACTCTAAGAAAGAGTTTATTGACAGCTCCAATCCTCGTTGAGCCTCCAATTTTATAGGTTATGGTTTTTCCTTACTGGTTGGACTCAGTTTCAGCTCAATATTTAACAGATTCATGATTCCCAATGACCAAACCAATGGTATAACTGCATCTACAACTTCATTGGGTATTTCCTCTTCTGCAGGATTTTCCTTGGTAAGTAGGCAGATCTGCACTTTCAATACATTTTCTAGAGGAATATGCAATTGGACAGAGTAATCAGAAAAAGTAAATTGTGCATTTACCCTGCATGGCAAATCCCATTCAATCAATGGCAAAGAACAGTCTACCATATAGAGAAACTGATTTCTTAATGTTGTGTTTCCACTTGTGAATTCCATTGGTTGTAAACAGTCCGAGGGATTTCCTCCCCGTCGCACCAACATTTACTTTTATTTTGCATAAACGTCCCTTACAGCTGGTAACTACAGAATGAGTTGCTCTAGTATCCACTAGAAAAAACTATTGTTTCATTCCCCAGATTAATTGGAATCAGAGGATCAGCTGGGGAAATAATAAGGGATGGCTCTGGTCCCCTTCAATTCAGCCTAATTTCTGCCATAATTCCTGTCCCTTTTAATTCTCCCTTTTCTACATTTGCGTGTTGGGGCGACTCCTTTTTCCAGTGCCCTTCCTCTCTTGATTTAACCCCAGACAGCAGCATGCAGCTGCTTGTTCCCACCCCCACCAGCAGGATTGAGGAAAGAATTGGAAGTGTAAATGCAGGTTGGTGCCACAATGCGTCCTTATGGATGGGTTTTGTGATGGTTCGTGGATTGATCTCAGGGTGCAAAAAAACAACACAGCACAGGGGGTTTGCAGTGATAATCAAAACAAATGCACCTTTATTGAATGACCACAGCAAAATGCGATAGAGAGATTGGGGGGGGGGGAAATATAGAGAAAGAGAGAGAAAAGAGAGAGAGAAAGAGGGGGATATAGCTACCAAACGTAGAGACAAAGTCCTTTGGTCCAGTCCAGTCAAGGATCCGCCTGTTACGTCGGGGAGATCTCAGAGGTGCAGTTCATCTGGACTCCAATTATACTCTTTTTCGATAGAGGAAGGGGGAATGGATTTTGCAACTGAATCAAAGGTAGTTTATTGTATCTTCGAGGGAAAGAATGGTATTTGGAAAGGGTACACACAGTCTATGTTCTCAGCGGTAGGTGAGAGCCATTGTCTTCGTGGTCCAATGCTCACACCTGCAACATCCATCTTGCTTTGGTCAGCTTGCCTCCCCCCACACACCTCCCCCGGGTTGGGGGTTTCAGTCCCAGTCCTTGGAAAGTATGAGAGGAGGCCTTTTCACATAGGGGTTTCATGTCTCGGTCTTTGATGGAGAGGCTTCTTACATCTCAGTTTGTCTGTCACAGTGGTTGCAAATGAGTGAGAGGGGTCTTCTGTGGGGGAACCACCCAGAACTCAGGAGAAGTCCAGCCAGGCCAAGAGGTGGGACAGCTTCCGAGGCTACTGTTGCAAAAAGGGCACAGTGCCCCCTTCTTCTTCTCATTTGGCTCAGTGTAGCATACAGCAAACAACACCTGTGAAAACAATAACTTAGCAATGCTCTCAGGTCTCGGGGCCTTGTTGGCATGTGACTTTCTCCTTCAGAGCCAGAGATTTTAGACGGGCGGGGGGGGGGGGGGGGTCTTCTCTTCAGTGGTCCCCAAATTATGATCATGAGGCAGATGAGGGATATTTCGGACAGACTCTCACAGTTGGTTACACCCCACATTAGCACTGTCCTTCTGTAACTCAGGACAGTTGGAAAGGACCTTAAAAATCATCTAATTCCAACCCCCCTGACATGGGCAGGGACACCTTCCACTTGAACAGATTGCTCAGAGCACTGTCCCACCTGGCCTTGAACACCTCCAGGGATGGGGCATCCACAACATTGCTGGGCAACCTGTGCCAGTGCCTCACCACCCTCCAAGTAAAACAATTCCCTCTTGTCATGTCACTCCATGCCCTTGTAAAAAGTCCCTCTCCAGGTCTCTTGTAGCCACTTTAGCTACCGAAAAGCTGCTATAAGGTCTCTCCATAGCCTTCTCTTCTCTAGGCTGAACATACCCAATTCTCTCAACTTTTCCTCATAGGAGAGGTGTTCCAGGCATGTAATCATCTTCCTGGCCCTCTTCTGGACTCACTCCAAAAGGTCCATGTCCTTCCTGCGTTTGGGACCCAAGAGCTGGACGCAGTACTTCATGAGGCGTCTCACCAGAGCAGAGTAGATGGGGAGAATCACCTCCCTCTACCTGATGGCCACACTGCTTTTGATGCAGCCCAGGATATGGCTGGTTTCTGGGCTGCAAGCACACATTGCCAGCTCATGTCCAGCCTTTCATCCATGTGGTGATGCATTCCCCCTTCCTCCTTTCTAGGCCGCAGTGTGATCTGAGAAATGCTTGTTAGGCCTTGAAAACAGCACCTGGGCTCAGCTCTTCCTGAGCTTATCAGAAACACTCTTGCTCCCAGGAACTGCTGTCTAACGAGCTCCTGTTTTCCTTATGACCAGCCTTGGAAATTATTTTTCTTGCCCAAATGGCATAACATTCCTATTTTCACACTTCCAAAGAAAGTGCTGACCCAAACTGTGGCTGGAATGAAACACTGTTATGTCTAAAGCCCACTCTCTTGTGACTCTATAAATAGTGGGGCAAAGTGAGACCCTTTGGAGCTCTCCTGGAACTGCAACAGGCTGTGACCAGCAAGCTCCCTTGGCAGGGGGGGACGTCTCTCAGAGCTAGCAAACCCTCAGGTTTGCTATACTTGGAGGATCGGCAAAAAACAACATATCCTGGGCTGATACCTTCACTCCTCAATGCCCAACCCTTCACTGGTCAGGACATGCAAAAGCATCGGAAGTATTTCACTGATGTCTGAGGAGAATTTTTCACAGGTACTTTGCTTGCATTGATTCTTTCTGTCTGGGTGCATAAATATGCACATATGCTATAGCAAATCTGAAATAAATACTGCTTTCTTAGATGTTTAAGTACCTTGGATATATAAGTAAGTTAGGCCTGTAAGTAAGGTTAAGTTATAAACTTACTAAAATGCTGCTAAGTGTTGTTCTTCTGCTGAGTTGCCAAGTATAACTTCAAAGTTATAGCTATAAGTTAGGTTAAATGCTGTTAAGTGTTATTCCTCTGTTAAATTGTTACAGCTGAGCTATAAATTAAGTTAGGTATAAGTGAAGTCTTTTTCCTATATTAAATTGTTAGGCTTAAAGTATAAGTTAAGTACTGTGGTATTTGAGTGCTCTTAAGCTTTTAGGCCATGTTCCTTTTCATCCTTGCCCACACTGTCTTTTGTCACACACACACACACACGCACCCTTAGATAGTTCTCAGTTCATTTTTGTTTTGAATGTCTGGATTTTGTTTGGTTTTGTTGTTGCTTGTTTTCCCTTGTGGTGCCTTAACTGTCCTGTAAGTAGTAGAGTGAATCTTGTCAATGAACTTGTTGTACGTTGACGTTTAATATTAAATCTAACTTTTGCTTATACTGAGACAGAGTAGAAATTTTACAGAGTAGAAATCCATTTCTAATTTAGGTAAAATGTACCTCTTTGAATTAAGTCTGTAGCTTGCAAACATAGCTGTTTGGTCTGACTGCCTGTTCTCGCAAAAAAAAAAAACTATGCTCGAAGAAACTGCTTCAGCCAAAAGACAGAGATAAGAGAAGGGCCCCTTGAACTTTGAGACAGATGGAGAAGCTGCAGGAGACAGGGCAGGGTGACCCAGGAGTTCTTTCTGTACTTTCTAATAAAAAACTAGCTGCAAGAGTAACTAGCTGCAAGTGTAACTAGCTGCAAGTGTAATGTGAAATCAGTTAAATGAATACGTATGAACCTATTGTGAAATTCTATGCATATAGATTAGTAAGGAAAATAGAAAAAGGATCGGGAGTTCTTAGGGGTATGCATATCTTTTAAGGGGAGCGATCCCCACATGTGTCCAGCACTGTAATAAACATACCGACTTTAAAACTTTTACAAAGTTGTGGAGTCTTTTTCTTTCTACAAATCAATACCCTTGCCAGTGATTTTTTAAGTGATCTCAAACACTTGTTCATAATAATCCACCAGCAACCCCAAGTCCTTCTCAGCAGGGCTGCTCTCAATCCATTCATGCCTCAGCCTGTATTGATCCTGGGGATTGCCCCAACCCAGATGCATCACCTTGTACTTGATTTTCTTAAACCTGATGAGGTTCCCATGGGCCTACTTCTCAAGCTTGTACAGGTCCCTCTGGATGGCATCCTGTCCTTCAGATGTGTCAGTTGTACCATTCAGCTTGGTGTCATTCTCCAAACTTGCTGAGGGTGCATTCAATTCCACTGTCATTGATAGAGACATTGAATAGCACTAGTCCCAATATGGACCCCTGAGGGAAACCACTTGTCACTGATGTCCATCAGTGTAACGAAACAGAGTGACACAGACCCCCCACAGGCAGGTGCAAAAGAGAACCTTTATTGTAAAAAAACAGGTCTTTTTAAGCAGTTAGGCCTTTATGAGTTACATACCTTTAAAATACAACAAATATAATCCAACCAACCACCATACACCACGATGTGAACATGTAATGGTTATATAACTTTTTTTTCTACCTCTAATTCAGCTGAGTCATTCCCATAGTCCTTTTCTACCTAGAGAAAGTAACAGGAGTGAGCCATGATTTTACAAGGCCTTAATTTTGTAAGGTTCTACCTATCTGCAACATCTTCCCCTTTCTTTGTTTTTTCTGCAAAGGGTTCATGTACTCTAATGCCAAAACGGTCTGCACCTGTAAAGCCATTATCTTATTAAGACTATTACTGGTCATCTGCTGGACACAGGATAAGATACATGGAATACAGGTCACAGTCAATAGAAACCCATCAAAAACAACCATGCCACTGACAGAGACCTGCAGCATAGGAGAACAAAAAGATGGCATCCAATGTCCACAGGGAGTGGAATTAAATGGCTACTGTTCCAAAGCTCATGTGGCTGGAGTTCAAGGGCTGTGCTGTTTAGGCAGGAGGAAGTCCATTAGCTGGAAATGCTGACTTTGACATTACTGAATGTCCTTCTGGAAGCATGGAACAGGGAACAACCAAAGAAGGTCAGCTGGAACACAATAATATGATGGTGAGTGCAGTGGGACACAAGGCAGTTGGCAGGCTGCCTCCATCTCTTACTATGAACATGACGACAACATTAAAGTAAGACAATACATGTAATAAAACAATAAACTCACACCAAGTAAAAATAAGCAGGGCAATACATGTATTCAGTAGCGCACAAGAGAAAGGATAGTGATTTAGAACGATATATCATCAATTGCCTAAATACTGTACCATCACCCAGAGTCTGCAATAGCTGGCAAGGACCTGGAGATCCATTCCCGGACAAGGTTTCCAAGTTTGCCTTGAAAGGGGGTCCAGCTTTTATAAGCCCAAATCAGCAAGCAAAGTGACCTGATTACATTTTTAGTGCAGAAACACCTGGGTCTGCTGGCTTACTTCAGACCAGCTAGGGCCAGGGCTTGGTGAGAGCCAAGGCCTTAACTGGACTGGTTTCCCTAACATATCCTATAAAAAAGCCTCTATTGATAGCAGTTGGGAAAGTTTCTTAAAATTATACATGTCTTGCAGATAGCTACACAACAGTATGTGAAAGTTTGTAAAGCAGTTGGCTTTGTCCTTTAGCTGAGTAGTCAATGGTACCATGAACAAACTGCAAACAACCCAAAGAAATGCATATGTGTAACATCAAATAATATCTTATGGATACTGCTCATTATAAAAGGTCAGTGAAATCACACTATGGCATTAACAACATATTCAGAATCATTATTACAGCAACAGTAACTGTTCTAAAAAAATGAGATTATATTTCTCCACACATCTATGCATATATGACAATAAAGCAAAATAAAAGCAAGAAAGAAAGCACTAAACAGCTTACAATTAATAATATCCATACTTTGGAATTGCTACTCATTCTTCTGTGCTACCTATGGAAGATAAAGCAGCAAAGATTTTTATGAATAATTATGTTGACCAGTGTAGAACATCTACACCCATGGACTCTTTGACAAAATTAAGGATCTAATAAACCACATCTGCACATATCTTTACACAACCTATTACCTTATATTCTTAAACAGATGCTTACCAATTCCCCATCACAATTGCTTCAGTCGGTTCCATCTTATCTCTACAACAAAAGAACTGTATCTTTCAATTTAAATGAGCATATTTCAACAGAAAATTAACTGCAGTCAAACCTAACGTCACCTAAACATGACAGAAAGTAAACCTAACAGAACCTAAAATTAACATCACCAAAACTGAACAAAAATTAATCTTAATCCAACTTAACAGAACTTAAAATAATAGAACTTAAACTGAACAACACTTAACTTCGCTTAAACTTATCAACACTTAAACTGGACAGAAATTAAACTTAACAGAACTTAACTGAACTTCAAATTAACAGAACCTAAACCTAACATCACTGAAACTTAACAGAACTTAACATCACTTAAACTCCGCAGTATTAATTCAGTCCATTCACCCCCTGATGTATTGGTAAGGAGGTCTTTCACCATTACCTTGGGTTTAGGTATCTGGACATCGCTAGATGATTGTAGTGATAAGAGATGATTCAGAATAACTGTGTTCTAGGACTTTTCCAATACTGTTAGATTATTTAGCGTGTATATGGCTTTAGCTATTCTATCCTGTGGGGTCTCACCACATATACTTCCCTTTTGTTTATTAAGTATACCATTTAAGCACCATGTGCTCTTTCCACTATTGCTTGTCCTGTTGCTAAATGGGGAATACCGGTTTGGTGTGACACACCCCAGATCTGTAGAAATTTCCTAGTTTTCTGTGAGGTGTATGCCAGGCCATTGTCAGTTTTGATAGTGTGAGGGATGCCCAAAGCTGCAAAAGCTGATTGCCAGCATGCAATGGCATCCCGACCTTTTTCTCTTGTGTGCACTGTAGCCCATGTTGCTGATGAAAAGATATCAATTGAGACATGCACATATTTTAAACGGCCAAATTCAGGGATGTGTGTGACATAAGTTTGCCAGATTTGTAAAGCATGCAGTCCACAAGGGTTTATTCCCATCTGCAGTGGTGCAGCGTAGCCTTGGCAGTCTGCACAGGTGCAAACAATATTGCAAGCCTCTGTGTTTGACAGCTGAAATTGCCGTTGTAAGGCTCGAGCGCCTCGGTGGAAAAAAATCATGTGATGCCTTTGCTTCTGCCAGTGTATCTGGTGGTGGTGCCATCCAAGCAGGGCTAGCTAGCATATCTGCTCTGGCATTGCCCTCTGAGATAAAGCCTGGTAAATTTGAGTGACTCCTGATATGTAGGATGTAATATGGGCAAATTCTGGATTGGATGGTGAGGCATAGAGTTTTGAGTAAATTAAATAGTTGTGCATTATTAATTTCCTTTAGTAGTGTTCAGTCTAATCTTTGTATGATGTCAGACACATACGCAGAATCAGTTACAGCATTTAGAGGAGTGTGGGGAAAACGTTGGAAAGCCATAGCTACAGCACGTAGCTCTAATTGAGGTGATCCATTCTCATATCCCTCCAACGTTTGCCACTCACCTTCCTCTTTCCATGTCACAATGGCCTTTCTGATTTTTCCAGAACTATCAGTAAACGCTGTAACAGCTTTTAAGGGTGTTCGGCTGTTCAGGGGTTTTAGAGATAGTGTGGTTTTGCCGCTTAACTTTAGCAGTCTATGGCTTGGTAAGTGGTAAGTGATTTGTCCAGTAAAATTTTGCAAAGCACATTGCAAAGCTGTACAGTTAGCAAGACACCATTCAAACTGCTCGTGTTGTAAGAATAATAATTTGGGAAAGATCTTTGGCATTCAATTGCAGACACCTGTGATGACATTTGATGATTAACGGTGCGGTTAGCTCAGAGACAGTAGGTGCCGTCTTTTTTGGTTGGTGAGGTAAGAATACCCACTCTGGAATGTGCAAAGGGACAAGCCAGTGTGTGTTCCACTGCCCAATAATACCAGTAATATGAGAATTAACAATGAAAATGAATACAGTGATATACACCTCTGGGCATATTCAGTGGGCTTGTCTGTTTGTGACAGCTTGCTCTACTGTTTGGAGAGCAGCTTTTGCCACTGGGCTTAATTTTCTGGGGGAAGTCAAGTCAGGAGCCCCTCTCAGGAGGTCGAATAAGGGTGCTAATTGTGAATTGGTTATCCCTAGATATGATCTGACTCAGTTGATAGTACCCAAAAGTTTCTATGCATCATTTAAAGTTTCAATTTTGGTCAAAAATTGAATTGCTTGTGGCTGTATTGTTTGGTTCATTATTTTGAGTCCCAAATATTTCCAGGGAGCTTGCTTTTGCACCTTCTCTGGTGCTACCTGCAGCCCAAATTATTTTAATGCTTGCAGCAGGTTTGGCTGAATCTGCAAAAGTTCCTTTTTTTTGGGTTGCAATCAAAATGTCATCCATGTAGTGATAACAGTACACCCCTGGAAACTGTTCTCTCACAGATGAGAGTGCCTGTGCAATGTACGATTTACAGATTGTGGTACTGTTTCACATCCCTTGCAGAAGAACACGCCATTGATAGCACTAGTGCAGTGTTATTGATGGAAGGCACTGTAAAAGCAAACTTTGGGGTATCATCTGGGTGCAGTGGAATAGTGAAAAAACAATCCTTCAGGTCCACTATCAGGATGTCCCAGGAGGCAGGTATCATTGTGGGAGAAGGCATAGCAGCTTGCAAGGCCCCCATGCCTGTCACTTTTGCACTGAGAATGACACAGGAACAGGTGAGAGGCAGTATTGTAGAAAGAGCAAAAGAAGGTTTTATTCAAGAGAACTGCACGGTTTATATAGAGTAATACAATACATTCTATTTGATTGGCTAGTTAACAAAAACACCTTCCTCATACACCATCCTTGAGAAGAACAGAAAGACGAAGTAGAAAAACACCACCTGCAGATTGTTTATACTAACAAGTTATCACATCTTTACAACTCCCTGAAAGTTCTTACAAGCTGCTGTGAGAAACGCTTGCCGTTTCTCTCTCTCTGTCCCATGGCATCCACACATGCCCTCCATGACTGAACTGATCTTTCTTAGGTCATGGAGCAACCTCCATTGACCAGATTTATTTTACAACAAATACAGGGGTGTTCCAGGGACTCATAGATGGCTCTAAGTGTCCTTGAGCTAGTTGTTCTTGTACTAATGATTTTAGGGCATCTAGCTTTTCTTTCTTGTGAGTCCACTGTAGTACACACACAGGCTGAGCTGTAAGCCATTTCAGATCTGGTGTGGGCCACCTTACACCCTTTAACACAGTGGCCCCTGTTAAAAATCTGTCCCTACCCAAACTCCCCGGGCAGATAAAACATCCCTCCCCCACAGGTTAAGAGGTGCAGCAGTGATGTATGGCCATATTGTAGCTGTTTGGCCCTCAGGATTTTTGATTAGCACAGGATTGCTGCTCAAGCAGCTCTGTGTGGTCCCTCCAAGGCCAGCAACAGCAGATCCCACAGGTGTAGTAGGCCATGATGAAGGCCATATGTTGGCAGAGATGATGGTGACATCTGCCTCTTTGTCAATCATCCCACTGACCTTTATCTGCAAAGACTGTGCCTTAGGCATCACAACAGTACAATCCATGTTAGGTCATTGATCTCCCACAACCTGAGTCCAGTTCGCCTGGGGCTGTCCTGTTGATCCGAAGCCTATGTCTCCTTGCTCCATAGAATCTGCTTTGACAGAAGACAGAAGACTTAAAAGGAATAAGTTGTGTGATGCGATTCTGGTTTTAGCAGGGATAGTTACGGATGGAGCAGGGGTTGATACCATGGCTTGTATTTGTCCTGTAAAATCGGCATCTATGACACTGGGGTGCACATCGATGCCTTGTAGCATGGCACTGGATCTCCCTATAAGAAGAGCACTCTGTCCTTTCCCTATGGGCTCCTGGGCCTCAAGAGGGACTTCATGTACCTGTAATGAGTTTATGGTTATTGGGATTGAGGTGGATACATCCATTCTAGTTGTCCCTCTTGTCCTGGCTGTGAGTTGGTCACACAGGCTTGTACTGGAGGGTGGTAAAATGCTTGTGTCGTCACATGTTTCCCTGGTCCTTGAGAGATTGACCATTAACAGGAAATTTGGATCAGCATTCTTTTGTTGCAT
This sequence comes from Molothrus ater, assembly GCF_012460135.2. NCBI lineage: Eukaryota > Metazoa > Chordata > Aves > Passeriformes > Icteridae > Molothrus > Molothrus ater. The sequence goes on along the minus strand of NC_050510.2, from coordinate 1,717,248 downwards.
GTCCTAATCTCCCACATCCGTGACAGTTTGCATTCATACCCAGTAAGGGCCTGAATGAGAGATGTGGGACTCCAGGCGGCCCTTCAAAATGCAGTTTATTGTATCCAAGATGTTACAGCAGTCCAGGATCATGGGTGACAGAGTCTACGCCTACAGTTGTCAGCTCCAGCTGCAGACAAGCCTGAAGACCCTTTCATTTTGGTTACAATGCATTATATACTTTTCTTTGCTGAGCATCTTAATACATAAGAACCAATCTATACCTTTACTTTTACCTATTGCCTATCATAACTACTATAATTACCATATTCATGTTACTATTCTCCAATCACAAAAAGTTAGTATGTGTCGGGGTACCTGTTGCCGCTTCCTTGACTTCTGGGTCTCAGGCTGGGCCCTCCCAGGGGGGTCCCCTGTCGGGGGAGACCCTCCTGGAGTGGTTTTGTGTCAGGAAAGAGAGATGTACTGGGTTTTTTCAGTCTTCAGGTTCGTGTTTATTATTATCTTATCTAAAGTTTTGCATGCTGTCCACGCCAGGCTCAGAGCACTGAAAAAGCACTGGAAAAATGGCTAACAATCTCTTGTTACAAGGTCTTTTAAGACTAAACTATCCAATTAAAAACTAACACCTAGATTATTTCCCCTTTTAACCCAATACCTGATCCCTAAAAGCCTGCAATACGGATTTTTCCACCCAATTACAAAATGCCACCCAAACTCAAAGAGAAGGAGGAAGAAGAAGCATGAAGAAGAAACCCAGGAAGACACCCTGTGCCCTCCATCTTTCTTCCACCTACAACATACTAAAAATCCCAAAACCTAAATTTCTCACCTAAGTGATACACCTACACTACTCTCTACAATCTACTTCACACTTTAGTGGATTCTAGTGTATCTTGAAGTTTAGGAAACTTTCTCCATGAATGAGGGTCAAAGTCAGTGCTCCCCTGGGGGTCAGGGCACCCCAGAGCAGACAGAGAAATATTCCCGGTGCCCTAGGTTTCCACAGTATGTTACAGTTTAAGCTAGAAGTTGTTTTTCAATTTTCTAGCAATGGAGAATTCTGAGACCTTTTTTCTACTTGCAACATCAGCAGTCTTGTTTGCCTGTGGTATCTTTCTGCTTGTTAAAAACACTTTTTGCTTATGGTCAGCTTATCCTTTGCTCTAAGTCATAAAACCTCTTTCCATCTCGACATAACCTTTGCCTTAGTTGTCCAGCAAGACTGGTTCAGCAATTCTTTTATTCTATATCAAAACTTGCATTCATTTCTATTTCTTCTTCAGATTCTACATTCAAAAATCTTTCTGCCAAGCATACATATCTGTGAGACTTTCTTGTCAAACTTTCATCCTTCCCAACAATACCCCTCTGTCCTTGAAGTGTCCCCTGTGGTATGGACTGGTGTGGACAGTTTGCTTTCACATGGCCTTGTTGTCCACATTTGTAGCACTGGGGAATTTGTTTAACAGCAACTGTAATAGTACTAGCTAACATATCCATGTTATGAGATCCAGTCCCAACCTTAGCACATGCATTTATCATATCCTCTAGGGAGGGATTCTCTTTAGGTAAGGCATCTATAATCTTTCTACAGTCTACATTTGCATTATCTTGTGCTAGCTGCAGTATTAATTGGGTCCTTGCTTTGCTGATTGATATCTGTTTTTCCATAGCATCTTGCAAATGTTCTATGAACTGCATATATAATTTGTCTGGTTTTTGACTCATACTTAAATAACTTTGGGTAGGTACAGACATATTTGTGATTTTTGTTAGAGCTTGCATTGCCTAATCCTTTGCTTGGGCTAGAATAAAGGGGTTCAAATGTGCTTGGGTTTGTGGGTCTTCAATGGTGAGCAGTCCCGTAAGTTGAGAGATCCCTGCCCCAAAACATGGGTCCTGCTGTGAAGCTCTTGAGTTTAGCAGTCCCTGATCTTCTGCATAAAATTTCCAGCTCGATGCAAACGCCATATATTGTACTGGAGTACAGAGTAATTTTGCAATCTGCTTCATATCATAATTCACTAGCAGTTATAAATCAAAGCATATTTACAACAGCAGGCGACCCTAGCCCATGTTTAGCAGCTAGTTTGCGTAGCTCTGAAAGGATTTGCCAAATAAAGGGTACGTATTTGTCAGGGGTTGTCCCATTACCTCGTACGACTGGGAATGCTGCAATTTTTCCCATACCCTGCTGCCAGTTCTTTGATGATGGTGAACACACAGGTATAGAAATTGGTTCAGCCCCCTCTATATCTCCACATTCTATCGCCTTTTGTTTTACCTCCATTCAGAAGATTACTGGGTCTCAGGTGGGAATGTTTTCTGCTTGGAACATCGAAGAGGCTTGAGCTGGTGTCATCAGGGTTGCAGGGGCTTCCTCAGCTGGTTGAAACCTTGGCTGCAGATGCCATGGTGTTGCGGCAGTGGCAGGTGCAGGGCTGGGGCCAGAGCTGGGAGCAGGGCTCTGTGTCATAGTGCTGAGGTTTCCTAGTTCCAGTGTATTTCCAGGAGTGATGTAGTGGCAACATCCGGGCATTTGTAGTGACGTCATCTTGGGTTCCACCCCCGTGTTGCAGTGGCAGGCAGGCGTGGCCAGCGGAGGAGGGGCCGTGGGCGCAATTTGTAGGCTGAGCCAACCAGCTCTGGGCAGGGGCGGTCTGGGCATTTCCATGGTGATGAGGGGCGTGCGTGGCTCCAACGGTGGGGGAGGCGGTCTCAGGAGCAGCATGAGACTGAGTCATGGTCACAGGCTGCCCCCCCAAAGTGGCGGTGTGGTACAAGCCCCTGCAGCAGCTCTGTGGGGCAGGCATGGGATAGCATCTGCGAGGTGCCGGCACCAGACCCTCTGGTGTTGCCAGGACCCCCCTGCTCCCCTCCATCCAGCTACGTGCAGGGGCCCCACCATACAGGGGGGCTGCGGGGGACAGCTCTCTCGGGAACAGTGCTGGTGCCAGGGGTGCATTTAAGGCAGTTCGGCCACGGGGAATGGCATGGCTACACGCAGCAGCCATTTCGTCCGGCCATGTGTTTTTAAGTCTTTAACTGCTGGGACTAAATTCCCTTTGTGGCAAGCAGCTTCAGTGAACTGATGGGTGCCCCACTTGACTCCTGTGACAGGACCTTTCACCCCTGATACAGCAGAAGCTTTTCTGCTTCCTGCCACATGGCTCACTAAGGCCTAATGGTTTGTCTTGTAATTAATTATCTCGTCTGAAAACAACCTTAGCCAGCAATAAACATCCTGCCTTGAATGCATGGGAAAGGATAAGCAAAAATTGTGACTGACAGACCCAAGCACTTTTACAAACTATAAAAAGACACTATAATTTTAATTAAATCAGAAATGTCTTATACACTCTCTGAGTGTGTGGAGAGCTCCTCGATGCTGAGATGTTGGTAACGAGTTACTTCCCAGGGGATTGAGAGGAAGGAGAGTCCTTGCACACCACTGTAATTTGTTCATAAGTGACACTGGCTCCTAATCGATACTATTTCTTCACTAGCTTTAACATAGGTACCTTTATTATCGTGCACTGTCTTATGAACCTACTAGTAGTGTTTCTTTTGTTTATCCTGTGTAGTAAGTAAATCTGTTAAAGTCTTATGTCTGTTTTCCTTGTGTCTATTCAATAAATAGTTAATGCTGTAATAGACCTGATTGGTCATTATTAAGAACTTGTGAGTGAGAGTAGATTTTGGGGTGCTGGCCACCTCAATAAAGCTGCTGTCTACTGCCAGAAATCTGGGCAAAGGCAGGGACTCATCTAAGGCTCTCCCCTCTCATTTGTAACAACTCCCTACATACCACTCTCATAGTCAGACAAGTTGCCCTCACCGGCTCAGCCCCAGGTTTCCCATAGCAGAGCCTCAGACCTTTGGTTCCTTTAAGTAATTTAATCATGGTGCAGCAACAAAAAAACAGCTTGAGTTGGTGCCTCTGGGGAGGGACCCTGAACAAAAGAGTCCCTGGGCTTTTTAATCTCAGTCTATGCATCCATTCTTCATGCACTCTTTATGTGCCTTATGGTCCAATGGTGATTTTTGATATGGGGACTTCTCGTTGTTGATTGGCTCCTACAGAGTCTCAGGGTGACCAGCCGCCCCTGGCCAACTGGTGCCACTGATATGCTAAGGCCTGAACAGCAGGCCTGAGCCTGAGTTGACTTACAAGATGAATCTTGAACATGATGCTATTAATACCATCAAGGTTCTTTAGTTAAAAAAAGATCATTAAAACATTTATATTAGTTGTTCCTAATGCCAAACCAGCTGTTGTAGAGACATTTGTACAACCTAGTGTAGGATATATCAAGAAATCCAACAGATATCCCTAGAGACTTGTTAGTAGAATATTTTAGGCAAAACCCTCCCAGCCGTGGCCTGGGCTCTGGCCAAGCCTTGGTCTCAACTGGTCTGGAAGTGGGCCATCAGGACCAGATGTTTTCTGCACAAAAAGGTAAACAAGTTATTTAGACTTGTCATTTTGGGCCTATAAAAGCTGGGTCCCCTTTTTTTTGGCTAACTGAAAATCTCACCTACAGGTGGAAGCACTGCGTAGGATTTTCCCAATTGCCAGGCAGGGTTCTCCAGGTCCTCGCTGCAAAACGGGGCTTCCCAGCAATTGCGGACACTGGATGATAGTAAAGTATTTAAGCTATTGTGTGGGAACTCAGCACATCACTCCGGATGTCCAGAGTTACCGAGAGAACCCTTGGGGGTCTCGGAAATCCTGGAATGTTGCCAGGAGTGTTTGGTGGCTTGATTTTGATCCATCCACAGAAGTGACAGCAGTTTGAGGACATGAGAATCACTTTAGAGTGAAGGGTGTAAAAAGGGACACATTTATAGGGTGAAATATAAACTTTAAGGTTTTTGGTACAGGGGGGTTATGGAGACAAGATGGAGGGATCAGGGCGTGTCTCGTCCTTCTTCTTTCTTCTTCTTGTCTTCCATCGTCTGTGGTGATGTTGGCACTTGGGGATTGGTTTATGGTGAAGGTGCACTTGCTAACATGGGTGAAAAGCATTGGGAAATAAAGGTAAATATTATGTACGTAGATATTAGTATAAAAAGACATGACCGCCCCGTGGGTGGTCAGAGTGCCTTTGGCTGCCTTGCAGGTCAGACCTCTGTTGGGCAGACAGAAAATTTTGTAGATAAGAAACAATAAACAATCTGAAGATCGAAAAGCTAAAGAGTCCAGACTCGTCCTTTGAAACGCGTGCCACCCAAGAACCACCCTACCCGTGTCGGGGCAGAGACAGACAGCCGAACCGGACACTATTGGTGATATATTGTCATGGACATATTTTCTGAAAAATACTTTTGCTAGGATTTTTCTCCTGAGAAGCTGAGAGGCCTCAGAAACAAAATGTAAACAATAATTATCTGCTGCTGAGGAATGTGGCAGGTGCATCTTTGATTGGTCTCATGTGGTTGTTTTTATTTAATGGCCAATCACAGTCCAGCTGTCTCGGACTCTCTGGTCAGTCACAAGATTTTATCATTCCATTCCTTTCCTTGCTAGCCTTCTGACGAAATCCTTTCTTCTATTCTTTTAGTATAGTTTTAGTATATAATTTTCTTTTAATATAATATATATCATAAAATAAATCAGCCTTCTGAAACATGGAGTCAAGATTCTCATCTCTTTCCTTGTCCTGGGACCCCTGCGAACACCACCACCATATATCTTTCTCAATTACTATTCTCTCTCTTGTATAGTAATGATTAGATTCATTACCTTGCTTATTTTTACTTGTTGCTAAAGCCATGCAAGTAATAAGCTTATTGTTTTACTAAATGTATCCTTTCACCTCTGTTTTGCCTCAATATTAATAGTAAAAGAAGACCATTCTTCCTATTGGTGTCTGTGTCTGTTCTATTGCCCCCATTGACTGGCAAAACAGCCACAGATATGCTTGCCCTTTGTTAGGAATAAGGTCAGCACTCATTCACAACTGTTGCCTGTGGCTCCAGTGGTTTCCCTCTACTCAGGGCGCACTTTGCAGCTTGCACACCCAGCTACCAGACCTAGGTGGATTCCTCAACAGTAACTTTCCCCATAGCAGCCCTCACAGTGCTGTGCTTTGCATTGGTAGCTGGAAAGGTGTTGAGAACACACCAGTGTTTTGGCTACTGCTGACCAGTGCTCCCATATCATAAATGCAGTCTCTTCAATCCCCCTGCCCCCAAAGACTAGGGATGAGCAAGAAGTTGGGAAGAGATAGAGCCCAAATTAGAGCCCAAATGGAGGTAGTGGAGGGGAGGGAGGGGGGAGAAGGCAAGGAGGGTGGGAATTTGCTATTAAGGTGTCATTATAGAGCATGACACAGCACAAAGTACCACAACTCCATCAGAAGGTTGCAAGAGAGATTTATTATAGCAACATGTTGCTTTTATATTCTTTTAAGATATTTACATTCACTTAACATACACATTCACTGTCCATTGGTTATAGGAAAGAAACAAAGTTCTCAGTGGGTGACCAAGGAGCCATGTCATTTTGTGAGCCAGCTAGAGTCTGTATCTCTTAACTTTCTCTCCTTCATCACGTCTCCATGGTGAAAACCTTGGTGTCTTCCTCAGGAGATATATGAGGCTTTCCTTATCTTCAGGAGGCCTTTGCTGGCTCACAAGAACAGCACAGAATGTCTCTCCTACATTAAGGTGTTTGTCTTCTGAAGCAACTGCTACTTGCACCAAGGCCTTACTTCCCAGGAAGTGTCAGGACATCCGTAATGAACAAAATATTTAAATATTTTTGTTTTCCTTTGTTTACATGTACTGTATTTGCTTTTGCTTTATTAAATTGACGTTATCTCAACCCACAAGCTTTTTCATTTTATTTTCTTCCCCATGTCCTGCTGAGGAGGGGGAGTGATAGAGCAGCTTGGTGGGCACTTGGTGTCCAGCCAAGGTCAACCCACCACAAATCCCAACTTTCTCAGCCTTTCTTCATAGGAGAGATGTTCCAGGCCTCTGATAATTTTTGTGGCACCCCTGTGGACCTGTTCAAACAGGTCCATGTCTTTACTGTGCTGAAGATGTGTTGTGGGTTAGGTTTCTCAGGGAATTTCTTGCCATCTGTTAACTAAAAAAGACACTGGGAGAAGAAGGGGGTGATGACCGGGGGGATGAATAGATGGCGATTGAGTTTACAAGAGAGGCTGATGACCCTGGCAATCCAGTGGAGTCCTTTCCAAGTTTGCGAGTTTGGTCTGGGGGGTGGGCTCTTCCTCTGGAGGTTTTTCAGGACTCGCGGCATAGAATTGCTATGAGAGGTGTTGGGGAGAATTGTGACAGACACAGCTGGCCTGAAGCTGCACAAATAAATTTGGCCATAATAAGAAACCCACTATGGCAAGCCTAGTTTGTTATAGAATAGAAGTAAAACAAGTCCCCGGGTATGGTAAGAATAGGTTGGATTCAAACTCAAACAGGGGACCCCTGCCAACTCCATTCAATCCTGAATGCAGACATATCATTGGCAAGTGAGCTGGGCGGTGCTGAGATCTTGTCGGGTGTTCAAGCTGGGGAATTTTGAACTCCTTATAAAAGGGGGCATCCATATTAAATCATGGCTGTTGTTGCATGACCCTCAGTGTGTTCAGTCATGTGCCTGTCTCCAAACTGTGACCCTAACATAATAAGTGGTGAAACCCGACGTGATTGACACAGCCATCCATGTGAAGAGCAGGGAGACAGAGGGTGGGTGAGTAGAACCCGCCTGCAGTGAAAAAGCTGCCAAAAGAGAGCCATGGAGAGCCATCTGCAGTGAAAAAGCTGCCCGAATCCGGATTCCTTTGTTAATACTCCTGAAAATAGAAGAAAACTGCCACCTAAAATATGGGTGGATGGATCTCGGTGGAACACCCAGTTATGAAGGTATGGACCCTCCTTTTACTGGAATGGGGGGTAGAATATGAAGAGCAGGTTTTGTTAGCCTTGCTGATGTGGACTAAGAACTGAGGGTTGGACACAACCAAAGAAGCCATGCTTGATCTAAATACTTGGGTGCAGACTGGCAGATTTATAATTGAAGCAGCTTCTAAAGGCGATGAAAGGGCCATTAAAGTTATAAAGCCCAGGTAGCTTATCTTGGACTTGTTGAGGCAGATAAAAACCAAGATGCATGGCAAGGACTGGGTGCCTGACAAGGCAGCAGGAGGCAAGGGCACTAGGTCAGACATTGGGGAGAAGTGGGCGGACAAAACGGCTGCACCACCTCCGCATTGCACTGAGCTGAATGGGCACCCTGTGGCAGCACCGTGCCTTGCCATGCTGGATTGCACAATCCTGGCAGGCAGCAGAGACTCACCATGAGATGATGCTGTGACGGCGGGAGGAGCCACGGTGGCTGGCGGTGCTGTGGCCGGACCAGACTGCCCCACCATGTCGGGCGGGCACCCTGCAGCCACACACTGAGCATGCCTGTGTGGTTACCCAAGCCGCTAGTGCCAGGGCTGTCCTCGAGTTGCCACGGAAATGCTTGGACTGCCTCTCCCTGAAGCTGATTTGCTTGGCTCCGAAGCCATGCCTACGGTCCCACCTTCATTGGCCACGCCCACTTGCCGCTGCAATTAGTGGGCAGGCCCCGAGGATACATCACTGCGGATGCCCAGATGCCAAGGCAATGTCACACCTGGAAATGCACCAAACCCAGGAAGTAGCAGCGGCGCACTACTGGACCCTGCTCCCACTGCCACTACAGCCCAACTGTGCCTGCAGCTGAGGCTTGAACAGCTCGAAGGACCCATATCACTGATGGATACACAAGACCCCCACAGAGGGAACCCGAGTCACCATCCTACTGCCAGCCCCGGAGAGGAAGCCCTTGCAACACTGCTGGTACCAGCTCCAGCTCCATCACTGTTCCAATCAGATGCCATCCCCACTCATGACCCAGTGATCTTCTAGTGGGAGGTAAAACGAATGGCGATTGCAAGTTGGGATATAGAAGGGGCTGAACTAATTTCTGTGCCCATGTCTTTGCTATCATCAGAGGGGGGCTGCCGGGGAGCAGGACAATTGCAGCATTCCCAGTTCTGCAAAGTAATGGGAGTACATCTGATAAACATGTCCCTTTTAACTGGCAAATCCTCTCTGAGCTATGCCAATTAGCTGCTAAGCATGGACTGGGATCTCCCACAGTTGCAAATATGCTTTGATTTATAACTGCAAGTGAATTAACTCCTTTTGACATGAAGCAAATCACTAAATTACTCTGTACTCCAGTGCAATATATGATGTTTGAATCAGCCTGGAGGTGTTATGCAGAGGAACAGGGACTGCTAAATTCAGGAGCTTCACAGCAGGACCCATGCTTTGGGGCGGGTATTTCTCAACTCATGGGACTGCCCCCCCCATGGAAAGTCCACAAATGCAAACACGTCTGAATCCCTCAATACTAGCTCAGGCAAAAGACTTAGGAATGTGGGCCCTGATGAAAATTACAAACATGTCTGTGCCAACCCAAAGATACTCAAGTATAAGACAAAGCCCCAATGAATTTTACATGCAGTTCATAGAATGTTTGCAGGATGCTATGGAAAAGCAAATAGCAAACAGCGAAGCAAGGAATCAATTAATACTACAAATAGCATGAGATAATGCAAACGAAGACTGAAGAAAAGTTATAGATTCATTACCCAAAGAGAATCCATCCTTAGAAGACATGATTAATACTTGTGCTAAGGTTGGAACTGGATCATATAACATGGACTTGTTAGCTAATTCTATTACAGCTGCAGTAAGACTGACCCCCATTGATACAGATGTGGACAACAAGGCCACATGAAGGTAAACTGTCCCCAAGGACAGAAGAGTGTAAATACAAGCTGCAAATGATGTGGGAGATCCAGTCATGCAACCAAACTATGCAAGTCCAAAATTCATATTAATGGACAACTTCTCAAAGACCAGGGAAATGGGAGACCAAGCGTGAAAGGGAAACACATGATGATACAAGCATTTTCCCACCCTCCAGTGCAAGCCTGTGCGACCAGCTCACAGGAAGGACAAGAGGGTCAGCTGGAATGGATGTTTCCACCTCAATCTCAATAACTATAAGCTCATTAAAGGTACATAAAGTCCCTCTCAAGGCCCAGAGGCCCATAGGGAAACGACTGAGTGCTCTGCTAATTGGGAGACCCAGCGCCACTTTGCAAGGTATCTTTGTACACCCAGGCGTCATAGACACTGATTTTATAGGACAAATACATGCTAAGGTATCAACCCCTACTCCACTTGTGACTATCCCTGCTAAAATTTGAATTGCTCAATTAATTCCTTTTAAGTCTTCTGTCCCCAAAACAGATTTGAGGGTGTGAGAAGACTGAGGCTTCGGATCAACAGGAGAGCCCCAGGTATATTGGACTCGGGTCATAAGTGATCAAAGACCCAATATGGTTTGTACTGTTACAATGCCTCAGGCAAGGCCCTTGCAGATAAAGGTCAGTGGGATGATTGACATGGGGAAGACGTCACTATCATCTCTGCCAACACTTGGCCTTCATCGTGGCCTACTGCACCTGTGGGACCTGGCATTGCTGGCCTCGGAGGGACCACAAAGAACTTCTTGAGTAGCAAACCTGTGTTGGTTAAAAATACAGAGGGTCAGACAGCCACAATTTGGCCATACATCACTGATGCACCGCTGAACCTGTGGGGGAGGGATGTTCTGTCTACATGGGGAGTCCAGGTGGGGACGGATTTTTAACGGAGGCCACTGTATTAGAGGGCATAAAGTATCCCACAATAGCTCTAAAATGGCTCACTACCCAGCCTGTGTGGGTACCACAGTGGTCCCTTGAAAAGGAAAAACTGGATGCCCTAAGAGTCCTGGTACAAGAACAACTAGCTCAAGGGTACATAGAACCATCTATGAGCCCTTGGAACACCCTGGTATTTGTTACAAAAAAGAAGTCCAGTAAATGGAGGTTGCTTCATGACTTGAGAAAAATCAATGCTGTCATGGAAAGCATGGGTGCCTTGCAACCTGGTATGCCATCTCCTACCATGATACCTGCCACCTGGGATATTCTGATTTTGGACTTGAATGATTGTTTTTTCACTATTCTACTCCACCCTGTTGATACCCCAAAGTTTGCTTTTACAGTACCATCCTTTAACAATGCTGCACTAGTCGAACATTATCAATGGAAACTTTTACCGCAGGAGATGAAAAACAGCCCCACAATTTGTCAGTGGTATGTTGCACAGGCACTTTCATCAGTGAGACAACAATTTCCAGGGGCGTACTGTTACCATTACATGGATGATATCTTGATAGCAACCCCAACCAAAAAAGAACTCTCACAGAGTCAGCCAAGCCTGATGCAAACATTAAAAACATTTGGGCTGCAGGTGGCACTGGAAAAGGTGCAGCAGCAACCACCCTGGAAATACCTAAGACTCAAAATAATGGATCAGACCATACAGCTGCAGATGATTCAACTTTCAACCAAAATTCAAACTCTAAATGATGCACAAAAACTTTTGGATACCATAAACTGGCTCAGATCCAATCTAGGATTAACCAACCCACAATTGGCACCCTTATTTAACATCCTAAATAGTGACACTGATCTAAATTCTCCTAGAAAATTAACCCCAGAGGCAAAAGCTGCTCTCGAAATAGTAGAGCAAGCCATAACAAACAGACAAGTCCACCAGATATGCACAGAGGTGTGCATCACCGTATTTATTCTCATCATTAATTTTCACCCTTCTGGTATTGTTGGACAGTGGAATACCCTTTGCACATTCTAGAGCAGATGTTCCTACCTCACCAACCTAAAAAGAGGGCACCTACCATCTTTGAGCTGATTGCACAATTAATTTTCAAATGCCGCCAGAGGTGTTTACAATTGAATGCTAGAGATCCCTCCAAAATTATTATACCTGTGACACAAGAACAATTTGAATGGTGCTTTGCCAATAGCACAGCTTTACAAAGTGTCTTGCAAAATTTTTCAGGACAAATTACTTACCATCTACCAAGCCATAAATTACTGCAGTTAGGTGGGGCCACTGAACTATCCCTAAGACCTCTGAATAGCCACATACCCCTAAAAGGTGTTACAGTATTCACTGATGGTTCTGGGAAAACAGGAAAAGCCATTGCAGCGTGGAAAGAGGAAGGTGGGTGACAAATGTTGGAAGGTTGTGAGAGTGGATCACCTCAGCTGGTGGAGCTACGTGCTGTAGCTATGGCTTTCCAATATTTCCCCATATTCCTCTAAATGTTGTGACTGACTCTGCCTATGTAGCTGATATTACTCAGAGATTGGATCGAACACTATTAAGATAAATTGACAATGCATCACTATTTAACTTACTAAAAACTCTGTGCCATACCATCCAAGCCAGAACTTGCCCTTATTACATCTTACGCATCAGAAATCACACAAATTTACCAGGTTTCATTGTAGAGGGCAACACTCGAGCAAATATGCTAGCTAGCCCTGCTTGGACAGCTCCACAGCCAGATATGCTTGCACAAGCAAAGGCATCACATGATTTTTTCCACCAAGGTGTTTGAGCCCTACAGCAACAATTCTGGCTGTCAAACACAGAGGCTAGTAATATAGTTAACACCTATGCTGACTGCCAAGGCCACACTGCACCACTGCAGATGGGGGCAAAGCTTTGTGGTCTACATGCTTTACAAATCTGGCAAACTGATGTCACACACATCCCTGAATTTGGCCGTCTAGCATATGTGCATATATCAATTGATACCTCTTCATCAGCTATGTGGGCCTCAGTACACACAGGAGAAAAGAGTTGGGATACCATCGCACACTGGTGATCAGCCTTTGCTGCTTTAGGGATCTCCCATACCATCAGAACAGACAATGGCCCTACATACATTTCACAAAATACAAGACAATTCCTACAGATCTGGGATGTGTCATACCACACTGGTATTCCCCACTCAGCAACAGGACAAGCCATCATGGAACATGCACATGGCACTTTAAAACATATACTTGATAAACAGAAAGGGGGAATGTGTGGTGAAACCCCACAGAGTAGAATAGCTAAAGCTATCTATACACTAAACCATTTGACAATATTAGAAAATTCCCAGAATCCAGTCATCTAAAATCACTTCTTATCACTACAATCATCCAGTGATGCCCAGTCACCCAAACCCAAGGTAATGGTGCGAGACCTTATCACCAATAGGTGAGAAGGTCCTTGGGATCTTATTACTTGGGGATGTGGATACGTTTGTGTCTCCACAGATACTGGAATGCATTGGGTACCTTCCAGAAGTGTATGCCATGCACTACGTCCTGCTTGGGACCACAACCAACACATTTCTGATGGCTCCTCAGCAGATGTCATGGAGCTATGTGTGGAGCAGTGATTGAAACAACTTGTGCACCTACTGCATGGAAATCTGGGGCTCTTGAAGTGAAAATTTATTTGGGGATTTTGTTTTATAAATTTTTTCTTCTGTCAGTTGGCTTTTCTGACAGTTCTAAAAGTTGAATGGTTTCTTGTTTGTAGTGTTAAGTTGTAGTTTGTAACTTTTAAGCGGTTAACCTGTGGCATGCTAGCCTGAAAGATTGTGTTCCTGGTAATCTCACCTGACAGCTCCTGGATGTGAGTGTTGCAGCTCCGGTGATACATGGGATGCATCACTGGCTGGGGAGGGGGGCTATATTTGTTGAATTGGGTGGAAAGCCTTATTCGAACTAGTCTCATGCTCTGTCATTCTGTCTAAAAAGGGCCTTTGCAGGAAGATCACAGAGAACACTTTCCATTTATTAAAACAGAAAGGGGGAATTGTCACAGCCACAGCCGGCCTGAAGCTGCACAAATAAATTTGGCCATAATAAGAAACCCAATTTGGCTAACCTAGTTTGTTATAGAATAGAAGTAAAACAAGTCCCCAGGTATGGTAAGAATAGGTTGGATTCAAACTCAAACAGGGGACCCCTGCCAACTCCATTCAATCCTGAATGCAGACATATCATTGGCAAGTGAGCTGGGCGGTGCTGAGATCCTGACCAATCAGTTGTTCAAGCCGGGGAATTTTGAACTCCCTATAAAAGGGGGCATCCATAATAAATCTTGGCTGTTGCTGCATGACCCTCAGTGTGTTCAGTCATGTGCCTGTCTCCAAACTGCGACCCTAACATAATAGGGGCTGGTCCAAGACTTCCTGGGGGTTGGGGGCTGCCTGCTTTCCTTCCATTGTGGCATCAGGGAGAGTGGTCACATGCTGCAGGAGTTATGCATTTGGCTCCAGGACTTTTGCTAAGCTGCAATTCAGACTATGACCAAATCAACCTGTTTTTCCTTGCTTCTGCTGGCTGCTACTTGGGAGTGCTGAGATCAAACACTGCCCATGAGTTTGCAAAAGGAGCAATTTCCTTCCATCCTTACCAGCACCAGCCAGGGGAAGGGTTGCACCCTTTTCTGCCTCTCCAGAGCCCGCCAGCACCCCCTGCTAGCTGCAATCGGACTACTGCACCTTCCCTGCCTTACCTGAGCTGCCAGCACACCCTGCCAGTTGTGGTTGCAACTACATCAAAGGGGAAAATGCTTGATGGGTGGGAAACCTCTGTTATTGTATTGTCGTTTGGTCTGTTCTGTTATAGATATATATTCTAGTAAAGAACTGTTATTTCTTTTCCTACATTTTTTGCCTGGAAGCCCCATAATTTTTTGGAGTTATAATAAATTGGAGGGAGGGATCTTCTTTTCCATTCCAAGAAGGTTCCCACCTTCCTTGGAAGACATTTTCTTTTAAACCGAGACAAGATCCCAGAGCTGGACTCAGTACGCCAGGTGGGGTATCACCAGCACAGTAGAGAGGCAGAATCATCTCCCTTGACCTGCTGGCCATGCTTCTTTTGATGCAGCCCAGGATACAGTTCACTTTCTGGGCTGCAAGTGTACATTGTTATCTGAATATGAGCCAGCAGTGTGCCTAGGTGGCCAAGAAGGCCAATGGCATCCTGGCTTGTATCAGAATTAGTGTGGCCATCAGGACCAGGGCAGTGATTGTCCCCTGTACTCAGCACTGGTAAGGATGCACCTTGAATCCTGTGTTCAGTTTTGGGCTCCTCACTGCAAGAAGGACATGAAGGTTCTGTAGCATGTCCAGAGAAGGACAACAGAGCTGGGGAAAGGTCTGAAGCACAAGTTATATGAGGAGCAGCTGGGGGAGATCAGGGGGTGTTCAGTCTTGAGAAAAGGAGGCTAAGGGGCAACCTTATCGCTCTCTACAACTACCTGAAAAGAGGTTGTAGCAAGGTGGGATTCAGTCTCTTCTCACAGGTAACAAGTGACAGGACAAGAGGAAATGGCCTCAAGTTGCACCAGGTGTCACGATCCGTCCTTACGAACAGGTGTTGTGATGGTTCGTGGGGCGATCTCAGGGTGCAAAAAATCGACACGGCACAGGGGATTTGCAGTAGTAATCAAACAAGTGCAATTTTATTGAAATAACCACAACAGAAATGCATTGGGGAGGGAACCGGGGAAAAAAGAAGAAAATAAGGGAAAAGAGGGAGGAAGAAGAGGAATGGGTTATAGCTACCAAACGTGGTGCTGCGTTATCCTTCGGGGTTCAGCCAATGGAGTCCACCAGGTCACGTCCGGGGAGATCTCAGAGGCACAGTTCATCTGGACCCCAATTATACTCTTTTTCGTTCGGGGAAGGGGGAATAAGCTTCGCAACCAAAACAAAGGTCTTCAGGGGGGAAGAATAGCGTTTGAAAGGGGTGTACACAAAGTCCAAACTAGGCAGCAGGTGAGAGCCATTGTTTTCGTGGTCCACTGCCTGCACCTGGGACATCCATCTTGCTTTGGGCAGCTTTCCTTCCCGCCCCACTGCACACCTCCCCTGAGTTGAGGGTTTCAGTCCCAGTCTCTGGAAGAAGGTGAGAAGGGGCCTTCTCACATAGGGATTTCATGTCTCGGTCCCTTGATGAAGAGGCTTCTTACATCTCTACTTGTCTGTCACAATGGTCAAGGACAGGCGAGAGGGGTCTTCTCTTGGAGGAGGGACCCCCTCAAAGCTCAAACCAGCCAGGCCGAGAGGTGGGGAGGATTCCAAAGCTATTGTGCAAAAAGGGCAGGATGCCCCTTTGAGCTCAGTGTAGCATACAGCAAACAACACCTGTGGAAACAGTAAGCTAGCAATACCTTCAAGCCTCAGGCACATGACTTTCTCCCCCACTGGTCCAACAAACAGGAGTTTTTAATTTTTCGGTGGTCTCTCTCCATGACAATCGTGAGGCAAATGAAGGATATTTCAGACAGACTCTCACACCAGGGGAGGGCTCAAGTTGTTCCAGGGGAGGTTTAGATTAGATATTAGGAAACATTTATTCACTAAAAGGGTGTTTGGGCATTGGAATAGACTGCCCAGGGAAGTGGTGGAATCACCATCACTGGAAGTATTCAAAAGGCCTCTGTATGTGGCATTTGGGGACATGGTTTAGTGATAAACACGGTGGTGCTTGGTTAACAGTTGGACTCAATCATCTTAGAGGGCATTTCCTGCCTTTGTAATTCAACGATTCTATAGGTAGCTCATGTCCAGTTTTTAATCTACCAGTATTCCCAAGTCCTCTACAGGGCTGCTGTCAATACGTTCATCCTCAAGAAGTCCAGAAAGATTCTGGCTATGCACGTATGTTGTGAACTCAATATTAAATATGGGGTGATGCATCATTTCTAGCCCTTAGGCTTGTTTTTAATTTTTATGACTTTTTACATGTGTCAAACAGCTCCCGTGGAGCCCCTGCAGCTTAAGGCTGCTGCTGCCATTGCTCCCCTAGTGTGTGAGGTACAGGAAGAGAAGTCTGGCCTGGGGAGCCTGGTAGTGCCCTGAGGGAAGGGCACCCGTGAGGGGCCTATTTGTGCTGATGGGTCTGAGGTACAGGGACTGTTGAGGAGGTAAGAGAGCTCCTTATGGGTGGTTATATTGTCCACAAAAATCAGATTCCTTGGCCCGTGTGCAACAAGCCAATAATTATGCACTTGAGAGAGTCTCAGTTTGAAAAGAAAGGTGTCTGCCAAGGAAGGCAGGAGCCTCTCTTGAAATGTGCCCGGTCGACTGTCTGTCTCTGCCCAGACATGCGTAGGGTGGTTCTGGGGCGGCCCGCGCTTCAAAGGACGAGTCTGGACTCTTCAGTTTTTCGGTCTTCAGATTGTTTATTATTTCTTATCTACAGAATTTTCTTTCTGCCCAACAGAGGTCTGACCTGCAAGGCAGCCAAGGGCACTCTGACCACCCACGGGGTGGTCGTGTCTTTTTATACTAAAAACTATGCATATCATATTTACCTTTATTTCCCAATACCTTTCACCCATATTAGCAAGTGCACCTTCACCATGAACCAATCCCCAAGTGCCAACATCACCACAGACGATGGAAGACAAGAAGAAGAAAGAAGAAGGACGAGACACGCCCTGATCCCTCCATCTTGTCTCCATAACCCCCCTGTACCAAGAACCCTAAAATCCGTATTTCACTCTGTAAATATATCTTTCTTGCACCATTGACTCCCAAGTGACTCTCACGTCCTCAAACAGGTGTCACATCCTTAGAAGGATCAAAATCAAGCCACCAGATGCTCCTGGCAACATTCCAGGATTTCCGAGCCCCCCCCCCCCCCCCCAAGGGTTCTCTCGGTAACTCTGGACATCTGGAGTGATGTGCTGAGTTCCCACATCTCCGCCTTCTGTTTGCACCAAGAACACCTCTTTGGCAACTTGACTCATGACATGCCGTACACATAAAAAGATGCATGGAACAATGAGCATGAGGACTAAGAGCACTATTAAAACATAAAACCCTATCTTTAAAAACCCTCTCCATAAAGGAGAAAGATCAAAAAATCCCGCCACGTCATCAATCCATGACCCAGTGACTTCACCAAGTTTCTTTATGCTGTCTTTTATCTTTTGAATACTTTTGTGAATCGACCTAGAATGGTCAGAGAGATTCATGCAGCACATTCCCTCAAATTCTTCACATCCATGTCCATGAGCGAGCAACAGATAATCGATTGCCGCTCTATTTTGAAGAGTTGCCTGTCTTACACTGTCTATGTCTTTTAACATGTCGCTCAATGCAAGAGAGACCGATTGAGCATGTTTGCTCAACCAACAACCCATGTGGTCCAGTTGAGTCAAGGCCACCCCTGACACTGTCTGAGGTGAGAAAATTGCTGTCGCAATTCCCCTTGCCTTGTCCCAAGTGTACACTTCATTGTCGCAATCTGCACTATAATGTTGCAAGGATCTTTTTTCTTTATGTTTTTGCTCTCTCAACAATTTCAAATCTGGTGACAACATTGAAATCTTCCCAATGCTGCATGGACCTCCCTTGGCATTTGCAGGAATGCCGTGCCAAATTCTGTCCCCACAGATTAAAAACAATCCACGTGGCAATTGCACTGGAACTTGGATTGATCCTCTGGCTGTCGTCTTGGTGTGATTGCATCAAGCTGATGCATTTCTGTAAAATTCATGATTTGGAGTGACATCAGTGGTCTTATTTGTCTTTGTCACATCTGGGATTTCAAATTTCATGCATAGTTCCATTGTCGTGGACCTGAAAATTTCCAATTCCTGCGGTTCGGTAGAAGCCACAGGTAAAAGATGTGTCCAAGCACACCATTCATTCACAGGATCTTTAATGACCTGAGAAATCTCAACTGGAGAGTGTCCTGGAATTGGCCATTCGTCCACTGGCAACCCAACCATGCATGCTGAGAATGGTTTCCCTGGTCTTGAATGTGTCAGGCAGATACATTCTAAATTCACTGCTTGGGCTAAAGTCTCCCAAACATTTTGTTTTGGCTGATCAATAGGTAGATTCGCCCCATTGCTTAAAGCAACAGATG
Source organism: Molothrus ater (assembly GCF_012460135.2). Taxonomy (NCBI): domain Eukaryota; kingdom Metazoa; phylum Chordata; class Aves; order Passeriformes; family Icteridae; genus Molothrus; species Molothrus ater. The sequence goes on along the minus strand of NC_050510.2, from coordinate 1,698,361 downwards.
AAAGAATGAGGCACATGAGCATTATGAAGCTCATGACTTCACCCTTATGAAAAAGCATTGCCATGTTTTCATTCAAAGCCCCAAAGAAAAACCCCCAAAGTCTTTATTCTTTTTGTTTCTTCTCTGAGTTGTTGTTCACAACTTGAGCCTCCTCTTCTGTTTGTGTGCTCGTTTCTCTGCTTTTGGGATCAGTGTTCTCTTGCTCTCTTGTCCGAAATGGCTTCACGTGTTGTGCCGACACCCACTTCGGTCCTCGCCCTGTGGAAACATAAGCGAAACCCTTGCCCCAAGTGATTAGTTTGAAAGGACCCTCTATTTGTCCTGTCTCTGGGTTTCTGATCAAAACCAAAGGATTCTCCCTTAGTTTTGCCTGAGAGCTGTTTGAAAAATGTCTCACGATTGGTGGATTGGGTTCTGAAGACGAGCTGTTAAGAAAATTCAACACATACAATGCTTTGTTTAACTTCATGTGTGGTGTCACCTCTGGCTCCCCCCTTTTTTGCCTATCCAAAAGGGATTTCAGGGTATGATGTGTTCTTTCAATGATTGCCTGACCTGTGGGTGAATGTGGAATACCAAATGTATGTTTGACACCCCATCTTTTCAGGAATCTGTCAAGCACTCTGCCTGTATATGTTGGGCCATTGTCTGTTTTTATTTCTTGAGGTACACCTAATGATGCAAATGCTTGCAGAAAATGTTGACAAGTGTGTTCTGTTGTTTCCCCTGCATGTGCTAAAGCAAAGACTGCTCCAGAAAATGTATCTACTGAAACATGAACATTTTTGAGCTTCCCAAATGATGGATATTTTGTGACATCAGCTTGCCACAGTTGAAGACTTTGCAGTCCTCGTGGGTTGACTGCTCCTGTGGAAGCAGGTGGCTGCACAAGCTGACAATCTGGACAAGCACTAATGATTTCCCTTGCCTGAGTTTTTGTGGGACAAAAGGATTCCATCAGCGCCTGTGCATTCTGATGAAAAAATGCATGACTCAGTCTTGCCTGCTCAAAAATGTCCGGAAGTGTTTGTGAAATGGGCATTGTCAACCTGTCTGCCTGAGCATTCATTCCCTTCCGCTAGAAATCCTGGAAGTGTTGTGTGCACTCTAATGTGAGTGATAAAATATTCTTGTTCCCTGCTTTCTAGCAATGTTTTCATGCTTGCCAGATATGAATATAAAACTTCGCTGCTGACTTCTTTCAAGAGCGAACCTTCCAATTGTCTGACCACACCCGCAACATATGCGGAATCCGTGACCAAATTGAGAGGTTGTTGGAACAACTGAAATGCTCGGACAACAGCTGCCAACTCCACAATTTGTGGAGAGCCTTGAACCGTCTTCAAGTCTGAGTCCCATTCCCCTGTCGTTGAGTTCATCCACGTGATCACTGACTTGTGTGTCTTCCCTGAGCCATCAGTGAACACTGTGATCCCGTCCAGAGGTTCTTCACTTATTCTTGGCTTTGCTCTGTAACATATCTGTGACTGCACATTTTGTGCTGCAGAAAATTGATTGTGCAGGTTCCTGGAAAGGCTAACAATGCGATTAACAAATCTTTCGATTTTTGCATCGCCCAATCCAAATAATCTTTCTTCAAAGGTAAATGAATCATTGAGAATTCTCGTCCTGCTATTGTCAGCAACCTTGATCTCGCCTTTATGATGATCTGTGCTGCCATCTCCAGATCTGTGAGAATTGTTTTTGGAGGCCTGTGTGGTAAGAAAATCCACTCTATGATTATCAAAGAATCTCTTTGAGATGAATCCCATTGGAAGATCAAACCATGGAATTGCGTTTTCTTTCCCAGCACTGCCAACTGAAAAGGCAACGATTCAACGAATCGATGTGCTTGTCTTTTCTGAATAGCATCCGTAACTTTCTCCAATTCTTTCTTTGCTTCCCATGTGAGTGTCCTGGGAGATCGAATATCTGTGTCTCCTCTCAAGAGATCGAGCAACGCTGGAATGTAGCTGTTCATGATTCCCAAAATCGATCTCATCCAGTTGATCTCTCCTAGAAGTAGTTGTAAATCATGCAGATTGTTGACTTTTGTGCTCATCTCCATTTTCTGAGGTCTTATCATTTTCTCTGAGATCTTCCACCCTAGATATTTCCAAGGCGCGACCTCCTGAATCTTTGAAACACTGATTTCCAGACCTGCTTTTTTCACTTCTGCAATCACACAGTCACGAGCCTTTTGCAGCTCTTGTTGTGTTGATGCCGCAATGAGCAAATCATCCATGTAATGAATGATTTTCACTTTTGGAAATTTCTTCCGCGCTGGTGACAAAGCTTGTGCCACGGACCCTTGGCAGATTGTCGGCGAGTTCTTGAGACCCTGAGGAAGAATCACCCAATGGTACCGCTGCAGAGGTGTTTCCTTGTTAATACTTGGAACTGAAAAGGCAAGCCTTGGAGCATCATCTGGATGAAGCGGAATACTGAAAAAACAGTCCTTGAGGTCAATGACCACAAGCGGCCAATCTCTGGGAATCATTGAAACAGATGGAAGACCCAGCTGAAGCGGTCCCATGTCTTCGAGAACTTCGTTGATCTTCCTGAGATCGTGCAACAGCCTCCATTTGCCTGACAGCTTCTTTTTGATGACGAACACTGGAGAGTTCCAAGGGCTGTTTGTTGGCTTGATGTGTCCCTTCTGCAATTGTTCTTGGACCAGGTTTTTCAGTGCACTCAACTTTTTTCGCTCCAGGGGCCACTGATCCACCCAAACTGGATCATCTGTTTTCCAAGTCAACTTCAGTGTGGCGAGTGCTGCAGTGACCCCGACTAAAAATCCACCTCGATCTTCGTGCCCCATTGTGCCAAGAGATCTCTCCCCCATACTGTGATTGGCTTTTGCACAACAAAAGGATGAATGATTGCCGTCTTGTTTCCTGGTCCCGTGACAACGATGGCATTCTCACTCTGCAGACACAGAGAAACTCCCCCTATGCCTGAGAGAGATCCCAAGGGGGCAATCAAGCTCCAATTGCGAGGCCAAAAGATGTAAGATATTACTGTGACATCCCTCCGGTGTCGAGCATGCCTCTGACCGCTATTTTTCTGTCTCCACAAGTCAATTGACAAGTGAGTGTGGGTCGGTCTCGACCTATGTGCTTTATCCATGTAGTGTGTATTTCAACATGCTCCTTCAAAGGAAGCCCTTCTTCATCGAAGATTGACATGACTTCTTCCATGGCGTGTGGTGGCAAGGCGAAAGCTCTCGCGATCTGAGTGTTTTCTGCCACGGTCAACGGTGGATGAAGAGCTTTTGCTAGAACTGTCAACTCCGTATTTTTGTCCGCTGAAACAACTGTTGGATAAACAATGAGTCCAAGGATGCTGCTTTTATCTTGTCCTACTATTAGAAAATCGTCTCTTATATGAATCTCCGCGGATACCTGTTGGAATCTCCCCATGACTTTCATCCAGAAAGCATACTAATTTTGAGGCTGCCAGTGTGCACTGTGCTCCTGGTGGAAGGAGGTCTGGGTCGCTGAGGAATCAGCTGAAGATTTTGCTGAGGGTGTCTGCTTGATGTTCTCCAATGACTGTCCCGTTTGCTGTGGTGTCACCGCCATCACTTGTGTCACCGTACGCTGACGGTTTGTGGGCACGCTCCTTTTCCTGTTTCCCGGATACGGTAAAGGATTCCCTTCCACATCCGTCTGAGAATAACATTCTTTCACAGAGTGTCTTCCTCTTCCGCATCGTGCACAAAGTGGCTTTGCAGGTTTTTGTGTCTGCACTTGTGCGTGCGCTTGTGGACAATTCTTCTTCATGTGCCCAAACGCTCCACACTTGTAGCATTGTCCTCGTGACGGATTGTTCTTTTTCTGGATGGTTGCAAGAACTTTACTCTGCTGTTGAAGTACTTCTTCCAGCATTTTTTCCAACACCTTGTCTTCTGACTCTTTTTCCGAGTGTCTTTTTATCTGTTCTTCCCATTCTCCTCTCAGCTCATCCCTCACGATCGACGCAACATGCTGAGGTGTTCCCACCTTGCTGCATGCCTCCACCAGCTCTGCCAAGGATGGCCATCCTGGCATTGCACTGATGACCCGTTGACAATCCGGGTTGGCATTGCCGAAGGCTAGACTTTCCATGAGAGGTCTCTTCACTGCCTCATCAGTCACTTGTCAGTCCACAGCTTGCGAGAGTCGATCTATGAATGATGAGAATGGTTCTGTGGGACCTTGCCTGATGCATGAGAATGGGATGTCTGGAACTCCCACTGGAGCAATCTGCAAGATCGCTCTGCATGCTACTTCTTTGATGTCATTCAACACTCGTCGTGGAAGTCGTGCTGCTTGCTCTGCTGGATTGTCATGTGGAGGATCTCCTGCCAACTGTGCCTCTGTGAGATTTGCGTTTGGCCCAGCTTGATAGCTGGTTCTCAACTCTGTGAGATACCTTCGCCATCTTCTTTCCCAGATGAGACTCTGTGTGTCTGTGAGAATCATTGACACAAGGCTTCGGATATCATATGGTGTGAGGTCATACATATTGAATGTCCCCCTCAGGAGTTGTTTGAAGAATTGTGAATTCAGCCCATTATTCTGAATGGCCTTTGCTAAGTCTTTGACTACTTCATGACCCAACATTTCCCACCTCGGATTTTGACCTTGTGCATCATATGTCACTGGCATTATTATATCTCCTGATCCTTTAAACAAATCCTTTACTTTTGCCAACATTTTTCTAATTTTTTTCCAGTTCGTTGTTTCCACTGGCTGTTCTTCCTCCTCTGAAAACCCCATGTAGTTGCATGCACAGTGGAATCGTGGAGGTCCTTGGTGATTCTTTGTTCCACATTCTTTGTTTTGAGGTTTTTGGTCTCGCTCCCAAATCTGAAAAAGAAACTTGAGGTTCTCGTGATTGTGTTCTTCTTGCTGTATCAAAAGAATGCAGAAGGCTTTTTGCTGCTTCTGCTGCTGAAAACATCCATGCCGGAATTCCTTCTGATGCTGTGATTCGTATCATGTCTTCTCCTTGTGATTGCGCTCCATCTGAATTGTCTTCAACTTCGTGAGATCCCGAAGTTGACGAAGGATTGTCCATTTGTTGTTTTGTTGTTGTTGTTTTCTTCGATGTAGTTTTCTTTTTATACGTTGTTGAAAAAAATCGCTGCATTGTTGCAGTCTCGCCAGCAGGTGGCGTTGTGGAGCTGTCGAACAGGCCTGGCATGTCCTGCACTGCGGTCATCCCCCCATGAGGTGGCACGAACTCGATCGACTCCTGTTCAACAGACTGCAATGCTTGCGATCGTGTTTGAGACCGAGTCTGCATGGCTGTTGACTGAGCTGACAGTGGAGGTTGAATACGTGAATGTCTCCCTTGGTTGGAAGAGGTTTGGACCACAGGGATTCAAACCGAAGGCATTGGGATCGGAGAGGGGGTGGAGCCCCGGGATGTTGAACCCTGAGCATGGCCCCTCCTCCTCTCCCGAGACATCACAGGGGATCGGACCCGCCTCCGACCGCGCTCTGCCTGCACTTTTTGCGCGCGCACGCACGCCCTCGGGAACGCCTCCTGCCTCCCCTGAACTAACGTCACTGTCTCTGTCCTGCTCCGCCTCTGAAGTCTCCTCCCTAGGATCCGTTCCTGACCCTCTCTCCTCCTCCTCTGACGCTGTATCCAAACCCCCTGCTGGAGCGTGCAGCCCTCCCCCTGGCGGTACTCCCATTCGCGCCGCGATTCGGGATGATCTCCACATCCCAACTTCTGGGTTTGACATCATCACCGCGCGTTCCTCGCGTCTCCCTACGGTAGCCGGCTGGAGCCCTGCAGCTGCCCCATGCTCACTGCCCGTGTTTGACGCTGCCGCATCGGTTTGAGAGCCCTCCCCGGATGTCCCGCGAGCCTTGCCCTTTGCGTGCACTTTTGGCACTGCGCCAGCCGAGATTGCTGCTGCCCTCGGTGCTGCACTCGCAAAAGCCACACCAGAACCCGTGTCCCCCATTGCCTCCGTGCCTCTCCCACCAGCTAGCGTCCTAAGGAGCAACCCGTCTCCTCGATCTCGCAGCGAGAAAACCTTAACTCGTCTGGGATTGGAATGGTGTCGTCTGTGCCTGAGTCGGAGCCTGAAGCCCCTGTACTCTCTGGGGTCTCAGGACGTTTTGGAGGTCCCTTGGGTTTTCGGGATGGTGGGACTGAAGGCAATGACATTTCTCCCTGCTCCCCTTCCTCGGGAGCTGTTTCCCCCGGGCCAATTGGGATCAGAGCCAATCTCCGTTTCGAGACTTGCTCTCCTCCCTCTGCCCCGGTGGGATTTATAGCAAGTTGTTGCCTGGCCAATCCCCTAGACTGAGCTGAGGTCGCTTCTAACATAATTCTTGCAGAAGACAGCAGTTTCAAGGCCGTCTTATCATCCTTCGTAGCTAAGAGATAGAGGTGCCTATTAATTTCCTGCCAAAAACCCACTTCAAACAACAGATGCGCCTCTGAGTACGGGTAATTACACTGCACCCATACCAACAGATCTTTAAGCTTTTTCTTTGGGATCCCTATAGTATGTGTGTCTGCCACGCTTTGTAAGTCAGACAAAATCTCTAATTGTTCCTGGGAGAGTACACCCCCCATGGTCTTATATTTTGACCTTCTCACTGAATTTGTCATCAGAGCAGTCCAAAGGCTCCTGGTCACCGGCCCGCAGGTCACAGGAGATGGATTCAGAGGTGCCTTTCTGATTCCGATCTGGGCTGTTCTGCTACGAACCTTCTTCGGCAGAAGTGGAGTGCGATGTTCTCAGTGGCTGCTGCTTCTTCAGACTCCTCTGGCTGCTTTCCCAAGGAGTTATCAGCGCTCTCCTGGGAACAAGTCCAGCTCGGGAGCTGCCCACTCGGAGCTTCGAGGTTGCCCCTCTGCGAGAGGTGCACACCAGAGCCCACCGGGGCTCAGCGGGTGCCCGCCGGGTGCCCACCCAGGGACACCAGGTGTCCAGTCGACTGTCTGTCTCTGCCCAGACACGCGTAGGGTGGTTCTGGGGCGGCCCGCGCTTCAAAGGACGAGTCTGGACTCTTCAGTTTTTCAGTCTTCAGATTGTTTATTATTTCTTATCTACAGAATTTTCTTTCTGCCCAACAGAGGTCTGACCTGCAAGGCAGCCAAGGGCACTCTGACCACCCACGGGGTGGTCGTGTCTTTTTATACTAAAAACTACGTATATCATATTTAACTTTATTTCCCAATACCTTTCACCCATATTAGCAAGTGCACCTTCACCATGAACCAATCCCCAAGTGCCAACATCACCACAGACGATGGAAGACAAGAAGAAGAAAGAAGAAGGACGAGACACGCCCTGATCCCTCCATCTTGTCTCCATAACCCCCCTGTACCAAGAACCCTAAAATCCGTATTTCACTCTGTAAATATATCTTTCTTGCACCATTGACTCCCAAGTGACTCTCACGTCCTCAAACAGGTGTCACATCCTTAGAAGGATCAAAATCAAGCCACCAGATGCTCCTGGCAACATTCCAGGATTTCCGGGCCCCCCCCAAGGGTTCTCTCGGTAACTCTGGACATCTGGAGTGATGTGCTGAGTTCCCACAGAAATGGAAAATGTAAACCCCCTCCCTCCAAATTATTATAATTTTGAAATTAAGGGGTTCTCAGGCAAAGATATGGAAGTAGAAATAACAGTTCTTTTATTAGAAAAAGTAATGATGGAGTAATACAAAACAACACTGACAGAGTCAGAATACAATCTGACAACCTGACACCCCGTTGGTCAGGGTGTTGGTAGCAGTCCGATTAAATGGTGGCTGCAGTCCTCCTGGAGTGACAAATGTGGTTCTGTTGAAGCAGTGATCCTGTAGAAGGGTGTAGTTTTCCTCTGAAGGTCTAGTGGTGGTGTAGATGGGCCTGGTCTTCCTCTGGGAATCCAGTGGGAAAGGCTGCCTATGGTGTTCCAAATCTCCGATTGTATCCAGGTAGGAATGCTTGGCTCCTCCCTCTGGGCAGAGCATCTCACAATGGGATGATGTAATTTTATCAGTCATGCAGTGACACTCAATGGCCCATCAAAAGAAGATATTTCCCGGAGGGAGGATTGGTTGTGGAGGAGATAAAGAAAAACCACCCCACCTTGATGTTGCGTCCCGATTGCGGGAGGGACAGGTGCTCGCACGCCCCGATCTCCTTTCGCTTTCAGCATGCGCACCAGGAGTGGCCGTGCCCCACCTCTGCCGCTGGCAGGCAGAATCGTGGTTCGGCCAGTGGCTGGGATCCTGGACTGCCAGGAGCGGCTGATAAATGTGGACCCACGTTGAAGGACCGGGGCAAAGGAAAAAGGAAGGTCTGCTTGCTTCTCTGAGCTACCTTTATTCTTTCCTGTGGTGGGAGTAGCACGGAGGCTGCAACGCAGCACAGAAGCAGGGCAGGTGATGCAGCACCGTGCGGGTGCGGGTGGGGCAGCAGCAAAGAGCGGGAAACAAAGAAAAACAGCGGCTTTTATGGAGGGGGGGTGGATTCCCAGGAGGAGACCGTCTAACAAATCAAGGGCTAGATAGGAGGGGTCTGGGGGAACAAATGTAAAGATAATACCAATAAAAAATGGAAAGGGAAAGGTACATACCAATGAAAGAAGGGAAATATCATAACTGACAGCAAATCTTCTGGATAAATGGGTGTAGCAAATTATGACAGGCTGTAGGGGCAGGATTTTGGAGGATAGACAGGGAAGAATCTGGAATTATCATAACTGCCACGGGGAAAAGGTGGGAAAACAGGTGGTAAACAACTTCAGGGAGAGAATAACATCAAACCCTCACTACCACAATACCTGGTTTTAAAAGGTGGCTTAATTAACAGAAGATAACTGCCCCACCTCTAACAGATGGCAATACAATTGTGAAAAACAGAGTTCACTCCTTAGAATTTTTAAAATTTTAATAATAATAGGATAAAAGAAAGACAATATTTCCAGCACTGGCGTGCTTTTGACAAACGGCCAAAGAGCACAAAAAACCCTCTTAAAATCATGTTCTTTATATATGATTACATTGTTGGGGTTACATGTATATTCATTAGCTTATACATTATTTAAACATTCCCAAGAGCTTTTGATGTTGCAGGGTCTACTTTGTGTTTAGGTTTTCCATCTTGACTTATCTGTATGACATCCTGAGATCAAGTCAATAAATTTTATTCCTTCCCGTGATTTCATCCCTGTTGTTTCTCACTTTTCTGATAAGAGGAGTTAACAAGCTCTTCCCCAGTCTCCTCCAGTGCTCTGTCTTGTGTTACTGTTATCTTATCACTTGGATGGGTCAATCAGTGGATGGTCTTGCACTGTTTTCTTAGTTACACAAAAGCTTTTTCACATCTTATGTTTTGATAAGGTCTATAGTACAATACGTTCATCACACTACTATTTCTATGAGCAATACAGTACATACTTAAGCTGATGTATTATACCGAGTCAAGGGGTTGAGCTAGGAATGCAGCTAAGATAGTGAAAACAATATATTTTAATTAGGAGCTTAAATGAATTAAGGGGTTAAGTAAGAAATGTAGTTAGCAAAGATCATACATTTTGATTAGAGCTTAACAAGGAGATTAATTGATACCAGGTGGGGATAACTGAAGCAAAGTTAGGCGTGACAGGGGATACATGAAGTATTGTAAAAGGGCAGGAACTATAAATACAACTGGCTTCTAAGAATAATCGAACTATGAGGGGAGGTTTGGACTGTGACCAGCAGGTCAAGAAGCCCTGCCTACTTGACATGGGTGAAGAGTTTACCATGAGGAAAACGTCTTACTTCCTCTTCAAAGAACCCACTGACCCATTTCAGAGCCCACTGACCCAATTAAAGAGGACAATTGTGCAGCCATGATAGACATTCAGCTAATTATAATACGAAGTGGGGACAGATAATAATAATGTATTAGGCATCTTGGAAACCATCTGAATATGTAAAACCTTTTTGGATAAGTAGAGAGCCAGAGCCTGTGACTCTTCGTGCATGCCTTTGGAAAATATTCTGCATGTGTCCAGCGCTGCAATAAATATACCCTCTTTTCAACTATAATTAGTTGAAGAGTCATCTGTCTGTGCTTCTATATTACATTAACAAGCAGCTAAAAAGTTATAATTTGTACCATATCTAGATACTTATGATCAATAACATGCAAAAGCTAATCCATAAATGCAAAAGCCAATATTATCTGGTCATTTTTAACAGAATACACACCCCCAGCTACATCCCACATTTGCAACCTAAGACAGAGAGACATTGATTATTTATTTCAGAGTTGTGCAAGCCTGGGTGCCTGGTGGTATTCCACAAATCAAGCACACCAGCTATAAGAACTTTTTACTATTTATACATTTTAGCACACAAAGGAATTGGTGTTCATTGGCTACAAGTTACACATTTCTCTTATTAATTAGTATTCTACCCTCTGTTGGTTAATAATTCTCTCACTTCTCATGCTAATTAGGCCATATGCTCAGTCTTCCTCTTCTTTTGGGTCAGTGGTCTGTGAGTCAGTGGTCACAATCTCCCCCTGCCAGAATTACCTTTGAGAGAAATGACTACTCACTTTAAAAAAATTAAAAGGTTTATTCAACCTTAACAAAAATTACAGCAAAAGGACTAAATAAGGAAAAACAGGCCTGGGAGTGTGGGATTCACATTCTCTGAACCTGAGAGAAGCAGTGAGAGAAGCAGAGAAGAGAATGATCAAAACAATTCTTATCTCATTTGCTGCGCCTGTGTTTGTGCACAAGTGGAATGCATTATGGAAGATTGTTTACCCGAAGGGGTTTGGTAATTGGATTCTGGTATGAGTGTTTTGTTTTCTTGACCAATCTCTGGAAGCTGTGTCCTGACGGTCGGTCAGGAGACCGTCACGAGATTTTGTGCAGTTGAGTTCTTGTGCAGTTTCAGTTTAGATGCAGAGTAATATAGTGTAATATAGTATAGAATAATATAGTATAATAAAGTAATTAATTAGCCTTCTGATATCATGGAGTCAGATGCATCATTCTTCCCAGACATTGGGGTTGCCTGCTTTTACAATATGGGAGCTCCCCTCACAGCTGCCTACCACGTCACTAGCTCATCTTCAAGATTAATGCTTTGTGTTTTATACCCCTGGGGGTTGCATCAGCCAACCGTGGCCCCTCCCCCTGGCCCATCCCAAAGTCTGTCAGTCAACTCTTATTTGATGTTTATTGGTGGAGACTGCTTTCTTGCAACTTGATTGGATGGTCAGGTGTTGTCATGCTGTGCCCCCCCCCTTCCCCCAGCAACAAGCTTTTGTACACGCATTCTTTCTACCTGTCCTAGATGACTCAGGCTGTCTGATGGCAACAATACAGAGGGGGAAAAAGGGGACTATGAGGAGAACAGAGGACATCTAAACAACAAACTATAGTAACATAATTATACATCAATAAAGCTTCTCTTAATATTCAGACAATATTCATCCCTTAATTGCAAGAGACAATCATCTCATTATCCATCTATAACACCTTTTACCCAGTTGGAGCTGATTTCAACACAGTTGCTGAGCTGGCTTTATTAGTTCCTTCCTTTTCTTGGGAGTTCTGTCAAATATCCTTATGGCCTGTAAATTCTGCATTCTTTGTGTCCACTATCAGGGATACATCCTTCTCCCCAAGCTTTGGTAACCTCCCTCTAGGTCTGAGATCAGTGAAGCATGTCAAGCCCTGAACCTCAACAAGGCAATTCTACCAACAAGCAATTTGTTTTTTAAACACATGGGCATCACTTAGAGCTTGTTAGCTGATCTCTGTTTCACAGATTAAATCTCCCTTCTTGTTGATTAGGCTTGAAAATATTCAAAGAATAAAGAACATCTTTTTTAAAGAAAATTTTACATGTTACACATTTTGCAGCAGGAACGTGCTTCCTGAGTGGTTGGTGACCCTTCACGCTAGTGCCTCTGAGAGAGGTGGTGACATGTTGGGAGACGGGACTGACTGTGTGTGGGTGCCCCTGAGGGGGACAAATCACAGAATTTTCTGAGTTGAAAGGGACCCACAAAGATCATCTAATCCAACTCTTAAGTGAATGGCCCATATGGGGATTGAACCCACAACCTTGGTGTTATTAGCACCATAATCTACCCCCCATCTCCAGGCATGAGGCAACACCTGGTTGTGAGGCCGGTGTGCATGTGTCCAGCAGTGAGCCATGTGGAAGCAGAGGACCGGAAGGGTAAAGAGCATTCCTGTAGCAATAGGAAAGATGAGTGCTAATGTCTTTACAAAAAACTGGATGGGTGAGGGTCTTTAGGAGAAATGGGTGTTAATGTCTTTGAAATGGGTCTTAATGTCTCTGCCTGTTGTGGTTTGTGTTTGGTTTGTTCCGTTCTCCCCTCTCCTAGCTTGGCAAGTTGGTCTGGCTCAAACCCCCAGTTATGTCAATCACGGTTTTCCCCTCCCTATTTTCCCTCATTATCCCTTATTTGTCCTTGTATCCCCTCCCCAGGCCTTCTGCCAGTCACCGGCACCCCACCCCAAGTTCCAGAATCTTCCAGCTAGGGTGTCGAGTGATTGGCTGGTAGGCCTGGGCTCCTCCCCTGACCTATCCCCATTGATACACACCACCCATCAGTCTTCAATGTATCCAAATTTTCGTTCTATGATTGGTTTCTTGTGTACCCACCCCTTCCCTCTAAAACCCGGTCCCCGGAGGGGCTCGGGGCTCCTCCTCCGCTCGCCACCTTTGGGTGGCCACCCTGCACTTCCCCTACCCTGGATTAAACCAAGTTATTTCACCCAGCAGAGGAGGGCCGTCTCTTTTCTTCACTCCTGCGGCGCGGTTGCTTTAATATCGGTGACTGTTTCCTCTCGCCCCACCCACGGTCGGCACATGCCTCTGGCTTCGTGCCAGGGGAGTGCCGGTGTAACTGAAGGTGGCTGGTCTCTCTAAATCCCTTCAGCCGGGCCCCCCTTAAAAACAGCCACAGCTTCAGTTGCTGGCGCCCAACGTCGGGCCCCTCTGCATCGATTGCCTGCTCCTGGTCGGCCGGATTCGGGACCAGTAGAGCCTGGACTTACAATCTTCGCAAGGACCCTACGGATTTTGGACTCCGTCCTTTGGACGCAGCAGCACCCCGAGGTGAGCAGGCCCTCTGAGGCAGCGCTCCCCGGGGACCGGACGGGAACTCGAGCACCCGGAGCCGTCCGGCCGCAGGACCCACTCCGCCTCGCTTTTCGTTGACCATCCACCGGACACGTGAGTGTTCCGCCATTCTCCCTGCCGCTCTCCCCCATCCCCAGGGTGTTTCGTCGCCCTCCCTCAGCTTTACAGGCGGGGGCCGGTGGGTGGCCACCTTTTAGTTTTGTTTTCCCTTTTGCGCAGCGGCTTGGGCGCGAAGTTCGTGGGAAGTCTTTTAGAGCCATGGGTGCTAGGCTGTCTACTGCCCAAAAGAGACTTAAAATCCAAGTTGAGGGAATCCTTGTTGGGGGGGGAATTGTTTATGAAAAATCTGTTGTTAAAAAGTTAATAAAATGGGTCTCTTCTGAGTTCCCGGAGGTTTCGCCTGACCTGATCAAAGATCCGGCCTTTTGGCGGAGGGTCAAAACTCGACTCTCGGAGTTGATCAGGCCAGGCGACGCTTCCCTCATACAATTGGCCAGGCTTGTTGCCCAAATTAGAAAAATATTAAAAGAAGAAGGGAGCTCAGAACAGGCCACAGTTCGAGTTAAACGTTGCCCCAGTTCGGTTTCGCACCCCAGTTCGGTTTCCTCACCCTCTGTAGCGAATACCCCTTCCCGTACGCCCAAACTTAAAACCGGGATTCTGAAGGGGGCACCCCACCAGACCAGCCAGGCGCAGGGCGTTCCATCATCCCCTGGCCCTCTCCAGAATACCCGGTCCCCCCGCCCCGAGAGTTCTGGCCAAACTCTCGGGGGCTCCTCGACTTGTCCTGCCTCCCCTGCTCCTGTCCCCAAACCCCAGAGTTATGTACCCCAGTTCGTTGAATCCCCAGTTTGCCCCGGGTCGCCTCTGGTTTCACAAGATGGCCGCGGCGCGGCCCAAAATGGAGGCGACCGCATGGTCGAGATGGCGGGAAAACCCCCATCCTCATCTCAGAATCCTTTTCTTCCAAGTTCCAACCCCTTCCTGCCTCTCGGCCACTCCCCTTTCCCCGCCCCTTCCCTCCCGACCTCCCCCCAGCTCCACCCTCTATCTGACCCCTCCCATCTAGTTTCCTCTCCTCCCTTTCCCATGATAGCTCCTCCCATCGTTCCTCCCACAATCCCGCCCCTTTCCCCGCCCACCGCTTGGCACTGTGCCCCGCCTCCTGCTCCCGCCTCCGGGGACGGCCCCTCGTCATCGGGCCACCCAGTCTCCCGCCACGCCCCCTCCTCCCCTTCTTCCGGTTCCCACACCCCTCCCTCCGGTTCCCACGGTTCGGGGTCGGGGGGGGGGGGGGGGGGGTCGAGGGCCGGGAACCGGAGCCGGCCATTGTACCATCGGCGGCTCCGGTTGTTTACCAGCCAGAAGCGGGTGGGGGAGTGCGTCGCCAATGGGTCCCATTGAGTCATTCACAAATTAAGGAGCTGGTCAAAGCCCAAAAGGAGTACGGCCGGGAGAGTGAATACTTCCGGGGAGTGTTGGAAGCGACACTCTCCGAAGCAGAAATCACCCCCTTCGATGTCCGGCGGCTTTTCACTTGCCTGCTGAATCCATCCGAGCGGGTAATGTGGGAAGCCGCCTGGAGGAGGGGGGTGACTGAAGCCCTCCCGTGCCTGTGGAGTCAACCCCAATCGGGAGTTGATTTCATGGGTCGCCCTTTGGCCATCGACCAGCTCCTGGGGACCGGGGACTGGGAAGATGGGTACTCCCAGGCGAGTACCCTTCCCCGGGAGGCTCTTAAAGCGTCGGCAGCTGCCGCAGAAAAAGCCTTTTTGTTGCTGCCGGGGGGCGCGCCCCCAACTGCCTTTTCTAGAATCTTTCAGGGTCCAGACGAGACCTTCCTTGACTTCGTGGAGAAGTTGAGGAAGGCCATTGAACATCAGGTGTCGGACGAAGGAGCTAGAAGCACCATCTTGCGGGAGGTGGCGTCCTCAAATGCCAACCAGGCATGCAGGGATGCCATCCTCAGCCTGCCCCTCCACCCGGCACCGCAGATGGCTGATATGTTGGAAGTGTGCACGCGCAAGGTCCCACTATTGACCACCAGGGACAGCGAAAAGAGGAGGACTCAACCTCCCCGGGTCGCCGCGGCAGAAGAGCCCTCCACCGAGCAGGGTGTTGCAGCAGCTGTTTCGTCGAAGTCCTCCGCACCTTGCCACTTGTGTGGGAGGACTGGACATTGGATGCCGGACTGCCCCCTACGGGCAGAATTTTACAAATTTAAAAGGGAGCAGGGACAGTTGGGGGCCAACCCCCCAAAAAACTAAAATCGGAGCGCAGTGCCCCCCTGCGCGCTGACAAAAATCAGGCGGGCCGCTTACCACCGTCGCGTAGGGGGAAGGGAGACCAGGGACCGCCGCCAACCGGACATGACTCATATCAATCTGACCCGACTTCTGCATTTCCTATCCAGACAATACCTGTACTAACGACCGCTTCTACTTTTGCACCCTATAGGTTGCGGCTCTTGGAGGCTCTCCACCTGAGTACCTCCGACTTTCAACTCGTTGCTGTCGACCCGGAGTGCCCAGGTAACTGGGGACGGATTCGCAGCAAGTATGTTGTGGTCGGTGACACTAAGCACACACCACCGACGGTGAACATTATCCCGGGCCTCTTACCATCGGACCCGGGGGTGTTCGCCGTCGGCCTGCACTGTGTCCAGCCCCCCATCTTTTTGCCTAAAGGGCAGATTGTAGCGCAGGCAATACCAGTGCCTGAAATAACCTGGGAGTTACATCAGACACCAGGAGACACCACGCCAACCATCGCTTGGGCCCAGGTTTTGGGGCATGAAAGACCTCGCCTCGACTGCTATATTACAAAAGGGGGGGAAGGCAAACAGCTAAAAGGCCTGTTGGACACTGGGGCGGATGTCACGGTCATTCCTTCTCGGGAGTGGCCGTCGCATTGGGAGTTGCAAACCGCCCCTGGACACGTCCGTGGGGTTGGGGGTTTACAATTGGCGAGACAATCTAAGAGCATTGTGCAAATTACGGGGCCGGATGGGCAATTGGCTTCTATACGCCCATTCGTTTTAGATTATACGGAGCCCCTGTGGGGGAGAGAACTCCTAGCCCAGTGGGGAGCCCGAATTGACCTTCCAGCGGCTCCCCAGGTTTTTCGGGCGGCGGCCACTGATGAGCGCCCTACCTGGAAGCTCAATTGGAAATCAGATAAGCCTGTCCAGGTAGTGCAGTGGCCGCTCAACAAACAGAAATTGGCGGCGCTCAAGGGGCTCGTCGAGGAGCAGCTACTTAAGGGCAATATCGTGGAGACCACGTCACCGTGGAATTCTCCTGTGTTTGTCATCAAAAAGCCCAATAAGGACAGGTGGCGGCTTCTCCACGACCTCCGCCAGATCAACAACATTATAGAAGATATGGGGCCTCTCCAACCAGGGATGCCCTCCCCAACGATGCTCCCACAAAATTGGGAATTGGCGGTAATCGATATAAAGGATTGCTTTTTCCAAATTCCCCTCCACCCAGACGATGCCCCGCGTTTTGCGTTCACGGTTCCTGCCATCAACCGTGAAGCCCCAAGCAAGCGCTATCATTGGCGGGTCCTTCCACAAGGCCTAAAGTGCAGCCCAGTGATCTGCCAATGGTACGTCGCTTCCTTGCTGTCCCCAATACGTGCAGTGGTAAACGATGCCATCATTTACCATTACATGGACGACATCCTGGTGTGTGCCCCGACCGCCGACATACTTGGCCACGCCCTTGACCTGACAGTCGATGCGCTGGTTGCTGCAGGGTTCGAGCTCCAGCAGGAAAAAATTCAAAGGGTGCCGCCTTGGAAGTATCTGGGCCTGGAGATTACTAAGAGGACCATCGTTCCTCAGAAATTGGCTATTGTAACAACTATTAAAACCTTGGTGGATGTCCACCAGCTGTGTGGATCTTTGAATTGGGTAAGACCTTGGCTGGGCATACCAACAGAAGACCTGGCCCCCCTTTTCAATTTATTGAAAGGGGGAGAGGAGCTAAGTTCTCCCAGGACCCTTACCCCAGAGGCAAGGGTTGCACTAGAGAAAATCCAGAGACTCATTTCGGCTAGGCAGGCCCACCGTTGTCATCCGGGCCTGCCATTTAAGCTCATTATTTGCGGCAAACTACCACACCTCCACGGGGTGATCTTTCAGTGGGACAACGCTACCAAAGGCAGGGACCGAGGCTCGAGTGACCCCCTCTTAATCATAGAGTGGGTGTTCCTCAGCCACCATCGGTCCAAAAGAATGACACAGCCCGCTGAACTGGTGGCAGAGTTGATCCGGAAGGCTAGGCTGAGGATCAGAGAGCTGGCAGGTGTTGATCTTGCGTGCATACATATTCCTCTTAAATTAAATTCGGGCCACCTAAAACAAAGGGTAATTGACAGCCTGCTGCAAACAAATACATCTTTGCAGTTCGCTCTAGACAGCTACCCCGGCCAAATTAGTGTTGATCGGCCGGCCCACAAATTATTCAATCAGGAATTTGTGTTATCTACGAAATCGATCCAGAGTAGAACCCCTCTAAAGGCAATGACCATTTTTACTGACGCGTCCGGAAGATCCCACAAGTCAGTCATGACTTGGAGGAATCCCCAAACTCGGGAGTGGGAGTCCGATGTCACCGAGGTTGAAGGTTCACCTCAAATTGCCGAGTTGGACGCAGTCGTCAGAGCCTTTGAGAGGTTCCCTGGACCTTTCAATCTAGTTACGGATTCGGCCTATGTAGCGGGTGTAGTGTCCAGAGCTGAAAATGCTGTGCTGCAGGAGGTGTCAAACCCAAAATTGTACGACTTGCTCTCCAAATTGGTTCAATTGGTCTCCCACCGAGAGCAACCCTTTTATGTCATGCACGTGAGATCACACACCGATTTGACGGGGTTCATAGCGGAGGGCAACCGGCGTGCCGATGCCCTTGCCGCCCCTGTTCAAGCGGCCCCGCTCCCTGATCTCTTCAGTCAAGCCAAAATCAGCCACCAGTTGTTCCATCAGAATGCGCCTGGCCTGGTTCGGCAGTTCCATCTGACGCGCGAACAGGCCAAGGCCATTGTGGCTACATGTCCTCACTGCCAGTCCCACCAGCTCCCTTCCGTCCCTCTCGGAGCTAACCCCCGTGGTTTGTCCAGCTGCGAGGTGTGGCAGATGGACGTGACCCACTATCCGTCATTCGGCCGTTTTAAGTTTGTACATGTCTCTGTGGACACTTTCTCTGGTGCTGTCTTTGCCTCTGCCCACACAGGTGAGAGGGCTGCGGATTGCAGGAAGCATATGCTTCAGGCATTTGCGGTCCTGGGCATCCCTAAGGTAATCAAAACAGATAACGGCCCAGCTTACAAATCCAAGGAACTGCGGAGCTTCCTGCAGCAATGGGGAATAGAACACAAGACCGGCATCCCCTATTCCCCGACAGGCCAAGCCGTGGTGGAGAGGACCCACCAGAGCCTTAAAAGGGTTTTGGAGCAACAGCATTCGGCAGTGAAGGTGGAGTCCCCTCACATCCGTCTCGCACGGGCGTTGTATACTATCAACTTTCTAAATTGCTCCTTTGAAAATCTCAACCCGCCCATAGTGCGACACTTCGGGAAGCACGAGGAGCTGCGACCTAGGGCCAGGCCCCCGGTCCTCATTAAGGATCCGGAGACCTGGAAAACGGAAGGGCCATTTGATCTCGTGACCTGGGGTAGGGGATACGCTTGCGTGTCCACTCCCTCAGGTCCGAGATGGATTCCATCAAAGTGGGTCAAGCCCTTCCGCCCTAAGCGGGGTGCAAAACCAGAACCGGTCCCACAGGTAGCAGAGGCGTGTTGGCGGCGGAAACGGAGGAACTGGTGGGCGAGCCACCATTGACCACGGTCCTGACCCCCCCCCCCCTCTCGAGCCAGACCTTCTTAATTTACATTTCTGTTTCTTTTTAGTTGATCTCCCGCCTGCATGGACCCGATGACCATCATTACCCTCCTGACAGTCCTCCTTATCGAGACTCTACCACCACCTGCGAACCCCTGGATAGTTCCCCAGCCAAAGGCGAACGTGTGGAGGACCCTCGCTCAAGCCATGGGGCAGGAGCACATCTGCCTGGACCTTGGCTCTGCTGAAGACCCGATGTCCTCCTGCCTAGTGGGGATCCCTCTCCCTCTTTTTGAGTTTCTCTACCCCTTTAATGTTACTTACAATCCGCCCCTCATGGTAGACGCCCAGAACGCCTGGAGGGACGGGATCAGGAAATTGACCCCCCTGCAGTCCGACCCCCCAGAGCTCCATCTAGTCGGCTCCGCTAGAGCATCGGCTTGTATCTGGTTTCAGTATTCCCCCCTTTTCGGTTCCTCGAGGTACTCCAACATCGGGCCGCCTAGCCCGGAGTACCAAGCAGCACGGTGGTGCAATTTCACCATCCGGTTGCCATTTGCATCTACCTCAGGCACCAAACCACTGGCGCTGCCCCGAGGAACATTTTTCATTTGCGGAGACCAGGCGTGGGCTGGCATCCCCCCTCGTCTGGCCGGAGGCGTCTGTACGTTTGGCAAGCTGACGCTGCTTAACCCCAACGTCACTCAAATTAGGGATTGGAAATATAAGAGATTGCAGTCTAAATTGGCAATATCCAAAAGAGATCTTCGTGATTTTGACCCGGACTGCGACTCCAAAATTGAACATTGGGCCAAACCAAAATCGGTCGCGCTCACTCTCTTTTTGCCGTGGGTGTCGATCGCGAAGTCTCTGGGTGAATTGGGCCGCCTGGAGTGTTGGGTGGCAAAGCAAGCAAATTTTACCTCGGCTGCCTTGACTGACCTCCTCGCAGACGAGGAAACAACTAGGAAGGCGACCTTGCAAAATCGGGCGGCCATCGACTTCCTCCTGCTACTCCACCACCACAGCTGTGAGGAATTCGAGGGCCTGTGCTGTTTAAATCTGTCATCCAAGGCAGAAGATGCGAGGGTCTCCATACGCAAGATGAAAGAGCTCGTCCACGAGGTTAAGAGTGAGACATCGGACTGGCTGGGGAACCTGTTCAAGGGCTGGGGACTGTCAGGATGGGCCGGGTCCATAGTTCGGTCCGTCTTATATTTTGTTTTAGTTATATTCGTAATTGTCATCGCCTGCTCCCTATTGTGGGGATTGGTTAAGAGACTTCTGCTGAATGCCTCAGCGGCCAACATAAACCATCTGGAGCTTTCAGATATCGAGGAGGACCCTGCCTCGACTTCAGACTCTGAAAGCGTGAGCGGTGGAAGCCTGGACTTTAAAAACAGCACAAGAGACAACTGCCGCCTGATTATAAGGGACTGTTTGTTTTCTCCCTTCCTTTTCTTTTTAAAACAAAAAAGGGGGAGATGTTGTGGTTTGTGTTTGGTTTGTTCCGTTCTCCCCTCTCCTAGCTTGGCAAGTTGGTCTGGCTCAAACCCCCAGTTATGTCAATCACGGTTTTCCCCTCCCTATTTTCCCTCATTATCCCTTATTTGTCCTTGTATCCCCTCCCCAGGCCTTCTGCCAGTCACCGGCACCCCACCCCAAGTTCCAGAATCTTCCAGCTAGGGTGTCGAGTGATTGGCTGGTAGGCCTGGGCTCCTCCCCTGACCTATCCCCATTGATACACACCACCCATCAGTCTTCAATGTATCCAAATTTTCGTTCTATGATTGGTTTCTTGTGTACCCACCCCTTCCCTCTAAAACCCGGTCCCCGGAGGGGCTCGGGGCTCCTCCTCCGCTCACCACCTTTGGGTGGCCACCCTGCACTTCCCCTACCCTGGATTAAACCAAGTTATTTCACCCAGCAGAGGAGGGCCGTCTCTTTTCTTCACTCCTGCGGCGCGGTTGCTTTAATATCGGTGACTGTTTCCTCTCGCCCCACCCACGGTCGGCACATGCCTCTGGCTTCGTGCCAGGGGAGTGCCGGTGTAACTGAAGGTGGCTGGTCTCTCTAAATCCCTTCAGCCGGGCCCCCCTTAAAAACAGCCACAGCTTCATCTGCCAACCTAGGGCTGCCCAAGTTTGTTAGAGAACCCAGACAGTTTGACTACAGTTTGAACTCCTGAACTTTAAGGTGGTAGACAAATGAGTCCATGTAAAGTCTACTGCAGAGCCCAGACGGTTTAAACTTCGGGTGGATCCGCAGAACTCAGATAACCTGAACTTCTGAACTTTGTGGGAAAATGATGATACATGTTCAAGGCGGTGAATATGTGGTATTGAATCCTAAGTGGTATGCAACAAAAGGTTAATCACAAGTAATACTGTAACAAGATGTGCAGGTAAAACAAGCAAGATAGCAAAGCCAGTGAGATAACAAGCACCAACCAAGAGAAAGATAGCAAGATTTAAAGGAACTTGCAAAATTAGCTAAAAACAAGTTAGACTGAAAAACAAGAAGTGACAGGCATGCACTGAAGGCAAAAAGTTCAAACATGAGGAAGACTACAGAAGCCTTCATCAAAAGACCACCAGAAGACTGACTATCACCACAGAAACAACAAACTTGTAAAACCATGACACAGCTTTATGCAAATATGAGTATGCTATGTTGTAATTGTGACTGTTATAGATACATATTGTAATATTGGCTTTTTGCAAATATTAAAATGGTTTTTATATGTGTGGTGTTAAAGTAACTTTTTTATAAAGATATAGTTTTTATTTCTGTTGTTAATTAAGTTTAGACATTGTAGTGAAATAGATGATATAAGTATGCTTGTGTTAAAATGCCTGTTTGGATGGGATAACATCCAACGAACATATGATGAGGACACCTGCTACAGATATGCCAACTATCAGCACTCACCGTCTGAAGACAGTGTGGACCAAGGCCCAAAAACTGGAGGTGATAAGAATGGACTAAAACCACAACCAAGGAATACGCATGCTCTAAAATGGTGGACCCAAGAAGAAGATATGCTAAACAGTTCTTGGAACATGTAAACTAGTTTGGGGAAAAGTTTCCTATGCATAAGGGTCTATGAATATGCAACAGGCTGATGTAAGGGAAAAGGTATTTAAGAGGTATCTCCGAAGATAACCGTGTGCTCTTGGCTGTGTGAAAAATGTGTATTTTATGATTGGCTTTTTGCAAATATTAAAATGAATATTATGTGTTATGTTAGAAAGTTATGCTGTATTAATTTTCTTAAGTAGTGTGTCAAATATAGTTTTAGATTATAACATAATGTTAAAATAGAAACTATGCTATGTAAGATACTTTTTTTAAAGAAAGGACTCACACCAAGATAGCAGCCACAGGACACCTAAATCTTTCAGAGAAAAAGAATTTATTGCTCTCTTGTCAGAAGAAACTAACTTCTTCCCACCTCACTCATCTCGGAAGACGCCGTTAGGATTAAGAGGAAGAAGCTGACACTGACCAGACAGAATCCTTTATTTGAATGGAATTTATGCATCATGTATGAGGTGTATGAATATGCAACAGACTGTTGTTTTTAAGGGTTAACCCTCTGTTAGCGTGTCCTTTTTCAGGCTTATGTTGCCCAGAGGTCCGTAACTCTTTGTTTCTATTGACTCATATTGTCCTAATCCAAATTGTTGAAATTTTTATTACTCTAATTATATTGCTATTTTAATTACCATTTTATTATTATTAAACGTTTAAAATTTTAAAAACAAGTGATTGGCATTTTTCACAGCTGAATGACAAGCACCTGGCCGTTTTTAACCCTTTGCTTTATTTCTGTCTCCTACTGTCTTTTTATTAAACTTTTAAAATTTTACCAGGAAAGTGAACCTCGTTTTTCCCATGACGTTGTGTGGAAGGACTTTTACAATGTAACTTAAGGCTAAAGAAGATTGAATGAGTTTTTGGTGGAGAGATTCCCCTCACTACCAGCGCTGAATAAACAAATACCTGCTCTGTAGCTGTCTGTAGAGTTTTATTTACTTGCCTAGTTTTGGGCATCAGTAGGCGGTTCGGAAAGGCTGTACCTTCCTCCTTGTACCTCAGCAATGGGGAAAGGAAGAGGGCAACATGCGGCCGGGAGTTTAAAATAAAAGGAGGCTGCGTTCTCTGAAGCCTCGAGAGAGAAACCCCACGGGGGTATGCCCCAGTGGATTCTCCCTTTATTCGAATAAAGTTGCAGGACTCCTCTGTCTCCTTTATGAACACCAGTTTTTCATAGCGTGGTTTTCCTCTCAAGTGGGAGCCCGGGAGAAGTTGAGGTCGGGGACCGGAGCTGAAAGTCTGGGTGGGGCCGGGCGGCCATTTCACTGCCGTCTCTATCACACCCGAGGCCACGGACCCTAGACTAGGCCGCCGTTGCTACGGTGACCGGCCAGTGGCGCCCCGCCCTGCATCGCGCGCCGAGCCCCGCCCCGGCCAATCGGAGGGGTGGTGGCAACGGAGCGAGGTTCCCTTTGTTCAGCCATTTTAGAGGCGTTAGTGGGTTTTGGCACTGAGCTGTGGAGGCAGAGGATTGTCTGCTTCGTTCCCTCGCTACTTCTCTGCCGTCGGGGTCTGGGATGGTGTGGGTAGGTGTTTGGGCTACTAGGGGCGGGCTGGGACGTCCCATCTCCGGCAGCCACTGCCTGCATGCCTACGGGCGGCAGTCTGGCCGGTTGGATAGCTGGGCAGCTAGCCGTGGGCCCGGCAGCCGTTATGGGTTTTCGCGCCGCCGCTGGGAGGGGAGCCATGCGGACCCGGACCTAGGCTGCTCCCTCTCTACCCGC
Organism: Molothrus ater; assembly: GCF_012460135.2. Taxonomy (NCBI): domain Eukaryota; kingdom Metazoa; phylum Chordata; class Aves; order Passeriformes; family Icteridae; genus Molothrus; species Molothrus ater. The sequence continues at coordinate 1,674,566 of NC_050510.2, read as the reverse complement.
TGTCGTTGGCGGGCTGTGTCGTCTCGTCCGGATGGATTGGATGATGGGGGAGGACCGGGCATCCACCCACCTCTCCAGCTCCCTCGGCTCCTCTCAGTGCTACAGCTGGTGTCGTCCCCGCAGCCTTGCGGTGAAAGTCACCCGGGGAATATAGAAAGTGTCCCTATTTCCTGCCTTTTTTTTTTTTTTCCTGCGCTGTAGAGGGCCTCTGCTAACCAGGTCTGGCTAGGTGGGTTTTCGGGTTTTTTGGTGTTGTTGTTTTTTGTTTTCTTTTTTCTTAAGAAATATTCGAAAGGAGTGAAATTCCGTAATTATTTTGTACTTTTGTTTGTTTGCTTCCTTGGGGAGCTTGTTAGTTTAGGTGCTTAATGGAAATAGCTGATGGAATTCGTAAAGCCTTTGTGGAGTGACTGTACAAAAGGCACAAATAGATTTTGGGGTTGGCATAAATGGTTTGCTCAGTCTTCAAGCTCTTTATTTCCTTGCTGTGAAGGTAATTCCACTCCCTTGAATTTGCGCTCAGGACCCAAGAGATCTTCCTACTGTGAGGCTTGTTCTGCTATGTACTCTGGCCACCACAGGTTCATAACTTGTTTGCTTGCCTTCTTGGCTGTTTAAGTAGTCCTTAATGTGGTATTTAAATATTTCCCAGATATTAGTAAATCCTTACAACAGTAATTGAACAAAACATTAATTTGTGAGTAATCAAACAGAAAAAATAATTGCATGTCCAAGATCATACAAGGAGCCTTTGTTAGAATTGCGAAGTTGAGCCTATGATTCTAATGAAGAATCTCATGTGTGTAAAAATAACTGTTTGTGGTCTGCTTCTAAAAGTCTTCACTTTGCATCTGCTGCGTGAACTGTAGTTATTTTGGCATTATATGTGGGAGGTTGGAGGAAAGCTGCTCACAGTTGGGAAGAATAGTTTTTATATCATCATTATTACTTTAGAGTGTATTTGTTCAAAATTTTTCTTGAGGAAGAACTTCTTTACTGTGTGGGTGACCGTGTACTGGAACAGATTGCCTGGAGAAGCTGTGGAGTCTCCCTCACTGGAGATCTTCAAGAACTGTCTGGATGCAATCCTGTGCCATGTGCTCTAGGATGACTCTGCTTGAGCAGGGGGGTGGGACTAGATTACCCACTGTGGTCCCTTCCAACCTGATCCATTCTGTGAAAATATCTAGTTAGCTTATGCTCAAAGCACTATAATGAAAAGGGATAATTATGATCCTGTAAAAACAGGGTTAAAAAGCCGTTTACTCTGTCTTAAAGGTGGAAGGCTCTGGTTAGAATTAATATTGACTAAGGACCATTTTTACCATTGGATATAGGCAGTCAAACAGACTTCAGAGACTTCTGAAATTGATATAAAAGTAAGCACAACTGCTAAATTGAGCTAAGCATGCCTTGTGGCAAGAAGGTAAAAATAACATTATTGGTGGGTTTATGAATGTAGACTTATTGGATTATCTGGCATATGTTTTTTTCTAGTATATTTATTTAGATTTCAGTTTAGGGAGTGCTTGTATGCAGATATTCAAGAGAACCGATATATGTGCTTAATTTTAGGTTCATGTTGTAAATCAGAGCAACACCAGGGACTGAATTATCTTATAATCAGGTGATAGGTACACACAGAGCTGTCCAGCAGTTTGGCAGATCTGGAATAGAGTTTAATTCCATCAAATTTAATTCCTATTCCCACTTTGGGCACACCAAGATGCTATAGCTACAAAGGAGAGTGGCAGAAGACCAAGTATAATCCTCCTTCATAAAAGCTGATATTCAGAATCTGTATGGTCTGAAGATCAGGGCTAAAATGAATACTGAGATTTTATTTTTGAAGTGTTTCATTGATAAAGACCTTTTGTAGACTCTGCATTGTCACTGTCATAAAAGTTTGGATCACAGGTTTGTGAAACTTCTGCACCAATCAAAGCATTGTCAGTAGAATTGTGTCAGTGATATGCAACAGGGGGAGGATTTTTCTTGGCTTTTTTTTTGAAAGGGCTAGGACTGTTTTTACCATCATTTTCATGTGTTAATCATGTTGTAACTTTGAGTAGATTTGACCAGATAAATGAATTTTACTAGTTAATTCAGTTGCAGATTCTTTGAACATTCAAGTACATGTAACAGAATATTTTTGTTACCTATTCCACTTCTTTAAATTATTTTATAGCTTGACTTGGATAGCTCAGATAGGTTTTCTATATATTTTGATAGATTTCATATCTATATGATGATTGAAAAAACGAATATGTATTTATGTGTATAATATACAGAAGCTATAGGGGCTCAGGATCAAGACTGTAATTAGTATTGAAATTTTATTTTAAAAATATTTAATTGGTAGATATATATTTGTGTAGACCCAGTGTTGTTTGGTTTATATATGAGATCTATCATATACATGATAAATCAGTGTACATAATAATCTGTTTATGAATGTGCACATGGAGACCATGGAATGTGGCATTTTTTAATGCTATAGAAATAAATTTCCAAACATCACTTTTAGCCTTCAGGTTTCCCTTTCCAGACCAGATTCCAGAGTGTAACTTAATCAATTTAAAAAAACCACTGTTGATTTTCTGCGTACTGAATGCTTTGAAATTTTGTTTGTGTATATGTACATTTTTAGTCAAACAAAATTAACATGTTAAGAAAACTTGGGGGTTTTGAGCCTTGAGGATAAAGTTACTGTTAAATTAGTCCTCTGTTAAATTAATTTTATATAACATTTTCTACAAGTCATTCTGCAATCCCTTAAACATTCAAAATATGCTGCTTATGTAGAAGCTGCCATTAAGGGCATTGATTTAAATAATTGATTGATGTTAAATATAACGGCAGAGGAAAAGGCAAGATAAAATGTTTTTTGGAGAATATGAAATAGTATGTAAGTAGGTACAAAGATGCAAGGAAACTGTTACTCTATTAAAAACCAAAAAGGAAATACTTGCAGAAATTATGGTGAGGTAGCACAGACCAGGGGCTTCCAAACCTAGTTAGGAGGTATATGATCATCATTAGTAACTTCTGGCATCCAGAGTAACATGTCTTTCTAACCACACAAAACCAGAATCTCATCTATGGCTTTTCTGCTCCCAGCTTTCCTACTGGATGTTCTTGTCTTGCAATCTAGGATTGCAGTCCAATGCTCATACTCACCTTCCCCATCCATTCATGCACCTGCAGAAGTTTACTCTAATTTTTCACTTCAGCCACGTTCTTTCCCCTTGCACATGTTCAAATCCTGAATCTTTACTTCCAGCAAGTACAAAGTGGAACCTTAGTTACCCCTGTGTGTATGCCATCACCCTAATCCTGGTCTTCCTCCTTCACCATGTTTCAATCCTCTTTCTATATCCTGAACTAGAAGTGCAGGTCTGCCGGGAGGCAGCAGAGCTGTTCATTGTTGTTGAATGCAGATGGTGGCTGCAGTAGTTCCTGTGTTTACAGAGCCTTCCTTTATAGGACTTAGTAGGTAGTTACTCTGTGTAAATGCAGTGAGAGCCAAGAGCCATGGCTCATTTCAGGATTGAGCATATCACAAAGCAAACATGAGTGGTATGTGCACTATAGTTTGGCCACCTTTCTTATAGAGAAACAAGGAAAGTCAGTAGCAGACAACTGTGGAGAGACAAGAGTAGTTCTCATTGGAGAATAAAAAGCACAGGTCTGATTTTTAAACCAAATAAGCTAAATCAATGCAGAAGTCCAAATAGACGCCTTTATTTCAGTCTGCTTCACATCAGCTGAGCTTGAGTCCATTCCTTAAAAAAAAACCCCAAACATAAGGCAGCCTTAAATTTAAAGAAATCGTTCCACACGGGATCTTGAAAATTGACATATAAGCAAGTTTAAGCTAAACTGATATAACTTTCTTGTGCATCAAGCCCTGAGCTAGCTGCCTGAAAATCAGGAGGGATTTTACTGCATTCTGTTAGATGTAATGTAGGCAAGTGGAGTTGACATAAGAGGTGAAAGTTTCAGTTGTTGACTCAGGTCCATAAGTAGTTAAAAACAAAGAAGATCGGGTTTGAATGAACCGTTTGAGCACATGGGAACCAATTGCATTAACAAGAACACTCTAATCATGTAATTACGTTCTTCACTCTTATGTGAGAGACTAGTCAGCACTAGGTGTAAACACGAGTCTGAAGAGACATGCTATTGGAGCTCCATGGAAAAGGAATTAAGGTAGACAAAGTGATGAGAGGAAATGATTGGTTAAAAAAATTAGGGTTTTGTGTTTTTCTCTTGCACAGTGCAAATGTGTGTATTTGGGTGTCACATCTTCAAATATCTGTTTATTTAAAAATCCTTTAACCTTTGATGTGTAAAAATCCAGTTGGTCATTTGGTCACATTACCAAACATCTTCTGACATCTTCCCTTCCAAAGTCCTCCTATCTGTAGAAAATACTATAAAAAGTCTTGTATTTCTTGACTAAAAACTGGGTAATGCACTGTAATTTCACACAATGTTTTGCTTCTGGAGAATACCCTATTAAAGTTGTTCTCTGAGCCAATGAGTACTTGTAATATATTTTGCAATTTATAATATATCTTTCAGTTTAGCAAGGAAGCATATTTTAAGTTAGGCACTCTCCATTCTAATGATTCTCTTAATTTCTTGGTGATTGCACAGAATCAAAATAACAAACGAAAATTAAATAAAGCACAATTGGCAGTATTTTCACAGCTTCCTTCATTTAGAATGTATATTTCAAGACATGCTTGATTTGTTTGCTACTTACATTTGCAATCCTTTAAAATGTGGATTGGAAAAGATGATACTGAGAAGGGAATTTTGAGACAGAGGAGAATCTTGCATGTAACCACTACTGAGTTCAATCTCTCATTAATAGTTGTAAAATGTGTTTCAAAAATAAGACAGCTTTCTTTTAGATAAGAAAAAAATGAATATAATATATGAAGTTCCATGCTTTAATAGTTTTCCATTTAAAATTATGGACTTTTATCTCTGGACATGAGATTAAAAATTGGCAGGCATTGAGATTACTGCTGTTGCTTTGTTTCTTTTATGCTATGTAAGAGGGCAAATGGAGCATAGTGAGGCTTGGATAACCTTAGATCCACTGGGGTGGAACTCTCCCTGTTTTTAAAAAAAAAGCAAATAAGATAGCAGAGGCTGTCTTTTTAGGGTCTTTTTGTAGGTCTTGCTTTGGATAAGCATATTTGTCCTGGTTTAAAGGACAGGTGTCTGCCAAGGAAGGTGGGAATCTCCCTTGGAATGGAAAATGTGACCCCCTTCCCTCTGAATTATTATAACTTTGAAATTACAGGGCTTTCAGGAAAAGATATGGGAAAACAAATAACAGTTCTTTACTAGTGTATATATATGTATGTATGTATAGCAAGGCAAACAAATGGCAACAACAAACAAAAAAAACAGACCTGACAACAGCCTTCTCTGGGCTGCCAAGTGCTTTTCCTTTTGGTGTAGTTACGGTCACGGCCAGCAGGGGCGATGTTGGCTCCCAACTCGGCAGGGCAAGTGTGATGATTCCCCCTTTAGCTGCAGGGGGCGCTGTGGCGTGAGCGCAGTCTCCTCTCCACATGGGTAATGGTGAATCAGTTGGCGGGAGAGAGAGAAAAGGGGCTTCCTTTGCAAACTCGTGGGGGAGGGGGGGGAATGGGGGACAGGGACCTGGTCTCAGTGCCCCTCCAGGTCGTGAAATAGACTGTAGCAGGAACTTCGGAGCAGCAGGCCGGAACAGCAGATGTGGGCACACCTGGGGTGGCAAACAAAATGTAGCAGAAACTCCGCAGCTGCAGCAAGAGCCGTGAGGGTTAAGCGGACACGGGGTGTAGGGTTAAAGTGTTGCAAGAAACCCAAAGCAGTAGCAGAAAATCAGCGGGGCTGGGCAGCGGCAGCTGGGATCCCGCAAACAGCCGGGAGGCACTGAGACAGCCCTGTGGAGGAGAGAGGGGTCCCAGGTTTTCCCCTGAGACATCTGAGTAGATGCCGAGGGTCCTTTCCAGTAAGATCGGGTGTTGATAAGATCCCAGTTCAACGGCCACTCTTATGAGCAAAGCCTCGCTCATGGTAGGAGAAGCAGTAAAAGACAGAGCTCTGCGGTGGCAGCGAATTCTTCCCATAGCAACTGTAGCCTGGCTGTCTCCTCTCCAATCTGAGAGCGAGAGAGTGAGGAGCCGAGCCCATCCCCTCACCCCCTAGCCAAAATCTTGCAGCATCCCTGCCCCTCCCAAGAGAAAATTGTGCCTGCATCTGCTCTTCTAGCCTGCTGCTCCGAAGTTCCTGCTACAGTCCATTTCACAACCTGGAGGGAAACCAACCACACCCCTGCCCCGCTCCTTCCCCCAGCATATCTCCTGTTCCTCTTAAGCACCCATCGCCACCATCTCCTAGGCAACAAACGGGAGAAAAAAAAAAAAGGGAAAAATTCTAACCCTTAACAATATTTCAGGATGTTTCCAAATTCAGCAGTAATGCAGATTTAATTGGACATAAGGGTTCTTTAAAACTTTCTTTGCCACACTTATTTCTTGAACTTTTGGAGAAAGAGAATACCCTTGAAAACAAATAACTATATCATAAATTATCTGAGGTTATACAGGTTGAGTTTATACTATGATAGAAATTTTGAAAGTTGGCCTGTGAGTTATTCATTATCGGAGTTTGTATTTTCACAAAAAAACAGATGATACTTAGATTTTTACATATAGAGAAAACAATAATAGAAAATAAGATTTATCAATTTGGCAGCAGTGAGAATTAATTTATGTGGATGCCAGCCTTGTCAGGGAGAGAGAAATGGCAATCATTTCTCACAGTGGCTCGTGAGAATTTTAGGGAGTTGTAGAAATGTGATAACTTGTTAGTATAAACAATCTGCAGGTGGTGTTTTTCCACTTTGTTTTTTTTGTTCTTCTCAAGGACGGTGTGTGAGAAAGATGTTTTTATTTAACTAGCCAATCAAGCAGAATGTATCGTATCGGTCTATATAAGCCGGAGAGTCCTTTGTATTAAAGCTTCTTTTTATCCTCTTGCAATTTGGTCTCTCGTCTGTTCTTGTATCATTCTTGGCTCAAGGGTGACAAATTTATATTTTTCATCCAGTTTTCTTGATGCTCTTGTTTTATCTAAGGTTTATAGCAGAAAGAATGAAGTGTTAGAATTGAGAGATTTGGTGATAAAGTGATAAATAAGGAAGTGAGATGTTCATTTCAGAAATTGCCCAGTATAGAAGAATTTGATATCTGTGATAAAACATGACATCTATTAGAAGAAATTATAGAAAATATGCTATAGTATGTGATTTTGGGCCCTGGAACATCCCTTGTAGCATCTTCTGTGCAGATTACAAGAGATACCTCAAGGTCAAAGGAAATTTAACAAAGTGGTCATATGCAGTGTAATGTTTTCATTGCAATTTAATCCTTGGGTCCTCCAAAGGAGGATATTAATTTAAGGTAATAAAATTCATAACACTGTTGTCACACTTTTGTATAGATGAAGTTACTGCAGCATTGCATCTGGGAAAACCTGAATGAAGGCAAGCAATTTTATTTGTATTTTGAACTTGAGTGAAGTCTGTCCTGTTTATACTAGGTAAGTGTATATTAGGGAAAACTGGTTATTATACATGTGTTCTTTGATATTGTGCTAATTTAGTCATGAGTATGTGTGGGACTGAACTCTGCTTTCCTCAGTTACACTTTGAAGTTCAATTTGGAAATTCTGAAGAAATACTAAAACTCAGTGTTGGTCTTAACCATGCTGAACAACTTTCTTAGAATCATGGATTCATTTAAGTTGGAAAAGACCTTTTAAGGTCATCAAGTTCAACTGTAAACCTAACACTGCCAAGCCTACCACTAAACTGTGTCCCTAAGTGTCACATCTACACATCTTTGAATCCCTCCAGGGGTGGTGACTCCACCACTCTACTGGGCAGCCTGTTCCAATGCCTGATAACCCTTTTTCCTAATATCCAATTGTAGTGGTTTTTGTTTGCCAGTTTGAGATTTCACCAATTTTGAGATTTCCTGGGAGGTACACCAATGAGTGTGGTGGGTTTCAGTGCTGGCCAATCACCAGTGCACTCATTTCCTGCTGTGAGGTAGGATTAGGAGAAAAGCAAAGCAGGCTCAAAACTTTAAATCAGGATAAAGAAAAATTTATTAACAGTAACTAAAAGAAAGAGTAATAAAAATCAGAACAAAACTTCAACCTTTTCTTCCCACTGACAATGTAAAGAAACAAAACCTAAAATTTCAGTCAGTTTACCACCTCTAAAATAGTCTTTCTTCAGTTCACTTAGGGAGAGACGTCCCTCTTGTTCATGTTATGGAGACTTCCCAAGAAAAAACAGTTCTCTCATGGCTCTGTCACAAATAGTTGCCACCCGGGGAAATCTGCAATTGTGAAGTCCCTCCCATTTTCCACAAGCTTTTCCCACAGCTGTGTTTATGGGCTATGTCAACTTATGGGGTACAGTTTTGAAGATGAGCTGTTCAAAGGCAAAAGTTCTCATTATCTATCTCTAAAATCATCTTGATCTCTGGGAACAGAGGTCTTCTTCTCTCTCTGGGGGCACAGGGTCTTCACTCTTCTCGTAGATTACAGCTACTTTAGCATCTGTTTACTTTAGCATGGAGGCCATTGCTTGATATCTACAATTTGAACACTTTCATCTCCCCATACCTTCATGCATTATAGGTGTTATAAATGATCAAATTGAAAGCCAAAGTTATAAGAAAATTTAGCAATGATTTATTAAATTGTCAGCGAGACCGAATTTCGATTGGCAAAAACCACCACAGCCAAGGGCAGCGTCGAACCCGGGATCGGCACTTGGTGAACACACCGATCTGACTCCCGAATGTCAGAGTCTCTCCCTGTTCACAAATGCTGCTTCGCGCAGTGAGTTCTTATACAGTTTATTCCGCCTGAGGCAGAGATGACCGAATGTTCTTTTGTGTCCCTTCACATGCAGAACCGGGGCTTTACATGTGCAGAGTTAGACAAAAGTCCAATCCAGGTGTCTAGATGTTGTCAGAGAACTTCGGAGAAGTCAGTATTCACATGTAACAGGGTGGCGCCGTTAATCATCGTGGTAGATATAATCTTCGAGGCGAAAATCACTCTTGAGTGGTCCTGGCAACCCAGGGAAGCCGGTGATTATCACCCAGGAAGGTTCCATTCTTACGTTAAAGAACCCGATGTTATCTTAACGTGTCAGGAAACTAGATGAATATGAATAAGACACTGCTCCCGGCTGGGGTGGTCAAAAGACATAGTTTGGATCTTACAATATTTTATACATTAATAGCATGAATTGTCTCTATCATATATTACATAGGGAAAAAGAGTCTTTCTCCATAGCTTTACAAGAGGATTTCAGGTCCAAGATCAAGGCATCTCTTCATCCCTCCCATCTGGGACTTGACTTCTTCACTGACTTCAATGTCTTCATGTTGCTCCTTTACATGCTTGCATCTTGTTCCTTTCTCTCACTCGAGGGAGGATTGAAGGATTGAAAGGGTTAACATGTCGCCTGGGGCCTGCAGATGGTCACCTGACTGTCTGGCAGCTTGCAGCGAAACGGCTGTGGCTGGGAGGGGCGGCTAGGATCTAATCAGCCAAGCCAGAACTCAGCGGCAGCACTCCAGGAAGTGGGGGGGGAGGTGCGGGAGTGGTTTCTCCTTCCCCCTGCCCGGTGGTTGTGGGCGAATCCATCTCCATGGTGGTGGGATTCGGGAGCTGGCCCCGGCCCGGGGCTGCTCCTGGGGCCCAGCGGGCCCAGCTGGCCCTGGGCCGGGAGGGGCAGGGCTGTAGCAAGCAGCCAGATGTTAGCAATTGCCGTCATAGCCTGGCCCGGCTCTGTGGCTTCCCCTCTCCTGCCTGGCCACCGATGGGGGGGGGTCCGGCGGGTGCCCCGGGAAAGGGGCCCCGGCCCCGCGGCAGGGGCCACCCAGCCGTGTTACCTCTCTGCCAGCCAGAAGAGAAAGAGGAACTTTTCGGGTTTCTTTTGTCTTTAACATGTGTTTTTCACAAAGGCATGTAGTTTTCTAGTGGGTAAAAGCTTTGCATCACTTCCATAAATGTCTCCCATGCAAAACCAGAACACCAGTGTAAACCTCCCCGGCACAACTTGAGACTGTTTCCTCTTGTCCTTTCACTTGCTTAAGAGAACAGATCAACCCCCTACCTGACTACAACCTCTTTTTCCAGCTCAACTTGGTATTGTCTGCAAACTTACTGAGGGTGCATTCAATCCCCTAATCAAGATCATTGATAAAGATATTAAACAGAACTGGCCCCAGTACTGAGCCCTGGGAGACCCCACTAGTGACTGGCTCCAGCTGGATGTAGCACTGTTCACCACTGCTTTCTGGGTGTCATGGTTTGACACTGGAACAATGCCAGTGCCCCCATGAGGATACCCTCTCCCTGGTTTCTGCTGTGAGATGTGACCAGGAATAAGCAAAGCAGGCTTCCACTTAGAAAGAAAGAAAACAAAACTTTATTAACTACACTACAACTATATATAAAAAGGAACACACACAGGAAAAATGAAAACCTTACAAATACATTTCCTCCTCCCCCCACCAAATTCCAATACAATACATCTGTTCCCCAAATCACCAACTCTTGGTCCAGCACCACCCTTCAGACAATCAATCCTCAGTTCATCAAGAGGAGAGGAGTCCTTCTTGTACCATGGGCTTCCCCTGGAAACGCAGTTGAAGCCTCGTGTGTTTCCATGTCACACGTGGCACGGCCCAGAGAACATCTGCCGTTGTGACTTCTTCCTTTTCATGTCCAGTGCTCTCACCACTGAACACGGACCAGAGCTGCTTCTAGGGTTGTCTTTTTAAGGATGCTTTGTCCCGTTCCAAAAAGAGCACAGTCTCTCCTTTGGGACACCTGTCCCCCCATATTTTTTCACCCCCTGGGGCCGAGGGGTACCAACACTGAACCCTCTTGGTTCTGAGGCATTGCCTCCCCCTAGATGCAGTCTCTGTATCACAAGGAACATGGTTCTGTCCATGGCTATACAAAAAGAGTCCAGCAAAAGCTACTCCATCATCTCTTCCCACTAGGATTCTTCTCTATTCTTCCACTATTTCTCACTCGCCCAGACCTCTCTCACACTTGCCCATTTCCTTCTTCCATTTCATCTCTATCTCTCTTCTAGGAAAGGTTAATGTTCTGCAAAGTTTTCATTGTCCAAAAAAAGGGTTAAAAACTCAGACTCTGCCTTCTCAGGAACTCCCACAGCGGCCGGACACCTTCTCGATGCATCCTCCACCCCCCCTCCGCTTCTCCTTCTCAGCCGTGCTGCCGGCACATGTTATCAAGTTTCAAGGTAGCATAGTCTCAAGCACAGGCTGTACTCTCTCTCTCTCTTGGGGGGGCTGCCCGATGCCTCCTGGTACTTCTCCCACCCTTCCATCCTCGGGGGCCTCTTCACCTCCCCTCTCGGTCCAAGCCTCAGCCTACCTCACCCAGCTGCATGGCTCCCCTCCCCCACCCAGCAGCAGCAGCTGGAAGGGGGAGAGATCCGAACTCTTCCCTCACCAGAACCCAAGAGAGCCTCCCAGGGGAGAGCTCTGCTTTTAACCCCGTGTTCTCAGAGGCGGATCCATGTCCTAATGGCCATATTAGATGCCAATATTAAAATCTGAATATCCATTGGCCCAACCACAGCATCCCAAAAAACACATTTACTGTCAAACCACCACACTGGGCCTGGCCATCCAGCCAGTTCTTAACCCAGCAAACAGTATTCCCATCCAAACTATGTGCTGCAGCTTGTGCAGGAGGATGCTGTGGGAGACAGTGTCAAAGGCTTTACTGAAGCTGATAGACCACATCCCCAGTCTTTCCCTCATCCACTAAGTGGGTCACCTGGTCATAGAAGGAGATCAGGTTGGTCAAGCATGACCTGCCCCTCCTAAACCCACGCTGGCTGGGACTGATCCCCTGATTGTCCTGTACGTGTTGAATGATGGCACTCAAGATGATCTGCTCCATGACCTTCCCTGGCACTGAGGTCAGGCTGACAGGCTTGTTGTTCCCCAGATCCTCCTTTTGGCTAACCTTGTATATGGGCATCATATTTGCTCACCTCTAGTCACCTGAAACCCCCCTGGTTAACCAGGACTGCTGGTAAATTATTGCAGGTGACTTGGTGATCCCTTCTGCCAGCTCCCTCAGTACTCTTGGGTGGATCCCATCTGGCCCCATAGACTTGTGAGTATAAGTGGCGTAGCAGGTCAGTAACCATTTCCTGGACCCCTCTGCCCTTCAGGGCTTCCTCACAAGGGACTCAGTCAACCAGGCCCTTAAACAGGCCGAAGTCTGTCCTTTGGAAGTCCAAGGTGGCAGTTCCCTAGTTGGCTCTCATTGTGTCAAGAGGTTATGTTCTGCACACTCCAGGAACCTCCTGGACTGTTTTCTCTTTGATGTGTTGTATTTCCAGCAGATGTCTGGTAAGTTGGAATCTCCCAGCTGCTTATAGAATATTTCATCTGCCTCCTGATGGTGGTTGAGTGGTCTGTAACAAACTCCCACCAGGATATCTGTCTTGTTGGCTTCACCCCTGATCCTTACCCATAAACACGTGACCCTTTCATCACCACTGGCAAGCTCTAGACAGTCAAAATGCTCCCTAACATACAGGGGCTACTCTGCTGCCTCTCTTGCCTTGCCCGTCCCTTCTGAAGAGTTTATAGCCATCCATTGTAGCATTCCAGTTGTGTAAGTCATCCTACCATGTCTCCATGATGGCAGCTATATCATAGTGTTTTCCAGCTGTGCAATGTTTGTTGCTCCTCTTGTTTGTTGTCCATGCTACATGCATTGGTGTAGATGCACTTCAGCTGGGCTGTTGATCTGGCCATCTTTTTAGGGGGAGAAGCCCTCATTCCCATGTGATTCTTTTCAGGCACTTCCATAGTTTCTGATAAATCAATAACCCCTGTGTCTTTGCTGCCACATAGATCTCCATTCCCTACCTCCACTGAGATGGCAGAGCAAAGGACCTTGCTAGCACACCCCTCAGTCACATGCCTCCCCCCACCCCTTCCCCCAGCTTACCTGTAGCAAGCTTGGTTTTATCCCTTTTCTCCTTCAAAGACAGTGTAAAGCTCTTTTAATGAGCCCTGCTAACTCCTGTGCAAAGATCCTTTTCTCCCTTTGAGACAGGTGAACCCAGCAGGCCTGGTGTTGTATAGACTGACCCATGATCAAGGACCCCAAAGTTCTGCCAGTGACACCACACTCAGTGCCAGGTATTGAGTTGCTGCCTCTTCCTGATTCTTCCTTCATCATTCCTTGTGACTGGAAGGATAGAGGAGAACACTACTTGTGCCTTTGATCCCTTAACCAGTCGTCCCAATGCCCTGAAGTCTCTCTTGATTGCCCTGACTTCTTGTTGCAACCTCATTGCTGCCTACCTGAAAAATCAATACTGGATAATAATCTGAGGGCTGTACTGGGTAGGAAGCTCTCTCTTCACATCTTTCATGCCCCAGGGAGGCAGCGGACATCCTTAAGGAGTGGGTCTGATCTGCATATGGTACCTTCTGTTCCCTTCAGAAGGGAGTCTCCTAAAACTTTGATATTATTTGTACTGGTATGCAATGATGGTAAGACCAAGTTTTACAAAAGAGATTTTTAATTTAGGGGTGTAATTTTTAATCTAGTGCATTGTCAAATTCTCAAAATTATTATTGAAGATGATTTAAAAGAATTAAAAAATAGAAAAATAAAGCCCCCAAGAACTAAAAAAGATTGGCTGCCATGTCATGCAGAAAATAGCCCAAACCTTTTTGCAATTGAGTATAATATTTTTTTAGTTAATATTTAAATTGCAGTAGTACCCAGAAGCTCTACATCTGAATTAAAGCTCTAACACATTAGGCAAGTGTAAAAACGCATCAGTCTTTTTTGCATATGGCTTACAACTGAATTACAAAATAAAAGATAAATGGTCTACAAGAGGCAGATGGAAGGAGAATGAGAACTATGAGAGAGACTCAAGGCATCGGTGAACATTGCACCAAAGGAGAATTTCTACATAAAATCTGAGAAAGGGCAGAAAGTATGTTATAATGCTGCTCGTCAGTAAATTTAGCCTTGAGGTGAAGACTGTAGAATCATTAGCAGGGAAAAAAAGCTCAGATTCTGAATCATGATAATATATAACAACTGTTATATAGGACTGAAAAATAATTTGTTCTCTTCTCTGTGGATGATTTAAGCTGTCAATGTGATTTCAACTCTTCATAGCTTTAAGTTTCATGTAGTGGTTTCACTATTATTTTAACACTAAGATAATGTGTGAAATGCCATCAAATTGGTTTAGTAGAGATGGTAAAGGTATTTGCAACAGGTTTTTATTAAAATAGCCTTAAAGTTCTTAAATGACCTGTGCATTTAAAGTAAATTTAATTATTTAAAATTAGATTTTTCCCACTATTTATATTTATTTTACCTTTGGGGAAGAAATAAACCACAACCGTTTAAAAACTTTGAAACATTTGTTCTTTATTAGTTGCATTACTGGTCACATTTGAAGGAAATTATTTAACATCTCTAGCTATTTAGACTATAGTCACAGTTAGGGATCCTCTCTGATTCAAATACAATTCTGATATATTTCACAAACCTACATTAGAGTATTTAAATGCCTAGAATATTGAAAACTTACAACTCAAGTAAAAATTACATTGAAATTCCTCATTAAAATATATTTTCATGTGTTCAAATTCCTTAGGTTTATGTGGATTTTCAAAACTGAATTAATAATTACTTTTAATTTAATTTTTGGTTTTTAACATTTCTTCTTTTGGTGTATGTTGCCTGGAAAGAACACAGAACTTTTCCAAACAGTGTTAAAATGATAATATAAAAGCAAGCCTTTACTTGAAAGCTTTCCAGTACACAATATGGAGAAAACTGCACCTGGAATTACATTAGTACAATTTTATAAGATTAGGTAATTAGTATATCTAGCAAATATTATCCAATTAGAAGAGGAGTTGGTTAGGTAAATTCCCCCCAGGTTCTTCCCCATTGGAGTTATTCCAGGGGCTTTCTTGTTATGTCTTCTAAGTTCTAGTGGAAAACAGCGTCCTTGCTAGCCTAAAAAGCAAGACTAAACAGAATTCCAATAAGCTAGCATAATATGTGAGAAAGTGCAGCTACTATGCTAAAGTGACAAAGAGTTAGAAATTATACAGCTATATACTAAAATATATAAAGCTACAGATATAAAGGAAAAAATCTTTAGGCATCACATAAAATGCTGCATTTGACATAAAATGAGATAAAATAATTGCTATGGGGACTGGTAATGCTTGTAATGTCTATTTAAGGCTGCATTAGTCACCAAGAAATTTTACCTGATTGTTCATCTACACAACAGCAATCTCTCTGTGTAGAAAAAGTAACATAGCTTTACTTTGTGCGTTCCTTTACGCTCATTCAATACTGCTTCAAAGCTGGTATTATAGATGTAGTTGTAAGACTGCTTTTTCAAAGAAAATTGGTAGAAATGAGTGAAGAAAGTGAAAACTAAGAACACAGTAAGAATTATACTCTCATGTACTACTTTTTTTTTTTTTTTTTAACCAGACACTGTAAATGTATAGAATCATAGAAGGGTTTGGGTTGGAAGGGACTATAAAGATCATCTAGCTCCAACCTCCCCCACATGGGCAAGGACAACTTTCACTAAACCACATTGCTCAAAGCCCAATCCATCCTGGTGTTAAACACTTCCAGGGATGGGGCAGCCACAGCATCTCTGGGCAACCTGTGGCAGGGCCTCACCACCCTCACAGTAAAGAATTTCTTACTAATCTCCAGTGTAAACCTACCCTCTTTCAGTTTGGAGCCATTCTTCCTTATCCTATCACTCCATACCCTTGTAAAAAGTCCTTTCCCGGTTTCTTGTTGCCCTTTTAGGTACTTGAAGACTGCAGTAAGGTCACTATGAAGCTTTTTCTTCCCAGGCTAAACGACACCAACTCCCTCAGCCTTTCCACATAGGAAAGGTGCTCTATCCCTCTAATCAACTTGGTGGGCTCATCCGGACTTGCTCCAACAGGTCCATGTCCTTCCTGTGTTGGGGGCCCCAGAGCTGGATGCAATACTCCAGGAGGGGTCTGAAAATCAGAGGGGCAAAAATCCCCTCCCTCGTATGGCTGGCCACGCTGTTTTGAATGCAGCCCAGGATACGATTGCCTTTCTGGGCCGCCAGTGCATATTGCCAAATCATGTCCAGCCTCTTATCCACCAGCATCTCCAAGTCATTTTCCTCAGTGCTGCTCTCAATCCGTTCATCACTCTGCCTGTACTGATACTGAGGGTTGCCCCAACCCAGGTGCAGTACCTTGCACTTGGCCTTGTTGAACCTGATGAGGTTCCCATGGGCCCACTTCTCAAGCTTGTCCAGGTCCCTCTGGATGGCATCCTGTCCTTTGGGTGTGTCAATTGCACCACTCAGCTTGGTGTCATCTGCAGACTTGCTGAGGATACACTCAATCCCACTGTCTGTCATTGATGAAGACATTGAATAGCACTGGTCCCAATATGGACCCCTGAGGGACACCACTTGTCAACAATGTCCATTGGGACTCTGAGCCATTGATCACTACCCTCTGGATGTGACTGTCTAACAAATTCCTCATCCACCAAACAGTCCATCCATCAAATCCATGTCTCTCTCCAATTTAGCAAGAAGGATGTTGTGGGGGACCGTGTCAAAGGCTTTACAGAAGTTCAGATAAATTACATCCATAGCCCTTTCCTTGTCCACTGATGTAGTCACTCTGTTGTAGAAGGCCACACGTTGGTGAGGGAGGTTTGACCTTGGTGAAGCTGTACTGGCTGTCCCGAATCACCCTGTCCTCCATATGCCTTAGCAGAGCTTCTAGGAGGATCTGTTCCATGATCTTCTCAGGCACAGAGAGGAAGCCATGACTTTTCATGGAGAGTGGCTTGGCAACTGTATTAGCCAGTTCCCTCAGAACTCTGGGATGCATCTCATTGGATCCCATAGACATGTATGTAATGGTTCCTCAGGTGGACATGAACCTGATCTTCACTTACAGTTGGAGGGACTTTGCTTCCCCAGTTTCCATTTTTCTGTCCATGCACTCGAGAGGTGTGGGAAGAGAGGTTGCCATTGAAGACTGAGGCAAAAGTTGTTGAGTACGTCAGCCTTCTTGTCTGTAGTTATCAGTTTGCTGGCCTTGTCCCTTTCCAAGTTCAGCTCCAGGTTTGCCTTGGCCTTCCTCACTACATCCCTTCACAACTGGATTGCATCCCTAGACCCTTCTGATTGTACCTGTCTCTTCTTCCACTGCCTGTGCATTTACTTCTTGCTCTTTGACCAGCAAGTCAACTCAGCCATGCTGGCATCTTGCTTTCCTTGCCTGATTTCTTGTCCCTGGGGTTCACTAGGTCTTTTACTCCATGGAAGATGTCCTTGAAAATCTGGTAGCCCTGTTACACTCCCTTGTCTCTGAGGGCAGTCTCCCAGGGGATCCTACTGACTTTCTCCTTGAAGAGCTGGAAATTTGCTTTCCTAAAGTTCAGGGGCCTAACTTTCCTCCTTATGTGACCCTTGTCCCTCAGGACTACGAACTCCACCAGTGCATGATCACTGCAGCCCAGGCTGCCTCTAGTCATGACATCCCCAATTAGTTCACTTACATTGGTGACCATGAGATCCAGTATCGGATCTCCTCTGGTAGGGCTGTCTATTACTTGGTTCAAGAAGTTATCCTCCATGCATTCCAGGAGTCTCTTGGATTGCCTACAGCTCTCCGTGCTCATTTCCCAGCAGATGTCAGGGTGAAGTCTCTCAGTAGGACAAGAGCCTGCAAGTGCAATGCCTCCTGTAACTGGAGCAAGAAGACTTCATCACTAGCCTCCCCTTGAAGACGTGGCCTTTAGTAGTTTAGTGGGTTGACCTTGGCTGGAAGCCAGGTGCCCACCAAGCTGCTCTATTACTCCCCAGTGAGACAGGGGAGAGAAAATAAGATAGAAAACAACTTGTAGGTTGAGATAAGGCAGTTTACTAAAGCAAATGAAGTGAAAATTTGCACACACATAAGCAAAGGGAAAAAAAGGTTTATTCTCTATTTCCCATTAGTGAGCAATATTCAGACACTTCCCAGGAAACAGGGCTTCAGCATGTGTAGTGGTTGCTCTGGAATGTAAATGTTGTAGAATAACGAATACCCCCTGGTTCCTCCTCTCTCCCTTAGCTTTTATATCTGAGCTGACATCATATGGTATGGAATACCCTTTGGTCAGTTTGGGTCAGCTGGCCTAGTTGTGTCCCCACCCTAGGATTTTGCCTACCCCAGCCCCTTGATGGGGAGGGAATGCTGAGAGACAGTGCTGATGCCAGTGCTGCTCAGCAGTAGCCAAAACACTGGTGTGTTATCAACACCTTTACAGCTCTTAATGCAAAGCACAGCCTGTGAGGGCTGCTAGGGGGAAGTGAACTCCAGCTCAGCAGGACCCAATACAATCTCTACCCATTATTCCATAGCATTTGCATCATACTTAGAACTCACATAATTTTATATATATACATTTATTGTCTAGCTGATCCTTTGTATTTATTTCTCATTACTGGAATCCCTTCTTACCTACACATACAACTTAAACTACATCCTTAAACCATCTCTGTATCCAACATAGAGGTTTGTACATTTTCATTAACTACTATCCTCTGTTCTTTCACAGATAGATATTATTTTCCTTTTTCATGGGCTTCTTGCACCCCTCCAGATCCATGACTTGGGCTCCAGTCCATCAGGATGGGTGGTCAGGACAGGAGAAGCACCACAATTGATCATTGGGCACTAGCACCAGCCCGGTTTGGGTTGGTATCACATTCTCCTTGCTCCTTACAAAATTAATTCTTCATCAGTTCATGTCATCCCTGCTACTTTACTTCCTGCAGCATAAAACTCACACAGATTATTTTCCCCCCAAGGTTAAATTGCCTTGAGGCACACACCAGGTCTTCCCATCCTTCTGCATTACCCAGCAAATTACGCCCTGGTCCTTGGGCAAAGACAATCCCACAAATGGGTTTGCCATTTGTCATGGGAGTAGAAATCCACACCAACTTCCTCAGCCACTTCCATATGCATAGTATGGGGTCCTTATCTTCTCCCAGTGTGTAGGGGTTTTGTTTGGGCAGGACCAGGGCAGTTAGCAGATCCCCTAGTGTTGACCAGCCAAGTGGCTTTGCTAAATTTGTATCCCAGTGCTTCCACACCCCATTACTTAATGCTCTTAACATAGTCTTCAACAATCCATTATACCTCTCAATCTTTTCAGAGGCTTGTGGGTGATAAGGGATGGGATATATCCACTCAATACCATGTTTCTTTGCCCAAGAGTTTATAAAGTTATTTTGAAAATGAGTCCCATTGTCTGATTCGATTTTCTCTGGGGTACCATGTCACCACAAAATGTTTCTCAAGGCCTAAGATAGTGTTTTGAGCAGTGGCATGGTTTACAGGGTGTGTTTCCAGCCAGGCAGTTGTTGCCTCTACCATGGTATGTAGCTCTTGCCTTGGAGTGTTCGTGGCAGTGGTCCAATGTAGTCAATTTGCCAGGCCTCACTATATCAAAAACCCAGCCATCACCCTCTATTCCAAGGATAATTTATAGAATCACAAATCAATAAGTTGGAAAAGACCTTTGAGATCATTGGGTCCAACCTATGACCTAACACCACCTTGTCAACTAGACCATGGGACTAAGTGCCATATCCAGTCTTTTCTTAAACATCTCCAGGGACGGTGACTGCCACCTCCCTGGGCAGCCCATTACAATGCCCAATCTATCTCAACCCTTTGTGCTGCACATTGGGCACCAAATAAGGCTGTCATGGCTTAGGAATGGTACTCCCCAATTAAGTTCTCACACCGAGACTTTCCAAACCACACTGCTGCTGGCTTCCTCTCCCCTCTTCCCCCCTTCTCCCTGCAGGTGGCCGGAGAGGAGAATTAGAGGCACAAAAGTCAAAGGTCACAGGTTGAGATATGAACAATTTACCAGAAAAAACAATGAGATAAAAAACTGAAAAGTAACAGCAACAATGTTAATAACTAAAGTATGCAAAAAGGGAATGATTCACATGCAAAAATGTTCACCATAGAGCCTGAGACAATGAACAATGGCTGACTAGTTCCCCATCCCACCATGCTTTGTTCTATTTGAAAGGGACGCCCTTCTCAAAAGTTGAGAGAGTCCCTTTTGCCTACCTCTAGCAATGTTGTAAGGTGTTAATGAATAACACAATGTCTTGGCCACACCCCCTCATGCTGATCTTGGCTGGAACCTGCTTTGATTTCTATATATGTTGAGTAGCACCCAGTGGTAAAGGATCCTGTATGTAGCCTAAGGAGAAACCTACCCTGGAGGATGATTGTCTAAAGCTTTTTGATGTCCCCACTAATAGTAGAGGCTCACATTCATACTCTGATTTGTAGGCTTTTTTATCTTCCACTGCAGAAAGATCTTATTAAGATTTAAGTCTGGTCATGTTAATGGAAAGAAGACCTATGTCAGTTTTTCTTAGGTATGGATCCATGGCCTGCATCTCTTCCTGCTTTTTCCTGTTCTGTCTCTCAACCTTCCTTTCTGGTTCTTGTTTTCCATATTTAATCTTCTTTTTCTCGAGTGCACTTGGTTTCCTGGTAAAATTTGACAGATGTAATTATTGTGTCATCATTTCTGAATAGTAACTTTTGAAGCTCTAATCAATTTCAACCAAATTTGATAGGGGTCCAAAAGTCAAAGATCATTGAATTTCTACAGCCTGCCTGGCAAGGCAGCAGTCAAGGTAATGAGACCCAAATTAGCACTTCCTTGTTTTGCTGGACCTCACCTTTCATCTGTTCCATCTATGCAAGCATCACTACAGAGAACTCTCCTGCTCATATGGTTGTGAGACACAAGCATAGGTTTTAATGGCCTGAGTCTGGCTAACCTAGATTCTTTGCTTGACACTTTTCTGTACTAGAGGGACTGCTCACAAAAATTTCATATAAACCTTTGTGTCCATCCTTTCTTAATAACTGGTAAGCCTTTACTCACCCAGGAGACTTCTTAGCACCTAGAGATACTTGTCTCCGGGACACTTCTTAGTGCATGAGACTGGACAGCTGACTGTAACTTAAATATGGATTTAATTGAAAGCATTGGTGAGGTGAGATTAGGAACCACACAACATTACCAGGGCCACACTTAGGAACCACTAATGTTTCCTGTCCTCGGTGCCTCTGAACAATTGTTAAGGCTGTGATGTGCAGCATGTGTGTGACACTCATATTGAGTACTGTGCCACAGGAGAGCAAGCAGAAAGTTTTCACTGAAAGGGGAATGTTAGCAGGATGATTACAAACACAATGACTAAAAATAAGATTGTAAAAGGATAAGTAATTACTGGTTTTGATTTTCATATTTTAGACCAGTTTTAATCAGTGTATGTTCTTATTTTGCCCAGTAGCATATGTATTTTATATATATATATATATATATAATATGTACATAACACAAATGTATTTTAAATGTATTTTAAATCCCTCCAGGGATGGTGATTCTACCACTTCCCTGGGCAGCCTGTTCCAATACTTGTCAACACTTTCTGTGAAGTTTTTTTTCCTAAAACCATTGTAGGTCCCTTCCAACTGAACTATTCTATTCTATATACACAAAAATTGCTAATTTTGACCTGAAATTTCCTCTGATATATTTTGACGCTAAGGATAAGATACACTAGGTATTCAAAGTATTTTCTTTCCCCCCTTCTTGTGTAGTTGGTCTTATTTCCTCTTTACACGTGATATTGAGAATTTATGAAATCTATCCATCATTAAACTAAATCATGTGGAAGTAAAGCAGACAGCAAAGCAGGTACCACGTTCTTAACTCTTCGGTCTGCATTCGCATCCCCACTTCGTCGTGGGCTGCAGCCTCCTAGGTCTCTGACAGGTATTGCGGGTGCGTGGCCGCAGCTGTCCCGAGGAGGCCGGGCGGAGGCTCTGCTTCACCCTTTGCTTGTTGGGGCTTCCGGAGCGTTCTCTCTGGTTTCGGGTGGTGGTGGGGAAGGGCTGTGGATGAGGTACCCCGTTTTTCCCCGCCCAGAATTGAGGTGCTCGCCTTTTGTCGCGCCCAGGCTCCTGACGGTCTGGAACGCACAGGGGAAAGGCTGACGGCGGCGCTGGCGGGCGGGGCGTGCGTGGCGCTAGGACCCAGGAGGACGCAAGGCGGCTCTTAGAGCGAGATCGCCGTGACTCAGTCCGTGTACTGGAGCAGGTTAGTGCTGTCCTGTGGGGCCAGGCTCGGGTGAGAGCAGGCCGGGCATCATGCCGCCAGCCAGCTAGCTAGCGTGCTTGCTTCCTCCCTCCCTCCCTTCCTCCCTCCCTTCCTCCCTTCCTCCCTTCCTTCCTCCCTTCCTCCCTTCCTTCCTGGGGCCTGCCGCTCCGCTAATCGCGCCCTCTTGTTTGATGTTTTTTTCAGCAAGCCAAGATGGAGTATGAGTGGAAGCCTGATGAACAGGGGCTTCTACAGATCCTGCAGCTGCTCAAGGAATCGCAGTCTCCGGACACCACCACGCAGAGAGCCGTTCAACAAGTATCCTTGGTCGAGGCCTACACCGCGGGCGGGCGGAGCAGGCAGAGCGGGGCTGCGGCCGTCCGGGCGAGCGCTAGGGAGGCTGGGGACTCTGGGTAGGGGGCAGCGCGGCCACAGACCAGTGCTGTGGTAGGCAGGTGGCGGCCGGGCCTTTCCGGGGAGCCGCCACAGCGAACTCTGTGGGCTGAGCCTCCGCTTGAGCGGGTGGCCGTGGCGCGGCATTTGAACCGCTAAGGCGGCCTACTGTTGCGAGCCCTGAGCCAAGGTTCGTTTTTTTGGGTTTTTTTGGGTTTTTTTTTGGTTGTTTTTTTTTTGTTTGTTTGTTTGTTTGGTTTTGTTTTTGTTTTTTTTTTTTTTTTTTTTTAATTTTTAAAGCCCTGGCTCCTTTGTGGCTGCTTTGGTATCTGCTACCTTTCCAGATTACTCCATGCTGGGCCGCTGCCAGCACCTAGCCCTTATTCTCTGCATATCCCACCGAGAAGGCCGGAGCGGGGGGTGGGGGGGGGGGGGGTCCTCTGCTCGCCAGGCAGAGTTGATGATGTGGCGCGGGGTATCTGTCGCCCCTGCAGCAAAGCAGGGGTGAGCAGGGGCTTCCTAAACTAATCCAGCGCTAGGATTCACGGCAAAAGCCAGAGCTGGTGGGAGGAGCGTTCCTGGTGGAGCCGACTGCACGCTCTCCGTGACCTGCTGGCTCTGACCGTGTTTTGCTGTGTTGTGAGGATGTTTCTGCCTAGAATCCTGAGCCTGAAATACTGTTCGTTACACTTTTTACATCTTACAGGAAGAGTGAAATCTACCCTATGTGGCTTGTGCAGCTTTGCAGTGCATTTTGCATTAGTGTTGTGGATTCTTGGTTTGTTGTTTGGGTGTGGAGTTGTTTGTTCCCCCCTCAGGTCTCTCTTGACTGTAGAAGTGATGAAATAGCAAGGTTTTAAGGACCAAAGACTGAAAGAGGAAAATTTCACATTAAGTCTAGTAGAAGCATAAGTCTTGAAAAATAAAGCTCTCATCTACTGTCTCCTGTTCCTTAAGCTAACTATAGAGGTGCTTTAAAATATCTAGAAGTCCTGAAAGGATATCCTCCTATGAAGAATATGAGTTTAGCATCTTGATCTCTTTTTATTTAAGGCATTTGCTTGAAAGTCTTCACAAAAGGCAACAAAACATTTATGTAGGTAAGAATACGTATGTATGTTGTGTTAGGAGTTTAGCTTGAAGCCAAATTTGCTCGACTTCTTGGCTTTTTCCTAGTAGATATGGTCAAACCTTGGAAGGCTTCTGTTCTTACCTGAAAGGTGAAGGTAGATTTCACCTTGTTTTTGCAGCTGTATTTCAGATTCCTAAGATGGTATTGAGTCCTATGAAAAATACTATACAGAAGTCGCTAAGTGTTCTTGTGGTAATCACATATTCTCTGAACAGAGAGAGACACAGCTCTCCCAGGATTTTCCTGAGAAGCTGTGAGAAAGCTCAGAGAAAGTAATTGTTTTAATTTCTATCTCAATCTCTGCACCTGGTAGGCAATCTCTGTTTGTCAAAAATGTTTACAAGAAGGACTTGTCCCTTCTTGACCAATAGGTGAGAGAAGTTTCCTAAAGGCCAATCAGGTCTTAGGTCCACCATTGTTTCTATAAGAACTGTGAATTTCTAATAAAAAGTGCCTTTTCATGCCTTCTGACGATGGAGTCTCTGTGTCACCTTTGTCTGTCCCCTATACCCCTTCGGTGATATCTTCTGATAATGCCCCAGATTTAAACAGGTGCTCTTTAGTATTTCAAATACAAAGGTGATTATAGCAGCAGTGATTATAATGTAGCTTTCATGTAAAATTGCATTTTAAAGGTCTGCTTCAAATAATGGTATCTGGCTTTTGATCAGTGCAAGGCCCATCAATGTCAACATCATTATGTATGGTCAGGGTTTAGCAACTTTGAATATTTAGAGCTTTAGCTGTACAGCAAGTAAAATAAATGCCTATGAAGCAAATAATCCTACTAATTCTAAAAAATAATTTTTTTGCTAAATGTCTTCATTGTTTGCCATACTGATGATATCTAGTATATTTGGTAACTGCATGCTTATGACATAAAATATTGTTGAGCATGCTAGTAATTAATACCAGGGTGTGAGAACAAGATACAAGGAGAATGCCAGAATGCTGTTCTAGGCAAGCAGTGGCAGAATACTTGGAAATTTGAGGCAAAAGTAATGACAAATTTTAGAAAAACAGCTATGTACCTTCTAATTGTTCAGAAACATAATAATTCTTCTTGCAGTTGCCCCAGAGAACATAGTAAAGAGGTTGGTATTGCTAGTAAGATGCTTTTTCAGAGAGGTGTCACTAGAAAATTGTTTTGTGTACAGGATTTTTTTTAAAGAGACCATGGATAAACATGAACTCCTTTGTACAAATATCTGGGCATTTACAATGAAACAGCTTCTCGCAGTTGAAAGCTCAGACTGGCTAGTTAGCATCATCAAAATGTATATGACTAATATTAAAGTGACTAGCTTATAAAAATCATCATAGTTGTATTTTAATGCTGAAATGCTTTTATTTATTGTGGAGTAAAAAATGATGTATTATATGATTGTGCCTCAGTGGATTCCTTAGGTTTTGTTGACTTTTAAGTGCAAATTTTGAAATCTAAAACTGTGCAGAGGAATGTAGGGGATTTGGGGAGGGCAGGAATTTCTGTGTTCCTGGATTCTTTTCTCAGATTTCAGCATAACTAAAGAGCTACTGCTTCAGTATGAAAATTACAGAAATTGTTTTTAAAGTGTTCATAGCCTGTATGTTGTGAGTTTATAGTCATAGCATTTTTAAATGATGCAGTAGTACATAGCTCACTTAATCATAGTATTCAGAAAGCTATAAATGCTGTGTGTGAAGATTTTAATTTCCTTAACAGTTTTTCTCTTCAGAAACTAGAACAACTCAATCAGTATCCAGATTTCAACAACTACCTGATTTTTGTTCTTACAAAGCTGAAGTCTGAAGGTAAGTTCTTGGGATATTGACTGGTTTATTCTATTTTTTTTTATTTTAAAAATTATTTTATTTAGCTTGAAAGAAAAAGGAAACTGATTTTTATACTCAGTGTGCTGGTGGGTTGATCTCCATAGTCACATAGAAGAATTTTTTATCCTCTTGGGAATCTTTGTGGAAAAAGATCTGATAACATGGTGCTTGTAGTCTCAATCTTGAAAGAGATACCATTCTAAAATTCCAATGAAATCTTAAAAAAATGTGGGAGCATCATTCTTCTATCAGACTACAGTGAAACTGTGGAATAACTTTGCATGTCATGGTGATGAATTATGACTATACACATTATAAAACATGCTGCTAAATCCAGTTGTGATTGTGATCTCCCTAGTAATCAATCTATTAAATATTTAGAAGATTACTGTTGCAGCTGCTTGCTCAATCCCCATCTCTCCCCCACACCCTGGTGGAATGGGGAGGAGAATCAAAAGTAAAACTTATATGTTGAGATAAGAACAGTTTAGTAATTGAAATTAAAGTAAAATACAGTAATAATGGTTGATGATAATAATAATCATAAAAGGGAGAAACAAGTGATGCACAATGCAATTGCTCACCATCTGCTGACTGATGCCAGACCCCCCTTCCCAAACCCAGATCGGCCACCCTTCTGGGTAACTCCCACCAATTTATATACTGGGCATGACATTCTGTGGTGTGGAATATCCCTTTGGTCAGTTTGGGTCACCTGTCCCAGCTGTGCTCCCTCCCAGTTTCTTTTGTGAACCTCCTCACTTGCAGAACATGAGACAAGAAAAAATTCCTTGACTTAGGATAAACATGAGTTAGCAAAAAATGAAAATATCAGCATGTTATCAACACCATTCTCATTTTAAATCTAAAACACAGCACTGTAACAGCTACTGAGAATAAATTAACTCTACCCTATCTGAAACCACACAATCACATCCTAGAGTTGTCCAAATATAATGTCTGTAGAATTTTCATTCTGAAGCCTTAATTCTAAAAATAATGTAGTTTCTTACTGTTGGCTTATTTTTATGGACATTTGTACAAACTGTTTATGGCATAGTGTAGCCTCTCCCAGTTGGAAAATTCAGGCAATTCCTTGGTAATGATCAGTAATGACTATCCACCCTCAGGGCAGATCTTTTAATAACCTCCCTAGAAACCTTTTTCTTAACTCTAAACATGGTGTGGACTGCATTGAGGAGACCTGGCAGATGTAGCAGCAAGAACATGCTTTCCTTAACATCCAAAGGGAATTCAAAATTCCCCAAAATTGATGTAACAGGCCTGAAGGAGGAAAAGGGGGTAAAGTCTGGGGAAAATCATCCTCCCCTGTTCCCCCTAGAGGATGGGTACAATTATTAATGGACTCCCAAAGGTAGCACCAAGGCCGGGGCAGGAGAGCAACACTGAATACACATCCCAATTGATCTTCATTGCACTTGATGTTATCATGTCATAAACTGATATCCTATGGTACAGCAACAATGCAATCCTGATCCCTCTCCCTGCTCTGAAAAAGCACCACAAGGAGCATATACGAGAACATACACAGGATTCGGCACCACACCCACATAAACAGACCAAGCAACATTGTGACCAGTGGCTCCACACCTAATACAACAAATGGTTAGATCAAATTAGTTTCCAACCTTCTCTTGTCAGATCTGTTGTTATCTCAAGCCTTTGTGCTGCACATTGGGCACCAAATAAGGCTGTCATGGCTTAGGAATGGTACTCTCCAATTTAGTGCTCCCACTGTGTCATGAATTGAATGAGTGTTTTAATATTGCTTAAAGAATCACTGGCAAAGGTATCAGTAAAAACAAGTTTAAAATAAAAGCAAAAGCACAACAACCTTCATTGGCAAGGTTCATTCTACTAACTAGATGATTAGGGCACACAGAGGAAAAGCAAACAAAAAAAAAATCCAGTCAATCAATCCAAACTGAAATAAATCCAAAATTATCAGGGTGGGGTGGGGGAGAGATGAAAGGATAAAAAGGGTAAGGATAAAAACTAATATGGCCTAAAGGCCCAACAGCACTTAAACTTAACAGTTCTTAAACTTATCAGTACTTACCCTAACTTAAACTTGACAGCACCTTAACAGCATTTAACTTTATTTATAACTTAAACAATTTAACAAAGGATTCATATAGGATTTACTGTAGCACAACAGTAACTTTCTTACAGGTGTAATTTACAAATCCAAAGTACTTGAGAATCTCAGAGAGCAGTGTTTCCTCCACATTTGCTATAGCATATGGACACAGATATAAAGAGTCTTGTCCTAGGTTGATAAGGAAGTGAGTTTTTTGGGAGGTTGTGGTCAAACCAATCAGTGCTCAGATTTGAATATTGGCACCTGATGTGGCCACTGAAAACATGGATATGCCTCTGAGAACACAGGGGGTTAAAAAGCAGAGAACTTCCAGGGGAACTCTCTCTTGGTTCTGGGTTGGTGAAAGAGGTCAGACCTTCCCCTGCCCAGCTGCGGGCTGAGTGGGGGAGGGGAAGCCATGCGGCCCGGTGAGGTAGGCCGGGCCTTGGACAGAGAAGGGGTGTGAAGGCCCCTGCAAGATGGAAGGGTGGAGGAGCACTGAGAGGCATCGGGCAGGCCCCCCCCCCCCCCCCCCCCCGCCCGATAGAGAGAGAGAGAGGGAGAGAGCCTGTGCCTGTGCTTGTGCCACCTTGAAATTTGATATCTTGTGCTGGCAGCACTGCCGAAGGAGAAAGGGGAGGGGTGCCCGGCTGCCATGGGAGTTCTGGGCAGGCAGAGCCTGATATTTTAACCCTTTTCTTGGACAGTGAAAACTTTACGAAACACTAGTCCTCCTTGATTTGAACGAGAAGAGAGACAGACATGAAATAGAAGGAAATGGGCAAGTGTGGTGAAGGTCTGAGCAAGTGAAGGATGTCAGAAGAAGATGGGGAAGAATCCTAGGTGGGAGGAGATGATGGAGTGGCCTTTGGCTGGACTTTTCTTGCATAGCCATAGACGGAACCAATTTCCTGTAACACAGAGACTGCATTTACGGGGAGGCAATGGCTTGGAGCCAAGAGAGTGACCTGCTGTAGTGATTGCCAGTGCAGGAGAGTGACCTGCTGCAGTGATGCCAAGTGCAGGAGTGGAGAGAACAGAGAAAGATGAGGAGGGTGTGGTAGTACCCTCTGTCTTCAGGGAAGAAGATCTCTGTTCTCAAGACCCTCGGCCCCAGGGGGAGTGAAAATGGGGGAGACCTTTGTCCCAAAAGTGAGAAACTGTTGCTTTTTTGGTACTTGGCAAAGCATCCTTAAAGGGAACCCTATAAGCAGTTTTGGTCCATGAACGGTGGTGAGAGCACTGTACATGGAAGGAAGGAAGATGTCACGATGGCAAATGTTCTCTGGGCGGTGCCACATGTGACATGGAAACACAGGAGGTTTCAACTGTGTTTCCTGGGGAAGCCTATGGTACAAGAGGGACTCCTCTCTCCTTGATGAACTGAGAGTTGATTATCTAAGGGATGGTAACTTGACTGAGAATCTAAGATTTTGTCTCACTGTGCCTGGGTGGAAACTGGGGGGGGGGGAGGAGGAATATTTTGGAAGTTTTTTCATTCTGAATTTTGTGTGTGTTCCTTTTATTATAGTTGTAGGTTAATAAAGTTTTTTTTTTCTTTATTTCTAAGTTTGAGCCTGCTCTGCTTTATTCCTGGTCACATCTCACAGCAGCCATTAAGGAGAATATATTTTCATGGGGGCACTGGCATTGCGCTAGTGTCAAACCATGACAAGTCTGTACAAGGCATCTGTGAAAAATTCCTCTCAAAGGTATTGAAACACTCACTTCAGATGCCTTTGCATCTTCTCAATGGCAAAGGGTCAAGCCTTGAGGAGTGGAGGGTATCAGCCTGTCACTATCGAGTAAGAAAGTGGCACAGACTCCAAGCAGGCTGGTTTGCACAAAAACAGCTTTAATGTGAAAAACTCTTCTCTTTTATAGACAGTTCAGATGCATTCCACTTGATTGGCTAATTAACAAAAGCACTTTTCTCCCAAACAATCCTTGATGAGAGCAGAAAAACAGAGAATAGGAAAACACCACCTGCAGGTCGTTTATAATAACAAGTTATCATCCTTTCTCTACAACTCCCTAAAAGTCTCACAAGTCCGCTGTGAGAAAACTTATCTCGTTTTCTTGCTCTCTGACCAGGCTGTCACATCCACATCAGCCCAGGATTTATTGTTTTTTGGCAATCCTCCGAGAATAGCAAACTTAAGAGTTCGCTGTGTCTCAGAGGTCTCACTCAGGGAGGTTGCTGGTTGCAGCTGCTGTGGGCCAAGAGAGCTCAAAGGGTCTTATTTTGGACTGCTGTTTATAGGGTTGCAAGAGAGGGCTTTGGCCATAATTTTTCATCCTGGCCACACTTCAGGTCCTGCCATTGGGACACAACAACCCCCTGCAGCACTACAGGCTTGGGAAGAGTGGCTGGAAAGTGGCCCTGTGGAAAAGGACCTGGAGGTGCTGGTTGACAGTGGCTGAACTTGAGCCAGCAGTGTGCCCAGGTGGCCAAGAAGGCCAATGGCATCCTAGCTTGTATCAGAAATAGTGTGGCCAGCAGGACCAGGGCAGTGATTGTTCCCCTTTACGTGGCACTGGTGAGGCTGCACCTCAAGTACTGTGTTCAGTTTTGGGCCTCTCACAACAAGAAAGACATTGAGGTTCTGGAGCATGTCCAGAGAAGGGCAATGGAGCAGGGGAAGAGTCTGGAGCACAAGTCTGATGAGGAGCAGCTGAGGGAACTCAGGGGGCTCAGCCTGGGGAAAAGGATGCTCAGGAGAGACCTTGTCACTCTCTACAGCTACCTGAAAGGAAGTTGTAGCCAGGTGGGGATTGGCCTCTTCTCCCAGTTAACATGTGACTGGAGAAGAGGAAATGGCCTCAAGTTGCACCAGGGGAGGTTTAGGTTGGGTATTAAGGAAAATTTCTGCTATGAAAGGGTTGTCAAGCCCTGACATAGGCTTCCCAAGACAGTGATGAAGTCACCATCCTTGGAGGGATTTGAAAGCTCTGTGGATGTGGCACTTGAAAACATGGTTTGGTGGTGGACTTGGCAGTACTGGGTTAATGGTTAGACTTGATGATTTTAAAGGTCCTTTCCATCCTAAATGATTCTGTGTCTAACTGTGGCTGCTAAAAATAATGCTT
Organism: Molothrus ater; assembly: GCF_012460135.2. Classification (NCBI taxonomy): domain Eukaryota; kingdom Metazoa; phylum Chordata; class Aves; order Passeriformes; family Icteridae; genus Molothrus; species Molothrus ater. The sequence goes on along the minus strand of NC_050510.2, from coordinate 1,643,667 downwards.
TCATTGTGGCTTGCAAGGGCTGTAAATAGTGTGTAAATGAAAGGAAAATGCCTTTGGCTTACTTCCTGGCCAGACACAACATTAATTCTGAATAACTGCTTATGGAAGACTGGATTACTTGGATATGAGCATACCAATCAGTGGATTATAGATATGCAAGGAAATAATAATTGGACATATTAAATTAGTGTAATAATAATTGGAGAGATTTTACCTTGAATTCAGAGAGCATTTCAGGTGAACCTGAGACTGATCAAGAGTTCAAGTAAGAATGTCCTCCTTTAGGATATTCTCCACCTGATCTTTGTTATTGACGTCTTCAAAATTTTAAGCAAAATTATAAAATTACTTTATTTGACTTCCTAAGTAATAATAATAATGATAATAATACTTGTCACATCTCATAACCACATTCTGTAGTTGACAGAGGTATGTCTGCTCATCTAGTTTTTGGTATTTTTATTTAAAATTGTAAATCCGTTCTCCTAGTAAACTTTTTGGCCCTTGAAATGCAGTGCCTTGCAAGAACTTTTACATTGTTTAGAAGTTGGTAGGTATTTAAAACCTGTAGTATAGGCAAAGTTATAGAAGTCTTTTAAATATATATGCATCAGGTGGATTCCTAGTTTATGAAGTTACTGAATTCTATGTAAGAGTGATGCTTGTAAATCAATATTTATAGTTACAGAGAATGAAAATTAGTGCTTCTTGAGGAAGTGTCTTGGTTTGAAAAGACAGGTATCTTCTAAGGAAGGCAGGAGCCTTCCTTGAAATGGAAAATGTAAACCCCTTCCCTCGGAATTATTGTAATTTTGAAATTAAGGGGCTTTCAGGCAAAGATATGGGAATAGGAATAACAGTTCTTTACTAGGAAAATTAAAACCGCAAATGCAATAGTACAAACAAGAAAACAAACCACTGACAGAGTCAGAATACAACCTGACACCCTGTTGGTCAGGGTGTTGGTAGCAGTCCAATTAAATGGTGGCTGCAGTCCTCCTGAAGTGACAAATGTGGTTCTGTTGAAGCAGTGATCCTGTAGGAGGGTGTAGTTTTCCTCTGAAGGTTCAGTGGTGGTGTAGATGGGCTTGGTCTTCCTCTGGAAATCCAGTGGAGAGGAAAGCTGCTTCTCTGGGGAATCCAGTGGGAAAAGGCTCCCTGTGATGTTCCAAATCTCTGATTACATCCAGATAGGAATGCTTGGCTCCTCCCTCTGGGCAGAGCTTCTTGCAATGGGATGATGTAATTTTATCAGTCATGCAGTGACACTCAATGGCCCATTAACCGAAGATATCTCTCCGGAGGGAGGATTGATTGTGGAAGAGATCAAGAAACTGCCCAATTAACAGAAGATAACTGCCCCACCTCTAACAGATAGGAATAGAATACACACCCCCATTTCCAACCTAAGACAGGAAGACTGAAATATATTTTTAAATCTTGTTCTAATACTCGTATACAGCATTCTGGTTTTGGAACTCATAATCAGTTGATTAAAATTAATTTTAGCAATAACCCCTCTTTTTAAAAGTGCCATTTTTGTTCAACTAGCAACGGTTGCACTCAAAAGTATTTTTAATGGCCCTCAGTCAGTCATCATGGGTATGATAAGAGTCCTTGTGTTATGATGCACTAACTTGGTTTTAAAATATTTTATATTTGAAAGTTATATCTCTTATTTTTCTTATATTTCTTTGGGCAGTTAATAGTTTTGAAGGCCTATAATAGATGTGTGTAAACTGTAACTCGGTGCAAATGAACTTTAAACATCCTTACTTTTTGCCAAAATCAGGGCTTCTCTTCTGGTTTGGGCTGAGGTAGAGTTAATTTTTTCACAGTGGCTGATATGGGACTGTGTTTTAGATTTGTACTGGAAACGATGATAACACAGGGATGTTTTAGTTACTGCTGAGCAGGGCTTACACAGAGCCAAGGCCTTTTCTGCTTCTCACGCCAACCCACCAGTAGGTAGGCTGGGGGTGCACAACTGACCAAAAGCTAAAATGCTGATTAAAATTAGCTTTATAGGCTGATTTGGATTGTTGTAAACTTTAAATTTTAATTTCCTTATACTATAATCCTTTCTATGTAGAACATCCACATCTCACTTTCAGCATGCTTCAGAAATAATACCAAGTTACTTATGCCCTTGGTTGAAGAACTAAACATGAATCTGCTCACAAGTGAACTCTAAAACTAAAAAACTTTGCTATGTAAATTGATGGTTGTATTTGGAAGGAGGGATAAGGAAATAAAGATTAATATTTATCACTGTAAGCTTTGATCTTGTTGCATTGTTCTGCAAATCTACTTTATCCTAAGAACTGATGGAAGTTATAAACACAATTATTTTCTCTTGCAGATGAGCCAACACGTTCCTTGAGTGGTCTCATCTTGAAGAATAATGTAAAAGCACATTTTCACAACTTTCCAAATGGAGTAACTGACTTCATTAAAAGTGAATGTTTGAACAATATTGGTGATTCCTCCCCCTTAATTAGAGCTACTGTAGGTAAGTTTACTCTTATTACTGTATTCTGCTCACTGAAAATGTTACTGATATAAGTGAGAGCTGTGCTAGTGAGAGTTATTAAACTCCTAAACCTATTTGCTTCTGATAATTGTCACAACTACATCATGATTTGATTCTGATATTAATCTTCAGTGTGGATATACAAATATATTTTTCTTTCCTATTTTCTTAAAACTGAATTAGCAATTCTGTTCGTATCTCTTGAAATGTGACTGAACATAAGTTTACTTGAATCTTCTAAAATTCAGCTTGCTGCCAATTTTTATACCAAAAACAGGAGTAAGGTAAAGGTTCTGAGTTCAGAATTATTTCAGCAATCCACTTGCATTAGTAAAACACTTCTGTTTGTGGATTTCCTCTTTGCTTCCCCATATGCACACCTCTTCAGGGAATCATTACACCAGATGTTACATACATTAACATAATGAGTTTATGTTTTTTAAATAGCTTCTGTCAGAAAACAGTAGATAATGTGTGGTGATCAGAACACCAGCTACAAGTGTTTTTGTTGTATGGTTGGTTTTTTTTTATTTCCTAAATCCTGTGGTTTAGTACATCTCTTCCATAACATGAATATTTGTTATTTTTACTTATTTCTAGGTAATGTTGATTTTCTGTCTGCTCTTTGAGAATATGATTTCCCCCAATTATTGCAATTGTAATTGTCCTTGTCCACCCCAAAAACTAGAAGAAAAAGTGAAATTAATGTATATTTAAGTACAGTAGAGAAAAACAGGGATTGGATGCAAGTTCAGAAAGGCATTCAGCCTGTGTCAGCTGATTTCTGTTATAAAATAATGTCATAGTTTCACCCCTAAGTAACTAAGTACCACACAGATGCCTGCTCACTCCCCCATCTGTCCCCCCAGTGGGGAGGAGAATCAGGTTGAGATAAGAACAATTTAATAATTGAAACAAAATAATAATTTCAATAATAAAATTATACAAATAATATTACTAATAATTGTCACAAGAAAGACATAGAGTTACAGAAGCCAAGAGAAACAAGTGATGCGCAATACAGTTGCTCACCACCCACTAACTGATGCCCAGCACATCCCTGAGCAGCATTTGGCCCCTCATAGCCAACTCCCCCCAGTTTATATACTGGACATGATGTTCTATGGTGTGGAATATCCCCTTAGCCAGTTCAGATTGTTATAAATGATCAACAAGAAAGCCAAATCAATAAATGCAAACGATTTTATTTTTGCGACCAAAATACAGTCCTCAAAAACCACAGTCAATGAGACAGCATTGAGCCCGGGGTCAGCGCTGGGTGAACCTATATCCAACCTCTATCATCGGATCCCCCTCTGTTCACGAATGCTGTTTCCAGCGGGGCTGTTTTGTACAGTTTTTTATGCCTGAGGCAGAGGTGTCCCGATTTCTTTTGTAACCCCACATATGTATGAAGGTTTCTTTTCACTGTGCAGGACTGGACAATTGCTGTTTCCTGGGTAGTGGCAGGCGCTGATCATGTCAGGGGAAGTCGTGTATTCAGATGTATGTTCCTTGGCGCCTTCGGTTATCTTGATTGATGATATCTACCAAGTGATGATCGTCGTTGGGTGTTCCCTGATGGCTCCGGAGGAAGCCCATCTCCATGCTGGCCACGTTCTTTTATTAGTAAATGAGGCATTGTTCTCCTGCTGCCACCAGGAGTTTTGTAATTCCAATGTGGTAATCTGTCTCCGGGTTGCTCATGGTCAGAGGCTCGTTGGATGTTAGATTCCGTTTACAATTTTTATTTCATACATTTTCCCCTTAAGCATGAATTACTTTATAATATATATTATAAGATCAACTGTCCCAGCTATGCTTCCTCCTGGTTTCTTTTGTGCAGCTCCTCACTGGCAAAACATGAGACACTGACAAGCCCTTGTCTCAGGGTAAGCACTGCTCAGCAACAACCAAAATATCAGTGTGTTATCAGTATTATTCTCATACTGAATCCAAAACACAGCAATGTACCAGCTACTGAGAAGAAAACGAGCTCTCCCAGCAGAAACCAGAACATTTTCCTCCTCTAATTCCATACCATTTACATCATGCCAGGTCACACAGTTCCCAGTTCCCCATCACCTGTCTTTTGATAGATATACACACACATATACTCCCTTAGTCTATGGACTATGGGCCCTGTAAGTCTGTTGAGTTCATTCACTCCAAGTGCCAGGTCCTGCAACTCCATGCAGTGCTACAGGCTTGGGGCAGAGTGGCTGTTTTGTGGCAAAGTAGGACAGTTTCAGACAAAGTTTATTAGAGAAGCCCTCTGGTTGAGTAATGAGGTGCAGAAAAGACCGCCTTGCTTTCTAAAACTCCTCAGAGAGAGGAGCCTAGGTGCAGCTGGATCCAGTCTTAGCCCCAGACTTGGTTAACAGTTTTCGTCTAAAGGATTATATAGGTGTAAATGAACCTTTATAGAACTTTATCCTGCAGGATTAAGGCTGACAAACCAGATGTATTTATATAAATATATATATGACTTATTATGGTAATGATTAGATAAAAATATCTTAATCAGAATTATTTACTGCACAGTATAGGAGTTATAACGTCTAGTATAGTATAGTGTACTATTTTGAAGCAATATTAAAGCTAGTTAAAACAGTTAAGTAGAGATTGATGTTACTCACTCATACCAATGATTGTGAACAAATCTCTTTTACTTGGCCTCGAGGAGCAACCTTGAGAGGTGTCCCCATTTAAGGGAGGAATCTCCACAGATACACGTCAAGGAGAGGTATGTTAAAAGACCCTGGCATTAAAATTTGGGACTGGACTTTTATAGTATAAAGTGATTGACTGTCAGTCATATGTCTCCAGACCAGCTTTGTCAGCTCAGCAGCTTTAGATAAATTATCAGTAGTATAATTTGTTCCTTTATCTGGGTATTTTACCAGGTCTACCACATCTTCATCTCACTATCAGGGTGTTAAACTTTGGGATTGATGAGTCACACTGGTTTCAGCATTGTTCAACACCAAAAGCAGCAGGACTCCCCCTCCTTCATTTATCTCTGATAACTTTGCAAATAAGACATTGCTCAAGTTGTTTTCCCCATTCCAGGCAGAGCATCCTGCTACACTCTACCATGTGACTTCAGTCAATTGTTGTCTCTTTAAATAGTAATGCAGGTATCTCTTGCCTTCATGCTATAAAAGCATCCACTGCATATATGTACATTATCCTTAAATATGTTTAGGTACATCAATCCCCTAAGGTTTACTATTTTAACTCATGTGGTTTGATAGTATTAGCTATTTTATAATTATACATTACATGTTTACACACAAAGTTATTATCAAAATCAGTTAGAATTTATTCAGAAATATTAAACAGAGCATAATACAGAGTTAGGTATCGATTTTGGCAAAAGAAACACTTGTTATTTCAATTTATATACTTCTGGAAGTATCCTTATTTGTTGGATTAGGTACCACACCTATTGTAGTGGTTTTGGTTTGCCAACTTAAGATTTCCCTAATTTTAAGATTTTCTGGTTAATGCATTAAAGAGTGTGGTAGGTTTTGGTACTGGTCAATTACATACGTACTTACTTCCTGTTGTGAGATAGGATTAGGAGAAATGCAAAGTAGGCTCAAAATTTTAAGAGGGTATAATAAAAATTTTATTAATAGTAACTAAAAGAAAAAAAAGTAGTAAGAATCAAAGCAAACCCTTCAGAACACTTTTCCCTACAACTTTTTCTTTTCCATTGACAATGTAAAGAAACAAAACTTTTTACTACCTCTAAAATAGTCTTTCTTCAGTTTACTTAGGGAGAGATGTTCTTCTTGTTAATGTTATGGAGACTTCTCCACAAGAGGAAAAACAGTTCTCTCACGGTTCTTAATTTGGTCACGAATAGCAGCCTCCCAGGGGAAATCTGCTATTGTGAAGCCCCTCTCATTTTCCACAAGCCTTCCCACAGCTTGTTCATGGGCTATGTTGACTTATGGGGTATTGTTTTAAAGATGAGTTGGTTAACGGCAAACGTTCTCATTATCTATCTCTAAAATCATCTTCATCCCTGGGAACAGAAATCATCTTCTCCTGGGGACACAGGACTACTCTTCTCTCTTTCTGTGTTCAAACTTTTCATGGGATCAGAGCTACTTTAATATCTATTTACTTTAGCATAGAGGTTTTTGCTCAATATCAATTTGAACCCTTCATCTCCCCATAGTTTTATGTGTTATAGGGAAAAGAGTATTTTTCTCCATAGCTTACAAGAGGATTTTAGCTCTAAAATTAAGGCATCTCCTCATCCCTCCCATCTGGGATTTAATTTCATCCTCACTGACCATGATGTTTTCATGTTGTTCCTTTATATGCTTGTATTTTGTTCCTTTCTCTCACTCGAGGGAGGATTGAACTACTGAAAGGGTTAACATGTCGCCTGGAGCCTGCAGATGGTCAACCTGACTTGTTGGGCTGGCTGCTATAGACTGTAGGAGCTGTGGCTGGAGGGGTGGCTCAGATTTAATCAGCCAGGCTAGAACTCAGCAGCGGCAGTACTCTTGGAGGGGGGGAGGTAGTGGTTTCTCCTTCCCCCTACCTGACTGTTGTGGGCAACTTCTACGGGGGTAAAATCCCAGCGCCAACCCGGGGCTGCTCCTGGGGTCCAGTGGGTTTGGCTGGGTCCCAGGCTGGGGGGGGGGGTGTAGCAAGCAGCTAGATGTTAGCAAGGCCAGCTCTATCCGGGGCCCAGGGGAAGGGAGTCCAGCCCCGGAGCAGGGCTGTCCGGCCTGGCCCCGTGGTAAGGGTCGCCCACTTGTGTTACTTCGCTCCCAGCAGGAAGGGAAAGAGGAAGTTCCCGGGCTTCTTTAGTCTTTTAACATGTGTTTTTCACAGAGACGTGTCTAGTTTACTAGTGGTTGGAAGCTTTGCATTACTTCCTTAAATGTCTCTCAGGCAAAACCATGACACATATATACACTGATTACTAATAAAAACCAGATTCCGATTAATAACAATATTACAATAACAAGTTGTAACATTAAGTCCAGAATGCCCATTGTGGTTGGAGACCATCTGTGTGAGTTGATGCAGACAGGTGGCCAAAACAACCACAAAACAACGGCTGAAATGCAAGAAATAAATTTATTTCATTACCTCACTAAGTGGAGGATCCTGAAGCAACACCTGGGTGGAGACACACAAGTAGGAACACAGCACCATTAGACTCAGTCCTTCCTAGTGGGTGATGGAGCTGCTGTTTGCACCCATTTATCAAGGACCTACACACACGTAGTTTGCCACTATGCTGTGATCTCCTCTGTGCTTTTTATGACCTCTGAGATTTGATCCTCCATCTATTAAGACTGTGAGTTCAAGCATGTCTGTGAGAGTGTCTCCAAGTCTCTCCAAACAGCTATGTTATCTCTACACAGAGATTCTACTTCTCATAACAGACAGAGGATAAACAGCAGTAGGCATAATACATGGAGTTTCCTGCACTGTTATTCTCTGGGCCTTGGCATTCCCAGCTGCAAGGTCCCTTGAGCAAATCTACCATCCTCCTCACCATTCTTCTGCTTCTGTTTCCTCCCAACAGCATCCTACCCCCTCTCTCAAAAGACTACTGCCACTGGGGCTGGAAGTGTAGAAAAGGGTAATTTGTAGAGGCACTTAATGGAGCAAATAGAAAAAAAGGAATAAATAATGGTCTAAGGTAAATGTCCCAGTCCTCCTGCTGGAGAATTAAACCACTCAGCTTGCAAGGCACCACCAATAGGTTGCCTTAGTGAATGAATGAAGTCCTGTCGATGTCAAATGTTCCTCTCAATGCAGCTGATTCAGCAGTCATGTTGAAACAGCACATGCCCTCAAACTCAGAACAGTGTATGTGGTGTTGAGACAGGAGGTAGGTCATCAACAACTGATCTGGCGAGCTGGCGAGCTTACCAGCTGTAGTGCCGTTACTTCCACATACAGGGCAACAGTTGCCTTTGATGTCCAATTTAAACCTTAGGTGAAGGCATACCCCAGGTGCTCTATATTTGTTACTTGGAGAAGGAAAAGGAAAAAAGTTACCACACATAATTTTTCATATAGTAAACCTGCAGAAATCTATCCAGAGTATGTGCATGTCATACAAGTCTTCAAAGCACGACAAACCAACCTGTGGTAAGGAAGGAAAATAGGAGTGTCATCTCCTTCCAGTAATACATATACTGTTGCCCCAGCTCCTTCAGCTAAAATTACTCCAGGCCTGGTAGCTTGAGATGGGCTGATTGCCCACACAGATTGAAGAGGTTTGGTTTACGCTTTTTCAGACCAAACTTCAATTTGATGGTGGGTTCACGGCACCAATAACAGAATTCCAGCGCTGTCCTCCTGATAAAGCCCTGGTAGTTGTTGAAGATATCTGAAATACAAAACTCGAGAATCTGATATTAACAGAGGATGTAGCATAAGGGGAGAAGTTGGAGTATAGAACCATACTGGAATGTCAGGGGTTTAAGCAATCTCAAACACACTCATTTGTGACAGTTATTACATGAATTTTTATATCTACACTAACAGACTCTAGTCCCACCACACAATCCATTGGTGCAAACAATTCCATTTTCCCTGTAGTTGATATTTTGGGAGAGATACCATCTGGAAGAACCTCAATCCTCACCATGTTTAGTACTGGAGGTGACCTGATGCAGTTACAGGGCATTTGGTTATGAATATTTCAGTTGTTTAACAAAAAAACTGCTTTTGTAAGTTGTGCACTCCACTGTTGTAAAGTTTTAGTACTGGTTAAGTTTTTCAGTTGTTCCTTCCAACATCCCATTCATTCTTTCAATCAGTCCATTATCTTGAGTTTGATAGGCAATGTGGAATAGCCAATCTATTCCCAGGCTTTGAGCACCGTCTTGGACATTACATCCCCTCTAGTGTGTTTCTTGGTCACTCTATTTGATGAGGAGGTCTGCATTGATGATGGAGTTGTTCTAATGCTTTAGTTGTGCTGTGTTGGTTGATATATTTGATGGCATTAGCAAAGAGCAATCCTAACTGTACCTACAGCAGTGAATACATATTGCCACCCCCTTGATGGGGGCAAGCAACCTGCCAGGTAGTCAAAGTCCACTGTCCCTGCTTTATTTTCCCCCAGGGCCTATATAATGGCCTTAAATGCAGCTATTTACAAATAGTAAGTGCAGTTATGTTCAAATGTCTAATATACATGTAATGGCAGAGGGGTTTGGTTCTGGACAATATTCTAAGTGCATGCTGTAAGAGCTGACTGATGTCCACAAGCATCCATAGCTTGTATCATCTACTTCCCTATTATTTTGTGACTCGAGTAATCCTTCTAATTGGCTGAGACCATGTCTTACTTTTGAGGGATGTTCTTGTACATGTTGCCAAATTTGTTGTCATAAATCTGCCCCCATTACAGGGTATTTCTGTACATGCCAATCGTCTCAGGCCCAGCAGGGTAACAACATTGTGAGGCTTTTGTATACAACCCAACCGTCAGTGTATAAGTAATATACTTGCCCTTCCAAGATGGCAAGGGACACTGTGACCAACTCAGCCGATTGACTAGATGCCTGTACACTAATTTGCCATAGTATGAGTCCTGGAACTGGACCACATGTAACTGCTCTCCATTGTCTCTGTCCAGTGGCCGTGTATGTTGCTCTTCTATCAGTAAACCAGGCATCTTTCCTGTGCTCTTCTGTTAACTTGTCCTAAGGGGGTGCTTTGTCCACAGGAGATACAGGGAGATCTCTGGGGGAAGGGGGGGGGAAGATTCCCCCAGGGCAGGCACAGTTCCCAGAAAGGTGGCATGTGGAGTGGTTACATGCAGTTTCCACAGTAAAAATCGTTGCTGTAAATAATGTTTGCATTTCCAATGTGTGGTTGCCTGGGCCACCCCTATGTGAGCCTCAACAGAATTATCAGTTACCCACCCATGAATGGGAATGGGTGTGTGTACAGTCACATTATCTTGGCCTATGATCCTTTCCGTTTCGTGCAATGCCCAAACTACAGCTAGAATTTGGTTTTTTATTGGGGCATAATGTGTAGCAGAGCCTTGTAATACTTTAGACCAAAATCCTATGGGTTCTTTCTGATTTTTTGGCCCAGCTGTCTGCTACAATCCTTACAAGATGGTCATCTAGAATTGTTACTTCTAGTTCAAAAGGATTTCCTTGCCTAGGAGTGTACAATTGGGCATGCTCAATCAAAGAATTCTTTCAGGCATCAAAGGCTTCTTGTTGTTTCTTGATCCATTGCCAAACATCTTTCTTCCCAGTCCATTTCTGCAGAAAGCGCATCAGTACCGCTAGATGTGGAATAAATGTTCTTCACTACCCTAAAAGTCCCAGGAAAGCTTGCAGTTGTTTCACCATGGTCAGTACAGGGAATTGCTGGACTGTTTGCTGGACTGTGTTTGGTATTTCTCTAAGCTGCCCATGCCAAACTGTCCCCAAAACTGTACAGTTGTACTAGGGCCCTGTATTTTCTATGGATTAATTGCCCAGCCTCGGTCTTGTAAGCAGGCTTTCAGCAATTCAGCATCTGCCTCAATTTCTTGTGACTGCACCATAATCAATGGATCATCAATATAATGGTGAACAGTGACAGCACCGGACCACAGTGCTACATCAGCTGCCACCATCTGGTGGCAAATGGAGGGACTGTGTTTACATCCCTGAGGCAATACCTGAAAAGTATACATTGCTTTTGTTGCCAGGTAAAGACCAACTGATCCTGAGTCTCTGAAACAATAGCTATTGAAAAGAAAGCATTAGCAAGATCCATTACCACCTTTCAGGGCTGTATATTTTTCCTGATTTTTTCTATATCTGGTACCATAACTGCAAGCGGTGGGGAGGGGTGATTTTATTCAATTTTCTGTAATCAGCAGTCACTCTCCAAGTGCCATCCAATTTTCAAACAGGCCAAATGGGGTTGTTTAAAGCAGTCATGGTTTCTCTGATTCCCACTTGTTGGAGGGCCTGAATTGTTTGAGTAATTTCCTCTTCCCCCCCTGGAATGGGATACTGCTTTACATTTACCACCTTGGCAGGCACTGACAGCGCAACAGGAACCCACTTCAGGACCCCACACAAGACAGTTATAGATCAAGTGGCAAATGCCACTTGTGGAGTCACGAAACAAAAATGATCATTCAGTGTTTCAACAGTGTGGCCTGCTAGCACACCATTGCCCAAGATATATTCTTTAATTGGGGAAATTAACACCTTCATGACAAATGGGGTGACATCTATTGTTAAAGCAACCTTAGCTTGGAGGGCAGGGGTGGAACTGTCTCCCAAGCTACAGATCTGGGAAGTAGCTTCATTAGGAGCACTATCACCGTGTAATACAGTAACTTCTGCGCCTGTATCCACCAGACACATGCAAAGTCCCTCCAGATGCTACTTTATAGTGAGAAGAATACAGGGGCATCGGTCCCTCTCCTGGTGAGAGGCTGCAGCAGGGGCAATGTAGGGGGACATTTGTCAGCAGATGCAGTGCTTTGAGGTGGCAGGAGGGGTGGTGGTGGGATTATTTCTTTTTGTAGGTGCTAACTTTTGCCAACGGTGAAATATTTCTGATGTTGTAATTCCATCTATTTCTGACTGTGTGTCCTGGGGTGACTTTATGATGCTGTGTATCCCCCATCACCTGATCTGCTGGCATCTGCCTTTTAGAGGAGACAACCCTGTTGGGAAGTTTCCTCCCAAATTAGTCTCAAACCAGGACACTGTGGAACATTGGCTTGGACAAGATTGTTCCACATTTGTTTCCTTGTCACCTGTGAGGTGACTCTTCAGCTTTGCTGGCTTATTTTCTCTTACTACCTGCACAGCTGGCTCTGAGACCATAGCCCCAATATTCATCAAGGCATTTGTTGAGGCACTTATGTTACCAGTAGCATTCATGACTGTTGATACAATCAGGGGTTTCAATTCACCAAGTGCCCCTTTCACAAATGGTATTTTAATTCTTCTCGTTACTGCTACTTTGTCAGGATTAGATCCTGTGGTCAGTGCATGAGCTGCCCCCACCTGCTGCAGTGATCCAATACCTTTTTCCATTGTACACCAGTTTCTGAGGCATGACACTAACTCAGCAGTGTCTGCGTGTGTTGTTAAAACCGCTGCACACAGTCATTGATGCAACGTAGCTGCAACAATATCCCATCCATCAGGACCCCTGATATTCCGTAGTTGAGCATACCCCTGTTGGATTTTATTATCAGTGGCTATAGGAGTTAATAGATCTTTTTGACCCACCTAATGAGTGAATAGACACAGAACCACTGTCCCAAACTTGTAAAATTCATGCCAGTGTTGTCTCCCCACTCTTCTGCTGTTAGGTCTCTAAAAATTCCCATAACTCTTTTGGGGTATAGGTCCGTGTGACCTGTACCCCTCCATCCATCTGATCCATTTGTACAAGGGGTCATGCTTCTAGGACCTCCTGATTTTATGAGTCTGGCTCAAACTTAATCTTGGAGTCTGAGGACCCTGTCCAAATATTTCCATCCCATTCCTTGGAATCCCATGATGGGTTCTTAATAAGAGCATGAACATGCAGAGTCATCATCACAGCCTCCCCAGTGCCTGACTTTTTCCTTAGCCATAGCATGTTTTTTTCTGGATCTTGCTGACTATAGCAAATGTGTGAGTTGACACAGGGAAGTGGCCAGAACAACCACAAAACAACAGCTGAAATGCAAGAAATAAATTTATTTCATTATCTCACTAAGTGGAGGATCCTGAAGCAACACCTGGGTGGAGACACACAAGTAGGAACACAGCACCGTCAGACTCAGTCCTTCCTAGTGGGTGATGGAGCTGCTGTTTGCACCCATTTATCAAGGACCTACACACATGTAGTTTGCCACTATGCTGTGATCTCCTCTGTGCTTTTTATGACCTCTGAGATTTGATCTTCCATCTATTAAGACTGTGAGTTCAAGCATGTCTGTGAGAGTGTCTCCAAGTCTCTCCAAACAGCTATGTTATCTCTACACAGAGATTCTACTTCTCATAACAGACAGAGGATAAACAGCAGTAGGCATAATACATGGAGTTTCCTGCACTGTTATTCTCTGGGCCTTGGCATTCCCAGCTGCAAGGTCCCTTGAGCAAATCTACCATCCTCCTCACCATTCTTCTGCTTTTACCTGTTTCCTCCCAACAGCATCCAAACAAGTTGTCCCACTTGCTATGTTCTCCATCCCTTTTTATTTGCTCTAGGACATGATGTATTTTTTTCCACATCATTTGGGACAGTGATTAGTGTTTTCCAACTTTCCCTTTTCAGTTGTTTTACTAGTTTGTGTAGATCAGGATGTTCCAACAGCTTTTTGACCAGGGTAATGTCCATTCCATTAAGTGTTGGAGACAAAGTGTCATATAACATAAAGTGGCTGTATATGTTCTAGAACACAGTTTCTTGTAGGAAATAGTTGACATCACATCCTGCTATGTTAATAAAGTTACAAATTCATAGATTGGAGTGGTTAGAAAGCTGGATCTTTGTGTTATTTACTGTTAGCACAAGGGGTTCTTAAACATGCACATCCTTGTCCTATGTATACCTGGACAGATTCAGGATCGTTGTCGGAGCACATTTCAAAGTGACAAATGCTTTGTTCTGCTTCTAAACAGGTATCTTGGGCTTTTTAAATGTTACTTTAACATCTATGTCCCTGTCACACTCTCACCATACAAGCATCTACCTCAATTGTTTGCTGTGTGTGTGGGATTGTTTTTGAAAGCCTATGTTCAGTGTCGCAATGGATAGAGTATGGTTTTGTTGTGATTTAGTCCCAGTGTAATGATTTGGTATATGGTATTGTAGTGGTTTAGGAATGTTATTTTCAAATGTAATACTCCTGTTAAAACCACATGCTGCTTCCCTCCCTCACCAATTTGAGGCACAAAAGACAAAGATCACAGGCTGAGATAAGAACAATTTACTTGAAACAGCAATGAGATAAGAAAACCAACAGTAACAGCAACAATATTAATAATAAAAGGTATAAGAAAAAGAAACTATTTACATAGAAAGCCCCTGACAATAAACAATACTGGACTGCTCCACCCACTATGTTTTCTCAACCCCTCTGAAGCACGTCTTTTTCTCCCCTCCCCTAGCAATGACCAGAGGTGGTATAGAATAACCTCTGAGCACTAACCATGCCCCCTCCCTGCTACTGCAAAAAATTAACTCTGTCCTGGCCAGAAGTAAGCTAGGTATACACTGAAGCATTTCTTATTGTCCATAAAAAAGCTGTGGACTTATTAGCGACTGGGTCATAGTAACATCTGATTGAAGACCACCAGGATTGAAATTCCCTCTGAAATTTAGTTACATTGTCCCAAATTACCTTTCAAATTTCAATAAGTAAAAAATCCATTTCCTCATTCTCTAATTATTGCAGCACTGGTAGTTTGTAGCCATAAGTGAGCTTGGATGCAGCTTAGTGTTAGACACATTACATTGAGTAATTCCTGAAGCATCAGCCAGTAATTCATTATCAGCATTTCAATATTTTTCTGTCTCAGAAAAGAAAGTTGAAGTGAACCTCTTAGTGTTTCCTAAAGTAGATAAGGAGGACTCTAAAGATTGCTCTATAGTACTCAAATCACTAATGGTTGTAACTAACTTTTTAGCCAGGGTTTCAAGATCAATGCTGTTTAATACCCCCATCCCAGTTCAAAATATACCAGTTACATCCTTCCTAAAAGAAGTTAATGTCCTCTTGTTCAGCCTGGCATACTGTCGAAGAGAAGAGGTATGTATAAAAGGCAAACACTTTGGTCTGATAGCTGTAACATCAGTTTGCATGGACATTTCTACTTTTTTTAAAGACCTGTCTTGGTTTAAGACAATTTAAGGGGACAAACACTCCAAAATTAGTAACCTCCCATTTATTTTTAACCATTTCCTTTCCACCAATAAGGAGAAATGAATACAAGTAGATATAAATGAAAAAATAACATTTTACTAAAAAATGAAATAGCAACAGGCAAAAAATAACAGTAAATGATCACTATATACAAAATTGCGAAATCTCATTAACTCCCTGGGATCAAAGAGAAACAAAATGGTGGCGAAACCCCTCCCTCAAAATGGCGCCGTGGCTTGAAAGACAAAGGGAAAATGGCAGACAAACCCTTCCCCCCAAGATGGCACCCTCAGTCAACCATGTGTGGAGAGACAATGTCGCAGTTGAGACAGAAACGACACGATGCTCTGAGGTTCATGTGGCAAGAGCAAAACTTTATTGTTCACCACTTGCATTTATATGGTTGACCCCGTTTGGCTAGAATCTTGGTGCCACCCAGTTCACTGACCAATAGCTGCCTGTGTACATGCTCATCAGGGATTGGCTGGCGTCTGTTCTCTGCAGCCAAGTCCCTTTGCCTCTCAGTGCCTTCTCTCCCAAAGATGTTTCCTTTCTATCACAGGTATAGGTTGATTGAGTTAAGGTCAGGGTTACTTGTGCCTGTGAGGCTTTCAGGCCAGCTGATAGCTGTCACAGTTCCCCCTTTTTGTTTTTCAACTACAGAGGCAGTCCTTGTCATCCTCTACGGGGCCCTTCGCAGACAGGACGACAAACACGGCACAATCAGTAAAACAATTATGATAACACAAAGGTGATTAGCCCAGTTTGAATGAGGCTCTTCACCCAACTTGAGAAGCCTAACCTTTCCAGCCATTGATCTAAAATCTCTCCCACAACACACGTCACCAAATTTTTTAAAACCATGTCCAGGAGCTAATGAAAAAAGATCAGTAAGAGCACAATTTCACTGGGTGGCATGCTGCAGGCTATTTACATCTATAACTGAATCACTCAAACTTAAGGAAGTTTCATTAATTTTTTGTTTTAAACAAGTCAATTAAAAAAACTATCAGAGGAAACACTTTGCTTTCTTGTTTCAGTTTGGTCTTCCAGGTGTATAATTAAAAGTTTCACGTCTTTCTGCTACTAATGTCTTTTAGTTGTTTGACTCTTGAGGTTTAAGTGAAGTCATAGGTAAATTGTCATTCCAAAGTGTCATGGTTTGACACTAGCACAATGCCAGTACCCCCATGAGGATACCCTCTCCCTGGTTTCTGCTGTGAGATGTGACCAGGAATAAGCAAAGCAGGCTCCCACTTAGGAAAGATAAGAAAACAAAACTTTATTAACTACACTACAAATATATATAAAAAGGAACACACACAGGAAAAATGAAAACCTTACAAATACATTTCCTCCTCCCCCCACCAAATTTCCAATACAATACATCTGTTCCCCAAATCACCAACTCTTGGTCCAGCACCACCCTTCAGACAATCAATCCTCAGTTCATCAAGAGGAGAGGAGTCCTTCTTGTACCATGGGCTTCCCCTGGAAACACAGTTGAAGCCTCGTGTGTTTCCGTGTCACTCGTGGCACCGCCCGGAGTACATCTGCCATCGTGACCTCTTCCTTTCATGTCCAGTGCTCTCACCACTGAACATGGACCAGAGCTGCTTCTAGGGTTGTCTTTTTAAGGATGCTTTGTCCCGATCCAAAAAAGGCACAGTCTCTCCTTTGGGACACCTGTCCCCACAATCTCTCCTTTGGGACACCTGTCCCCCCCATATTTTTTCACCCCCTGGGGCCGAGGGGCACCAACACTGAACCCTCTTGGTTCTGAGGCATTGCCTCCCCCTAGATGCAGTCTCTGTATCACAAGAAACATGGTTCTGTCCATGGCTATACAAAAAGAGTCCAGCAAAAGCCACTCCATCATCTCTTCCCACTAGGATTCTTCTCTATTCTTCCACTATTCCTCACTCGCCCAGACCTCTCTCACACTTGCCCATTTCCTTCTTCATCTTCCCCTCTATCTCTCTTCTAGGAAAGGTTAATGTTCTGTAAAGTTTTCATTGTCCGAAAAGGGGTTAAAAGCTCCTACAAGTGGCCGGCTGCACCCCCCCCTTCATCTCCTTCTCAGCCGTGCTGCAGGCACAGGCCCATGTTTATCAAGTTTCAAGGTAACAGTCTTGGGCACCGGCTCTCTCTCTCTCTCTCTGTCTCCCAGGGGGGGCTGCCCGATGGCTCACGGTGTCTCTCTCTCTCTCTCTCTTCCACCCTTCGACCCCCGGGGTCAGGCCTACCTCTCCCATCCACATGGCTTTTCCCCTCCCCCCGCCCAGCCAGCAGCTGGGCCGGGGGAGAGACCCAAACTCTTTCCCGCCGGAAACCCAAGAGAGCCTCCCAGGGGAGAGCTCTGCTTTTAACCTCGTGTTCTCAGAGGCAGATCCAATGTCCCAATGGCCAGACTAGATGCCACTATTAAAATCTGAACATCCATTGGCCTGACCACAACATCCCAGAAAACACATTTCCCGTCAAACCACCACATTAAGGTTCCATATTTCCATACAGCAGGTGCAAAAGGTTGTTCTGGTTACTGTTCTACGGCGTCTGCTGTGGGGCCATCAGGGAGGCATTGTTGGTTGTGATCCAGAGCAGAGGGTAGAGCAGGATGCATGCACCGAGCAGGTACCTGTTGAATGAATCTGTGGATATAGAGACATACCTGCACCCCCAAGTGACAAGGTCCCGAGGACCTTCCCATTTATTGGTAATGAGGTCCCTTACCAGTACCTTAGATTTGAGCAACTCGACATCACTAGAGGACTGTAATGATAAAAAATTATTTAAAATAACAGGGTTTTGGGAGTTTGGCAATATCGTGAGATGATTCAGCATATACAAAGCTTCGGCCACCCTACTCTGCAGGGTTTCACCACACATTGCCTCTTTTTGTTTTCCAAAGATACGCTTTAAAGTGCTATGGGCATGCTCAACAATGGCTTGTCTTGTAGGGGAATGAGGAATACCAGTGTGGTGTGACACACCTCAAAGTTGTAGAAATTGTCAAGTGTTCTTTGAGACATATGTAGGGCCATTGTCAGTTTTTATAGTGTTAGGGATGCCTAGGGCAGCAAAGGCTAATCGCTAATGTGCGATAGCATCGCGGCTTCTTTCTCCAGTGTGGTCTGAGGTTCATATGGCAGATGAAAAAGTGTCTATTAAAACATGCATGTATTTTAGGCGACCAAATTCCTAGACGTGTGTGACATCTGTTTGCTAAACTTGTAAGACTTGCAGACTACGGGGGTTAACTCTCATCTGCAGTGGCGCAATGTGGCCTTGACAGTCAGCACAAGTATTAACAATATTGCATGCCTCTGTATTTGTTAACAGGAATTGTCATTGTAGGGCTCGAACACCTTGATGGAAAAAGGCATGTGATGCTCTTGCTTGTGCTAGCATATCTGGTTGTGGCGCTGTCCAGGCAGGGCTAGATAGCTAATCAGCTCGGGCATTACCTTCTGCAATAAAGCCCGGCAAGTTTGTATGACTCCGAATATGCAATATATAATAGGGACATGTTCTGACTTGGATTGTATGCCACAAATTTTTTAACAATTCAAATAGTGCAGCATTATCAATTTCTTTTAACAGTGCTCGGTCCAATTGTTGTGTGATGTCTGCAACATAAGCAGAATCAGTTGCAATATTTAAAGGAACATGAGGAAAACGTTGAAAAGCCATGGCTACAGCACGTAATTCAAGTAGCTGAGGTGATCTACCATCGCGACCCTCTAGTGTTTGCCATTCATTGTTATCTTCCCAGGTCAGGATGGCTTTTCCTGTTTTCTCAGACTTATCAGTAAAAACCATGAGACCTTTCAGGGGTGTGCGATGGTTTAGTGGTTTCAGAGACAATGCAGTGGTCTCACTTAATTGCAAGAGTTTGTGACTGGGTGATAAGTGTGACCTCAAGAGTCAAACCTCAAGAGTAATTTGCTTTGTAAAGTTTTGTAAAGCACTTTGTAGCGCTGTGCTATTTGCAAAGCACCATTCAAAATATTCCTCTTGTACTGGTGTAATAATTTTTGAGGGATCTTTAGCATTCAGCTGCAAACACCTTTGACGGCATTTAATAATTAGTTGTGCAATTAATTAAAAAATAGTAGGTGATGTCTTTTTAGGTTGATGGGGCAAAAAGATCCTTTCTAAAATGTGTAGTGGGTCAGACCACTGAGTGTCCCATTGACCACTGATTCCTGTAGGATGTAAATTAACAATGACAATAAACACTGTAATACAAACTTCAGGACATATTTGATAAACTTGTCTGTTCGTTATGGCCCACTCTACTGTTTCAAGTGCGGTTTTCACCTCTGGAATAATTTCCTTAGACAGGTTAACTCAGGCTCACCTTTGAGAATATTAAACTGTCGCAGACATCTTTCATGAAAAATCCTTTCTTAGGATTTTTCCTTGTGAGAAGTTGCAGTTTCAGTAACCAAAGTAAACAATGGTTATCTGCTGCTGTGGAATGCAACAGGTAGAGCCGTGATTGGTCTCCTGTGGGTGTTTGGATTTCTTGACCACTCATGGCAGAGCTGGCTCTTGCTCTGTCTGAGACACAGATCCTTGTTATTCATTCTTTTCTATTCTTAGCTTAGCTAGCTGCTGAAGAAACCTTTTCCTTTCTATTGCTTTTTAGTATAGTCCTAATGTAACATATATCATAAAATAATAAATCAAGCCTTCTGATCATGGAGTCAACATTCTCATCTCTTCTTCATCCTGAAAACCCTTGTGACCGCAGTCACATTAAACAAAGGTGATAATTGTGGGGTGGTTAACCCTAAGTAAGGTCTTACCCAGTTGATGATACCCAAAAGTTTTTGTGCATCATTTAAGGTTCGAACTTTGGTTTAAAATTGAATTGTTTGCGGCTATATTGTTTAATCTACTATTTTAACTCCCAGGTACTTCCATGAGGGTTGCTGCTGCAGCTTTTCTGGTGCAATTTGCAACCGTAACTCTTGCAGTGCTTGCTTCAAACTTGGCTGAATCTGCACAAGGCCTTCTTTGGTTGGGGTTGCTATCAAGATGTCATCCATATAATGATAACAGTATGCTCCTGGGAATTGTTCTCTCACTATTGAGAGTGCCTGTGCAAGATACCATTGACAAATTATTGGGCTATTTTTCATACCCTATGTCAGCATCTTCCATTGATATCGCTCGACTGGTGCTGCATGATTGATGGGGGGCACTGTAAATGCAAACTTTAGGATATTATCAGGATGTAAGGGAATAGTGAAAAAACAATCTTTCAAATCGACAATCAAAATGTCTCAGGCAGCAGGTATCATAGCTGGGGATGGCATTCCAGGATGTAAAGCACACATACTTTCTATAACTGCATTAATTTTCCTTAACTCATGGAGTAATCTCCATTTACCTGTTTTCTTTTTAATTACAAACACAGGGGTGCTCCATGGACTTCTTGATGGCTCAATATGTCCTTGATTTAATTGTTCCTGAACTAGGAATTTAAGGGCATTTAATTTTTCTGTTTCGAGGGGCCACTGATAAACTCACATGGGCTGTTCAGTGAGCCACTTCAAGGCCAATGTAGGATGCTTTACGCTCTTCAGCACAGTGGCCCCTGTTAAAAATCTGTTCCTACCTGAATTCTTCACACTAAGACATCTCTTCTCTACAAGTTCAGTGGCACAGCAGTAACATAGGGACGAATTGTGGCTGTCTTTCTGAATTCTTAACAGAGGTTTACTACTTAAGTAACTTTGTGTGGTATCCTCGAGGCCTTCAACAACAGACCTCACAGCTGTGGTAGGCCATGATTGAGGCTATGTGTTGGCAGATATGATGGTAACATCTGTTCTAGTATTTATCATCTCACAAATTTTGATGTGAGACGGATTTGTCTGAGGCATTTGAAGTGTACAAACTATGTTTGGTCTTCGATTGGAAATTACTTGAGTCTAGTACACTTGAGGTTTTCCTGTCGATCCGAAGCCTTCGTCTCCTCGCAGCTTTGGGTCTGTTTTAGGAACACAAGACTTAAAAGGAATGAGTTGGGCAATGCGAGTTTTTGCTGGGATGGTCACAGGAGGACTAGGTGTTGATACCATGGCACATATCTGTCCCGTCTAGTCTGCATCTATAACACCTGGGTGAACAAAAATACCTTGCAACGTTGCACTTGATCTTCTTAACAATCGTGCACTCAACCCTCTCCCTATAGGCCCATGGGTCTCAAGGGGAACTTTATGCACTTTTAACGAGTCTATAGTAATTGCAGTTTGTGGAAATATCTATTCCAGCTGAGCATCTTGTTCTCCCTGTGAGCTGGTCACATAGGCTTGCACTGGGGGACAGAAAGGTGCTTGTGTCTGTGCACACTTTCCCGTCACACTCTTGTTCTTGTTTCCCTGTTCCCTGAGAGGTTGTCCGTCAATGTGGAATTTAGACCTACAGTCTTTGGCAAAGTGACCGGGTTTTCTACATCAGTTACAGTTTCCTACTGTAGGCACAGTTCCTTGTTTTTGGTGTGTCTCCAATGAGTTGGACTTGCAGGGAATGTGGCCTTGTTGCCTACATCTATAACATTGGCGTGACAACCTCACAGCAGTTGCAAAAGAGTTGGCTAACAAAGCCATGCTATATGATTCAGTTCTAACTTTAGTACATGCATCAATCATTTCATCTAAGGATGGATTTTCTTTTGGTAATAGAAGTGTTGCCAGGTCTTAAAGAAACACTTACAATTTTGGGCACAGATAGATATGGAATACAATAATTTTGGGTTACCCAGGACAAGAGCAAGAGGGATTAGACAATATGTGTTGTCCTACCAATTTGACTGCATAGGGCCCAACCAGTGAGATGTTTGGGGTCAGTTTTACAGGCTTTTTGATAATTTTGGTGGCACTCGTGGAAGGAATGCTAGGCACCCTTTTACACTCCAGGATATATACTCAGCTTCTATGTCATAATGAATTAAAACTGTGTTTTTCTGTTTCACTTTGCAGTCCTTTAGATTTCGGGTGAGACAAGCTGGTGATGTTCCATGTTTTGTGTTTCTATTTGGCTGTGTCTTTAGTAGACTTTCAAAGGACTTCTACTAATGCATGACACCACCATGTACCAGTTGTAGGGGGACCTTTGTAGACAGATACATACTGGCCCGTGGGATCTGTCTTGTTTGCTGCAAGTTCATGCTTAAGCAGGCCTCCAAGTGTATTGGAGGATATTAGTATCTACTGTAGCGTTCCTGGTGTTACTATCAGGATGATGACCAATAGCAGCCATTGACCTGTAAAATAAAATAATGTATATCTCAGCAGATGTACCAGATGGGACAGGTTAGTTTCCTTAGTTGAAAATGTGGTAAATACCCATCTGGAACTGATTCTGTGTTGGTGACCATTAGAGTCAGTAGCCACCCAGGCTAGTGGTGCTTGAGTGTCCCTTAGAGTCATAGGTACAATTCCAGTTTGGGGTAATTTGACCATGACTGGTTGGCCTAATTTTAAATTCTCCTAAAAGGCTTCAATTTTATCATTTGAACTTGATTCAAGAGATATGGTGCTCAAGAAAGCTCATGAAACAGGACTACCCATTGGTTCATATCAGTTATTTATCTCATATAATACAGAGGGTAACCTTTCATCTCATCCATATTGTCATACTTATATTGTCCTTTCTTTCTCATTTACTGCAAGTAGCTCAGCCTTTAATTCTTCCACATGTGCATTTCCCATATCTTATTATTCTACTTCCATTCCTGTCTGAAAGTTAAGAGCAACTGCGCTGTACTTTCATTTGCCATCAATATGTTTGGCTGAGGCATCAGTGAACCAGGTATCTAACTTCAGAGTCTGAAGTTAATGGGGGAGCATCCTGTATAGGACTAGGCTTATATGGCTGTTGCAAAGCCAGCATATCTGGGGTCACAGGTATCTGCAATTTTGTAGGTTTTTTCAGTCCTTTAGTTATATCCATCTGATCTGTGAGTCCTGAGAAATACACATACCATTTGTGTACCATTGTTTTTTGTGTAATCCCATTAGGCAGACCATTGCCTTTTTCAATACTGGCTAACAAGTTAAAAGGTCCTCGGATTTGCACAGGTTGGAGCTGTTGAATTTTCTCTACCTGTTTGAGGGCTCGGGTCAGAGACAATAATCCCTTTTCCCAGACAGCGGATCTCTTTTCAGTATCTTTTAATGCTGTGAAACTGAACCCTTTTGGTTATTTGGGTCCATGAGAGCCTTTCTGGAACATATTAAGTCCCATGTTCAGCAAAACCCCATTCAACTGTTATAGGATCACTGGGATGAACTGGTCCTAGTGATTGATATGCTTTTAATTCTTCTATTAGCCTGTTTGTGACTATCAAGCCACTCCCGTGGTCTGGTTTTTCCTCATTACTGAGTACAATGGCCTCACTATTATAGAAAATCCAGGTACATGTTTTATCCAATATCCTAAACTACCCATGATCTTTTGAAGTTCCTTTTTAGTAGTCAGGGTGGGTTTAGCATCCCATTTTGTAATGGTTTTCTCTGGGATTACAGCCTGACCAGAAATCTACCAGGCTCCCTGGAATTTTACCTCCTTAGAGGGGCCTTGGCATTGAGCAGAGAGCACTTCTATCCCCTCATCATTTAATTTATTCCATATATCCTGTGCTGTTGATCTTACCTAACCTTCCCCTTCACCCCCTATCAACACATCATCGATGTATTGATAATTTTGTACCCCTCCCAGGATTTCTATTTATTGAAAGAATTTAACTAGAGCATTGTGTGCTATTGTGGGTGAATGCTTATAGCCTTGGGGTAGGCAATTAAAGGTATATTATGTCCCCTCCCAAGTAAATGCAAATTTGGGCTTTTCTTCTTCCTGAACTGGAACCATGCAGAACATGTCTTTTACATCTAAAACTGCCATCCATTTAGGTGCAGCTACTTGCAGGGTAGCAGTGAGACTAGCAATGTTTGTGACTACTGCAGGGAATGGTCCTGTGTTGGCATTCAGCCACCAATAATCAGTAGTTAAGCATCAGCTCCCATTTCCTTACTGGCCTAACAGGAGAATTGTATGGGGAGTGTGTCCTAAATAAAATACCCCTGTATTCTATATCCCTAATTACTTAATTTATCCCTTCTCTGGCTGCAGGGGAAACAGGGTACTGTTTGATATTAGTTGCAGTAGAACCAGGTAAAAATGGAGACATTTTTAATAGATTCATTTTCCTATTTTCTCCAGAAAATTTACTATTTGGAGTTTTTGCAGGCCCAAATAACCAAACATTCACATTTGGCAATTGCCAAACTTTTCCTTTAAGAATATTGTGTCCTAAAATATTTTCTTCATGGTCTGAAATTGCAAATGTGTGTGAGGTCATCAGTTTTCCCCAGGTAACCATAAGTGTAATTTGGCAGTATAACATATAATACTTTGTCCATTAAATCCTGGTAGATGGACCCTATTTCTTTCAAAACTTAAGTTTAGTTTTTCAGCATCTGTGGAGGTGATTAGACATATTTGGGCTCCTATATCAATTAGAAAATTCAAAGTTTCTTTTCTAGGTCCTACTAGTAAGTAGATATGGGGCCCATCCTTATAAGACCATTGATAGGTTATAATGAGCCACTGATGAGGCCCAAGAGTTGTTTCCTTTTTGTGTTTCTGTTGTCTCAGAAGGGTTGGGGGGGAATGGACAGTGGTTTTCCTGTGGAAGGTTTTTATTTTTTGTGTTTCCCCCTTGTTGTACTACTTTGACTAAGTCTGCTATTACTGCAGTGGGTTGTCCCCTCAGAGCTGCAAAGGAAATACCTAAAGTCAATGCCATCCTCCACCGCTCATTTCACTCTTCCCAGAAGTGAACTGGGGTTTTTGATCTTTCTATTATCTTGGGTGGGGTATGTTCACATTTCAGTTGTTGAGCTCCTCTCAATAGCCTGAGTTTGTTCTCCGTGATGAGTTTCCTAGCCTATTTTCTTTGTGTGGTTTATATCATGCAAGAGTCCTGCCCACATGGGGATAGGTCATCTCAGGGCTTGGGGATCTTGCAATGCTTCATTATGCATTACATCTCTTCTAATTTCATCTCATTGCCCCACTAAATAAGTTTTTAACAATGTTGAGGCTCCTCTCAACAGAGGTCTTAATATATTAGGATACACCTCTGCAGAGATTGGTGTCTCCATTTGCACAACTGTACACTTCCCAGAGGCAAACCTGCCTTTGTACCAGTGGTGGCAATTTCATTAGCTGACTGTCTGGGTATGGAAGCTGATTCTCCTCTTTCCATAACATCTGTTCCTCCTGCCCAACATGCAACCCTGCTGATTATGAAATGGGGTTGATTGGTAGGCTCAGGTCCTAGATATAATAAGACTCTTGGCCCCCAGTATCTGTCAGCTTCATTTCCATCCAGCAATATTCTGTCTCCCCCCGAGAGGCTCAGTCTCCATAAATACTTAGTTTCTGACACCCCTGGTTATTGTCCATATTTTTCCTGTAGATTTGCCAATTGCAGGAGGTCCCAAGGAGTAGTTCTGACCATGTTCCTCCTGACCTTGAGATCCTTCAGACACTTTGGTCTTAATTATGGGTCTCATTTTTAATTCTGGAACCTCTTCCACTTTAGGAGCTAGCAGTTCAATTGTTTCATCGGAGCTGGAGAAGGGTCTGGAGCACAAGTCTGATGAGGAGAAGCTGAGGGAGCTTGGGGTCTCAGCCTAGAAAAAAAGGAGACTGAGGGGGGACCTTATTGCTCTCTACGACTACCTGAAAGAAGATTGTAGCCAGGTGGGGGTCAGTCTCTTCTTCCAGGTAACAAGTGACAGGATGAGAGGAAATGGCCTCAAGTTGTGCTAGGGGAGGTTTAGATTGGATATTAGGAAACATTTTTTCACTGAAATGGTTGTAAAGAATTGGAACGGGCTGCCCAGACAAATGATGGAGTCACCATCCCTGGAAGTGTTAAAAAATATGTGGATATGGCACTTGAGGACATGGTTTAGTGGTGAACATGGTGGTGGTGTTGGGTTAATGGTTGGAGTTGATGATCTATAATATCTTTTCCAACCTTAACGATTCTATAATTCTATGATTTAGTCCATGACCTTGGCCTCTATCTGACTTAACAGTCTTTGAGGTAGGGAAGATCATGTGTGGTGTTGGATTGTTGCGTCTTTAAGCCAGTTCTGTTCCCACCACCGCTGTGCTCATTCAGTTTTCTCCAAGTTCATTCTTCATTAATGTGGTGATTGAAGGGAAGTAGGGTTCAGATCCCCAAATTTGGAGTGGTGAAGATCTATGCTGTGACATGTTCAATGTGGTGATGCACGTACAGCTGCCACAGAGGTGATAATACACAGTGTTATACAGAAATTACCATAATAGAATTTAATTCATTGGCTATTCTCATCCAAAATCAAATTCTCTTTGAGTCACTGTTATGATCCCACTCCTGAAATAATGTTAGGGTCCAATTATTTAGAGGCCTCTGCCTGAATTCAGGTGCAGATGAGACTGTATGCCAAAGTCAATAGTACAGATTTTATTTAAGAGTAAATGTGAGGTAGAGAAAGAAAGAGGAGGGGAGAAAGAGAGAGACAGATTAGGTAGAAAGATAGTCACCACAACATGGGCCCCTGCAGCATCCCACTGGCCTTCCTTCTTCTGGTCTTCTCAGAGGTGGGGGTCTAATAAAGCCTCTTATTTGGCCTTATCATAATGCAGAGCACTAGGGCTCAGGAGCTCAGTCCCTGGGTAGGGACCAGGTGCCCAAAGCTAGCTCGCTCATGCCAAGACCGCAGGGCTACCATCTAGCAAGCATGGTGATTATCAGCTCTATAGTGATTGCAAGCTCTCAGGATTTCAGCTCTGCTTGCTAGGTAGTGGTGCCCTGGGCTGGAGGCTGCAGCAGACGGAGAGAGAGGAGAAGGAGAAGGCGCAGGCTGTTCCACGAAGATGGCTTTATTTGGGGAGGTCCGTGAAGGGTCTCTGCTCTTCTTCTTTCTCCCCTAATGGGGTACAGTATGCTTCTTTTATAGGGTTGGAAAGGATCCAAGCTTGACCAATGGGTAAGGGGTTAACATGACATTGCCTTATAGGGTTACAGAGGTAGGTTAAGGGGTGGAGGACAAGAAAACAGGAATTTTCTTTTGCTGTTTCAGCATTCCTATTGTTCATATCCTCCATGGTGCTTTTCCTAAATCTATGGGGTTTACTACAACTCCACTTTCTGTTTTTACAAAAAAGGCGTTCGTTATAGTTCTTTTGAAACAGTGAACAAGGCACGAGAACATAGCTAACACAATAACAACTACAAGGAGAATCAACAACATTCCCTTAATCAAGGATGCAGCCCATCCTGTTAATCCCCATTGCCCAAAAAGTTCATTGACCCAGTCTGGGATTCTTTCTACTTTCAAGTCCTTCACGAGATCTTTCAGTTTCTGGATGTTCGCATGGATGGATTCCGAGCGTGAAGAGAGGTTGAAGCAGCACATCCCTTCGAAGTCTTCACAGCCGTGTCCATGGGCAAGCAGCAGGAAGTCGATTGCTGCTCGATTTTGGAGCGAAGCCTGTCTTGTGGTTTCTTCTTCCTTTAAGAGATCACTCAAGGCTGCAGATGTAGCGTTAGCTTGTTTACTGAGCCAGCACCCAAGGTGATTGATTTCACCGAGGGCTTTAGCTGCAGCTACCCAGGGTAAAAACAGGGAGACAGCAATCTTTTTTGGTTTGTTCCAATCGTATAATTTAGGATCACAATTTTCATCAAATTCAGTGTAGGACCTTTTTTGTCGTTTTGATTCGCTTTCTTTTTTCCAATTATGTAACAGGGTGATGTTTGGTGTAAGGGTAGAAAGTTTTCCAAGGGTACAGGGACCTCCCTGGAGTCGGGAGGGGATCCCAGCCCATACTCTGTCACCACAGATGAGAAACATTCCCTTGGGTAATACTTTGGGATGGAGAGAGGACACAGAAATCACACGAGCCGTGTAATTGCACCAATCGTGAGAGTTATAGGCTTTGTTAATTGGTGATATCTCTTTTCGATATGTGTTTTTGTTCTGGTCAATTTCTGGCCAATTGTTCTTTGGACGTCTAAAGTAAAATTTGACACAGTATGTGGCCTTGGAGGACCCCAACAGATCTAATTCTTGGGGTTCCTCTCGAGCATCTGGCAGAATTTTTGTCCACTCGTCCCAAGTATCAACCACATTGGGTCTCTTACCTGTGGTGCGGAGAAGCTCTGAGTTATAGACAGGCCAGTCATCTGCTACAAAGGGAATTCCTACTAGACATGTGGAAAGTGGATTATCAATGCTTCCCATGGACAAGCACATGTTGTCCTGTTTTAATGTTTTTGCTAAGGTTACCCAAACATTATGGCTAGGCTGTGGGCTAATCCAGCCGAAGGCACACGGTACGGTGAAGAACATCCAGGCAGCAATGAGGACAGCAGCGACGGAGATATTTTTCATCTTTGGGCAGGAATAGGGCTTCTGATAGGGAATATAAGCAGAATTTGTTATCTTTATGATGAGAGGGTTTTCTGCCTTGTTCTTTTCTTGTTCCCCTCCTCCCCCCCTTTTTCTTTTAATTTCTAAGCTACACTATGGGAGGAGGAGTGGGTAGAGGGTTAAGGGGTTTTAAAAGATTAGGGAGGGGGAATAACAGTGTTTCTTTTTTTTTTTTTTTCTTTTTTCTTTCTTTAAATACAAAAAAAAACCCCAAAAAAACAGTGTAACAACATATAGTTCAGAGAACACTTTTGTGTTAAGGCTATCTATGGTCTGATGCAGCAGACTGTTGTTTAGCTTTTCAGTTTTGTCTGCTGTCTTGTAATGGGGTGGTCTGTTCTTGTGTTTGTGGGTATTCGGCGACGTCTTCGTCTCCAGGCAGAGCTGGTTTGGTTTTGAGGTGGTCTTGTGTTTGCCTCAGGAGCATTCTTGTCCCCGTTTGCAGGAGTAGTGTTCTCAGTGCCTAGGTATGGCTTTATGTTTTTTCCGGGGTACCACCTCGGACCGGATGGTAGTAGCACGCACGCATATCCTCTACCCCAGGTAATCAACTGGTGAGGCCCAGAAATTTGGTGTGTTTCAGGGTCCTTCACGAGCACAGGTGGTTTCTCAGTGAGCTTTGCTTGGGTGGTATTTGCAAAGTGGCGAAGTATTGGTGGGTCAGGCTCTGATGCTGTACAGTTCAGGAAGTTGATGACGTAGAGACCCTTGCAAAGTCTTTCCACTGGAGATGTGATTCTCATGTCTCTGTTC
This sequence comes from Molothrus ater, assembly GCF_012460135.2. Taxonomy (NCBI): domain Eukaryota; kingdom Metazoa; phylum Chordata; class Aves; order Passeriformes; family Icteridae; genus Molothrus; species Molothrus ater. The sequence goes on along the minus strand of NC_050510.2, from coordinate 1,613,984 downwards.
TGTTGATCAAGGACTCTTTTGAGGGTTTGATGTGTCCTTTCCACGATGGATTGTCCTGTGGGGTTTACAGGTATCCCGGTCTTGTGTGCTATTCCCCATTCACTGAAGAACTCCTTTAACTTGCGGGAAGTGTAGGCTGGTCCATTATCTGTTTTAATCTCTTTTGGTACACCCAGGGCGGCAAAAGCGAGGAGAAAGTGTTTTATTGTGTGCATGGTATTTTCTCCTGCATGTGATGATGCAAATACTGCTCCTGAAAACGTGTCGACCGATACATGCACGTATTTTGATCTTCCAAAAGGTGCGAAGTGAGTTACATCTGTCTGCCACAGCTGGCAGCTATTCAGACCTCGAGGATTGACTCCCATCCCCATGGATGGTATCTGATAGTTCTCACAGTTCGGACACGTAGCCACGATAGCCTTTGCCTGATCCTTTGAGAGCTTAAACATTCTCATAAGGGCAGGTATATTTTGATGAAAAAACGCGTGTGACAACTTTGCCTGGGCAAAGATGTTAGGAACATTAGCAGTTTCTGCTGCCATTGCTAATGCATCCACTTTTCTGTTGCCTTCTGCAACAAAACCTGGGAGGTCTGTGTGTGACCTCACATGCATTATATGGTAAGGTTGCTTTCTGTGGGAGATTAGGTATATTAATTTAGAGAGCAGTTGGTACAACTTTGGATTAGAGACCTCTTTGAGAAGAGCATGTTCTGCTCTCATCGCTATCCCAGCGACATAAGCTGAATCTGTAACCAGATTGAAAGGCTCGTTTTCAAACTTTTCAAAGGCTCTGACAACAGCTGCTAATTCTGCGATCTGTGGAGATCCCTCCACTATTTGTATGTCAGAGTGCCAATCTTGTGTTTGGGGGTCTCTCCATGTAACCACCGACTTGTGGGAAGACCCTGAGCCATCTGTAAAGAGTGTTAGAGCCTTGAGAGGTTTTCTACTTTGGATTTGTTTTGGAATCAAATGGAAGGTTACATCAGGGTTAAAAAGTTTGTGTTTTGGGATCTTAACTGAAATTTGGCCCGTGTAGCTACCCAGGGCAAACTGGAGGCTTTCATTGGTCTGGATCAAATCCTCAAAGTCTGTAAGAGTTATTGGTAAGTATATGCATTCGAACTCACAACCTGAAAGAGATCGAAGGCGAGTCCTTGCCTCTTTTATTAAATGTGCTATGACCTCCTGGTAGGTGGTGAGTGTCTTTGTGGGCTGGCTATTTGTAAAGATCCATTCCAGTATCAACAAAGGGTCTCGAAGCTGTGAATCCCATTGGAATATCAGTCCATGGAATCGAGGTGCTTTTCCCAGGATGATGAACTTGAAAGGCAGACTGGGCTCGAAGCGATGGGCTTTGCATGAAGACAGGGCTTCCTGGACTTTAGTGATGGCACCTCTGGCTTCTTCTGTGAGAGTGCAGGGAGAGTCCAGGTCCTTAGGTCCGCGAAGAAGGTTGAACAAGGGAGCAAGGTCTTCTGTTGTAATTCCTAGCAGTGGACGTACCCAGTTGATGGATCCGCACAGGCTGTGTAAGTCCCTGAGGGTTTTTGGGTCGTCATTTATGGTGAGCTGCTGAGGTACGATGGTCCTTTCCCGGATCTGGACTCCAAGGTAAGTCCATGGCTTGGTGTACTGGATTTTATCCTCACGAATCTCCATTCCTGCCTTTTCTATGGTTTCAATAGTCTTTTTAACTGTATTGTCCAAGTAAGCTTTGTCTGAAGCACACACCAGGATGTCATCCATGTAGTGATGGATGATAGCATCGGGGAATGATTTCCGAATGGGAGACAGGATGTGAGCCACGTACCACTGGCAAATAGTGGGGCTGTTTTTTAGTCCTTGAGGAAGATAACGCCAATGATATCTTTTGAGCGGGGCCTCCTTGTTAAGAGAGGGAACGGAAAAAGCAAATCGTGGAGCATCCTCAGGGTGCAGAGGAATGCTGAAGAAACAGTCCTTAATGTCTATGATAGCAAGTGTCCAGTCTCTAGGCAGCATCGATGGGGAGGGCAGGCCAGGCTGGAGGGGGCCCATGTCCTCGATGACCTCGTTGATTCTGCGAAGGTCGTGGAGAAGCCTCCACCTGTTTGTCCCAGGCTTTGGTAGAACGAAGACTGGAGAGTTCCAAGGGCTGTTGGACTCCACTATGTGGCCTTTTGCGAGCTGTTCTTCCACGAGGGTGTTTAGGGCGCGCAGTTTGACTTTATTGAGGGGCCACTGTTCAATCCAGAGTGGCTTGTGACTTTTCCAGGTGAGACGAGGTGTTTCTGGCAGCGCGCTTACTTCAGTGACCCCAATTAGAAATCCTGAGTGGGAATATGTAGGGAAGCTCCCCACTGGGATAGAACGTCTCTGCCCCAAAGGGTGATGGGGGCCCTTACCACAAATGGACGAATGGTTGCCAGCTTGCCTTCAGGCCCTTCCACAAGGATGTTGTTCTTGCTTCTCATGGACACTGTGGCTCCACCAATCCCTGAAATCATGCCTGCAACAGGTTGTAGATCCCAGTGTGCTGGCCATTCTGAGCGGGCGATGATGGTCACATCAGCACCGGTGTCCAGCATCCCTGGTAGGTGGGTCTTCTCGCCTTTGCAGGTGAGGCTGCACTCAATAGTAGGCTTGGATGGTCCCACAACTTGTGCCCACATAGCTGTAGGGTTGAGAGGAATCTGTTCCCTGTGATCCTTTGGGAGTAAAAAGGCTTGTGCTATTGGAGTTCCCTTTGAAAGAAAAAATGGTGAGTCTATGCAGTATACCTGGACGAGAATCTCTTGTCCTGGCTGCACTGTCGGCACTTCTGGAACAACGAAGATCTCCTTTGGGCTATTAAGAGAGTCACCTATAATTAAAATGTGCGAAGGACCACCTTTTGGCCCATATTTGCCTGTGGGAACACGGTGAACATTCTCATTATTAAAGTCAATGGACAAAGCAGTTACCAGTTGACGGCGGGTTCCCATCTGGGTTGCCCCGTGGGTTGGATCCTCTTCTTGTGGTCCGGAACATCCTGGGCTGGTGCGGGGTTGGGTCTGGGTGGCCTTTGATTTGTTGTCAGCGCCCGGGGCTCGACCGGGCGGCGCAAGAAGTTTCCCGAATGCTGCTGGTAGCGCTGCTGATTCTGGGGTCTTTGGTAATTGTTACGGTGGTATCGGGGGTGTGATCTCTCTGGGCAGTCCTTTATATAATGTCCAAGATCTCCACAGTGATAGCATTTAGCTTGGTCTTTAGAAGCTATTACTGCATATGCACCAGAAACTCCTTCAGCAATACCTTTAGCAACTGCTTGGGCCACTGTATTTTCCGTGGACGTGTGACGTGTACAGCATTCCAGCATTTGCTCTATGGTGGGGTCTATATCCATGGGTAGAGACCTCAAAATGGCTTTGCATTTTTCATTAGAGTTACACAAGGCAAGTTTACATAAGAGTTCCTTCTTTGCCTCTGTGCTCTCGATCTGTTTCTCCAAAGCATCTCTAAGTCTGTCCACAAATTTGATAAAACTTTCATCTGTCCCTTGTTTAATAGCAGAAAAATGCATTGTTGGCATTGACTCATCATGCACAAGAAGTAAAGAGGTTTTTGCTGCAAGAGCGATGTCCTGCAGTGCCTCTTTATTCAAGGTTTCCAATTGGTCTGCTGGTTTCTGTAAGTCACCTTCACCAGCTAGTTGGGCTACTGTAAAATTCGTCTTATTAGCATCTGCAGAATATGAATCTGATAACGTTTTTAAATGTCTTTTCCAATGCCTGTCCCATAACAAATATTCTGCTGGGGACAGGAGGCAGTGTGAAATATTTTTTACATCGTGGGGAAGTAAGACATGTGCTGAGAACATGGCTTCTAAGAAATTTCTAAAAATATGTGAGCTTCGCCCATGTTCTTTGGCTATATTTCTTAATTGCACTAGTTCCTTATTGGAGTTAGCTTTCCACGTCTTTATAGCGGACTCGCCACCATTCCGTCCTTGCTTATATTCTACTGGGAAAGCATTAATCTTCTGTGCCAGCTCCCAGTCTCCAGCCTTTGTCGCTTCTACTTTAATAAGAGCCCATGGATCCGTGTGGATCGTATCAGAATCAGATTCACTGCAAGAGCTCTGATCCTCTGAGGAGGACTGAAGGAGGGTTGCTATCCGTGACTTGCGCTTTTTTCGTTTAGAAGCGTTTTTCAAAGGTTTCAATGGCTGGGGGGGGAGACATGGCATGACCTGGCCGGGGGGAGGTGCCACTGGAGCTGGGATGGCAGCACAGCACGCACAGGACCGGGTGGGGGGGGTAGCACCGTGGGGGGTGTCTGGGACTGTGCTTGTGTGAGGTGTCCCTGCTGTGGCAGGCAGGGAGCAGGAGGAGGCGGTGGAGATGGACACGGGCTCGGGAGCGGCGGGGGTGTGGCTCGGGGAGCCCTCGGGAGGGGCCGGGCCGGTCGGAGCCGGGGCGGGGGGAGCGGGGGCGGGCGCGGCGGCGGGAGGGACGGTGGGGGACATCAGCGCGGGGGTGGGGGGGTACGCAGCAGAGGGGGGAAGAGCCGACGCAGGGGTGGAGGGGGCGGCAGAGGCAGGAAAAGGGACCCCCGGGACCGGAAGCAAGGAGGAAGCCGAGCCAGGGGTAGGGGGGATGTGTGGAGTTACAGATAAAAGAGGATTCGCGGAGTTGGGCAGCGCAGGTCCCGCAAGGGTGGAGGATGTGGGGGGGGGAACTGGGGTGGGCAGCGTAACCTCTGCTTAAGGAGTAACGGAGGCGAGAGGGACTTTAGAAATGAAGGGGTGGTGTGAGATATGCAAGTGACATTCCTCTGAGTCCTTATCGATCTTGTTACTATTTGAAGAGGAAGTATCTGTTAAGCCCTGCAAGATTTTTTCTCCGTTAAATCTTTCAACGGTTTTAGTTATTATATGGAATAAAGGCAAATAGTTAGTTGCAGAGAAATCCTGGTTTGTTTGGGAGATATATATTGTGTTCCCGATCATATCCCAAAACGAATTTTCAATGACTGCTTTCTTATCAGTATCAGGCTATTGCAAAATAATCCAAGTTACAAATTTTTTAAGATTAGTTTTTGAGAGCTTGCCTGTAGAAAAGGAGAAGTTGTTAGCAGATAAGATTTCTAAAATAGTTGAATATATCTCTCTCTCGGTTTTACTTAGTTTTAAAGTACTAAAAATTTTACCCATGTTAATGGTTAGCCCTTCCAGCAGAAAAAACGTGAAAAAAAAAGAAAAAAAAACCCGAAAAAAAAGTTTTAGAGCCCCAAAGTTATGCGCGCAATATTAGCTAATACTTACAGTTCCTGGGGTCCAAGATCTGTGGAAGGGGTCTGCTGCGTCAGTTCTCCTCGGAACTTTCTCTCGTTCAGATGTAAGTTTTGAGTGTCGAACTGACCCTCCTGGGGAAAGGATTTTCTAAAACGAAAAGTCCCTTCACAGAAGGAGCGGCTTCCCGAACAGGCAATCACAGAAAACCCCAGGGGGGCTTCGTTGCTCAACCGACGGATATCGCCTCTGGGGGGGGGTCCGAATCCGAAGTCGTTGGGATGCCACTTTAATAAAGCCTCTTATTTGGCCTTATCATAATGCAGAGCACTAGGGCTCAGGAGCTCAGTCCCTGGGTAGGGACCAGGTGCCCAAAGCTAGCTCGCTCATGCCAAGGCCGCAGGGCTACCATCTAGCAAGCATGGTGATTATCAGCTCTATAGTGATTGCAAGCTCTCAGGATTTCAGCTCTGCTTGCTAGGTAGTGGTGCCCTGGGCTTGAGGCTGCAGCAGACGGAGAGAGAGGAGAAGGAGAAGGCGCAGGCTGTTCCACGAAGATGGCTTTATTTGGGGAGGTCCGTGAAGGGTCTCTGCTCTTCTTCTTTCTCCCCTAATGGGGTACAGTATGCTTCTTTTATAGGGTTGGAAAGGATCCAAGCTTGACCAATGGGTAAGGGGTTAACATGACATTGCCTTATAGGGTTACAGAGGTAGGTTAAGGGGTGGAGGACAAGAAAACAGGAATTTTCTTTTGCTGTTTCAGCATTCCTATTGTTCATATCCTCCATGGTGCTTTTCCTAAATCTATGGGGTTTACTACATCCTATCAGGTGTCAGTAGACCTGGTGTTGAATAGATCATCCCATGGTCAAAAAACCCCAAAATTTTCCAACAACACCAGCCTTGGAGCCATGCATTGACCTAATGGATCTGTCTATTCCTATCAATGCTATTCCTTGTTACTAGAAGGATCAAGGAAATCACTACCTGTGCTCCTGATCCTTTAACCAATCTTCCCAAGGCCCTGAAGTCTTTTTTGATTGCCCTTGGACTTCTCTTTGTTATTTCATTGCTGCTGGCTTGAACAACCAATAATAATCAGTGTCTTACTAGACTGGAGAGTTTTCCAGTAATGTCCCTTACCCAAGCCCCTGGGAGACAGCAGACTTCCTTGTGAGTTGGGTCCAGTCTGCATATCAGGCCCTCCATTCCCCTTAGGAGTCTCCTATTACAACCACCCTTCTTTTCCTCTTAACAGAGGTCATGATGCAGGGTACAGGTGGTGCTTTTTTAGGAGGTCCCTCTATCCCAGAAGGACCTTTGTCCACCTTATCAGTTGACTGGCCTTCTAGTTCCAGAGCCTCATGCCTGTTGTAGAAGATGCCAGTCCTACTTGTTAAATTTTCAGGAGGAAGAGGAACCTTCCTCCTGGTATGTGCAGTGACCTGCTTCCAAACCTTCAACTGACCCTTGACTAATTATCCTGCAGGGTTCTGAGTCCATCTGCTTCTCCACTTCAGTGGAGGTTCAAGAGTCCCAAGAGTCATGAGACTGTAGTGTCTTTGAAAATAACTGGTCAGTCTCCTGCTTGTTTGCTTGAATACTACATAGCCTACTCAGTTCCTCCTGTAGCTCCTTGACCTGGTGACTCAGCTCGTCAACTGCAGCATACTTTCTGCAAAAGGAATGATTGTTGGCCCCAGCCTCGCACAAAGAGATCAGGCACTCCTAGCAACCTGTGACCTGGAGAGCTATGTCTACCATCAGCAGGTGTGTCTGTCTGGAGGCCTCTGACATGGCTGGTTCAGTGAGTCCAGCAGCTACAGGGGAATGAGTGCTGCAGTGTGTCAATGCCATAACTGAGGAAGCTTACACTAGTACGCTAATAAGGCTGGGGCTGAAAGGATCTCTTGTGCTCTTCTTCACTAGCTACTGAGTCTGTTTGTTGCCTCTGTTGGCTGCTCCCAAATGGTTGGAGAGGAGCCCTTCCTGCACATCCCACCTGCTTGCCCTGCCTGCACAAACTGCTGTGCCACACCCCTGTTTGCCTGCTCCAGGTCATTCCTGCTCCCATTTAAAACTCCCATGGTGATCCTGTCTCTGCCCCCTCCTCCTCTGATTGGCTGTCATGCACTTCTGGGTCCTGATGGGGCTCTGGGCTGCTGCTCAAGTGTCCCTGAGTTCTGGAACCCCCCTGTTCAGCCTGATCTTAAAATCACCCCTGGACTTACCTCAGTCACTGTAAGCACATGGTGCTTGCTGTACGGGTTTGGGGGAGTGTGATAGAGTCAGTCTGCCAGGCCTCCCCATATTTATATTTCTGCCATCATCCTCCATACCAGAGGGACTTTACCTGCTTGATTTGCTTAATTGCAATGTGTTTCACAGTCATGGATACTCTGTGCAATAGTGTCCATGGTTAAGTCCGCCCCTTGATCATGAACCCAGCTATATGTTGCATCTCTTCCTCGATGTCCCAAGGTGTCATGGGCCCACCAAGCCAGAAGTAATTCACCCTTATGTTGCCAATCCAAATCCACCTGAGCCACTTCAATCCTAGCAGCCTGATCCACCTTCTAGTTGTTCTTATGTTTTTCAGTGGCCAGACTCTTGGGTCTACAGTGGCTGGACTCCTGGTGCATCTACATGATGCACCTTCACAACCAGGTTCTTTCTACCTAAGCAGCAGTATCTTGCCATGGTGCAGCAGCCCAGATGGCTTTATCTCTGCACTGCCAGTTATTCTGCTTCCATTGTTGCAACCACCCCCAGAGGGCATTTGTCACCATCCAGGAGTCAGTATAAAGTATTGGCCGTTTTTCTCATTCAGCAATGTCTATGGCCACCTGGATGGCTTTCACCTCTGCAGTGACTCAATTCACCTTCTCCTTCAGCAGTTTTCAGACTTGATGTAGGGGTCTCCATACATCTGCTTTCCATTTCTGATGCTTTTCCACAAGATGGCAGGATCCATCAGTAAACAAGGCATATTGCCTCTCACTTTCTGTTAATTTATTATACAATAGGGCCTCTTCAGCATGTATTATCTCCTTCTCTGGTGACATTCCAAAATCTTTGCCTTCTGGCCAGTCCATGATCACTTCTAAAATTCCTGGATCACTAGGGTGTGGCATTCACATTCTTTGAAAAAATCCCTTCACCCAGGATTTTCTCCTGGGAAGCTGAGATGCCTCAGAGAAAAGGAAAACAATTCTTATCTCATTTGCTTCTCCTGTGTTTTGCTCCTTTGGAATGTGTTTGGAGATTGTTTACCCACCGGTGATAGTTTCATTGCATTCTGGTGTGAGTTGTTTTGACTCTTTGGCCAATCAGGGCCAAGCTGTGTCGAGACTCTGGAAAGAGTAATGAGTTTTTTATTATTAGCTTTTTAGCATTTAGTAAATATCCTTTCTATATTCTTTAGTATAGTTTAGTATAGTATTCTTTACTATAATATAGTATTATAAAATAATAAATTAGCCTTCTGAGAACATGAAGTCAGATGCATCATTCCTGCCTTCGTTGGGATACTCCCAGCAAATACAAAACTGGGGTTTCATATGTGAGCTTGTGTGATTAGTGCAACCCGTTTACTCCATGTAGCATCTGTTGTATGATGTGTAGAGAAGACCCTCCCTTTGAACATCCAGCCCAGCACTGGCAATCGGGGTGCCAGGAGGAGCTGTGCTTCAGTGCCAATCACCTCCAAAGTGATTTGGATACCTTCATAAGCTGCCAGCATCTCCTTTTCAGTTGGAGTATAGTGGGCTTCAGATTCTCTGTATCCCCAACCCTAAAATAATAGGGGTCAATCTTGAGTGTCTCCTGGTGCCCTCGGCCTGAGGTTCCAGGTAGGGCCATTCTCCCCAGCTGCAGTATAAAGTGACGCTGTTGAGTCAGGGATGGAAAGAAAGACTCCAGTCTTCAGGTGGATCTGAAGGCTAACTTTTTGAAAGTAGTGGGTCTTTTTATAATGTGACTTGCTAAGGTGATACTTGATTGGTTTCAAAGTAGAAACATCTCACACTATTGGTGCGCTATGAATAGCACACTGTGGAAAACCATAACTATAAACAATGGTTTCAGAAAGAGAGATAATAATTGTTTTAATTCTTTCCTCTTAAGATTCCCAGGCTCAGCCTGGGAGAAATTATCTCTGTTCTTTCTTCGACTGAACTGAGAATCTCCACATAAAGCACATTTTTTACATCTTGCCCTGTTTTGACTGGCCTGAGGGCTACAGCATGCACTATCTCCTGCTTGATTTGTTCAAAGGCTTGTCCTGGCTCAGGGCCCTATTGGAAATCATTCTTCTGGGTCACATGATAGAGAGGGCTGACAACAGGCTGTAATTTGGGATATGCATTCTCCAAAATCCCATAACACCTAAAAAAGCTTGTGTTTCTTGTTAGTTGGTGGAGACATCGCTGTTATCTTGTTAATCACTTCCACTGGGATCTGACGATGTCCAACTTGCCATTTTATTCCTAAAAGCTGGATGTCCTGTGCATGTTCCTTTACCTTGCTTTGTTTTATGGCAAAACCCACTTTCACAAGAATTTTGATTATTTTCTTCCCTTTCTCGAAAACTTCTTCTGCTGTGTTGCCCCACTCAATGTCATCAATGTATTGCAGGTGTTCCAGAGCTTCACCCTGTGCAGTCTGGATCAGTCCATGACAAATAATGGGGCTGTGTCTCCACCCCTGGCACAGTTGATTCCAGGTATACTGGACACCCCTCTAAGTGAAAGGGAACTGTGGCCTATACTCTGTTGCCAGAGGAATTGATGAAAATATATTAGCAATACCAGTTGTGGCAGCACTGGGCTGCCTTTGACTCTAGCTCATATTGTAATTCTAACATGTCCAGCACAGCAGCACTCAAAGGCAGCATGACTTCATTTAGGCCACAGTAGTCTATTCTTGGCCTCCATTCTCTGTTAGAGTTTCGCACTGGCCATATGGGGCTGTTAAAGGGTGAGAGGGTCCTGCTGATCACTCCTTGGCTCTCCAGTTCACTAATCAGCTTATGGATGGGAGTTACAGTCTTAGTGCCATATAGCTTCTGGTGCACTTTTGTGGTAGCAATCAGCACCTGTTGTTCTTTGGCCTTCAGCAAACCCACAGCAAAAAGGTCAGTGCTTGCTTCCATAGAAAGTGATCCCAGCTGCATGCCTTCCTTACCCTCTTATTTCAAACTGCTAACCCCATTATCCCAGCATCAGAGTAGCCAGGTGGTAATCCGCTCACTGGGATGATGGCTGAAATATTTTCTCATCTTCTGCAGCTCACTTGGGGATAGGGATGAAGTGGTATTTTTCTACCTCCTCCTGTTCCTGTGATGGCCCTGCTTTGCCGTCCTTGCACTTTACTAAACAAGATGATTTTTTTGTGCATTTCTTCTTGTGTATAGGGGTGACTGATACCAGTGTAGGTTGGTTCTCTGGTTCAGCTGCACTTCCCATTGTTGAAGTCTGGCTGTAGCATCCATCACTGGGATTTGAGCAGTCACAATACTTGTCGCAAGGGTTAAAGTAGCTTGAGTGGCCCCAATGCTTATCACCAGATTTTTAATAGCTGCAATGCATCTTGCAGCGACAGAAGGAGCTGTAGTGCCCATCACTGGAGTTTTAGTGGCTGCACTGCTTGTCACGGGAATTGAAGTAGCCACAATGCTTGTTGCCAAGATTTGAATAGCTACAGTCCCTCTCCTTCTTCCTCAATCTGCAGTGCTTGTCACAGGGGTTGGGGTGACCACAGTTTGTTGCTTAACCCTAAACAAGATGTGAACCATAAGCAAGCCCATGCTTGTTTCTAGGAAAAGGAACACATTGGATTCAAGGGTATTCAAAGGATAATAAAAATCTTTAAAATTCTGAAATGCTACTGTAATCAGTATATTCAACCTGGAGGGCCAGAGGGCTTCTGAAGGTAAAAGATAGGAAAAGTTTTAAGATATTCATCCCATATGTTGGATCCCCAAGGAAAAAAGATAAAAGGTGTAATTATTGATCTTCCCCACAAGATATCTCCCAAGTTACATAGGGGACCCCAATTCTGATTACACATACCAGATTAGGTTCATGACCACTGATTCTTTCATATCAGAAACCACTACTTCACAGGGAACACATACACCAAAACCAGTATGTATTGGTTTTGCATAGCCTGGTTCCTGGTAGCAGGGGGGGCCCCAGAAGTGGCTTCTGTGATAAGCTGCTAGAAGCTTCCACCATGTCTGGCAGAGCCAAACCCTGATGGCTCTGAAGATGGACATGCTGCTGGCCAAGGCTGGGCCAATTAGAGATGGTGGTAACCCCTCTGTGATAACATATTTAAGAAGAAATCAAAACAGAGTTTGGGGTGCAGTTTTAATACCAGCTAGAGAGGAGTAGGAGTGAGAATATGAAAACATGCAGACACCAAGGTCAGTGAAGGGGGGGAGGAGGTGCTCCAGGTACCAGAAACGAGATTCCTCTGCAAGCCGTGGTGAGGACCATGGTGGTGTCCCCCTGCAGCCCATGGGGATCCACAAGGGATGCAGAGATCCACCTGTAGCCCATGGAGGAGCCCACACCAGAGCAGGTGGATGCCTAGAGGAGGCTGTCATCCTGTGGGAGACCTGTGGAAAGAGAGGCCCTGCTCCCATGCTGGAGCAGCCTGTCCTTGAAGGACTGCACCCCATGGAAGAGTGACCTATGCTGCAGCAGTTCGAGGGGTACTACTGTCCATGGGAGGGACTTGCACTGCAGCAGTTCGCAGAGAGCTGCTGCATGCAAGATGGAGCCACATCAGAGAAGTTTGCAGAGAACTGTCTCCTGTGAGAGGGACCCCACAGTGCAGCAGGGGGAGGACTCCTCTCCCTGAGCAGCAGGAGACGCTACGGGTGATAAACTGACCATAACCCCCATTCCCTGCCTCCTTGCACTGCTGGGGTAGGAGGTAGAACTGGGAAGGAGGGAGGGATGGGGGGAAGGTGCTTTTAAGGGTTCATTTTACTTCTCATTATTCTGCTCTGATCTTGTTAGCAATAAATTTACTTTGGATCTCTAAGGTGAGCCTGTTTTGCCCTTGATGGTATTTAGTGAGCAATCTCTCCTGATCCTTATCTCAACTCATGAGCCCTTCATTTTATTTTCTCCTCTCTGTACAGCTGCAGTGGGGGGTGAGCAAGCAGCTGTCATGGGTGCCTGGCATCTAGCCAGGGTCAAACCATGACACAGTATTATATAATGTGCCCATGAGTAAAAGCTCAGGAACTCTAACAGCAAATGAAAAAACATTGTGATCAGCAACTACTTAACTAATAGAATAAATACTTATAACAAATTTGTTTTAACAGGCTCTGGTTAAGATCTGGTATTTTAATCCTTTGTGCCCTATATTGGGTGCCAAAAAAGACTGTTGCGGTTTAACTCCACTTAGCAACTTATAACCACGCAGCCATTCACTCACACCCCCTCCACACCCATCTTCCCCCAAGTTGGGAGGAGAATTGAAAAGGTAAATCTCATGGGTTGAGATAAGAACAATTTAATAATCTAAACAAATTATTATTGTTCTTGTTGTTATTATTAAACTAATAATACTACTGATAATAATATTTGTAATTTTGGGGAGGGGGAGGGAGACAGAGAGAGAGTAACAGAACCCAAAAGAAACAAGTGATGCACAATACAGTTGCTCATCACCCAGTGACCAATGCCCAGCCTGTCCCCAAGCAGTGATCAGCAGCTCCTGGCCAAGCCTCCCATCTCCAGTTTATATACTGGGCATGATGTTCTATGGTGTGGGATATCCCTTTGGCCAGTTTAGGTCAGCTGTCCCAGCTATGCTCACTCCCAGCTTCTTGTGCAGGTCCTCACTAGCAGAGCATGAGACACTGAAAAGCCCTTGTCTCAGGGTAAGCACTGCTCAGCAACAACCAAAACATGAGTGTATTATCACCATTATTCTCATACTGAATCCAAAACACAGCACTGTATCAGCTACTGAGAAGAAAATGAGCTCTTATCCCAGATGAAATCAGGACAAATAATCTACCTTCAGAATCCCTTGCTTTCTGTATAGGATTCCTTCTCCAGACATCTGGGTTAAGGACTTTGGAAAATGTCCATCTCTTTGCTTTTCCTACTGTCTCATCCCTTTGTGAATTTGCTTTAATGTGAACTTTATTAATGCTCCATTTTCTTAATGACAGTAATGATTTAAGTTTGTGCTTAATTGATTGTTCAAAGTGTCACCAAATTACCAAAAATGGTTGAATAAGACCCCTTGTTATGGTTTGACACTGGCACAATGCCAGTGCTTTTATGAAGATACTTTTTTTCTGGTTTTTGCTGTGAGATGTGACTAGGAATAAGCAAAGCAGGCTCTTACTTAGGGAAAAAGAACTAGAACTTTATTAATTACTCTACAACTACAGATAAAAAGGAACACACACACAGGGAAAATGAAAACTTCACAAGTGCATTTCTTCCTCTTCCCACCAAATTTCTAACACAATACATTTGGTTTTTCAAATCACTAACTCTCGGTCTAGCACTACTTTTTAGACAATCAATCTTCAGTTCATCAAGAGGAGAGGAGTCTTTCTTGTGCTATGGGCTTCCCTTGGAAACACAGCTGAAGCTTCGTGTGTTTCTGTGTCACTCGTGGCACTGCCTGGAGAACATCTGCTATCGTGACTTCTTTTTCATGTTCAGTGCTCTCACTACTGAACACGGACCAGAACTGCTTCTAGGGTTGTCTTTTAAGGATGCTCTGTCTCGATCTAAAAAAGGCACAGTCTCTCTTTTGGGACACCTGTCCCCACAATCTCTCCTTTGGGACACCTGTCCCCCCCATATTTTCACTCCCTGGGGCCGAGGGGCATCAACACTGAACCCTCTTGGTTCTGAGGCCATTGCCTCCCTCTAGAATGCAGTCTCTGTATCACAAGGAACATGGTTCTGTCTATGGCTATACAAAAAGAGTCCAGCAAAAGCCACTCCATCATCTCTTCCCACTAGGATTCTTCTCTATTCTTCTACTATCTCTCACTCGCCCAGACTTTTCTCACACTGGCCCATTTCCTTCCTCATCTTCTACTCTATCTTCTAGGAAAGGTCAATGTTCTGTAAAGTTCTCATTCTCTAAAAAGGGGTTAAAAGCTCCTACAAGCGGCCGGCTGAACCCCCCCCTCTTCTCCGTCCCAGCTGTGCTGCCGGCGCAGGCCCATGTTTATCAAGCTTCAAGGTTACAGTCCCAGGCACCGGCTCTTTCACTCTCTGTGTCTGTCAGGGGGGGCTGCCCGATGTCTCCCGGTGTCTCTCTCTCTCTCTCTCTTCCACCCTTCCACCCCCGGGCTCAGGCCTACCTCTCCCGGCCACATGGCTTTCCCCTCCCCCTGCCCAGCCAGCAGCTGGGCCGGGGGAGAGACCTGAACTCTTTCCCGCCGGAAACCCAAGAGAGCCCTCTCAGGGGAGAGCTCTGCTTTTAACCCCGTGTTCTCAGAGGCGTGTCCATGTCTCAATGGCCAGGTTAAATGCCAATATTAAAGTCTGAATATCTATTGGCCAAAAACACAGCATCTCAAAAAACACATTTCCTGTCAAACCACCACATTCTACTCTTCGCTTCTGAGAACACACTTTCTAAAATTATTAACAAAATTACAAAACACTTCAACACTTCTACAAAACAAGAAAACTTTCATCTTCAGATTTTACTATGCATCTATTTTAACTCAATACATGCTTTGTTCTTATTTTTTTTTGGTCTCATCTTACAGCTTTATTCACAACTTTATCTTATCATTCTTCTAAAATTCGATTCCCGGTCAGGGAACCAAAAATGTCATGGTTTGACACTGGCACAATGCCAGTGCCTTTATGAAGATACTTTCTCTCTGGTTTCTGCTGTGAGATGTGACTAGGAATAAGCAAAGCAGGCTCTTACTTAGGGAAAAAGAACTAGAACTTTATTAATTACTCTACAACTACAGATAAAAAGGAACACACACACAGGGAAAATGAAAACTTCACAAGTGCATTTCTTCCTCTTCCCACCAAATTTCTAACACAATACATTTGGTTTTTCAAATCACTAACTCTCGGTCTAACACTACTTTTTAGACAATCAATCTTCAGTTCATCAAGAAGAGAAGAGTCTTTCTTGTGCTATGAGCTTCCCTTAGAAACACAGCTGAAGCTTCGTGTGTTTCTGTGTCACTCGTGGCACTGCTCAGAGAACATCTGCTATCGTGACTTCTTCTTTTTCATGTTCAGTGCTCTCACTACTGAACACGGACCAGAACTGCTTCTAAAGTTGTCTTTTAAAGATGCTCTGTCTCGATCTAAAAAAAGCACAGTCTCTCTTTTGAGACACCTGTCCCCACAATCTCTCCTTTGAGACACCTGTCCCCCCCATATTTTTTCACCCCCTAGAGCCGAGAAGCATCAACACTGAGCAGTCTCTGTATCACAAAGAACATGAGTCTGTCCATCTCTCCTTTGAGACACCTGTCCCCACAATCTCTCTTTTGAGACACCTGTCCCCCCCATATTTTCACTCCCTGAAGCCGAGAAACATCAACACTAAACCCTCTTAGTTCTGAAGCCATTGCCTCCCTCTAGAATGCAGTCTCTGTATCACAAAGAACATAGTTCTGTCTATAGCTATACAAAAAGAGTCCAGCAAAAGCTACTCTATCATCTCTTCTTACTAAGATTCTTCTCTATTCTTCTACTATCTCTCACTCGCCCAGACTTTTCTCACACTAGCCCATTTCTTTCTTCATCTTCTACTCTATCTTCTAAGAAAAGTCAATGTTCTGTAAAGTTCTCATTCTCTAAAAAAAAGTTAAAAGCTCTTACAAGCAGCCGGCTGAACCCCCCCCTCTTCTCCGTCCCAGCTGTGCTGCCGGCGCAAGCCCATGTTTATCAAACTTCAAAGTTACAGTCCCAAGCACCGACTCTTTCACTCTCTGTATCTCTCAAAAAGAGCTGCCCGATAGCTCCCAGTGTCTCTCTCTCTCTCTCTCTTCCACCCTTCCACCCCCGGGCTCAAGCCTACCTCTCCCGGCCACATGGCTTTCCCCTCCCCCTGCCCAGCCAGCAGCTGAGCCGGGAGAGAGACCCGAACTCTTTCCCGCCAAAAACCCAAGAAAGCCCTCTCAAGAGAAAACTCTGCTTTTAACCCCGTGTTCTCAGAAGCGTGTCCATGTCTCAATAGCCAAATTAAATGCCAATATTAAAGTCTGAATATCTATTAGCCAAAAACACAGCATCTCAAAAAACACATTTCCTGTCAAACCACCACACCCCTTAACACCAATTTAGTGTTAAAGATGGCATCATTTATTCAGGCACCTGGAGTGATACAGGAGATAACTCATCCTAATGTGCCCCCTGGTTCCTACAAGTGTGTTGGTAATATACAGTTACTACATGCATATTATAATTTGACCATTACCATAAAACCCTTCCCATGTTTCCCAAGTTCCTAAACTCAGTCCTTGTTTTGGCTGTAGCTGGATTTCTGAGCCAGATGTCTCTTCTTTATCTTCCAATCTCCTTGCTTGCAGAGCAGTTTCTGCAGGCCTTGTTTCTCTGCTAAACACTCACAGTCACAGTAGAAATTGAAATAACCTTTTTGGTATCAAAATGAGTTGTCAGGGGAGTACAATGGAGATATCTAAAGAATAGAAGAATATAATAGAATTAAAGAATGGTTTGGGTTAGACAAGACCATAAAGATCATCTGGTTCCAACCCCTCTGCCATGGGCAGAAACACCTTCCACTAGACCAGGTTGCTCAGTGCTCCATCCAGCCTGGCCTTGAATGCTTCCAGGGATGGGACATCCACAGCTTCTCTCAGCAACCTATGCCAGGACCTCACCACCCTCACAATAAAAAATTTCTTCCTAATCTCCAATCTAACCTTTCCCTCTTTCATTTTAAAGCCATTCCCCTTGTCCTGTCACTACATGTCCTTGTATAGTCTTTCTCCATCTCTCTAGTAGGCTTCCTTCAGGTATTGTAAGGCTTCTGTAAGGTCACCCTGGATCCTTGTCTTCTCCAGGCTGAACAATCCCAATTCTTCCAGCCTTTCCACATAGGACAGGTGCTCCATCCCTCTAATTAACTTGGTGGCCTCCTCTGGACTTGCTCCAACAGACCCATGTCCTTCCTGTGCTGTGGCTTCCAGAGCTGGATGCGGTACTCCAGGAGAGGTCTTACCAGAGCAGAGGGGCAGAATCCTCTCCCTCAACCTGCTGGCCACGCTGCTTTGAATGCAGAACAGGACATGATTGGCTTTCTAGGCTGCAAGTGCACATTGCCAAATCATGTCCAGCCTCTCATCCACCAGCACCTTCAAGTCTTTCTTGGCAGGACTGCTCTCAATCCGTTCATCCCCCAGCCTGTATTGATACCGGGGTGTGCCCTGACCCAGGTGCAGCACCAGCACTTGGTCTTTTTAAACCTCATGAGGTTCTCATGAGCTGACTTCTTGACTTGTCCAGGTCCCTCTGGATGGCATCCTGTCCTTCAGGTGTGTCAACAGCACCACTCAGTTTGGTGTCATCTGCAAACTTGGTGAGGGTGCACTCAATCCTACTATGTCATTGACAGAGATGTTGAATAGCCCTGGTCCCAAAATGGACCCTGAGGGACACCACTTGTCACTGATGTCCATTGGGACTGACCCATTGACCAATACTCTCTCAGTGCGACTGTCTAACCAATTCCTATCCATCCCTCTCCAATTTAGCGAGAAGGATCTTGTGGGGGACCGTGTCAAAGGCTTTACACAAGTCTAGATAAATGACATCCGTAGCCCTTCCCTTGTCCACTGATGGAGTCACTCCATTGTAGAAGGCCACCGGTTGGTGAGGGAGGTTTTGCCCTTTGGAGCTGTCCTGGCTGTTCCGAATCACCTCCCTCTCCTTCATGTGCCTTAGCAGAGTTTCTAGGAAAATCTGTTCCAGGATCTTCCTATGCACAGAGGGGAGACTGACAGGTCAGTAGTTTCCAGGGTCCTCCTTTTAACCCTTTTTAAAGATGGGTACAATATTTCCCTTTTTCAGTCTCCGTGGACTTCACCTGACAGCCATGACTTTTCAAATATCATGGAGAGATGCTTGGCAACTACATCAGACAGGTCTCTCAGGAGAATATATTACAGCTGTGTTTGGATTGCACCTTTAGGGTCGTTTGATGGTGGTGACAGCTGGGGGAGGGACTGTATTTTAAGCATATCTATTCTGAGCATTTTCATTTTGATAATTTTACTGTTTGATTTGAGGAAACATTTGTGGATTAGTAGCTCTATTACAGTTGAGCTTCAAGTGGTCTTGGCAAGGATTATTCAAGCATATATGAACTCTGAAGATGTGTACCAACTGATTAACTGTAAGCTTACATTATAAGAATTGCTATTTACTATTTTTTACCCTGCTGTGTGAAGTAATTAAGTATTGAATCCTTGTAGGTTTGTGTCCCAATAGTGAGGTTGGTCCAGTACTCACTCGTCTCTTCATACTATCTAGGTGTAAAAATATTGCTACCTGCCTAGGCTTCCTTGTTAGCATATAAGTTGGCATAGCTGTTCTTTCAGATGCTGTAATGGGTTTGCATGGCCATGTTTTAGTAGCGAGTGGAGTTACAGGGGTGACTTCTTTGACCCTCATGTCTGACAGAGCCCATGCCAAGTGGCTCCAAGATGGACCTGCTGCTGGCCAGTGCTGAGTCAATCAGTGATGGTAGTAATGCCTCTGGAGTAACATTTAAGAAGGAAAAGAGTTATGGCACAGATGTAATTGCAGTCAGAGAAGAGCGGAGTGAGAATATGTAAGAGAAACAACTCTGCAGACACCAAGGTCAGTGCAGAAGGAGGGGGAGGAAGTGCTCCAGGCACTGGAGCTGAGATTCCCCTGCAGCCCATAGTCTTAGGGTCTGGTTATTAAAATTATTTAGGTCTTCCTCAGTCCAAATTAAGGTGCAAACGAGACCATATGCCAGTGACAATAGTATGGATTTTATTTGATAGTAAATATGAGGGAAAGTAAAGGGAAGAGAAAGAAATAGGGAAAGAGGAGCTTGGGGGGGGGGGGGAGAGAGTAAGGTGGAGACAAAGTAGAAAGTATCACCACTCCATAAATCCTGATGGCATCCTGTTGATCCTCTTCTTCTGGTCTTCTTGAGGGTGAAGGTCCCCCTGAAAAGCATAGAATCCAATGGGTTAATATACACTCGGGCCAGGTGGCAATGTCCAGGTACTTCCCCTGGAGGGGGGAACAGTTTCTTGCAGCAGACTCTGGATTTGTTGCATCATGTGCAATCCTGTGGTGCAAAGCCTCTGGGTAGTGCTTTGGAATGTCTTTGATGGATTATGACACCCCCTCAGCTACCTCTCACGTGAATGTCCCGTGGATGTGGCCTGTGGGGTTGGGGGTTCCACAGCTGGGCCAGTTTGTGTAAGGGAGGGTGGGTATTCACTGCCTCTGACCAGAGGTTACACCCACACACCTGAAACCGTCTTCCTCTTCATTTTGGGGGGGAGGCTGTGTAAACCTGGCTTCTGTGGGCTGTGGTCTCCCCCACCCCAAACCCAGCCAGAGGTGACTCTCAGCATGGCTGCTGGGTTTGGCTCTCATTCTTTTCCTAGTTTATTTGTTTCCTTCTCCCTGGGCCTGAGATGACTGAAGAATGGGTTTCTAATCATCAGTTTGACTTTCAGTCTCAAGTCCCAGTCAGACATCTTTTAGGCAGGGGTGGGCTTCTTCATACAGTTTTGCTATAATGGGCAAAACTTTATATCAGCATTTGAGGCATGAACTATTTCAGTCTCTGACACATAGTGAAGACCATGGTGAAGCAGCTGTGCCCCTGCAGCCCATGGCAGAGATCTACCTGCAGACTATGGAGGACGCCCATGTTGGAGCATGTGGATGCCTGAAAGAAGGTTGTGACCCTGTGGAAATCCCATGCTGGAGACGGCTCCTGGCAGGACCTGGGCCTTGTGGGAAGGGGTGCCCATGCTGGAGCAGGTTTGTTGGCGGGACTTGTGATCCCATGGAGGATCCACACTGGAGCAGCCTGTTCCTTAAGGACAGCACCCCATGGAAAGGACCCACACTGGAGCAGTTTGTGAAGGGCTGAAGCCTATGGGAAGGACTCGTGCTGGAGAAGTTTGTGGAGGACTGCCTCCTGTAGGAAGGACCCCATGCTGGAGCAGGGGAAGGACTCCTTTACCTGAGGAGGAAACAGTGGCAGAAACATGTGATGAACTGATCATAACCCTCATGCTCCATCTCCCTGCCCTGCTGTGGGGGGAAGGAGATAGAGAATCAGGAATAAAGTTAAGCCTGGGAAGGAGGAAGGTGTTTTTTAGGATTTGTTTTACTTTTCATTATCCTGCCCTGGTTTTGACTGTTAATACATTCAACTCATTTCCCTAAGTCGAGTCTGTTTTGCCTATGATGGTAATCAGTGGGTGATCTCTCCCCATCCTTAACTCATGAACCTTTTATTATATTTTCTCTCCCCTGTCCAGTTGAGGAGGGGAGTGATAGAGTAGCTTTGGTGGGTACCTGGCATCCAGACAGGGCCAAATCACCACAGATGCATACATATTTTTGCTGTTCAAGCACTGACAACCTCATGAGCCAATCACAAATAAGATCTCTGGAGTTCTGAGAGGAGGATGAGCAACTACATCAAAATAGCATCAGGGAAGAAGTAATGCAGCATGTGTAGTCTTTAGTATCTGATGTTACCCAAACAAAAGCTGATACCTTTTGATCAAGATGGAAGCAAACTGATTAATCCCATTCTCAGAAGTCACCTCACTGAGGATGATAAAGATGGCAATAGAGTCTATTTTAGGACTGTGATTGGAGATGAAATGATAACTACACATTGTTGTATCCTTACTTAGGTTTTCTTTTTTTTAAACTCTGAAATGACTAACATTGTGAAACTTCTTTGTGCTGTGTGGTACAGGTTTTAAAAAACCTTGTGCCAACATTGAAATATGGATTCAAGTTGAAAAAATACAGTTGCATATGTTTAGGACCCACAAACTTACCAGGAAATAAATGCATCTATTTAGGAGGTTTCTGTGTAATATTGTTCTGTATTCTTGTATATTTAATAACAATTTGAACATTTTATTTCAAAAAAAAGAGGATATATGGTGATTAGCTCAATGAAAAAGCTTAGGAAATTTTTTTTCATCACTTTTCATTTGGGAGATTATTAGTTGAGGAAAAATGGACTCATAGTAAGTCCTAGTTTATAAGCAGCCTTCCCCATTCCTGTCACCTAATTAGTTTTTCCTGGCATTTCTGTATGTGTTAAAAATGGAAGTGACTCTTTCGGCCATCCTCTCTGCTGGATCTGAATCAGCCAACCCCTACAGCTGATCACTGGATGACCTGCCATAGTGTGTAAGCTGTTAGTAGGTATCTGTCTTAAAATTTTTGTCCTGAACATGGGCCTTCTGCCCTGTGCACAGCACCAATTCACACACCGAGGACGAGGTACTTCTATTTCTTTGTTGTAGTAGGCACAAAGTAGGGAGCTGGGTGGCAGCCCACAAAAGGTTGGCTCCCCAATCATCAAAGCTTTATGTTATTTATACATTTTTAGCAAACAGTGGCATTAATGTTCATTGTCTACAAGCTACCCAGTTCTTTTATTAATTAGTATTCTACCATCTATTGGTTAATGATTCTCTTGCTTCTCATGCTATTTAGTCCATATGCTCAGTCTTCCTCTTCTTTTGGGTCTGTGGGTTTCTTGGGTCAGTGGTCTGTGAGTCAGTGGTCACAATCTCCCCCTGCCAGAATTACCTTTTACCCAGTCAGAGCTGATTTCAACACAGTTGCTGAGCTGGCTTTATTAGTTTCTTCCTTTTCTTGGGAGTTCTGCCAAATATCCTTATGGCCTGTAAATTCTGCATTCTTTGTGTCCACTATCAGGGATACATCCTTCTCCCCAAGCTTTGGTAACCTCCCTCTAGGTCTGAGATCAGTGAAGCATGTCAAGCCCTAAACCTCACCAAGGCAATTCTACCAACAAGTAATTTATATTTCTAACACCTGGACATCAGCATGTGCCCTTAATGTTTTGTGTAAACATAGTAAAGTTATGAACACATAATTTAGTAATGAGTTATCATTTTATTGAATGACAGCTTCCAGTGTTCATACCTTTGTATCATAATAAAGAGGGAGTGACTTGAGATGGATACTCTACTGGAGGTCAAGATTTGTACAGTTTTTAGTAAACTCTAGAGCAGAACCTGCCCTGCAGTGTTTGGACACGATTATTACCTTAACTGGAATTACTTTGTGCTTGATGTCTCACATCTGAGCCATTCATGATAGCAGGAAGGGGCAACCTGCCTTTGCATTTCAAAGCCCTTCAAATAACCTTTGTAATTAAATGTACTTCCTCTTTTTATGCTTGACAGCTCTTAATAAAACAAGAAATTTCTTAACTCCTTAGATCTTTGAGAAGAGTAAAATGAGAAAAAAGGGTGTGAAACCTGTGAAGATATATGAGATCTCATTTCCTTTATTCCTCTGATTCACTTAGGCATTCTGATAACAACCATTGCTTCAAAAGGGGAATTGCAGAATTGGCCTGACCTCTTACCAAAGCTTTGCAGACTGTTGGATTCTGAAGATTACAATACCTGTGAAGTAAGGAGGCTTATTTTGAAATGTGTTATCATGTAAATTTGATTTTTTTTTGCCTTTCTTCATAGATACTATATATATGTATAGTACTTTGTGTGGGTGTATGCACATATATAATCTTTTTTTTTCCAGTATTCATGAAGGAAAATAAATAAATACCAGCTCAACTGTTTTAAGCTATAAGGAGAAAAATCTTGTCTGATTTTTAAAAAAATCTTGCTTTTAAGCATTTTTAAAAATATGATTAAATAAATGAATGTTAAAATTAAAATTACCACTTAGCTATTATAGACTCATCCAGCTTGAGATCTTACAGATGACAATATAAAGTGCTTAAATAAAAAGTCCTTAAGGCTATTTTAATTTGACTTACATTTACTGCGATCTTTTGCTAAAATTACCTGTTCTGTAAAAACCCTGAAATGTTGCTTTCTTCAACTTCAAAATGTAAAGTAACAGATTTTCTTTTGCTTTGGTTTTTTTTTTTTGGTTGTTGTTGTTGTTTGTTTGTTTGATTTTGTTTTTAAACAGGGTGCATTTGGTGCTCTTCAGAAGATATGCGAAGATTCTGCTGAAATTTTAGATAGTGATGTATTGGACCGACCACTCAATATCATGATACCTAAATTCTTGCAGTTCTTCAAACACAGCAGTGCAAAAATAAGGTAGGTTTAGGTGTTATACTAAAGTTATCTGTTAAAAATTTATTTACATGAGCAGCAAGGTTGATATTTTGTAGATCAGTTTAAAACATACTTAGTTTTTTAAAATGATCCTGCATATGCAAATGTGAGAAGGCACAGCAATTTCATGCATTGGTCATTTCCATGCTTATCTGTTTAGTTATTAGATCAGCCTCACCTCTTTATACATCTTCCAAATCAAAAATCTGTCTGACTTTGAAAATCAAATTATTTTTTAAGAATTTGCATATTATTATGAAAGTTTCAATGCTGTGGTTAAAATTTCAAATTCTGATTAGAAAGAACTATCTTGCATTTGTTTTGTTATGACTCCAGCAATGAGAGTAAAAAAGCATTTGCTGATAATGGTTTCTGAGTTCTTGCAGAAAAGTATTTTTCTGCTTTAACTCCAAGAAAACTTATAAAGCTCTTTATCTTTCAGATATATCAAATTAAATCAGTTCAAAATCCTTTTACTTTAATACAGTATTAATCTCTCCAAAGTAACAGAAGTATAGAAAAAAATTCCAAAATTAATTTGTTATTGCTAATATTTATCAACAAGAACAGTAGCTTTTACCCTGTGTAGGGGTTTTGGTTCACCAATTTAAGATTTCCCCAATTTTAAGATTTCTTGGCCCAATGCACCAGAGAGTGTGGCAGGTTTCGGTGCTGGCCAATCACCAATGCACTCACTTCCTGCTGTGAGATAGGATTAGGAGAAAGGCAAAGCAGGCTCAAAACTTTAAGAGGGTATAAAGAAAATTTTATTAACTAACTAAAAGGAAAAAAAGTAGTAGGAATCAAAACAAACCCTTCAGAACACTTCTTCTCCTCTGCCCACAACCTTTTCTTCCCACTGACAATGTAAAGAAACAAAACCTAAAATTTCCAGTCAGTTTGCCACCTCTAAAATAGTCTTTCTTCAGTTCACTTAGGGAGGGAAGTCCCTCTTGTTAATGTTATGGAGACTTCTCCACAAGAGGAAAAAACAGTACTCTCGTGGCTCTCAATTTCCATGACAAGCAACCGCCCGGGGAAATCTGCAGTCATGAAGTCCCTCCCATTTTCCACAAGCCTTCCCACAGCTTGTCTATGGGCCATGTCAACTTATGGGGTATTGTTTTAAAGATGAGCTGTTCAAAGGCAAAAGTTCTCATTATATATTTCTAAAATCATCTTGATCCCTGGGAACAGAGATATTCTTCTCCTGGGGACACAGGACTACTCTTCTCTCTCTCTGTTCAAACTTCTCATGGGATCACAGCTATTTTAACATCTGCTTACTTTAACATGGAGGCCTTTGCTCAATATCAATTTGAACCCTTCATCTCCCCATAGTTTCCTGCATTATAAGGAAAAAGAGTCCTTTCTCCATAGCTTACAAGAGGATTTCAGCCCCAAAATCAAGGCATCTCCTCATCCCTCCCATCTGGGACTTGACTTCTTTTTCACTGACCTCAATGTCTTCATGTTGTTCCTTTACATGCTTGCATCTTTTTCCTTTCTCTCACTCGAGGGAGGATTCAAGCACTGAAAGGGTTAACAGCCTGGGCCCTGCAAATGATCATCTGACCTGCCAGTAACTTGTGGCAGGAGCTGCAGCTGTGTCAGGATCGGCTTCATGGTTGGTCTTTCTCTGTGTTCAATTCCAGCTGCAGGGCTGCCTCTGGTCTCAGCTGTGCTGGGGGGAGGGGACCTGACAGCAAGATCTTAACAACCGAGGCCGGCCCTGCTCCAGCCAGGGCTCCGCAGCCTTGCCCCACTTCCTGCCTGGCAGCTGCTGGGGCCTGGCCTGGCCAGAACGGGGCTTGGAGTCCCCTGGACCCCCCCCCCCCCCCCAGAGAAGGGCCCGGCCCCCTGGGGATGGGGGGGGGCGGCGGGCCCTGTTACCTGTCCCCAGGCCGGAAGCAAAAGAAGTTGTTCCTGGGTTTCTTTCATCTTTAACATGTGTTTTTCACAGAGGCATGTCCAGCTTTCTAGTGGTTGGAAGCTTTACATCACTTCCATAAATGTCTCTCATGTCAAACCATGACACCCTGAAATGAGTCAGCAATGTGCCCTTGCCACAAAGAAGCTGAATCTCATCCTGGGCTGGAGTGTTGCCAGCATGGGAGGTGATCCTTCCCCTCGCTCTCCAGATGAGGCCACACCTGAACTACTGTGCCCAGTTCTGGGTTCCCCAGTACAAGAGAGACGTGGATCTAGTAAAGGGCCGCAATGATGATAAAGGGACTGGAGCATCTCTCCTATGAGGAAAGACTGAGAAAGCTGGGACTGTTTAGCCTGGAGAAGAGGAGGTTCAGGGGTGACATCATCCATGTATATGAATACCTGAAGGGAGGGTGCAAAGAAGACAGAGCCAGGTTCTTTTCAGTTGTGTCCAGTGACAGGACATGTGGCAGTGGGCACAGACTGAGACACAGGAAGTTCCCTCTGAACATTGGGAAGCACTTTTTTTACTGTGAGGGTGACCAAGAACTGGTACAGGTTACCCAGAGAGGTGGTAGAGTCCCCATCATTGGAAATATTCAAAAGCCATCTGTAAGGCCCCAGAAAACTTGCTCGATGAGACTCTTAAAAGGGCTTATGGTTGTTCATGTACTCTGAGTTTGACACACTGGAGAAATACTGACAAGATATTCTCAAGGGGTCAAAACAAAAAAAAAATTATTGTCAACTTTGTAAAATCAGAGAATTTTGGCAAAAGTTTAGAGCAGCATTCAATCAACATAAAACACTTCTCAAAGCATTAACTTAGCCCATCCAACTTTAAATTACTCAAAACTCCAAGAAGAGGGAATTAGAAGAAGGAGAGAGACAAAAAAAGTTATATAAAAGAACAAATACAGCTACCACTCCTGGTTCCACAATGTTCAGCTGATAGAAATTCCAAGAAGTAGGGTCAAAACATGTGCTCACCTCATGTCCTTGGTTAAATACTCTTTGGCTTTCCTGGGTCCTTCCCCTAGGTGGGACTTCCAGTCATCTGACCACTCTGGTATCAAAACAGGCTGACCCCCTTGGCAGGGAGGAATGATGAGGAGGACTCCATCTTATCAGGAGGCTAATTAATTGCTTTATTATACTATATTATTCTATACTATATTACATCTATATTACATTACATCTAAACTGAATCTGCCAAGCACTCAATTCTGCACACACCTGCACAGAATCTCGTGACTGTCAGCCGACGGTCCTGACACACACACACACTTGGCCCTGATAGGCCAAGGAAACAAAACACCATCACTTTGGGTAAACAATCTCCATATTGCATTCTACTTTGGCACAACACAGTCACAGCAAATAAGATAGGAATTGTTTTGATCATTCTCCGATGTTCAGAGAATGTGAAACCCAGAAATATTCCTGGGAAGAATTGTGCCTTGCTTTTCTCTGTGAAGAGAAATGTGGCTACACTCTGGGGCTAGATTGGGGCTCCAGGAGCAGGGTGTGGAGCATTGCCTCCAGTGTGCCAGTGATTGTTGGCCCCTGCAGGGGCTGGGATACACGCCCCGGGGGGTGTGGGGTGTGTGGAACACGGCATTGCCTCACCAGAGCAAGGCCCAACCTGCCCCTTCCCCCACACATGCACCCGAAATGTTTCAAGACAGCAATCCTTCCAGTCTCTCACACTGTTGTGATGTGGTCCTGTGCAACCAGCTGTTGGTGGCCCTACTTGAGCAAATGATCTACAGAGGTCCCTTCCAACCTCAATCATTCTGAGTGATTCTCTGAAATGTGTTTTTGGACTCCTCTTTGAAAATTATATCAAAAGATTCTACAACTTGGAGGGCTCAGTTATTGCCAGCACTAGTATAGATGGTGAAGAGTAAAAGGAAGCGTATAACTAGGAATAAATCTTGATGGGATTTAATAAGATTTAGAAACTCCCCTAAAATAGATGCACACTAAGAAAAATATATAACAAAGCATGAACTGGCACTTATAGGAAGATAAGCTTTTGCTTTGAAATAGGTAAACCAGTTTCAACTTTAAAGCAGATCATCTGCCGACCTGTTGCCTGGTTTCAGTACATAGTACTGAAGTATGAAGAATATTAGTTGTGTCAGTAAAATATTATTAGTACTTAATAGTATTTAAATATTATCAGTATTTAAATCTGTGAAGAGAGAACTTTTGAACCCTGTTTTATGAGACTCTCTTCAAAGAAATGTCTGAAGAGACTAGATGTTTGGAGTTAGATTAGTAAAAATACATTAATGGATCTTCAGAGGCTTTTAAAGGTAGCTTTATATTGTGCCTCTACTTATATAATTTGGCTTTTGAGTCTCCGAGAATGAAAAAGACTTGTAAGCAATGGCTTTGCATGGAATGGAATAAAGAATCAGCTCTTCACTTTAAGTTTGTTTCTACCACAATTGTTTTATTATGTATCCTAATGCAAGTGTGTATTTGTTCTAAGTTACAACTATATTACTGATGCATATTGGTCTCATTAAATGGTAAAAATCTTGCAAAGTTGGATACTTAGCAATGAAGAAGGCTGTCTCTGTCTCTCTGGGAGCCTCTCAGGAACCCCAGCCAGTCCCAAGTCAGCAGACACCGGGGGGGCAACCCCAACACAGCCGAAAGCGGGGACACACTCTCTTGTGCCCCAAGGGCACTGAAGGCAATTAGGCTAGTCGCCTTTGCAGCAGAAGAGACGCTAGAGACATCGGTAGAAGATAAAAGGGCCGACTTAGCAGGGGTTAATCCAAGGTTTTATTCTAGGAGCTCTGGAGGAGCCCCTACACCTCAGAAGGCCTCCTGCTGAGAGCCCTGGGAGATGTGCCAAGATTACATTTAAAGGGAGGTGGAAACCGAAAGTAGATAACATTTTACTAACCAATAAGTGACCCTGAGGGATGGATACTGGGGGATAGACATTTAGAACAGTGTATGGGGTAACACTTGGGGGGTTGACTCCTAGCCTCTGGTTAATCACTCGACATCCTGGACCAAAACTTCTAGATAGAGGGGATAGGATGCTGAGTGATTGACAGAGAGCCAGGGTGGGGATTTGGGGATGATCTCAGCAAAGGAAAGGGATTACACAGGTAAAGGGAGGGGGGTACAATCTGGGGTAAACCATTTGGGAAAAATACGGGGATACAAAAACAAAACTATTACAAAGTATAAAAACACGCTACAACAGAAGGGCATGCTAAAATTTCACCATGTTAACTTGCATGGAATTGTTAACATTGTTACCAAAGATCAGTGAAAATAAAACTCCTTCACACTAATGTAGCATTAAGAAGCAGGCATTCTTTATTTAGCCAAATGCACAGGGGGATAGCTCCTCCGAAATATTGTGCATCCTGACTACAGAAACACCTCCTGTTTATATGGTATATTTTACATACATATACATAGGCTTTCCCAGGAGAAACATACGTATTATAATAATTTCCCCAAAGTAATTAACATATTTTCCCTCCCTTTTACACATGTGTTTTTCTGTCCTGAGGTTCTTTTTGGTGGTCCCTGGTGGTTGGCAACCCCAAAGTCATCCCTGACCTCCTATTTAACTGGTAAAAGTTGGCATAACTGGGCTGGCTGATTTCCAGTTCTTCTTCCTACAGAAAACGTTGTGTGGTTCCATAGGCTAGTGGTCCTTGAAGAATAAGTATTGTGTTAGCTCACCAGGTGCAAATGAGTCTTCATCTGGCAACAATATCAGAGAAAATTGATAATCATAATATACTTAAAAAGACCATCCTTACATACTATTTGGAACAAATGTGCCAGGTAGTCATCATGCTATGGTTCTTATTTACTGAATACCTAATTTAAAATTATCTATTGGATATATTGGAGTATATGGTAGTATTTAAAAACGTGGTTTACTAATTTTTATTGGTAACAATATTAGCGTTCAAAAACACATAATCACATAACCGATTATATGCGGTGCTTTTTATTTAAGAGCTCTGGGAATCGGGGTGGTTTCCACCCAAATCTGATTCCGACCATACATTCGAGGTGAACGTGTTTTATACTCTATTGTTATATAACTTTCATGTTAATTATTAAACTTATATTGTTCTATTGTATACACAGATTTCAGCTAAACATAGCTTCTCATGGTTCCCCCTTAAATTTCTAACATAGTTTCTCATGATTCTTCTTATGAGTATACAATAATTATATTTAGTTACTAAACAATCGCCACATCTAACAATCATATCATTTATCATACTGCTTACACAGGTGCAGTGATCTGAGAAAACACAAAGCCTAACATTTTCAAAGTCTATCTTTAGCATTTTCCAGGGCTCCACTATCATTCTCCCCCCTTTGAAAGCATTTTCACTTCACTATATGTTTTTACTTGATACAGTCCTTTATTCATCAATTTATACTTGGCGTTCTTCAAATCCAGGGTTGATGTGGATGCTATCACAAACTGGAGAACCAGAAGATGGTGGACGTGGATCTTGTGTCAGTGCCTTTATTATTTTCTGGTTCCAGGACGTTTTCTTCTGTATCTCTCCCTTTAAGATGCTGTACACTAACCAAATTGCAAAGAATACAGTTAGTAAGAGTATCACACTCTCAGTGATAGATTTAATCCATGAACTCACATTCCACCCTAACCCTTTAAAGGTTTTTTTCCCAACCAGCTTGTAGTCAAGTCCTTTTGCTCTTCCTTTGCTTCATGCTCTATTTGTTTCAACTGATTGATGTCATATTCTACATCTGCAGTTACATTTGGGATATGAACGCAGCAATGATCAACTTGTCCCTTTAAAAATCCACATACTCCATGCTCTTTCAGGAGTAACAAATCTAAGGCTAATCGATTTTGTAGTCTTTTTTTTTTTTTTTTGTGGTGGCTTGTAATTGTACGTTTAATTCTTTAAATCCTTCCCAGGTGACTCTTGCCATTCTATCTACCTGACCTGTAAGTTTGTACAGCATCTCCCTACTCTGATAGTTTGCTATAGGACCAAGTAATGACTCTAGGGCCCACCCAAATTTCACTCCACCAGACGGTTCTTGCCAAGTGTCATCTGGATTTTCATTGTCTAGAACTTCTCGTCTTGCTCTTATCTGCAGAAGTTCGTGTTTTCCATTAAATGGGGACTTTTCCAAATTGGACATGAGGTTGGAAGGCCTAAAGTAATTTCCTTTACTTTCCCATCTACAGGCAGATGTGTTGTCCAGGTGCCATCGCTTGTTGCCCATACAAATTGTCCTGGACTTCGGACTGTACTCCTGGTACATCCTATAACTGCTTTATAATTCACTCTGCCTTGTTTATGTTTGATCCCTCTGCAAGCATAACCAATTTGTAGGGCTATTGCCAGGGGAGGTATCTGTTTTATCTCTGCATCATCAGAAGTGCAGTCATAAGTTTTGTTACATGCCCACCAACTTACTTTGTCTGCCCTCGTTCTGCTACTAGTGGCAGTGTTCGTTATTGCTGGATCTGTTTCATTCTCGGAGCCTTCCCACTTAATACACCAAGGGGTGTTTGCCATATATTGGAATCCTTGAAGAATACTCACAGATCACGCACTGTCCCAAGGCTCTGTCTGATCTTTCTGATCCTTGGCCTCACACTTCCATACCAGAGTGGTTTCTGTAACATTTTCTATAATCTTTTTATAGTGTGGTACATAGCATTGCCATTGTGTGATGCCTCCTGATTCTCCCATAGGGGTTCCTAGTATGCCATCACTTAGAATACAGTCTTTCTGGTCCATGGGTCTCATCCATGTTCATATTTTCTCCCAAGTTTCCTTGATTACTTGCCTCGATTCGGGTACCTGTTTACATGCAATTGTTTTGTTCTTTTGTATTTCAGGTAGTTTTGATGTTATGATCCCCCAATTTACTGGGTCTCCTGCTGCCTTTGGTATTGGCAGACAGGCAGTTATTCTACTGGTGTTTTGCATTTTGGCAAAATCTTTGACTAATCCGATCATTACATTCTCAGCCTGAACTGCATTAGAAACCTTTATCACCTGTGTTTCTGCTTGTACCTCTCTCTTCATTCTAGAATGAAGAGTGGTTTGTTGATCTTTTTGCATTCCACATCCCAAAGACGTTAATGACTATAACGTTAGCACAATTACTGATAGCATTCTCAGAGTAATTAAACACATCTTATCTGCAGCCTTGCTGGTTCCACAGTTTACACAGTCCGTGATCCAGGATGGATTTTCTTCACTCAGGTATAATGAATCCAGGGGTCCACGCCAGCTACTTTGACTGCTGTAAAGGTGGTCGGTAGTACCTGATGGGGTCCACTCCACTTTTCTTTCAGCGGTTCTTCGTTCCAGTTCTTGATGTACACCTCGTCTCCTGGATGTATGTTATGAACTGGGTTCTCGAGAGTCAGCGGTCTATTCCACACGAGGATGCTCTGGAGCCGAGCTAAAGCTTTTCCGAGAGACAGAACATAATTATACACTTCCTTCTTTCCTGTGACATGTACATTAGGGTTGGGCTCAGGAGATTCATATGGTTTCCCATATAATATCTCATAAGGACTGACTGACATCCCACTCCTAGGCTTTATCCGAATCCTCAACAGTGCTATTGGCAAAGCCTGGGGCCACTGCAATTTGGCTTCTTGGCATATTTTATTGATTTGCCTTTTTAGTGTCTGACTCATCCTCTCTACCTGTCCACTCAACTGGGGTCTCCATGGTGTGTGGAGGTCCCAAGTTATCCCCAGCAATCTACTTACCTCTCTTACTACTGTAGCTATGAAATGGGACCCCCTATCTGATGATACCCCTATGGGTACCCCGAATCTGGGAATAATCTCCTGTAGTAACCACTTAACTGTTTCCTTTGCTTGGTTCCTGCAACAGGGAAGGGCTTCTGGCCACCCAGAGAATGTGTCAACCCCCACTAACAGGTATTTGTATCCTCGAGTTCCTGGCAATTCTACAAAATCTACCTGCCAATAGTCTCCTGGCTCTATTCCTATCCGAATTCTTCCTAGCTGTGCCTGTCGCCTAGCCACTGGGTTGTTTTTCAAGCAGATATCACATTTTGACAATACTGATTTTGCCATTGTTAACATCCATACTGAAATTAAATTTTGCTTTAGCAATTTTACCAATGCCTCTGCTCCCCAGTGACATTCGTTATGTTTAATTTGTAGAACTTCTCTCATTATCAAGGGGGGTACCACTATTTGTCCTTGTGCAGTCACATACCATCCCTCTGAATTCTTTTGTGCATTTAGCAAACGTGCCAGTCTCTCATCTTCTACTGAATATTTTGGTTTTGGAGGCAAATTGAATTGGGATACATTAAGCTTTAAAGGTATCAATGCCATTGTTGTTTGCACCTCTTGAGCAACCTGTCGGACTGTCCAGTCTGCTTTTCGATTTCCCTCACAGATTTTGGAGTTTCCTGATTGGTGTGCTTTACAGTGTATAATTGCCACTTGTTCAGGTTTTTGTACTGCTTTAATCAATTGCAGGACTGCATCCTGATGTTTAATGCGCGTACCTCGAGAAGATAGTAATCCTCTTTCTTTCCACAGTGCTCCGTGTACATGCACCACTCCAAAAGCATATTTTGAGTCAGTCCAGATATTTACCTTTTTCCCTTAACTTAATTCTAGTGCCCTGGTTAAAGCAACCAGTTCTGCCTTCTGGGCAGATGTATTTGGTGGTAATGCCTTTGCCTCCACTACTGTACTGACTGTTGTTACCGCATATCCAGCGTATCTGGTTCCGTTTTCCATGAAGCTGCTCCCATCTGTAAATAGCTCCCACTCTGGCTGCTCTAGTGGGACATCTTTCAGGTCTTCTCTTGCTGAATAGCTGTACTCTTACCTCCACACAGTCATGCTCTAATGGGCCTTGTTCAGTTGTGGTACCTAGGAACAGAGCTGGATTCAAAAGGTTAGTTGTTTTTAATGTGACATCATCCTGCTCAGTCAGGACTACCTGGAATTTCATCATCCTCGCTTGGGGATAGCCAATGGTCCCCCTTCTGCTCTAAGACAGTGGTTACCATGTGTGGTACATAGACATCTATGTGTCTTCCCATAGTAAGCTTCCTGGCTTTTTGTATCAGCATCACAGTGGCTGCGACTGCCCACAGACATGAAGGCCACCCGGCACTTATGTTGTCAAGTTGTTTGGAGAAGTAGCCCACCGGCCTTTTCCAACTTCCCAGACATTGGGTCAGGACTCCTAGTGCTAGGCGCAGCCTTTCATGTACAAACAGCTGAAAATCTTCAGACAGATCAGGTAATCCTAATGCTGGAGTAGTTGTCAGTGCTTCCTTTAATTTTAGGAAGGCTTCTTTCTGTGGCTTGCCCCAGGTGAATGGCTGCGTCTTCTGAGCTTCATACAGGGGTTTCGCAATCAGTCCATAGTCCATGATCCACAGGTGACGCCATCCTGCCATCCTGAGGAAGACTCGCAGCTCATGTAAATTCTGGGGCTCTGGAATAGCACAAATAGCTTGGATACGGTTAGTGCCTAGTTTTCATTGCCCATGTGAAATTTTATATCCCAGGTAGATCACAGTCTGTTGGGCAATTTGTGCCTTTCCTCTGGATACTTTATAACCTCCCATTCCCAGTGAATTTAAAATCTCAATGGTTACCTTTATACAGGTTGCTTTTTCTTCTGTAGCTATTAGTATATCATCAACATACTGCAACAACAGGTGTTGGTGTCTTGGTACTTGCCCATTTTTGGTCCAAATCTCCAGCTCCTTTGCCAGTTGGTTTCCGAATAGGGTTGGCGAGTTCTTATATCGTGTCTAGGTGAGCTGGGTCTTTCTCCCATTCCCTGGGTTTTCCCACTCACAGGCAAACAGTTTCCTACTTTCAGTGTCAAGGGGGATGCAGAAAAAGGCATCTTTTAAATCAATTACAGTAAACCACTTATATATCTCCTTTATGGATGTTAGCAATGTGTAAGGATTTGTTACCACTGGATAAATGTCCTTTGTTATCTTATTTATTGCTCTCAAATCCTGCAGTAATCTATATTCACCATTTGGCTTCTTTACTGGAAATATTGGTGTATTAAATTCTGATTCACATTCTTCTAAAATTCGGTATTTCAAGAATTTCTCAATAATCTTTACTATTCCTTGCTGTGCTTCTGGTTTTATGGGATACTGTTTGACATGTACAGCCCTCGCCCCTTCTTTTAACTCTGCATGCACTGGTTATGCCAATTTAGATTTCCCTGGTATATCTGTCTCCCATACAGAAGGAATCACTGCATCTTCCACCTCCCTAGGGATAGAGGGAACAGGTTTTTCTTTGATCA
Source organism: Molothrus ater (assembly GCF_012460135.2). Lineage (NCBI taxonomy): Eukaryota > Metazoa > Chordata > Aves > Passeriformes > Icteridae > Molothrus > Molothrus ater. Next base: position 1,579,079 of record NC_050510.2, on the reverse strand, counting down.
TTAAAATCTGTCCCATCTTTGATTCAGGTATTTTCATTATAAGCTCCCCATTTTCAAAGGTTATTACTGCATCAAGTTTCGCTAGCAAATCTCTCCCTAAAAGCAGAATTGGACACTCAAGTTTCGCTAGCAAATCTCTCCCTAAAAGCAGAATTGGACACTCAGGTACATATAGGAATTCGTGTGTTATAACTTTGTTCCCAAAACACAAATGGCCATTTTTCCTCTTTCCCTGTAGCGCCGACTATTGATGTTTACTTGTCCCCAATTTGTCCTTGCAAATCATTAAATACCGAGTAAGTAGCTCCTGTATCTATTAGAAATTTGACCTCTTTATGTCCTAATTGTATATTTATAACAGGTTCCTTAACTTCTTCTACCAGCTCTATGTCTAGTCAGCTGGTATACTCCCCCAGGACCATCTCCTTGGTAACCTGCTGGAACTGATTGTCCTGGTGAAACTGGTTGTTCAAGTCTGGGCATTGTCTCTTCCAATGGCCCTCCCGATTGCAATATGCACATTGATTTAGGTTTAACCCCTGCGTAACTGGTCTCCTACCTCGACCATTCCTGTTACATCCCCTGAAATTTGGGTTCCCTTTTCCTTGTATTACTGCCAAAAGATTCTGCTGCTCCCTTTAACTAGCTTCTCTTTTGCGATTGTAATATACCTTCCAGGCTACCTCAAGTAGCTTATCCAAATTCCTTAGTTCTTCCCCTTCTAATTTTTGCAGTTTTCTACGAATATTGTCCTGTGACTGGCCCAAGAATATGAGAGCGAGCTGAACCTTTGCTTGTTCTGTGTTCATTTCGAGATCTGTATATTTTCTTGCTACCTCCTTAAGCCTCTCCAAAAATGCAGTGGGAGATTCCTTCTTTTCCTGTCCAACCTCATATAGTTTAGACCAATTTATAGTTTTGGGCACAGCATTCTGAACTCCTATTTGGATCCACTCCCGATATCTCTGTAGTCTCCTCATACCCCAAGATAAATTAGGGTCCCATTTTGGATCCTCAATTGGAAAATTTTCATCTAGAGTTCCTGTTACGAGCCCGTTTCTTATAGAGTCCCTTGCCCTTTCTTTGGCTGCCTTAAGTACCATCTCTTTCTCAGTAGAATCCATCAAAGTATCTAATATTACTTGTATATCATCCCAGTCAGGATTTTGAGTTTTTATAACCATTTTTACTACTCATGCCATTTTATCAGGATTTTCTCTATAAGTTCCGGCTGATTGTTTCCAAATAACTAAATCTGCAGGAGAGAAAGGCACTTTTATAAATACTGGCCCTTCCACTCCTACACCTTGCCGTAAGGGGGCAATTACAGTCCATTTTTGTCTGCCTATGTCTTTTCTATCCATAACTGGGGCAAGGTTAGACCGACTCCTGGTTCTGTGGGCTACCGGGGTCATTGATTCTCTGATTCTCTCTCTCTCCTTTCTACCACAGTTAGGTTTTGCTCATCTTCCGAGGAAGAGGGATCAGGTGACGATGGAAGAGGAGGATAAAGAGGGAAGGGTGTACTAGATGAGACAGGTTCAGGACTAGGTGGGGTAGGAGCAGGCAGTGGGATAGGGACAGATGAAACAGGTGGGATCGGGTTAGGTTCTCTTGTTCCTATTGGACCTACCTGTAAATCAATATCTGTATAATTTTCCCTACTCAGGCTTTCTTTCAACGCCAAGTGTTCTAAACAACGTTCCTCACAAACCCCACACTTATTGCTTGCAGATGTTTTAACCATCATTAATCCACATTCATTCTGCCATTCTGGCTTTCCCCGTAAATAGAAAAACAAATCAACATACGGAACCTCATCCCATTTTCCTTCTTGTTTACAAAACGACATTACCTGCGAAATAGTGTTATATTGCAGAGTACCGTATTTTGGCCATTTTTCACCATTGTCCAAGGCACATTCTGGCCACCATGTATTACAATAATTAATCAACTTAGCTTTACGTAATTCTTCCCCAAAATTACCCTGTTTCCAATGTGCTAATAAGCACCCCAAAGGAGAAGTTTCAGGGATAGAGGTGTTGCCGCCCAAAACCCCTAAAGTTTCTCCATTCCAAATATACCACAAATTGCCGAACCCGCAACGCTTTCACGATTGTCTTATGGAACGGCGCCTAGGCTTGTACCACCAGGAATTCCTTTAGCCCAACCAAGCGTAGCTTTCGCTGCGTCTTATTGGCAGGCACCCAAACCAAAGTAAAAAGCACCTTACCTTTCTCCCGGGGACGTTGCAAGCGGCAGAAGCGGTCGCGGCCGATCGAGCTCCCTGAGAATCCCTTGGTGCCGGCTGGAGCGTGGTCGAGTCGCGAAACTCACTTCAGCAGCACCCGCAGGGTCCCATCTGGGGTCGCCAAAATGTTAGCATTCAAAAACACATAATCACATAAGCGATTATATGCGGTGCTTTTTATTTAAGAGCTCTGGGAATCGGGGTAGTTTCCACCCAAATCTGATTCCGACCATACATTCGAGGTGAGCGTGTTTTATACTCTATTGTTATATAACTTTCATGTTAATTACTAAACTCTTATTGTTCTATTGTATACACAGATTTCAGCTAAACATAGCTTCTCATGGTTCCCCCTTAAATTTCTAACATAATTTCTCATGATTCTTCTTATGAGTATACAATAATTATTATTAGTTACTAAACAATCACCACATCTAACAATCATATCATTTATCATACTGCTTACACAGGTGCAGTGATCTGAGAAAACACAAAGCCTAACATTTTCAAAGTCTATCTTTAGCATTTTCCAGGGCTCCACTATCAAAAATATAGATGTTCAGATTTAATCCCCCCGCCTCTAGAATATGCTTGGACAGTGTGTCTTGGTTTGAAAAGACAGGTGTCTGCCAAGGAAGGCAGGAATCTCTCTTCAAATGGAAAATGCAAACCCCCTCCCTCCAAAGTATTATAATTTTGAAATTAAGGGGCTCTCAGACAAAGATATGGGAGTAGAAATAACAGTTCCTTTTTAGGAAAAAATAAAAATGCAGTAATACAAAACAACACTTACAGAGTCAGAATACAACCTGACACCCTGTTGGTCAGGGTGTTGGTAGCAGTCCGAGTAAATAGTGTCTGCAGTCCTCCTGGACTGATAGATGCAGTTCTGTTGAAACAGTGAGCCTGTAGAAAGGCTGTAGTCCAGTGGTAGTATAGATGGGCCTGACCTTCCTCTGGGAATCCAGTGAGAAAAGGCTGCCTATGGTGTTGTTCCAAATCTTCGATTATATCCAGGTAGGAATGCTTGGCTCCTCCCTCTGGGCAGAGCATCTCACAATGGGATGATGTAATTTTATCAGTCATGCAGTGACACTCAATGGCCCATTAACAGAAGATATCTCCCCAGAGGGAGGATTGGTTGTGGAAGAGATAAAGAAAACTGCTCCACCTGGTTTTAACAGGAGGCCTAATTAACAGACGATAACTGCCCCACCTCTAACAGATGGCAATAGAACGCACACCCCCCAGCCACATCTTGCATTTGCAACCTAAGACATGGTGTTATTTACTTCCTAATGTCTGTGATGCCTTTGTACAGTTTAGAAAATGTTTAAGACATGAAGAATATATATATTTTAACTGTTCAATTTGTAGGTCTCATGCTGTTGCGTGTGTCAATCAATTTATCATCAGCAGAACTCAAGCTCTTATGTTGCACATAGATTCTTTTATTGAGGTGAGTGCATTTTTTCTTGGAGGGGTAAGTCGAATAACATATCTAATTTATCAAGAGCTTTAAATGATGTTTTACAACCTCCACTACCCCTAAACTCCACATTGATGGCTTCCCATTCCTAGCTTCAGTCCCCATGGGTTGAAAGGCATTCTGCATGCTTATGCTTAAATTAGTCTAAGAACTCTCCCAGCCCAAGGAAATAGTGTTTTGAAAATGCTTTCTTTTAATAAATACGGGAAACTCTTCTTGCATAGAGGTACTGGCAGCAGTCTGTCATGTGTGATGGAGAGTTCGGTACAGCGATCATCATGTCACTGAGTAGATTATGGGTCTCTCTGAATACTACTACTGAATGTGGATTAGAAGGATGAGATTTTGGCTTATCCAGGGTGTATTTTATTTGCTGCTGTTTTGTTCTGAAGGCATTTTCTAGCTTCAGAACTTAATTAATGTTTAAGGAAAAAAAAATCAGGGAATACTGTTCTTGTGTCTAATGTACACATGACCAAAACACTGAGTAACATTACTCATTAAAATCTGAAGAGTTCATTTGCTAGACCATGTCTTTAGGAAATATTACAGTTTTCTGAAGTGTGGGGTGGGATGGTACAGAAGTACATGTTTGCATACTTTGGTTTTCCAATAATGTAAATTTTAATACAAGTTGAACTAGATGAATTGAGGCTTTTTTACTGGTATTACTTTCCAACAGAATCTTTTTGCACTGGCTGGTGATGAGGAGCCTGAAGTACGCAAAAATGTTTGTCGTGCTCTGGTAATGTTGCTAGAAGTTCGAATGGATCGCCTGCTTCCTCATATGATTAGTATAGTTGAGGTGAGTCTTATTTCTCCGATTGTATGCTGAAACATGTTTGGAATTGCAGAAATAATAGCAAATTAAAAGCATACATCAGAATAAGTGTGTTATTTTTGTGCTTGCTTACTCTTTGTTTTCCATTTGTGCTTGCCTACTCTTTATTTTCCTTCAAGACTGAAGTTTCAAAAGTTTCTTTTTAGCTAATTGCCAACATGACATTGTATTTGACAGTGCATATGGCAGTTCTTCATTCTTCTTTAAATTAATTGATCCTGAAATGGCCAGGATCAGCTATACCATGGAGCAGCCAGGCATTGCCTGACTACAAGTGAGATCATGTTAAAAATCTTCCTTCTGGTGCTGATATTATTACAGTTTACACAGTGAAGCTGCCACCTTTTTGGCTCTTTTGCCACAGCAAGGATAAGGAATGTAATTTTAAATATCTGAGATGCTCTTTGAGCTATTAACAAAACTGCCTGCCATTGCATTCAGTTTTATAGGTGGGTGTCCTTGGATAGTTCCTTGATTATTCTAGATTAGTGCAGACTTGCCTACCAGAAGACCAATCAACTGGTACTTGTTTGCTCAACTGAGTTGTAATTTCCATGTTTCTGGGAAACACTGGCAGTTTCTAGATAGCCTTTATATACACTACTTGCTAGACTGGAAATAGAACACAGATCAGAATATTTCTCATGCACATATAAGAACAAATGGGTCATAATCCAGTGTCAAATTCCATAAGTGCCAAGTCCAGATAATATGAAGCAGGTTTGGGTTTTTTTTGTGCTTCTGGACAAAGTCATTAGAGAGGCATAAAATTGAGGTGACTTGTAGTATTTGTCTAGTGTTGTCTGGAATTCCATGACACCAAGCCTGGCACATATCTTCTCATCTAACACAGGACAAGTAGGCATTGTTGGTACTTGAGATAGTTTTTTTTTCTTTTGTTTGTTCTGGTTTGGGGTTGGTTTTTTTTTTTGGAGAGAGAGAGAATAAAGCTTTGAAGATTATATTGTCAACAAGTGATAACTTCTCTGACTCTTCACCCTCCTGCAATCATAGAATCCTAGAATGGTTTGGGTTGGAAGGAACCTTAAAGATCATCTAGTTCCAACCCCTCTTCCATTACTGGAAGGTGCTCTACAATCTGCCTTCTTTTCTGAACAGGTTTCTGAACTGGAAACAGACTGAACACTCCCAACTCTCTCAGTCTGTCCTCATGGCAGAGGTGCTTCAGGCCCTCTGAGCATCTTCATGGCCTCTGCTGGACTTACTCCAGCAGCTCCACATCCTCCTTATATTCACAAGAGTGGAGTAGAGGAGGAGAATCCACACACACACACACCCCCCCCCCCGCCCTTGACCTGCTGGCCACACTGCTTTGGATGCAGCCTAGGACACAGTTGGTTTCTGGGCTGCGAGTGTAGATTGCTAGCTCATGTTGAGTTTCTTGTCAACTACTGTTCCCAAGTCCTTCTCGGCAGGGCTGCTCCCAATGCATTCTCTGCCCAGCCTGTACTTGTGCTTGGGATTGCCTTGACCAGGTGCAGGACCTTGCACTTGGCCTTGTTGAACTTTATGAAGTTTGCACAGACCCACCTCTTGAGCCTGTACAGGTCCCTCTGGATGCCATTCCTTTCCTCCAGCATGTCGACCGCACCACATAACTTGGGGTTGTCAGCAAACAAATCAGTAAGGAACTTCTGGACTTTGCAGGTAGAAATTACGTCAGCAACCAGAAGATCCAAGATTGTATTCTCATTGTATCCCTTTTTTTTTTTTTGGGAAAACTATTACTAGGCATCTTCTCTACAAAAGACAGCAGTAGTGAATTTTTTCTGAAGATCAGACTTCCTCCCCTTCCTCCACAGTTTTGGGACTATTGTGTACTGTTACTGATTTGCCCAGTTCTGTATACACACATATTAATATGTGACAGTGTAATATCTGAGAACTGACTATTTTTCATTCAAATGAGTCTGGTTTTGCCCTTTTGAAACTTGACTACCTCCAAGTTGAATGCTTCTAATAGCAGCTGCTCAAAGTGAAGGAATTCTTAAAAAGAAAGAAACTGGTATCCACATGATAGGGTTTTTTATGCTTATGGAGAATTACATTTAAAGTAGTTAAGAATATTAATAATTTGGTAGTGATTCTAAGACAGAAGGTCTTGGCCAGTGTCATGCTTTTAAACTAGACAGGTTTAATATTAACTGTTTTGCCAAGTTCCTGGAGGAACAGGGATGGTTGAATTTCAATTTCAGTGGGTTTTTTGAGCATGTACTTCCAGGTGATCAGAAGCAGATATGTATTTCTCTGTGGGTTTTTTTTTCTCCTTCTTTTGTCTGAGAACATGACAACAGGATATATCAGAAGTAGACTGACCTAATAGATTTCAGTTATTAGATTGCACTTGTATATTCATATAGCATATTTAGCCAGGCATGTGGTGCCTAAGATCTTTTTTAATAGAAGTCCTGACTTTTTATTTTACAATGCATAATGAGATTACTTGAAGGGTGTTGATAATATGAAGTTATAACACAGAAACTCAGCTTGTTGCTAAAGAAATAAGATTGTTTGCATCCTGTTGCTTTCAGATAGACATCTTTTACTGCTGAAAGAATTTTTCTTAATGCATTGTGCATCGTTCTTTTCTTGATGGTTTGACATAGCAAGACTAACACAACACTGTTACAGAGTATGCAAACCAGTTCTGAATAATGTTCCTATGCTATTTTGTAATTTTTTGTCAGGAAGCAACTATTTCCATTGCCTAAAGCCACTTTTTTAGCTTATCATTAAAAGTACTCATTAAAGTATGGCACAAGAATGCTAAAAAAACCTAAAAGCCTTCAAATACTCTTCCCATACTTTGCTTTGATACTAGTATCACTGTTTTTACTATGGGGGCCTACAAGAAATATGGGGAAGGATTCTATCAGTGAGTGTAGTGACAGAACAAGGGACAATGGTTTTAAACTGTTAGAGAACAGGGTTAGATTGGATATTAGAAAGAAATTCTTCCCTGTGAGGGTGATGAGGCCCTGGCACAGGTTGCCCAGCAATGTTGTGGCTGCCCCATCCCTGGAAGTGTTTAAGGCCAGGTTAGATGGGGCTTTGAGCGACCTGGTCTAGTGAAAGGTGTTTCTGTCCATGGTGGTGGATTGGAACTGGATAATCTTTATGGTCCTTTCCAACTGTCATGGTTTGATGCTGGCACAATGCCAGTGCCCCCATGAAAATATATGCTCCCTGGTGTCTGCTGTGAGATGTGTTTAGGACTAGAGCAAAGCAGGCTCCAACTTAGGAATATAGAAGAAAAACTTTATTAACCTACAACTCTATATAAAAAGAAACGCACACAGAACTCAGAATGAAAACCTTCCAAAAAAAATTCCTCCTCCCCCCACCAAATTTCCAATACATCCACCCCTCAGATCATCAACTCTCAGTCCATCACCCCCATTAGATAATCAGTTCTCAGTTCATCACGGAGAGAGGAGTTCCTCTTGTACCATAGGCTTCCCCAGGAAACACAGTTGAGACCTCTTGTGTTTCCATGTCACACGTGGCACCACCTGGAGAACATTTGCCATTGTGACATCTCCCTTCCATGTACAGTGCTCTCACCACTGCACATGGACCAGAGCTGCTTCTAGGGTTCCCCTTTTAAGGATGCTTTGCCCAGTTCCAAAAAGAAGCACAGTCTCTCACTTTTGGGACACCTGTCCCCACCAAATTCACCCCCTGGGGCCGAGGGGTCTTGAGAAGAGAGGTCTTCTTCTTCCCTGAAGATCGAGGGCACCACCACCCTCCTCACCCATCGTCTCTGTTCACACACTCCTTCACATAACATCACTGCACTCTCTTGGCTCCAAGCCATTGCCTCCCCCTAAATGAAGTCTCTGTGTCACAGGAAAAATGGTTCTGTCCATGGCTATACAAGAAAAGCCCAGCCAAAGGCCACTCCATCATCCCTCCCACCCAAGATTCTTCTCAATTTCTCTCGTGGCCCATTTCCTCTTATCTCATCTCTATCTCTCTTCTCATTCAGCTCCAGGAGGATCAGTATTTGAAACGTTTCCATTATTCAAGAAAAGGGTAAAAAATCTCAGGCTCTGCTTGTCTAGAACTCCCATGGCTGCCCTGCCGGGCACCTTCTCGCCACACCCCCCCTCTCCTTCTCAGCTGGCTGTGCTATCAAATTTCAAGGTGGCACAGCACAGGCACCAGCTCTCTCTCTCTCTCTCTCTCTCTCTCTCTCTCTCTCTCTCTCTCTCTCTCTCTCTCTCTCTCTCTCTCTCTCTCTCTCTCTCCCTCTCTCTCCTGGGGGGGGGGTGGCGTGGCTGCCCGATGCCTCTCAGTGTTCCTCCACCCTTCCATCCTGCAGGGGCCTTCACCTCCCTTCTCTGTCCAAGGCCCGGCCTACCTCACCGGGCCGCATGGCTTCCCCTCCCCCGCCCAGCCTGCAGCTGGGCAGGGGAGGCCTGACCTCTTTCACAGATGGAACCCAAGAGAAAGTTTTCCTGGGAGTTCTCTGCTTTTAACCCCTCGTGTTCTCAGAGGCGTATCCATGTCCTCAGTTGCCACACCAGGTGCCAATATTCAAATCTGAGCACCTATTGGTTTGACCATAGCATCCCAAAAAACTCACTTCCTTTTCAAACCAGGACACCAACCCAAACCATTCTATGATTTCCAGACTGTGTATATGGCTCTTATACCACTGAGTGTAAGTAGCCTTTTCCATCTACTGCTATCTAACTTCATGGAGCATATATTATAATATGTGCTTAAAGACGAAATGATAGTGTGACCTTCAAACAGACATTACTTTTTGTCATTCTGGTTTTGTCTTTGTGGCAAATAACTGAATACAACAAAAGTGTTGATTTTCAAACCCTCTAGGGAAAAATGCCAAATCACTTCAGTTCTATTAATTAACCTTGCTTGCAATGGTGTCCTGGGATGACTTTATGATGCTGGTATCCCCATCATCTGTTCTCTTGCCCAGAAATGGGTCTTGTAGCTTTAAGCTAGGCCCAGAGAGAGAGAGGGTGAAGCAGGGGGAGAAGCAGTGTGCAGTTTACAGACAAATGGATAGGACATTTTTCAAATTTTCCAAGCTGTAATCTGTTCATAACTCAGAATAGAGCAGTATTTTTGTTGCCATCAGTTCTTAATCACAATAATGACCTTTTAGGAAACACTTGCAATTTAGTGCATTTCATAGAATCACAGAATGGTTTGGATTGGAAAGAACCTTAAAAATCACCTAGTTCCAACCTCCCCCACATGGGCAAGAACACCTTCTGCTAGACCAGGTTGGTTGGAGCCCCATCCAGACTGGTCTTGAACACTGCCAGAAATGGGGAGAGGAGTCTATAACCTCTCTGGGAAACCTGTGCCAGGCCCTCACCACCCTCAAGGTAAAGAATTTCTTCCAAATATCTAATCTAAACCTACCCTCCTTCAGCATAATACCATTCCTCCTGTTCTTATCACTCTATGCCCTTGTAAAAAGTCCTTCTTGAGCTCTCTTGGAGCCCCTTTAAGTACTGGAAGGTGCTCGAAGGTCTCGAATCCTTCACTTCTCCAGTTTGAATAGCCCCAACTCTCTCTGCCTGTCTTCATAGAAGAGGAGCTCCAGCCCTCTGAGCATCTTTGTGGCCTCCCCTGGGCTTGCTCCAACAGGTCCATGTCTTTCTTGTGTTGGGACCCCAGTGCTGGACACAGTTTTTCAGGTGGGGTCTCAAGAGAGCGGAATAGAAGGGGAGAATCACCTCTCTCCACCTTCTGCCCATGCTGCTTTGGATGCAGCCCTGTAGTAATGCAGTTCTGTAGAAAGGGATGTTTGTTGCAAATCTTGCATCCCTGAAATGCATAAGGATAATATAGGTTGCCCCATTCTATTTAATTTTGAGAACAAAATGGTATTCTGAAGGAGAATTTATTTTCTTAATTTTAAATCAATGTGTGATGAAAGGTAGCTGCATGGACTTCCATGAGGCTTCTAAAATGAGTGGAAGGACCAATTGTTTCAGAAATGAGCTGCATGGAAGAATGCAAAACTTACTGTTTTGGAAGTTGCAAGCACTTTCTCTAAATTGCTTTGGAAGTCATGTACAAGAAACTGATGTAGCCATGGTGTATTTAGCCTTTCTGCTTATGCAGGTATTTAATTTTTTTTTAAGGGGGTTTAAATTTTAACAGCAAGCTTAAAGATTTGACACTGAATCTCTGAATTACCATTCATACTTGGAAAAAGTGAGACTTTTTTTTCCCCTGTTGTGAGTTCTACTTAATTGCATCCTGTCAGATAATCAATATTTGAAAGAGAGGCTTTTTTATGGTACTGGATATAAAAAGTATTTCCATCTTACTAAGTGTGTAATTGTACTCTTTTATTCAAAAGGAGAAGGGGGGGAGTGTTAAAATAATTTTTAAATCCCCCCGCTATTCTCAGGAAACTGTTTATTATCTTGGGTCTCTGTCTATAGTTTCTTGGTAATAATGTTCTCACTTAAACTGGGAAAAAACTTAGAATCTGAATCATCTAGCATTGAGAAATAAGTCTCAGCTTATTCTCACTATAGCCTTAAGTAGTTTTTTATATCTGTTTCTTCCCATTGCCCCAAAGAAACAAAATTACTCTGGGAGCATAGTTTATTTTTGCAAACACACTTTGCAATGTTGTTGATAGCTTCTTCACTTAAAACTTATACAAGATTGTGGTTTTTTTTTTGTGTAGTATATGCTTCAAAGGACCCAGGACCAAGATGAAAATGTTGCTTTGGAGGCTTGTGAGTTTTGGCTGACTTTGGCTGAACAGCCAATTTGTAAAGATGTATTATGTCGGCATCTTGCTAAGTAAGTATTAAGAATTAGAACTAGTCATTTTGAAATAGTCATCCTTAAACTTCAGTTAACTTTTTCCTGGTTACTCTTTTGGAGACTGTATCTAGCTTGCTGTATGCTTGGGAGGAGTTTCTTCTAGCTAGTTCTTGTACATATTAAAAATGGCTGTATCACAGAGGTCACTGAAAAGACTTTTGAGGATTTCAGACTTGGCTCCTGAGGCAACGTAAACTGTGTCACTGGTGCTTTATCTCAAGCCTAACATCCTGTTAAGTATCAGATGGAGGCAAAGGTATACTAACATGTGCTTAAGCTTAAACAAACATTTCCATGTGACATTACCTATTATATCTGGTGTACCATGAACATGTTTTCTTGACAACTGCTATTGTGAGCATTTCTGTGCAATGCTTCTATGTGAATAGTCATGCCAGGGGTTTCCCATCTTTATGAAGACATAACAAAATGACAAGATCATTTAGATTTAGGAATCAATTTCATATCAATTGCCAGAGCAATTTAAGCTTGAAAGCATGTATAATGTGTTTTTCATGCTTCTTCAGACTGACAGTAGTTTTTTAAGCTCCAAAAACTTTTTTGTAAGTTTCAAAAATTATCATAAGCTTTAAAATGTAGATCCTTGATTGAACGGGAATTGAACACCCATGCTTGAGATTTGAACATCTGCATGTCTTCAACTGTGCTAATAACCTATATCCAGACTAAAGACTTTTTCAATAGGAAACAGATTCTTCAGTGTTCCCAGTAAATGAAGACCCAATTTTTGATATATGCTTGGAAGGTTTTTGAAAATGCTAACGCAGTTCTGTCTGTGATTCTGCTCTTCCAGTGAAAGTGTGGAGAGAAGAGATGCATTATTTTCAGCAAAAATGACCATTTTAGATGTAAAGCAATTTTTAAAAAAAGGGAGGGACTTTCCAAATTTCATTTTTCATAAGCATTTAGAAAACAGAATGGAGATTAAAGCAGATCCTGTAGCAGTACAGGAATAGGATTTGAAAAGAGAAGAACAATGTTACGAAAAATCACTTTTCAGTTTTAAAATGTTTTTACTTAAATCCTTTCCTTATAGCTAAAAATACAAAAGAATGATAGCACAGTTCTTGATTCTACCTACCTCCTTCCCAACACACATAGTGTGAAGGTGACACTAGTCACCTTCTCAGTATAAATTGTAAACCTCTTCTGTCCTACATGAACATTGACATTACAACAGCTTCATCCTTGGTTTTTGGGCTTTTTTTAAGAAGCTTTTAAATTTCTAGTAAAACAGATAAGAGTAACATTACATATCTTTTATCTTTCAATGTCATTTTTGTTGAAAGCAACTTGTTTGTTGGCGAGTCTTTTTGATTAGGGAGCTATATAAATTTGACAATACTTGATTATAACCATAGGGGGTTTTTTATATTAGATTAAGTGGGACAAGATCTTCTAGAAACCTGTTCAATATCTTGTTCCATTTTGCTCCTGTAGGTTTTTTATAAAATTTATACCTCCTGCATGCTTCATGAAGTATGCTGCAGAAATGCCAAGTAATGGGTGTTAATCTGAATACTTAGTGTTCTTTCATTGAAAGTTCAGAAGGTAATTGTTGTGAACAAGTGGTTTCAGCTTCTCAGACTCACCATCAAAGGTACTGGCAAAAAGCAAATTTTAATATGTATTTGTGAAAGTGTGACTTTACAGAGTTTGATGGCAAGGCTCACTCTATTACTACATAGAAGAAGCATACATAGGAAAATTGGATTAGAATCAATTTAGAATGATTTGCATGGAGACCAGGAATGCAAAAGGGGGTAAGGGTGCAAAGGATATGGATACAAAATATAATGGTGCAGAAGACTTTAGCAGCACTTAATCATTGACTAATTTAACGTTTGAAAAGTTATTCAGTAGGATTTATTACAGTTATAACAGTGACTAAATTATAGATTCACTCTAAAAAACATTCATACCATAATCAATTTACACATGTACAGGTAAACTCATGTCTACACCTATTTCTATGTGTGTAAATGTACCTATCAAAAACTCCCCTCAGGTTCAGTGAAATACGTCCATTTCCTTTGCGTTTCCCAACAGGCAAGGGTTGCACCTGGAGGAGCATGGAAATGGGGGGGAAATATCAGCCTAGGCCTCATCATCAGTGATGGTCCTTTGAGTATCACAAACTTGAGGGTTTGCGAGCTCTGAGAGGCCCCACTCAGAGGGAGGTGCTGACTCAGCCCACTGCAGTCCAGGAGAACTCAAAGGGCCTCACTGACCCAAGTTGGTAACTACTGGGCTTTTTTCCTAGAAAGTCCAGTAACAATGGTACCACTTCACTTGGGCTATGAATCAGGTAAATTATTTACCAAGGCTAACAAGGATAACTGCATATCCTTGTTCTTCACTTTGGTCAGTCAGATGATGTTCCTGTCATGGTCAGTGTTGTTCCCACCTATATCATGCAAGAGCTCCTGGCACAGTCAGAGACACTTCAGTGCCCAAGTGGTACGGTCAAGGGATGCTTCACCGCTCAGCTGGTTCAGTCAAGATTTGTCCGGAGTTTCTGAGGTCATAGGGCAGGCCCAAGGATGGGGGGGATGCACCACCACAAAGCCCTCATGACTAAAATCAATCTCTCTTGCTCCACAGAGCAGTGGTGTGGTTGCCTCTTGCCACTGTGCCTATACACAGGTTAATGCCATGTTCCAGTTGTAATTTGAGGGAAATTTTTGTTTAGTTCATATCGCCATTGAGATGCATGACTATTATTGCTGGTCTGAATACCTTCAGAAACAATACTCCTCAGCTGCAGAATATAGAGAGACTGAGTCTGTTGCTGTTGCTTGGTCAGTCCATGGTGATTTTAGTATTCACTTGATTTGGCATGTAATACATATATTTATTTTTACGGATTAATTTTTGTAGTGAATGTGTTTATATGTGAAATACTTGACTTTTTTTTCCCTAGTCCTTTTTTTTGCCATACAACATTACCATTGGGGACCCATGGCCATAACCAGTTTAATAACTAAGTAAAGTTCTAATAAGGACTAATGATGACTAATGTCAAGATCTCTGCAAAGTCAGGGACTTGTCTTAAGAAGTGATACTTGAAGTAATCACAAAAGGATAGGAGGGCTCGATGTAGTTAGACTCCCATCCTTAAGAGTAGCGAGGTAGAATTTTCAGCCACAGGTAAGTAAAGTGACAAATGGTATACAGGAGAGCCAACGTACTAACTTGTTTATCAAACATATTTTGGAAGTGTGAATTCTTACTTAAAAGCTTTTGACTTAATTTCTGAAAGGTACTTCAAAATAGATTTCATCATGTGGAAGAATATCCTATTTTTAAAGTGTAAAACTCAATTGTGCCATCTGGCTACATCTAGTTAGAAACTAACACTTTTTCATATTACAAAGTATTAATGAACTGCATGAAATGGAGTATGGTTAAGGTGCTGACTTGTTATTAGGCTAAGTTTTTGTCTGGGGTTTTTTGTGTTGGTTTTCTTTTGTTGTTGTTGGGGGGAGGAAATGTGGTTACAGCCAAAATTATGGACCAGCTAACTGAAAACCAGCTTGCTTTATTTATGTGTTATTTTGACATAGAATTATAGAATCTCTTAAGTTGGAAGGGACCCATAAGGATCATCAAATCCAACTCCCTGCTGCTTGCAGGACTATCTAACACTAAATCATATGACTAAGAGTGTTGTCCAGATGCTCCTTGAACTCTTGTCAGGCTTGGTGCCATGACCACTTCTCTTGGGAGCTTGTTCCAGTGACTTGACCACCCTCTCAGTGAAGAACCTTTTCCTAATGTCCCATCTGAACTTGCCCTGATGTGGCTTCATTCCATACCCTTGGGTCCTGTCACTGGTCACTAGACAGAGGAGATCAGCACCTCCCCCTCCGCTGGCCCCGTTGAGGAAGTTGTAGATTGCAATGAGGTCACCCCTCAGCCTTCTCTTCTCCAGGCTGAACAGACCAAGTGATCTCACCCACTCCTCCTTAGTCTTGCCCTTGCCACCCTTCACCATCTTCTTTGGATGCTCTCTAATAGCTTTATATCTTTCTTATATTGTGGTGCCCAAAACTGCACACAGCACTCAAGGTGAGGCTGCACCAGTGCAGAGCAGAGTGGAACAATCACCTCCCTTGCCCAGCTGTTGATGCTGTGCCTGATGCACCTTAGGATATGGTTGGCCCTCCTGGCTGCCAGAGCACTGCTGACTCACATTCAACTTGCCATCGACCAGAACCCCCAGGTCCCTTTCTGTAGTGCTGCTCTCCAGTCTCTTGTTCTCCTGTTTGTCTGTACATCCAGGGTTGCCCCATCCCAGGTGCAGAATCCGGCACTTTTCTTTGTGAAACTCCATATGGTTGGTGATTGCCCAGCCCTCTCATTTGTCTGTCTCTCTGCAGGGTGCTTCTGCCTCCAGGGAGTCCACAGCTCCTCCTACTTCAGTATCATCAGCAAACTTACTTAATGTACATTTGATTCCTGCTTCCAGATCATTTATAAAAACATTAAAGAGCACTGGCCCTAAAATTGAACCCTGGGGAATATATGGATAACCAGTTGCCAGTCTGATGTGACCCCATTTGCTATAACCCTTTGAGCCTGATTTGTCAGCCAGTTGTTCACTCAATCTATTATAAACCTTTCTAGCTGTGTGCTGGACATTTTGTGCAGAAGGATACTGTGAGAAACAGTATTGAAAGCTTTGCTAAAAATCCAAAAATCCTCACATCTACTGGTGTCCCTTTGTCAGCTAGATGGGTGACCTTGTAAAAGGAAACTAAGTTGGTTAAGCAGGACTTCCCTCTCGTGAAC
The DNA here is from genome assembly GCF_012460135.2 of Molothrus ater. Classification (NCBI taxonomy): domain Eukaryota; kingdom Metazoa; phylum Chordata; class Aves; order Passeriformes; family Icteridae; genus Molothrus; species Molothrus ater. The sequence continues at coordinate 1,562,834 of NC_050510.2, read as the reverse complement.
CCATGCTGGCTGTGACCAATGACTGCGTTGTCTCTCAAGTGTTTTTCAATAAGTCCCAGAATAAATTTCCCCATAATTTTATCAGGTGCTGAAGTGAGACTGACAGGCCTGTAGTTACCAGGGTCTTCCTTCTTGACATGTATCAATATTTCTTTGTAGACTGATACCTGTGCTGGTAAATGGTATGAAATATTCAGAGATTGATATTATTCTGTTAAAGGTAAGCATTCCTTTCTTTTATACTCAGTAAGAATATCTGGTTAGCTTCTGACTTGTAAATCAGAATGGTTGAGCTGGTAGACCAGATCTGGTCTGCCATCTATTCAATGGAGATTTACCTTTCTGGGGCAAGGTGTGCTGTTCCAAAAACTGAATACGACTGCTGCCATGTTTGTTGGAAAATAATCTGTGGGTTTTCCTGCTTTGCTCCTCTCCCCTTCCACCAAATTTTGGCAGAGCTGGGATACTTTTACCCATGAATGACTGCAGCAAAGCAGCCTATAAAGAAATTATCAGAATTAATTTTAATGCCCTTCTAGCTTGCACTACACAGCTTTTTCCATCACAACATTTTAGAATGTGTCTGTGTACTAGAATTTCTCTATCTCTTCTTCTTTCTAATTCCTTCCCATCAAGAGTAATTTCTTAACAAGAAGAGTACTTTGTGCTTTTCTGTGAGATTACCTCTGTTGCTTCTGTTTTCCTGAATTTTTTCTGGTAAATACTGTATCACAATGCAGGAACAATGGCATTTTTAGTTAGCTAGGCAGCACAAGTGGGATGTGAATTTCACACGTTTATAAAATATTGAACTAAAATTTGCACTACATTCTTAACTTCCTTGAGCAATATGGTTGCACTGGTTTATCTGATAAAACATTTTTTGACAGGGGGATGTTGAAGAAGATGAAGCTATTCCAGATAGTGAACAGGACATAAGACCTCGTTTTCATCGTTCGCGGACAGTAGCTCAGCCACATGAAGAAGATCGTATTGAAGATGATGATGATGATGATGATGACAATGATCTTGATGATGATGATACTATTTCTGACTGGAATTTAAGTATGTCAAAGTAATGTGTAAAATGTTTTAAAATATATCTACTTGCATAATACAAGAACCACAGTAAACAAAGGAGTTTTTGTATAAGAATACTGAGGCTTTGCTTTTGAATAGAAAATGAACTATCTGCTGATATAATTGATGTTTTGGGCAGAGGGGAGTCTTTCAGGTGATGTTTTGACTATATAACTATTGAAAAATCTAGCCACCTCTAAACATATTTTGAATATGGCCAATAGATCTGCAAACATCTACTAGATGCAATTCAACAGAAGCTTTGGGGTTTGAATTTTAGTTCTACAAGGTAATAAAAAACATGTATTACTGTTTACTTTAGTAAAAGTCTTTGTGGTGAGTTGATCTTGGCTGGATGCCAGGTGCCCGCCAAGCCACTCTATCACTCCCTTTACCAGCTGGACAGAGGAGAGAAAATTGAAAACAACTAGTAGATTGAGATAAGGCAGTTTACTAAAGCAAAAGTGAAAGTTAATGTGCACACAAAGAAAGAGGAAAGCAAAATAGGTTTATTTTCTCCTTCCCATCAGTGACCGATGTTCAGCACCTTCCCGGAAGCAGGGCTTCAGCACTTGTAGGGGTTGCTCCAGAAGGCAAACATTATAAATAATGAATGCCATCCCCTTCCTCCTCCCTCCCTTAGCTTTTATATCTGAGCTGACATCATATGGTATGGGATATCCCTTGGGTCAGTTTGGGTCATCTGGCCTGGCTGTGTCCCCTCCAAGGATCTTGCCCATCCCTACCCTACTGATGGGGGGTGGAATGTTGAGACAGTGCTGATGCTATGTCAGCACTGCTCAGCAGTAACCAAAACACTGGTGTGTAAACAACACTTTACCAGCTCCAAATGCAAAGCACAGTGCTGTGAGGGCTGCTATGGGGAAATGAACTCCAGCTCAGCCAGATCCAATACAATCTTACACATTGTTCTTAGCTTAATAATGCTTTCTTTTAGTTCAGTCTTCCCTCTATATCTGGTTTGTGTTTGATTTTTTTTCTTCCACCTACATGCTACTACTGACCATTATTACCAGTAGTTCAGATGTAGTACAGATGAATGTGCCTTGAAGCTTATGGATCAAACAATTTTGAGACATATCTAAATTTTAAAATAATACTAACACTGATAATACTGTTATTATTATTATAATTTAGAAGACAAAAAGCACAAATATAATTTCCTTTGTAAAGTATCTTTTTTATAGTTTTAAATTCATAATGCTATTCTTTTAGTCGTGTGTAGAGATTGCAGAATTAAATCAATATTTCGTGGAAAACATAACTGAAATGACAGGGTGCTGTGTGGTCCACAGTTATGGTTAAGAAGATGAGGAAGCTAAAGCTCTCTAGGAAAGAGAGAGAACAGAACAGTTAAGAAATCTGTTTTGATATATGTTATCTGTAATTGACAGAATTTGGATTATCTGAATTTCAGAATTGTATGCCCTATTTCTTATCCAGTGTTCTATATTTGACTTCCAATTTGAACAGAGAGGTAATGTCAGCACAGCCTGACACAGCAGCATTGGTTAGTAATGAGACCTGGTAATTAAATATGGGAGTCCACCGTTTTTTTCCTCTAGTAGAAAGCTAAAACAGTCTAAGCTGAACCAGCAGGTGCTGGTCTTGGGGAGTCTGTGGTGTCTATTATTGTTTTTTAGTGGAGATCTGCTCTGAGTTGAGGGCTCATGTTTGGTTTTATTCAAACCTGTTGGACATCATCTAGAAGCAGAGTAGAAAAAATTTTGTATTTATTATCTGTTCTAGTAGTTGCTACCTCCCAAGTGAAAAACTGTCTGTGTCTTGCTTGGGCCCACTAGCAGTTTAGATCCAGTTTAGGAATTTTGCATGTTACATTTGCTATGTATATTTTGCCTGATTACCTGTTTTGTATATACTTTTGTTTCAGTTGAATCAAGGAACTGAGATCATAATATGCTGGAAAAAAATACTGTATAAGTTCTGTAATATGAGCATTCTTTATAAATCCATCTTAGCATTATTTTTCTAGACATGTCAGCCCCACAGCAGAAAACCAGAGTAAGGATTTTTGAATCATGTTTTGAAGCTGTTCTTTTATGAGCTTTTGTGTGCTAAAATATGAGTTTAAAAACTTTCAAACAAATTTCAAAGTAGTGTTCTTTGTATAGGTACATCACAGAATTAGGAGCTAGCTCAGAGCAAAAGTCAGTAAATTTCTTTCAGTCTCTAGAGATTGATGATTTTGACTTTTTTTTGCTTTGAGACATAGGTCATGGTCAAACATTTTCTTTTTAATCACTTGCTATTATTTTTTGGCTATTTCTCCTTAATTGCTTCAGTATGTTGCATTCATGTCACAGACCTTCCCTCTTTTGTAGTGTTACACCATCCTGAAATTATGTAGTGTATATAATGTTGCAATATAATGGTGTGGTTCCTGTCTATTGGCGATGGAGAGAGGCAGGGAGACTGAGTGGTGGTGGTCAGAATCCAAATTTATTGTGGACTACATATGCTTATATACTATTCTAGGAAGGCTAGTAATTTTTTACTACAATGATTGGGTTAATCATCATATAAACAAACATACATTTTGCAACATCTCTTGTTTGTAGAACTTGATTCAATCTTCTCTCTTGATTCAATCTTCTTGCTCTGTTTGTTCTTGCCAAGGCATCCTGATTATCAAAATCTCTTATGCTAATCAGGTCCAAAGTACATCACCTGTCAGTGAGTGTTTTAATATCCCTAGTGTATAAGTCCTTTTAGTGGCTATAAAAATGCTGCAAAAATGGCTCCCTAAAAGCTATGGCTTTGTACCAGAGCACAATGGATCCCTGTGTATTGTAATGAAATTAAAGTATCTTTCCTCCTGATACCCTTGTGATGCCTAAAGAGGCTGACCTAGAACAGAGACTAGGCAGAGTTAAAGAATAAAGTAGGTATTTATTAAAAGGCCATAATGGATACACCTTGGGCACAGTACAAGAGCCTGGCCAGGGCTACACCCAAGATGGTCACAAGAGGGACGACCAGTCATGAGTTTTCACACTTTTATAAGTTTTGGTTCATTTATATTTGGGTTAATTGTCCAATTACAGCTTCAGGTTATGAAGTCCCATCCTCTTGCTTTGCTCTCTTCAATTCACCATTGTTTATGCTTTTTGTGCCCGAAGCTGCAATGGTGTCCTTGGTTCTCAGGCTGGAAAAGGATTGTTTTGTCTAACTAAACTGTGACGAGAACTTGCTAACACTTAATATGAAATTCAGAGTTACACACTAAGGCAGTACAGAATCTGAAAAATATGAAAGATAAAACTTAAGAACTTAAGGCATCACTGGCAGCTCGAAGTTAAAATGAGGATCATACTTTTTAACTACAACTGCTTGTATAATAAGAAGATTAACATTGTTAATTCCCCTCAGGGAAATGTTCTGCTGCTGCTCTAGATGTCCTGGCTAATGTATTTCGTGATGAACTTCTGCCACACATCTTGCCCCTTTTGAAGGAATTGCTTTTCCATCATGAATGGGTAGTTAAAGAATCTGGTATCCTTGTTCTTGGAGCAATTGCTGAAGGTAAGGCAACAGTGCATATCAGGTTACTGAATTTTTATTGGTTCTAAAGCAGTTCTGGGTTTCCTTCTAGATGAATTTACTTGTGCAAGCAAGTATGCATCCTTAGCTGTTTGGTTTTGTTTTTAAGTGAATAATCTCTACATCTACTGGTTGATGACTGCAGTTACTTGTTTAATTTTTCATTTTCAAATCTGTGCATTTTTTTGAGGCTTCAAAAACTTAGATAATTTCTTTTATTCCTCCCCTTTTTAACTCTGTAGCATATATTTCTTGGTCTCTCATTAAATACTACCTTGATTTGATACAACAGGAATATCTACATTTCATTCAGTGTTTTCAGAAATGGAGAAGACAAGTCCCACGACTTCAGTGCCCTGAGCTGCTTTTCATGGATGGCTCTCTGATTTAAATGTGTTAACTTCCATTTCTTTGTATTTACTTACAGTCTTGGCTTTTTGCCTATATTTCCATAATCTCTGTCTGTTTTGGAAATTGAAGGAATATGTTTGGGTCCATGCCTGGATTATCTATCTTTTCCTACAGTGCCTAGTGAACATATATTTTCTTTGTAGCTAGAAAGCATTTTTGTTGGTTTTGATTTCAAGTCAAGCAAGGTAAAAGTTAGTACTTCTTGCAAATCTTAGTATATTACTGCCCTTGCTGACTCGAAGTGTGCAGCTTTTATTGTTGGTCAGTATTTGTGTTATATTAAGAGAAAACAAGAAGAAAATTAAATTTTTAAAGAAATCTTTTTTAATGATATGGTGATTAGTTATCAAGGCCTAATCTTTCTCTGCTTGTTGTCTTGGTCACTCTGAGTAGACTGGCATAAGACTTCCAAGCTTTGTAAACCAATTTTATTTGGATGTTCTTGCTATACTCCCTTTAATAAAGCAGAATTTATGGAGATTGGAGAAGCACTGAAGTAGAAATGTAGTTGGAATGAATGTAAATTCGATTGAGGATTTTAATTACTGTTTATGGTGTGGTTTCATTTTAGGACAACATAAATTAGGTAGACTTGCTTTGTATATTGGCAAAATGTATTACTACATGATAGAGGAAGAAAATATATCCCTTCTAGGAAATAACAAAAAGCTCTATTATGTTTTCTAATTCTCATACTGTAATAGCTATATTTTTCCTTCTAGGCTGCATGCAGGGTATGATTCCATATCTTCCTGAGCTGATCCCTCACCTTATTCAGTGCCTCTCTAATAAAAAGGCTCTTGTGCGCTCCATCACTTGCTGGACTCTTAGTCGCTATGCACACTGGGTAGTTAGTCAACCCCCAGACACATACTTGAAGCCATTAATGACCGAGTTGCTAAAGCGCATTCTGGATAGCAACAAGAGAGTACAAGAAGCTGCCTGCAGGTGAGCCAAAGCTTAAACAAAAAGTGCTATCCATGACACTGCTTTTTCATGGGAAAATATTTTAATGCCTTAATTGATTATTCTATAACTCCATTTCTAGCTCCTAATGTATTTTTTTTTCCTTTTAAATTGGGGTGGGTTCGGCTTCTTCTGAAATCATCACAGCTGAGTTGTGGTAAAACAAAACCAGATAATTTGTCTTTCTCTTGTCCAGTTTGTTTTTAGAATATATGAAAAGCAAACTAAACAATCTATTGCTGTAAAAAGAAATTATCTGTATGTCACACCTGTTTATTTTCAATATTTGAAATTTCATTGTCTAGGAATCTGGCTTTTATAGGCCTACGAGCAAGGTCAATACGGGAAAACTATCCCATCATTGCATTAGCAATGTTTATATTTAGCTCAGGATTACAAAAAAATTTGGGTTACAACTATTTCAAGGGATATTCCCTTTCTCTTGAAAGGAGATCCTTGGAGGTAAGATTCCCTTCTGTCCCTTGTCTGCCGATATTTAAAAAAAAAAAAAAAGAATGGACACACCATTAATAGAATGGGTATACCACTTGTGCAGGAAGCTCAGCAAGTAAAGCTTTTACATGTCAGTTTGTGTAGGGGAGGAGTGCACAGCAGACTGCCAAGAAAGTTTCTTCATAAAGCAGGATTAGATCTGTAACACGTATACATAAAAGGTTTTTACCATAATTTTTTTTAATTTTGCTCATCACAGTTTGAGCTGAATCTTTGTGTTCAATCAAAATAGATTGAGTTTGTCTCAATAATACCATTGTAAAAACATACCTTGGATGAATTTAAAGACTAAATACAGTTCTGTGTTTAACCAGGAATGGGTAGTTTAGGGCATTTTGGGGTGGTCGTGTTTTGTTTTTTACCAGCTATTGACTGACCTATTTGGGGTGGGTTTTTTTGTCCATCAGTGCCTTTGCTACTCTAGAAGAGGAGGCTTGTACAGAGCTTGTTCCTTATCTTGCATATATACTTGACACTTTGGTCTTCGCATTTAGTAAATATCAGCATAAAAACCTGCTCATTCTTTATGATGCTATAGGAACTCTAGCAGATTCTGTAGGACATCATCTAAATAAACCTGTGAGTATACTTTATGTTCTGTAGAAACACTCATCATATATTGAAAAACTGGTTGAGTGGCTTTTGTAGTGTGCTTTATATGTTTTTAAACAAAAATCTTGGATTCATTAATAATAAATATTTGCATGTAATATACATAGACTGTATGTAATTTTCACACTACACAAATACTCCCCATTTTGAATAAATAATTGTGTGTTTGGTGGCTTGCAAAATGTACTTTTCATTATTGTGACTTTTTCTTACTCTCAGAATTTTTCAGCTCAAAGGAGATATATATAGATATATATATATAGATATGAAATGGGATTTTAAAGAAATTGGTAGAATGTGTGTGCTAATTTCTAATGACTTTTTTGTTGCTTGTAACCACTTTCAGTATAGCTAAACTGCTCTGAGTGTCTTTCCAATGCATCAATGCACATCATCATTAGAGATTGCTTTATCCAAGAGTGGGATAGATGTGCATTTTATATCTAAAAACACAGAATCCTTTGAGTAAATCACAGAGAGCACAGGCAAGTGTAGTGGGGTTTTTGTCGTATACATGTTCATTAATAGGATATACATATATGTCACATGCATGCTGTTGAAATTTGGTTTATTTCTCTATAGTGCTTCACATGACATAGACAAACTAGAATAAAACAATTTGGGTTGTTGCCATGGCATTTTATTTGCCATTCAAGACTCCACACTGTCAAAGGACATATTTTCCAATCTCTCTCTGGCCCTGGCCAGCTTGACTTCTGACAGCACCAGGAGGAAGCTAAATGGGAGCTCCTGGTAATGGTGGTACTTTCTTCAGTTGCTTAAAATATTGTATCTTTGGACATAGCATTAGCTGGCAGCATCTGTTGTCTCTTTCGATACTTTCTGGGAGCAACAGTACTACAGGGATGCCTTGCTTAATGTCCTTGTGACTGTGACAGCAGTGGCCGAGAAGATGCAACATTTTATACAGAATTGGTAAGTGCGCATTTCTGGAGGGATAGAAAATTACTTTCTTCGTGGATGAGTAATTGAATGAAGAACAGGTTTCAGGAACTTCTGGGGATAGAGTTGAAGCATCAAGGCAATGGAAGATGATTGAGAAAAGCAGGTGGCAGATGCACAGCTAGATTGTATTGCTGGTAAAAACATTTTCTGTAGCCCCTGAGTCAATCCTGTAGATATGTAACAACCCAGGCAGCTATTAAAAGTTGCTAGACTGAAGCCAAACCTGGAGGAAAATATTTGTTTTGCAAAGGTACTTATGTGCCTCAGCAAAAAATCTTAAGACATAAAATTTAAGTTCTAATATTCAACTACTATATATTTCAACAAAGGTTGAATTGCAGTATATTTTTTTTCTCCTGAAAAAGTAGAATATATAAATTTTCTAGCTTTGAAATAAACTACTATGCAATTAAATGCTTCAGTACCTGATGCATTTTCATCTTAAACAGGAATATATTCAGATGCTAATGCCTCCATTAATCCAGAAGTGGAACATGTTGAAAGATGAAGATAAAGATCTCTTCCCTTTATTGGAGGTAAATGTTAAAATTTGAGTATGTGTCTTTTGGGAATTGCCTCTTCTACTAAGGATGTTCCTACTAGGAAGTGTGACTATAAATGCTGTCAGTGTTAGGTATTTCCCATTATGGAGAAAATATTATTAAAATAGTGAGAATTTTTTTTAACTGAGGAAATGTTATTAAGTTTAGCAGAAATCTTTTAGAATTATTTTTTTCCCTGCCATTCTTGGGTGTTTTCTTTGGGATTCTTTGTTTTTAAAAAATTGTTCCATCCCTGTTGTTCTTGTCTTCTCTCCCTGCTTTCCTTTCGTCCTTTAATTAAAAAAATTACCAACAGGCTGAAGGTATGAACCAGACAATGTAGTCTGTTCTCTGTACTTTCCAAGTGTGAAGCAGGAAAACACTTCTAGAGAAATTAGTTTCATAACTCTTGGGTAATGTTAGGGCTTGTACATTGTCAGCATAGTGGAGTTTAGGGAAAATGCTAGCTGAATTATGGTAATTGTCTTCATATGAACTGTCTTGGCACCTTGAAGAAGATGCTGCTCCTGAGAAATTTTCTCAACTGACATACATAGGAGAGAATAACAATTAGCTGATGGTTGCCTTGGCTCAGCTAATCAGTACTACCTTTCCAGGTTGTTTTTACTTAAACAGTTACTTGTGAGTATACTTAAAATGCTTTTAATTTACTACACACAAGTAAAGGGTACTTGGGGGAGGTGAAGAAAGTGTCTCACTTTTGTTCCTTCTTCTTTATTTTATTTCAGTGCCTGTCATCAGTTGCTACTGCCTTGCAATCTGGATTTCTTCCATACTGTGAGCCTGTGTACCAGCGTTGTGTCAATCTGGTGCAGAAGACTCTTGCACAAGCCATGGTATTTTTCTATTGCTATTCCAATGTTTTCAGAATATCTCCTTAAACCAATGTATTAACTATGTAAAGTTAGGGGTTTGCAGGGAGATTTGTACTATTAATTATTGAATATTTAAATGAAGCTGCAGTTCTGAAACTTAATTGTTTGATTGTTTTTACTTTTATGCATGCCCCTGAGAAAATCTAATACTCATTTTGAAAATGCATAATTATTTGTTGCAGTTGCACAATGCTCAGCCAGACCAATATGAGGCTCCAGATAAAGATTTCATGATTGTAGCTCTTGATTTACTCAGTGGTTTAGCTGAAGGACTTGGAGGCAACATTGAACAGCTAGTGGCTTGCAGCAATATCCTGACACTAATGTACCAATGTATGCAGGTGAGATGAGTAATCTGTTTAATCCAAGAATTTTCTTTCTAAAGAGAATCAGAAACACTTCTAGAATTGTCAGGTTTTTTTTCTTCCTCTCTTTAGGATAAAATGCCTGAGGTGCGGCAGAGTTCTTTTGCATTGTTAGGTGATCTGACAAAGGCATGTTTTCAGCATGTTAAGCCTTGCATCGGTATGTTTCTTTTGCATATTAAATAATTAATTTGTTTTATAAACTGATAGGAGGATGGTTTAGCCATTGTTAAGTTCCCTTTTCTGTGGGTTACCTTGTCATGGTGTAGATTTTAGTTTTTCTTTATCAGCAAGGGTCTGTAGTCTTTTCTCCTTTAAACTGTGTGTTTTAAGACATGTTGTTCTTTTTGTAGACAGTGCAAAAATTCATCTTGTTGCTTGATTTCTATTATGTAGCATGCTTCCTGTTTTGCTGGAATACAGAAAAACAGATGTACTTACACTTCAATTAGAACAGTTGCTTTGTAGGATTTTTACTCTACTAGAATCTATGAATACTTGGATAGGCTTGGAATTTTAATTTTAGTGAAATATTAGTCACAAAGATAGATTATAACATCTGTCATTTTAATCAAAGCTGGGATTTGCTTTCTAGGCTTCATTGTTGTTGGCTGTTGGGGTTTTGTGGGGGGCTTGGTGTTGTGTTTGGTGGTTTTTTGTTTTTGTTGCTGAAGAGGGTGTTTGTTTTGGGGAGAGGTGTTTGGTAATTTTCTTTTTTAGCACAGCTGAATACATAGCTATCCGGGTGTGCTTTTCTTTCCCTACTCCCAGGAAGGGGATAAAAAAGGTTTCTAGAGTTACATCAATGTAAAATCTATTAGAAATATTTTTAAATCATAGTTTGAAAGGATTTGCATTGATCTGCTTAGGTTGTATCTTCCAGACTAATCTGATATATAGCAAAAATATAGCTCTTGTTAATTCAAGTGTAATGCTTTACAAGAATTTAAATACACTTATATGATTTTTTAAACTCCCTCTCCTTGTGATCTTACAGTAATAGAACAAGATGGTTGCTTGTATTGTGTGATGAGATTTTAAAATGTTCCTTCTAGCTGATTTCATGCCCATTTTGGGAACAAACCTAAACCCTGAATTCATTTCTGTGTGTAACAATGCCACCTGGGCAATTGGAGAAATCTCCATCCAAATGGGTAAGATTTTTTTCTTTGAATATTCGCATATTTAGAATAGTTTGTTTGGGTTCTGGATTGTTTTTCATTTCTAGTGATGCTTTCATGTTAAAAATTTAAATTCAGTTTTAAATTCTTGTCTTTGACAGTAAGTTCAATGTACCAGATCTAAATATATTATATATATTAATGGTCATTTTCTTCTGAATGTTTTTTTTTGGCTGTTTCAGGAATAGAGATGCAGCATTATATTCCAATGGTGTTGCACCAGCTTGTAGAAATAATTAACAGACCCAACACTCCAAAGACATTGTTAGAGAACACAGGTATCCAAAAACTGAATAATTTATGTTTAAGGGAATTAATTTTTTTTCTACAATGTTTTTAAAAAATTGAATAGAACTTATTTTATTGCTATATGTTTGGCTTTTATAAGCAAAAACAACTGTTTTGGAGAAACTCTTACGTCTCAGTCTTGCAGAAAAACATCTATCATATATCTAGATTATTAAAGTTATTGCTTTCTCACCTTTATAGCATTTTATATTTATCATCTATTAAAGTATTCTTCCAATTTTATTTATGTATACAATATGACAAATGTATGCAGTAACACTTAAAGACTTAGTGGCTTTACACTCATTTTAATATATGCATGTCCTTTCATGTGTACTGTATGTACATGTCTAGTGTGAAACAAATGTAATTGGCATATATATAAAAAATAATGAACTCTTTGGATTTACAATAATGCACTTTTTTTAAAACATTACTTTGTAGCAATATGCACAAAAATCTAGATCTGTGATGGCAGTTTTACCTCTACATAACTGAAATTATGTATAATTTTTATTACCTGGTCACTTAATGACAAATTTCTGAAAAGAAGTCTTAACAGTGGCATGTATGTTTCTATGTTCTGGACATCTGCTTTGCCTTCCAAATTGGAAGCAGTCCCCAAATGCCTTATTGAACTGAAATTTCTGAGGCTTGGTTTTTTGCATTTATAGAAGGCATGTTCTGGTATGAGGAACACCTTCCATACTTCAGCAAAACTTTATTAATAATTTAACACGTTTCAGGTTTACTGTTTTACTAATTTAGAATATTTTGATTTTTTTTCTGTTTGAAAACTGTCTTGTAAGAAAAATGATAGCTTAGTCATTATACTGAACATAATTGAAAATTATGCAACTTCAGTGCTAGTTACATTTGGGCTTGAGCTAAGTATGAGATAAATTGGGATTTCTTTCTATGCATATTTTTCCTTCAGTATTCTCCACACCCCATCCCCTCATTTAGTATGGAAGGTGAATGTGAAAGAAAAATTGCCTAGTTGTCTGGCATATTATAGGTACTGCTTTTTGAAAAGATAATTTTCATTCTAATTGCTTGTTATGAAATGCACCATGGAATAGTATAGCAAAATAAATTTTCTTACCCCTTGCCCCCAAGCCCCTTTGTCTGTATTGATGGATATGTAATATCTGTATCTGAGAAACATCCAGTACCTAAAAGTTTGCTTCCATCACTGGCAGAGAATTTTTTTAGGCATCCAAACACTGACTTTTTTTAGTATCTTAATAGTTACTTTAAATGCAGATGCAAAGCTGTAAATAAATGTTGAGTGTGGTGTAATGATAAGTTTCTTGTGGGATATTGTACTACATGCCATTGGTATGTGCAAGAGTATTAATGTTTTCTATTGTAGGTTGTTATGTAATGAGCTATGAAAACATTTCTGTTATGGAAACATATGAGATCAGCTTAAGTAAAATAGTTGCATAGAAAATAATGAGTACATGCCAAAAGTTACCCTTTGACAAAAATTACTATTCCTCATACAGACTCTAGCTGTGAGAATTTACAGATAAAACTTAAAAGTGCACTTTCATTTGAAAGTATCACTTCAAATGCAGTTTTGTGTTAGATCTGCTGAAAATTTGAAATCAATAATGTCTGGGCAAAATAGTACATTACCAGCGACATGTAGCTTTCATGGAATGGGTACATTTAAAACTGCTAGTGTATCCTACACTCAACTTTTACTGGACAAAGCATCATCTGCTTTATTGCATGTTTCATGAAACTGTTCACAAACGCCTGTTAATTAGTGTTGCATAGTATGTCCCTTGAACATAGGTTTCTTTGCTTCATATAAATCTGCTGGATTTTAGTATTATTCATGTATTTTGCTTCAAGTAATTCTGATACATTATTTCCCACCTTCTCTTTTTTCTGAAGATTAATCTTTTGTGAGTTGAGCAAACACCATTAAAACACACTTTCATGATGATATTATCTTCAGTCTGGCCCTCAGAACAAAGGACCACAATACCGAATCATTCAGAGAAGCAGTTTTACTTTTTTTTGTCTTTATGCTTTTGTATCAAAAGTCAGATTTTTATACAACTTTTATGAGGAAGTTTTTCTAAACAGGAAAAATATTTGGATTAAAAAATTAATTTTATCCAGTCACTTGCTATGAACTAGCAACCACTTTAATTTTTCTACAAGATTATGAAGAAAGCAAATATTTGGGTCTCTTTGAGAGTGTTTAATCTATTTAGTGTTTATTAGATAGACCACAATGTATTCCATGTAAAAGTGTTTATAAATGTATTTTTACTGATAGTAGGCCTATCAAAATCTTGAATTTTAAATATTGAAAAAATAAAATATTTAGGACTACTTGATACTAAAACCAAAAATGGTTAATTCCTTTCTATCAATAGTATCCATAATAGTACTTTTTATTAAAAACTTTGAAGTGTATAGTAGGTAAATTTACTGTAAGAGGTGATTCTGAAGAGAGCAGAATGACTACTTACATCAGAAAGCCTTTGTATTTCAAATTGTGTTTTTTGGTGTTCTCTCATTTACTTCTTTAATTTTTCTTTTACCCTGGAGACTATACCATATATGTTGCTGCCTCTTATTCAAGGGGTTGTAATAAACAGCACTGGTGAAATCTTATGTTTACTATCATATACAGATTCTGTTTGCTTCTGTTTCTGAGTTATTTGTTGTTTTTTCTTTATTTTTTCTCCTCCCCCCTCATTTGCTCATGTCTTGGTTGGCGTTTGGTGATGTATAACCGTGATTGCATTACCTTAGCAATAACAATTGGTCGTCTTGGTTACGTTTGTCCTCAAGAGGTGGCCCCCATGCTACAGCAGTTTATAAGACCCTGGTGTGTATTATTCAAAAATTTTTTTAATTCATTTTTCTTCACTTTCTTTCTTTCTTCTATCTCACTTTTAGATATATTTTCAGTTGGTTACAAAATCTCAATCCTTAATCATTGCCAACCATGTGACTAATCTTGTCCTATCAGGTTTGTGAGTTTTTAGTAGCACTGTCATGTATTCTTTATGTTGTGGCTAACGACTAATTTATGCATGGGATAAGATTGTCACATGCTTGCGTGTTAAAGCTTGACTATGAAAGAGCATTTTAAAATCCATGAGAATGATAATACAATGCATGCAAATACTCTAAAATTTAAACTGTGCATTACTTTACTTAAATTCAGTCTGAGGCTTTAATTGCTGTAAGTAATCTATTTCTATACTTGTTATGTATAAAATAGCTTGCTTGCTGCTGTAAAGGTTAAATAATTGTTCTTTAAGTGATATCTGACAATTCATATTGCAATAGTATTATATGTTCTGCTTCTAATAATGATAGTTTCTATAATTATAATTATTTTTATATGTGTTTCTTTTGTATTTAATGGAATACAGGTCACACTTTCTAACTATATAGTACAACAGGAAAGCAAGATTCTGTAGATGATACCTAATGGGAATATACTAGTAAATACTGTGTGCAACAAGTAACTTTCTAAGTGTTCAAAATAGTGTTTCAGATAATCTTATCAGTGTGACTTATTCCATCAAATGCTGTCATCTAGTCCTGACTTGATTGAATCAAAAAGTAATAGAATTAGTTAAGTTTTGCTCTCCAACTTACTAGGTGCACTTCTCTGCGAAACATAAGAGACAATGAGGAAAAGGATTCAGCATTCCGTGGGATATGTACCATGATCTCAGTCAACCCCAGTGGAGTAGTCCAAGTAAGATACATAAATAGATCTTAACTTCTTTTTTCTTTGCTGATGTGAAATTTAGTGAAAGCTGTATACGGAGTATGAAAAATATTTAGCTTGAAGTCGATTCCCAGTAGTATGTGCTGTAACTTCTTTTTAGGCATCAAGGAGACCAAAATGTTTATATTTCAAATTATACATATCATGATACTTCAGGATTTCTGCTTCAGTAATTATCACTTATGGAAAGGAAGACAGCATTGTTAAATTCATTTTTGTCTTTTACTTACAAGGAATATGTCAATAATGAACTTTGATTAACTGTATTCTGATACTTCTACCAGTCTTTTTTATGTTGATGATATGTATGAAAATACAAGACAAAAGCTGACATATTGAAACCTGTTTTTCAGATACAATCTAGGCTTTTAAAAAAAGAAACAAAACAAAAACAATAGCCACCTCTTCATTCTTAAAACTGGGTCAGGGAAGATTCTCTTTCAGCTTTGGATATATTGCTTAAATAGTCAACATGACAAGGAAGATGCATCCCTTTAAAATAAATTGTACATCTCTAGAATATGATTTGCTCTTTAGTCTGTGCAGTTCCAAGGTAAAGCTGTATGAAGGTAATATTTTCTAAGGGGAAAATAAAGGTGAATTTCCCTCTCCTCTGCCTGGAATCCTTCTCCCTGAAATGCAAGAATTGAACCTTAATCTTGTTTTGAATTTTTCAGTTCATTTCACGTATCCCTTATCTTGTACTTAGCATTTTCCTCTTCTGCTGTCTGTTTGTTCTTTCACACAGTTTAAATGGAGGGAGCAATTAAGGACTCTCTTCATTATCCAAGCTCTCCTCCTATGTAGTTGTTATCCTCAGTTCCTATCCAAAAACATGCATTATCAACTTAATCATTAAGACTGATGTTTAATGGTATAGTCAGAGGTAAAGCAAAATAGTGATTTTGGGGTGGCTTTAGTTTTGAACATGTACACATTCTGTGTATCCCAGAAACAACTTCTGTCTCTGCTTAAAAAAATACAACAGCTTTTTTCCCAACTGAAAATACATGAGAGTAAGTTGCAAGTGTGATCCCAAGTTTGTTGATTGTTATTGAGATGATTGGTTCTCAAACTTATAATGTGTACTGAAAGGATTAGTTAGACAAGTGTGGTGTGTGGGAGGGAAGAGGTGTTTGTTGGTTTGGGGTGTTTTTAACTGTGGTTTAATTTAATAAAAAATCCTATGAAACAAAGGTATTCCTACACTCAGCTATTTCTATTTCCATATACTTAAACATACAATAGCTTACCATTATTGTCTGAATTAACTAGAAAATAAAGGCATAAAACTAAAAGCAGTTGTGAGTTAGGATCAGATACCCTGCATAGTTCATAGAACAAACATTGGACATTGTTTTCAGACCTATAAATGTGAGGTTCCTAACCTATGTGATTGTTTAATCTTATAGGACTTTATTTTTTTTTGTGATGCTGTTGCATCGTGGATTAACCCAAAAGATGATCTCCGAGACATGTTCTGTAAGGTAATGTTTCTAGTATGACAGTATATCTGAACTGTAGTTATTTTTGGATCCTTTTTTTTTTTTGTTTTTTATTTCCATTATTAACACTTACTGTATTTGTGGTCATGAAGGCTTTCTTGCAAAGTCATAAACTTTCAAACAAAACATTAAAAAAATCTGATTTTTTTTAACCTATATTTTTATAATGTCCAGCCTGCTATGTTTTGGCTGCATTTGGAAGAACAGTGGGTTTTATACCAGATAGAAAACTTTTTTCCCCTTTTTTTTTTATTTTCTAGAAAATGAGATCTGTGTGGTTTAAGACCCATCCCCCCAAGAATTTTTTTTTTTAAATATCTAGAAAATTGAAAATGGAAAATCTTCCAGTAGTATCCTGATCTGTTTATCTTGCTCCAGATGAAAATAAATTTTTGGGACTGCTTAACCCTCCTCAGAGTTCCTCTTGGATAAGCAAGTCTTCAAGAAACTTATGTACACATATAGCCAAGAATGCATCCCTAGACAAATTGTCAATAGAATTTAATCAAAAGGACTGTTTGCCTTGTGTGAAATAAACAAAACACACACAGAGACAGAAAATAATATACTGTGTTTATGCACTAGTGTCTTCAGTTAAAAACCAGAACAAAATAAACTTATTTCAGTTTCATGCACAGATACTGTTATTGTTCAGTAGTGTGGCTTTTCTTGTATGTTGTAAAGTGAAATCTCTAGTTTTAGGAAGGATGTATGTTCAAAAGTTAATGGTCTTCTTAAAGATAAAATGGAACATATTTCTAAGTACATACTTGAATTATGGGCCAATATTGGCACTTCCTCTTCAAGTAATGCCAAGTGTGTGCATCAGAATGAACTAGAACATTGGAATCCTGTCTTGAGTATCAAAGACAAAAAAATCTCACTGTCCTCGTTAGGAGACCAAATATCTGAGAAGCTTCAAAGGAATATCAAGGTCAGGAAATGCATGGCTCTGAGTATTCTAGCATCAGCATAAGGAAACAAGAAATACAAGCTTAAAAGAAAGTCAAGGATGCTGTCTGTGATGGTTGTCCAAAGCAGTTTCAGTACATGTTTCTGTCCTGCTCCTTCAGCATTCAATACTTACTTCAATAAGCTATGCTCCTCTTTTTCAGATTCTTTCCAGGATATCCACGTGGGAGCTAATGCATTCAAAGTAGACACAGTGTTTCTTGGTCACTTGGCATAAAGACATCCTTGCTTTTTAAAGTGTATTTTTTGTGGTTTTTGCCAAGCAAGGACAGAGACAAAGCTTTCTTCAAGTGATGGCATACAATTTTTTTAGATTGCTTCCTCATTGGAATGAGTTTTTGTTAGTTGAATACATGATTATTGTAGTCTAGTTACATATTTTCCAATGATAATTATGCCTTTTAGAAATAATGAGAAAAAAATTTTGTAGTCCCCCAAGGTCTTTCTCTTGATAGTGGATAGCATTTGGGTTTTGGGGGGATGGGTTGGTTGGTTTGTTGGTTTTGGAGCACTAGAGCTAAGAGAGAAAATACTCCTTCCAAGAGCAAAGGTGCATGAGCTGCCAGTGTTGAGATCTGATATATACCCTAATTGTATCATGTTTTATAAAAGCAAGATATCTGAATACTGTAACTGAAGCTCAATTGTTAAAATTGTCCTGTAAGATATTTTTTTAAAAGTGCTCCTTTTGTTGTACCTGAACATTCTTCGATTTTTTTTTTGGTAGCTTCTTGGCAGCTGCCAAATCAGACTCTTTGGGTTAGGAAAGAGAGGTGAATCTGTGGAAGGTCTCTTTCAGGGAGAAAAGCAGTAAATTAACTTGTGACACTGTAATATTATTGCTACATGCTGTTTAAAAACAGCTCTGCTTGAGAAAGTTGTGTTGAGGGTGAACTCAGTATCATGAGCTTTAACTTTGACATTGCTTTTTTTGTGAGGATGTTTTCATGATAGACTGTTCCACAATTATGTACCTTTGAGTTTAGAAAAGAAAAACAAACCAAAACTTTAGAGACCGCATTATTTTCTATTAAGAGGAGCTAAAATACTACGACCTTTTTGACAGTGTCATTCAATTTTTGTAGCCTTCAGTTAATTTATTACATTGGAGGGTCCAGACTGAAACCTGTAGATTTGATTTTTTTTTCCCCCCTCTTATGTTGTGGATCTCTGTTCTTTCAAAACAAAAAAGATTTTAATAGCTTCCTTTTTAGTAACAGTTTTTCTACAGGTTCCATGGAAAAAACACAGCTCTCACAGGATACTTTTGTTTTTTGCAAGAAATTGACAGGCATTCATTCTGTCAAATGCTGGTGGTGGTTCTGGCTCAGCTTTCCTCCCAGAACATATAGGTTTAAAAAAATGAATGTGAACGCAGTAATCTTAACATATAAACTGTATCAATTGACAAAATGTTCAGCCTAACTCTAGGCTGTCACCATAGTCATTAAAACTACATACGCACACATATGTATATTTAAATTTATATAAAATATATATTTATATACTTTATGCTAATCTGTGTGCGTAGCGATATTGTATATGTCACCCTTAACTGAAATGTTGGGGTTTTTTCCTTTAAGAAAGACATTAGAATCATAGAATCACAAAAAGGTTTGTGTTGGAAGGGACCTTTAAGATCATCTAGTTCCAATCCACTGCCACTGCTAGAAACACCTTTCACTAGACCGGGTTGCTCAGTGCTCCATCCAACCTGGCCTCGAACAACTCCAGGGATAAGGAGTTCTCAGCCTCTCTGGGCAACCTGTTCCAGTGTCTCACCACCTTCACAGCATCTAATCTAAACCTGCCCTCTTTCAATTTGAAGTCATTCCCCCTTGTCCTATCACTCCATGCCCTTGTGAAAAGTCCCTCCCCAGCTCTTATAAGCCCCCTTTAGGTACTGGAAGGTGCTCTAAGGTCTCCTTGAAGCCTTCACTTCTCCAGGCTGAACAACCCCAACTCTCTCAGCCTGTCTTCATAGAAGAGGGCCTCCAGCCCTCTGATCAGCTTAGTGGCTTCCTCTGGACTCACTCAAACAGGTAGACATCTTCCTTGTGTTGAGGACCCCAGAGCTACATGCAATACTCAGGTGGGGTCTCAGGAGAGCGAAGTAGAAGGGGAGAATCCCCTCTCTCCATCTGCTGGCCATTCTGCTTTGGATGTAGCCCAGGATGCAGTTGGTATCTGGGCTGCACGTGCATATTGCTGAGTCATGTCATGCTTTTTGTCCACAAACACAACTTGTATGAAGTCCCTCTCCATCTTTCTTCAGGTACCAGAAGGCTGCAATTAGGTCACCCAAAAGCCTTCTCTTTTTCAGGCTGAACAACCCTAACTCTCTCAGCATGTCTTTGTAGGACAGGTGCTCCATCCCTCTCATCATCCTGATGGCCTCCTCTGAACTCGCTCCAACAGGTCCATGTCCTTTCTGTGCCGGGGACCCCAGAGTTGGATGCAATACTCCAGGTGGGGTCTCACCAGAGCAGAGGGGCAGAATCCCTACCCTTGACCTGCTTTTCACACCTCTTAATGTAGCCCAGAATACAATTTGCTTTTTGTGCTGCAAGCACACATTGCCAGCTCATGTCCAGCCTCTCATCCAAAAGCACCCCCAAGTCCTTCTTAGCAGGGCTGCTCTCAATCTGTTCATCCCCCAGCCTGTGTTGATACCAAGGGTTGACCTGACCCAGGTGTAGCACCAGCACTTGTTCTTATTAAACCTCATGTGATTCCCGTGGGCAATGCGACTTGGACTTGTTGAATTTCATGAGATTCACACAGACCCACCTCTTAAGCCTCTCCAGGTCCCTCTGGATGCCATCCCTTCCCTCCAGTGTGTCTACCCCACCACACAGCTCGGTGTCATTGACAAACTTGCTGAGAGTGCACTCAATTCCACTGTCCATGTCACTGACACAGATGTTAAACAGTGCTGGTCCCAACATTGACTCCTGAGGACACCACTTGTCACTGGTCTCCACTTGGACATTGAGCTGTTGACCATAATTTGAGTGTGACCATCCAGCCAATTCCTTATCCACTGAGTGGTCCACCCATCAAATCCACATCTCTTCAGTTTAGAGCCCAAGATGTCATGCGGAACAGTGTCAAATGCTTTGCACAAGTCCAGGTAGATGATGTCATTTGCTCTTCCCTCATCCACCACTACCATAACTTCATCATATAAGGCCATCAAGTTTTTTAGGCTTGTTTTGCCTTTGGTGAAGCCATGGTGGCTTTCAGCAATCACCACCTTGTTTTTCATGTGCCTTAGCATAGTTTCCAGGAGGATCTGCTCCATGACCCTGCCTGGCAGTGAGGTGAGGCTGACTGGCCTGTAGTTCCCTGGGACTTCCTTATTTCCCTTTTTAAAAATGGGGTTTATTGTGTCCCCTTTTCCAGTCAGGGGAAGCTTCACTGGACTGCCATGACTTCTTAAATATGATGGATATCCTTGGCCAGTTCCCTCAGGACCAGTGGATGTATCTTGTCAGATCCCATGGATTTGTGCACCTTCAGGTACCCTAAATGGTTTCAAACCCGGTCTCAGTCCCTGCTTTCATCTTTTGCAACTTGAACAGTGTATCTGGAACACTTGTTGGTGAAGACTGAGGCAAAAAAGTCATTGAGTACCTCAGCCTTCTCCATGTCCTGGGTAACCAGGTCTCCCATATCCTTCCTGAGAGGACCCACACTTTCCCTGGCTTTTCCTTTATCTCTGATGTACCTAAAGAAGCTTTTTTTCTTACCCTTGATGTCCTTGGCCAGGTTTAATTCTATCAGGGCTTTAGCTATCCTAACCTGATCCCTGACTGTTTGGACAATCTCTCTGTATTCCTCCCAGGCTACCTTTCCCTGCTTTCATCCTCTGTAAGCTACCTGTTTGTGTTTAAGTTTGTCCAGGAGCTCCTTGTTCATCCACACAGGTGTTCTTCCCTCATTTCCTCTGTTAGAATACTTGGGTCTGGAGGAGACAATCCTTGAATATCATCCAGCTCTCTTGGGACCCTCTTCCCTCCAGGGCTCTATCCCACAGCATTCTATGAAGCAGATCCCTGAAGAGGCCAAAGTCAGCTGTCCTGAAATCCAGGGCAGTGAGCTTGTTGTCCACCCTCCTTGCTCCCTCAAGGGTCTTGAACTCCACCATTCCATGGTCACTGCAGCCAAGGCTGCCCTTGAGCTTCACATTCCCCAACACCTCCTTGTTGGTGAGAACAAAGTCCAGCATAGCACCTCTACTCATGGACTCCTCTTTCACTTGGAGAAGGAAGTTGTCATCAGCACATTCCAGGAACCTTATAGATTGCCTGTGCTCTGCTGTGTCATCCCTCCAACAGATGTCAGGGTGGTTGAAGTCCCCCATGAGGACCAGGGCTTGTGAACGTGAGACCACTCCTATCTGTCTGCAGAAATCTCATCAACTCAGTCTTCCTGGTTGAGTGGCCTGTAGCAGACCCCCCACTATAATGTCACTTGTCCTTGCCCTCCCTTTAATCCTGACTCACAAGCTCTCAGTCAACTCCTCATCCATCCCCAGGCAGAGCTCCATGCACTCTAGATGGTCATTGACACAGAGGGCAACACACCCTCTTCATCTCCCCTGGGCTATCCTTCCTAAAGAGACTGTATCCTTCCATTCCAGCACTCCAGTCATAGGAATCATCCCACCATGTCTCTGTGATGCCAATAAGATTATAGTCTTTCTCCTCCTGTTGGTTCCCCATGCTGCATGCATTGGCATAGAGGCATTTATGTTGGGCCCCGGATGAAGCTGACTTTATGTCTGGAGTGGCTGGAATTCCTTTGTGCTGCCCTTCAGGTTCTCTCCTGCTGACCTTTGATCCTTCTTCAGGCTCTGGGCATCTCTTGCTGGCTCCGGCATCTATCTACTATGAGTGAGATGGCATGCCATCCCACACCTTATCACTGTTAAACCTGATGATGTCCCCCTCCCCCATCATATCTAGGTTAAAGCCCTGTCAATAAGCTCTGCTAGCTCTTGACCCAAGACCCTCTTCCTCCTTTGAGAAAGATGAATCTCATCTGAATCCAGCAAGCCCGGTGCCATGTAGGCCTCCCGTTATCAAAGAAACCAAAATTTTTGCGGTAACACCAGTCATGGAGCCATGCATTAGTAGCCAGGGTCCATCTGCTTTTTGCAATGTTACTGTCTGCACCTAGAAGAACAGAGGAAAAAATAACCTGTGCTCCTGCTTCCCTCACTAACCATCCCAAGGGTTTAAAGTCTCTTTTGATCACCCTTGACCTACGCTTTGTGACTTCATTGCCACTCACATGGAGGACAAGCAATGAATAGTAGTCCAAAAGCTGAACCAGGCTAGGAAGTTTCCTGGACTTCCTTTTTCTCTTAGTAACATTTAAATATTAAGCTGAGAAATTCAAATGGACAGATGCAGAATCCAGCAGTTTATGGCTTACTGCATATGCTGCTAGTAAATAATGATCGTGTATCTACTGTTTAATGATTATCTTGATGTCCCTCCCCTCTCTCATTTGTAGATTCTTCATGGATTTAAAAATCAAGTTGGGGATGAGAATTGGAGGCGTTTCTCTGACCAGTTTCCTCTTCCCTTAAAAGAGCGCCTTGCAGCTTACTATGGAGTTTAACCTCATGCACTGTGGCTGCAGTCCCACAATTAGAGGTAAGCACACAAACCTTCCTTGCTAAACAGAGCTGTATAACAAGTCTTCCTCCCTGTTTATATTATATGAAACATAATTAATTCACTAGAATAAACTTTTACAGATATGTTGGAACAGCTACCTTTCCCTACACAAAGTAGTGTATCAAGATAAGGTTGGAAATGTAGGTGTAAAAAAGTGCCTGTTTAATAAGCAAAGTGATTATTATAATCCTCAAGCCATCATGCTAAAGTAACAGGCTCCCTTATGACTTATGAATTAGTAGATGACTGATGTAGTCTAAGGCAGGGATATTTCCCTAGGATATGAAAGCAAGTTTGTTAAGACACTTTAGCAATGACAAGTTAAATGCATTCATAACCACATACTATATTACCTTGGCATTGAATAAAGAATGTTATGTTAATCATAGAACAATAGAATATCCTGAGTTGGAAGGGACCTATCAGGATCAAGTCCACGTCCTGGCCCTGCACAGGACACCCCAAGAATCATACCATGTGCCTGAGAGCATTGTCCAAACACTTCTTGAACTCTGGCAGGCTTGGTGCTGTGACCACTTCCCTGGGGAGCCCAACCACCCTCTGGGTGAAGAACCTTTCCCAAATACCCAACCTAAACCTCCCCTGACGCAGCTTCATGCCATTCCCTCAGGTTCTGTCACTGGTCACTAGAGAGAAGAGATCAGTGCCTGCCCCTCCTCTTCCCCTCATGAGGAAGCTGTAGACTGCAATGAGGTCTACCCTCAGTCTCCTCCAGGCTGAACAAGACAAGTTACCTCAGCCACTCCTTGTATGGCTTCCCCTCTAGACCCTTTACCATCTTTTGTTGCCATCCTTTGGTCTCTCTCTAATAGCTTTATATCTTTCTTATATTGTGGTGCCCAAAACTGCACACAGGACTAGAGGTGAGGCCACACCAGTGCAGAGCAGAGCGGAACAATCCCCTCTCTTGACTGGCTGGCAATGCTGTGCCTGATGCACCCGAGTAATGTGCGCCTTGGCCGGGTTTCGGGGTATTCCCCAGCTGGCTGCCACAGGTCTGGATAGCGCAGTCCTGTTCAGCACAGCCTGCCTGGGCTCCCAAGCAGCTCCCAGCTGCAGGCAACCTTAGCAAGCTCAGCTCTTAAGTGAGATCAGCTCTTTAGTGATTATCAGCTCATTTGTGATTTCAGCTCTTTGCTGATAAGTGCCTTTGGCAGACGCAGGGAGAGAGAGGAGAAGAGCCGTATGAGGTTCCACAGAGATGTCGTTATTGATGTCTTCTGCAAAGGTTCTCAGGGACAGCCCTTCTGCCAAACTGGGCAAAAGTAGGGGTTTTTATAGGATACAGGAGTTTTAGAAATTGTCCAATAGTAAGGGTCAAGGCGAAAGTGACCTATAGTCATACAGAGAAATAAGCAAGGGTCCGAAGGCAGAAGACGGGCTTCTTAGGTCCAGTCATCATGACTAGGCATTTCCTGTCTTAGGCTGCTGAATGCCATGGAGGCATTGCAGGCCCTGTGCCTGCTACATACACCCCAGGATATGGTTGGCCCTCCTGGCTGCCAGGGCACTGCTGATTCAAATCCAACTACCCACTGACCAGGACCCCCAGGTCCCTTCCTGCAGCACTGCTCTTCAGCCTCTTGTTCTCCTATTTGTCTGTACATGTAGGGTTGCCCCATCCCAGGTGCAGAATGTGGCACTTTTCTTTGTGAAACTCCATATGATTGGTGATTACCTAGCCCTCTCATTTGTCAAGGTCTCTCTGCTGAGCCTCTCTGCCCTCAAGGGAGTCAATAGGTTCTGCCAGTTTAGTGTCATCATCAATCTTTCTTAGTATCCCTTCAAGTCCTGCATCCAAGTCATTTATCAAGATGTTGAAGAGAAATGAGCCTAAGATGAAGCCATGCAGAACCTCACTAGTTGCTGGTTGGCAGCCTGATGTAATCCCATTTACTATAATTCTTTGTGCCTGACCCATGAGCCAGTTGCTCACCCATTGCATGATATGTTTATCCAGCTGTGTGCTGGACATTTTGTCCAGAGAGATACTGTGAGAGAATATTGAAAGCTTTACAGAAATTCCAAACAGACTTCTCTTGATCAACTAGGTGGATTATCTTGTCGAAAGAGGAAATTAAGTTTGACAAGCAGGACTTTCCCTTCATGACGTTGTGCTGGCTGTGACCCATGACTGTTGTCCTTGAGGTGTTTTTCCTTAACTCCCAGAATAATGCTGCAGCATTGGTGAATGGGGCAGAGCAAATGACATCATCTACCTGGACTTATGCAAAGCATTTGATACTGTCCTGTATGACATCCTTGTCTCCAAATTGGAGAGACATGGATTTGATGGACGGACCACTCAGTGGATAAAGAACTGGCTGGATGGCTACACGCAAAGAGTTTTGGTCAACAGCTGATTGTCTATGTGGAGACCGGTGATGAGTGGTGTCCCTCAGGAGTCGGTACTGGGGCTGATACCATTCAACATCTTTGTTGGTGACATAGACAGTGGGATTGAGGCCACCCTCAGCAAATTTGCTGATGACATCAAGCTGTGTGGTGTGGTCAACACACTGGAGGGAAGGGATGGCATCCAGGGGGACCTGGACAGGCTTGAGATGTGGGTCTGTGCAAACCTCATGAAATGCAACACGGCCAAGTTCAAGGTCTTACACCTGGATTGTGGCAATTCCAGAGACATCTACATGTTGGGCAAAGTGAATGAGAGCAGCCCAGCAGCCCTGCAGAGGATTTGGGGGTGATGGTTGAGCTGCCAATGTGTGCTCGCAGCACAGAAAACCAACAGAATCCTGAGCTGCATTCAAAGGAGCATTGAAGCACCTTTGCTGGGTTTCAGGGTGTCCCCAGCAGTCTGCAGGGTCCCAGATAGCGCAGTCCTATTTAGGACAGACTGTCCGAGTTCCCAAGCAGTTCTCAGACGCAGGCAACCTTAGCAAGCTTAAGTGAGATCAACTCTTTAGTAATAATCAGCTCATTGTGATTTCGTCCCTTCAGCTTGCTAGGTGCCTAGGCAGGCAGACGCAGGGAGAGAGAGTAGGCTGTGTGGGGTTCCACAGCGATGTCTTTATTGGTTTTTCTGTGAAGGGTCCCAGTGACAGCTCTTCTAGCCAGAACTGGGCTAAAACAGCCCTTTATATAGGGTACAGGGAAATCAGAAGTTGTCCAATGGCAAGGGTTAAAGGAAAGTGACCTATAGTGTTACAGAGAGATATACAGGGGTTTCAAAAGGCAGAAGAGGGGCTTCTAGCCCATTCACCATGACTTGGCATTTCCTATCTTAGGCTTGTGCACACCATGGGGCCCTTGCAGACCCTGTGCCTGCTACAGAGCATGACCAGCAGGTTGAAGGAAATGATCTTCCCCTTCTACTCTGCTCTTGTGAGACCCTCCCTTGCATACAGTTCTGTTGTCCTCAACATAAGGACATAGAACTGTTGTAGCAAGTCCAGAAGAGGCCACTAATTTGATAAAAGGATTCAAGCACCTTGCCTATGGAGACAGGCTGAAAAAGTTGGGGCTGTTAAACCTGGAGAAGGTTGTGGGGAGACGTCATAGCAAACTTCCAGTATCTGAAAGGGGCTACAGGGAAGCCAAAGAGGGACTCTTTGTCAGGAACTGTAATGATTGGACAAGGAGCAATGGGTACAAATTGAAAGCGGAAGTTTAGACTGGATTTCAAAAAGAAATTTTTTACTGTGAGGGTGGTGAGACTGGAACAGGTTGCCCAGAGAGGTTGTGGATGCCCCAACCCTGGCAGT
The DNA here is from genome assembly GCF_012460135.2 of Molothrus ater. NCBI lineage: Eukaryota > Metazoa > Chordata > Aves > Passeriformes > Icteridae > Molothrus > Molothrus ater. Next base: position 1,535,744 of record NC_050510.2, on the reverse strand, counting down.
GTTCAAAGCCAGGCTGGATAAGGCCTTGAGCAACCTGGTCTAGTGGGAGGTGTCCCTGCCCATGGAAGGGGAGGTTGAGACTAAAGGATTTTTAATATGTCCATTCCAACCCCTTAACATTCTATGATTGTATGATTGGTGTCATTGTCCTGGCTGTGTAGTCTGTAGTAGATTCCCTTGATGACATCCACATTATTTGATTGTCCCTTAATCCTTACCCAGAGGTTCTCAACCATGCTATTGCCAACTGCAAGCTCCCTACATTCACCTGTCCATTGCATACAGTGCCATTCCCCACCTTGCCTGCCCTGCCTATTCCCCCTGAAGAGCCTGCAACCATCCAACATGGCACTCCAGTCACAGGACTCATCCCACCACATTTCACTTATGCCACTGTGTTGTGGTTTAGGAATAGTACTCCCCAGTTCAGCGCTATCGGCGATGGAGAGAGACGGGGAGACTGTTGATCAGAATCCGAATTTATTGTGGACTACCTATGCTTATATACTATTTTAGGAAGGCTAGTAATTTTTTACTACAATGATTGGGTTAATCATCACATAAACAAAATTATACATTTTGCAACATCTCTTGCTTGCAGAAGTTGATTCTTTTCCTGTCAGCCAGTCTTGATTCAGTCTTCAAAGATCTGTTTGTTCTTGCCAAGGCATCCTAATTATCAGATCTCTTACGCTAATCAGGTCCAAAGTACATCATCTCTCCCTTCTCTTTTCAACCAAAACCACTCATTTAATGGCTTTATTAATTATTCTCTGCATACATTGAAGCAAGCAAGGTATCATGATTAATACAATTATTATCAAAATCATCACATGCATACTTATCTTAAAAAAATCTTTTAGCTAAGATGCTAAACCCCAGCCACTAAAGGATCAGGCCTGATCTCCACAAACCAAAAATATTCGCAATGGCCGCTGCAGGGGGGACATTACTGGATTTAGAAGGGCTGCCAGAAGTGTAATTGTACCAAAAGGTTTGATTCTTATACACAGCGTGATAGGGAAAAACATCTTAAGTTTTAGACTGATTCTTTCACATGTATTTAAAATTAACTCAAAAATCCCTTTTCACAGAACCCCGGAGCTCTAATTCCTGGGGCTCCAAGGGTGCTTCAGGAGGGTAAGGGATTAAATTTGATTTGATTTGATTTGATTTCAACATTTTTAGTGTAAATATTAGTGTAAAGTTCTTGAGCAGCTATACTCTGTTTTTCTGCCTTTTTTTAATAGCGTGTGTTTCTCGTTATGAACATGAAGGCAACATAAAAGCAAAATATGTGACAAAACAATAAACTTATACTAAGTAAAAATAAATCAGATAATATGTATAATTAGTAGTACATGCAAAATACATTGGTGATTTAAAACAATGCATTATCAATTTCTTAAATATTGTACTATTACTTAGAGTCTGTAGTAATTGGCAAGCTTCATTTTAAAGTGAGGGCTTGGAGAACTATTCCCAGATATTTAATAGGAGGTTTAGCTATTATATGTCCAAATTTGGCAAGTCAGAATGACTTAAGTATAGTTTTGGTGTAGAAAACGCTTGGCTTTATTGGTATGTTTCTCCACTAGTTAAGACTAGGACTTGGCCAGGGCCCAGGCCTTAACTGGAAGAGGCTCTTTAATATATTTTGAAAACCTCTTTGTAATAGTAGTTAGGAAAGTTCTTTAAAATAATATGTCTTATAAATAGCTGTGCAACAATATGTGAAGGTTTGTAAAGCAGATGGCTTTGTCATTTATCTTTAGCTAAATAGTAGTAAAACAAAAAAGGCATTAAACAGCTTACAACTGATAGCAGCCATAATATAAAATTGTTACTCATTCTTTAGTAGTACTTATAAAAATAAAAAGCAAAAGTTGTTCTTATTTCTATAACGAAATAGCTGTATCTTTTAATTTAAATGAGCAAATTTGTATAAATTCATTTAGGCTTTATGTCATTCACTTGTATAACAAAGAATTTATATCTTATTGTTCAAACAGGTATATTTCAGCAAAACTTAAAATCAGCTTCACTAAAACTTAACTTCAGTAAAACATAACAAAAATATACTTCAAAGAACTTATAGCTAACATCACTGAGACTAAACAAAATTAATCTTAAGAAGAATTAATACATTTAAACTCTATTATTGCAAAAAGGGTACTGAAAATTTGTCATATAACAATTAAACATCAAGGTAAACAACAACTGTTCTGAAAAATTTGCAATAAAATTACTTTATTAAAACTGTGGAGTAGAAGTAAGCAACTAATAAAGCTGACAGTAGAGTTTATATACTAATTATAGTTAAGTCTCAAATAACTACTACAAATAAAGTTCAAAATTTGTCTTGTATGTGTTATAGATGGATAATGAGATGATTGGCTGTCGCAATTAAGGGATGAATATTGTGTGAATATTAAGAGAAGCTTTATTGATGTATAGTTATGTTATTGTAGTTTAGATGTCCTCTGTTCCTCTGTTCTCCCCATAGTTCCCTTCCCACCTCACCCCCCCACCCCCCATATTGGTGCCATCAGACAGCCTGGGTTGCCTAGGACAACTAGAAAGAAGGCGTGCACATGTGCCCCTTCCATGGGGCAGTTGGGAATGGAAAAGCTTGTTGCTAGGGGGGCACGGCATGACAACACCTGACCTTCCAATCAAGTTGCAAGAAAGCAGTCTCCACCAATAAATGGCAAAGAAGAGTTGACTGACAGACTTTGGGAGGAGCCAGGGTTGGCTGATGCAACCCCCAGGAGTATAAAAAGACTGAGCACCCATCTCGAAGACAAACTGGCCCCGTGGTAGGCAGCCATGAGGGCAGTTCCTAGCGCTACAATTTTTCCTTATTTAGTCCTTTGTTGAATTTTTGTTAAGGTTTAATAAACCTTTTAAATATTTTAAGTGAGTAGTTGTCTCTCACATATGTGAGCTAAAGAATCTTGAATTTACGACTTATAACTCTCAGTGAACTATGCAGTTTTGCTATGTTACTAATATGTTGGAAGACACCACTTTTACACAAACACCTTCAAATTTTTCTAGTAACAATCCTGTTAAAAATCACAAATCAAAAGTTACTAAAATTAGAAGGTAAAGTTTAACACTGGCTGGTGCTGGGAGGGGGGGGGGGAGGGGGGCACACCCCCTGCAGCAGCTTTTAATGATTGCTTGTAGGATAGCTTTAAGTTGGGCTTAATAAAAGTAATGGGATATAAATATTGAAGTCTAAAACAATAAAAATTTAGTTATATAGTACTAAATAGCTGTACCAAAAGATTCACAATAAAATTACTTTGTTAATAAGGCAAGTAACTGGTAGCAGAAACATTTTGACTAAGGTGAGATGTCACTCAGGGCTTTAAATTTGTATCAAGTGTCACTTTGATAGCTGAGCTGCTCCTTCCAATGCTTGAAAGTGCCTGAGGCACTTCAGCAAGGGACCATTGTGGGGGTGTCCCAATGACTCCTATACAAAATTTGAATGCATAAAAATTCCCCACTGTGTTCACACATCCCTCTCCCACAAAACCTGAGGGACAGACAGCACAAAAGGTTTAACTGTGGCTATCTGCCCATCAGGCTCTGTTATTTGCACCAAGTGTTGGCTTTGCAAGCTTTGACTATTCCCATCCACACCCGAGAGTACCTGAGGCACAGTCATTAATGGCCAATCACTGGGCCCTTGGCTTTTTGAGATAACAGTCACATCTGCACCAGTATCAATGAGTCCTGTTAAAATTATGTCCCTGCCTTTCAGAGTCACTTTTCATTGGCATGTGGGATGCTGAGATGTAATACAGTTGTGTCCAAAAAATCTATGAGACCCCTATGGAACCAAACCCCCCTCCCCTCTGTTCAGCTGTCAGGGGTGCAGATAGGGGTGCTGCCGGGACAAGCATGAGTTGGACTATATTGTTCCCAGCCGGGACTACACAGGGTGGCTGGGGGATCCAAGCCATGATCATTATTTCCCCAACCGAGTCAGAGTCAATGACTCCTGGCAGCACAAACAACCCTGTTATCGAGGTAGATGATCTACCTATAACCAAAATGTGGTTACCAGGTTTCAAGTGTCCATAGATTCCTGTAGGGGGACAAAAATCTGAGCAATCAGACAACTTTACTGTGTTATTGGTTGATATGTCCAGTCCTGCAGTGCCTGGGGTGGCTACATATAGGTTGGTGACAGACTGGTGGGGGCTGCTTGTGGTCCAGCAAAGGCTGCTTGGGGCGGTGGCTGGGCTGAGGCTTGTGGTGGTCTTCTCTGAGGTATTGGCTGGGGCATCTGTGTCTTTGTGTGGTGCTGCTCCGTGCTTTGGCTCTGGTTTCCTGATATCCGGTGCCATTCAAAATCATACTTGAACCGACATTGATTAGCATATTGCCTCCCCTTACAGCACTGAGGGTAAATACTGGCAGTTTTGGAGGGATTGTTTTGGGCCCACTCCTGGTTCTCACACCAGCACTTTCAGTTCCGGGGGAACTCACTGATTGGAGCCAGATCGGCTGTTCCTTGCTCCTCACATGGGGAACCAATTATCGGTGATGGAGAGAGACGGGGAGACTGACTGTTGATCGGAATCTGAATTTATTGTGGACTACCTATGCTTATATACTATTTTAGGAAGGCTAGTAATTTTTTACTACAATGATTGGGTTAATCATCACATAAACAAAATTATACATTTTGCAACATCTCTTGCTTGCAGAAGTTGATTCTTCTTTTCCTGTCAGCCTGTCTTGATTCAGTCTTCAAAGATCTGTTTGTTCTTGCTAAGGCATCCTAATTATCAGATCTCTTATGCTAATCAGGTCCAAAGTACATCACAGGACCTCCACCAAGGCTCTTCCAAAGTAGATGCCACTCACTCACTCCCCTGTCACCTTCCTCTTCCCATTCCAGGGAGGGAGTTGAGAATTGGAGGCACAAAAATGTGAAAATCACAGGTCGAGATAAGAACAATTTACTGGAAACAGCAATGAGATAAGGAAACAGTAACACCAACAATATTAATAACAAAAGGTATAAGGCAAAGAAATTATTTACATAGGAAGTCAAACTACTGGACCATTTCACCTGCCACTGGAAAGGAGAGAGTGCTGCTGGAAAGGAGAGAGTCCCTACTCCCTGTTGCCTTCTTGTGAAGGCCGCGATGACCTGGTATCGGAGTCCAGCACTGCGATCTCCTCCTTGGGATCCCTCGTGGCCAATAACGAACGCTGACACCAATGTGGTGGACGGTTAAAGGCCTTTATTGAGGGGTCTCAAGGGTATTTATGGACTAAGGGGTTTCTCTACGTCAGAAAGGGGTTTGGCTATACTTTCTAGGGTTAGTATGGAGTGGAAAGTTACTGGCATGCATAGGTTAGGGGGGCTACACGTTTGGCTACATTCCAAGGGTGATCCTTATCTATGGGGAGAGGGGTAGAAGGATTCCTGTAATTTTCCGTCACAGCCCGAAATCTTCCGAACGCCTGTCCCTATGCCTACCACAACTCCCCTCACAAGTGAGGTGAGATGATATCAAATAACATTAGGGTCTGGCCATGCCCCCCTGACATCTACTGTAAAAAATTACCCCGTCCTGGCCAAAACTAGGACACATTGATGCCATACCTCAGGGACTGGGCCAGGGCTTTGAGCGCCTCTTGTTTGTTCCTCATGCTGTGCTCATTGGTACAGAAACATTTCAAGTGTGGTTCACTGTAGCTGATACCTTGTGTGGCAGATTGAAGAATTTCACTGGCACTCAGTCCTTCAGATTCGGGTGTGCCATCCCACTGATCATCTCTGGCAAGCCTGGTTTTGTCCCTTTCCCCATTTCCGTCTAGTTAAAGCTCTATCAATGAGCCCCACTAACTCCAGTGCAAAAATCCTTTTTCCCCTCAGAAAAATGCATCCTGTCAGGTGTAAGAGGGCTGGTGTTGTATGTAATCTGTAACTTTTCTGACTGTAGACACTGATGTTGTGTGCATGCTGATGTGTTTAATATTTCCATGTTCCACTTTATGTACTAATTCACAATTGTTATAGTTCTGTCTGGAAAATGATTCAACTTCAGAAAAGAACAGTGATTGTGCACTCTAGAATACTTTTATTCTTATACCACCTTGCTTTGTATGCTGTTTGTTCACAGTGTATAAATCAAGCTTTCCACATGTAGTGTGGTACTGTGAAGAGATTATTATACTACCCAGAAAAAGAGGGCAAATTAAGTTTATTCATTCATTCTTTATATAAATTTGATACTTGCTCTAGAATTTTTATGCTGAAATTATGTGAGTGAATCATGCAATTCTGCTTTATTGTTGAATGGAAAACTATTTAAAAGTCAGCCTAAGATTTGTCAGTTAGCGACATAAGAAATCGAATTACATTTTTATCTGAACAATGGATAAATATTGGAGAGGATTCCAAAGTGGTAAAATTGGCACTTAGTTTCATCCATAGCATCTCCTCAGTACCAAACATCTTGTTTAATCCACCTAAAAGTGAAATTGTTAGGTTAGTATAAGGTATGTTTAATATTCTTTCTCTAACTACCTGTGGTGGGTTCAGTGATGGTTAATTACTAGTGTATTTATTAGAATGTGCTTACTTATTTTCTGTTGTGATATAGGATTAGGAGTGTGAAAAATGTGTATTTTATGATTGGCTTTTTGCAAATATTAAAATGAATACTATATGTGTTATGTTAGAAAGTTACACTGTATTAATTTTCTTAAGTAGTGTGTTAAATATAGTTTTAGGTTATAACATAATGTTAAAATAGAAACTATGCTATGTAAGATACTTTTTTTAAAGAAAGGACTTGCACCGAGATAGCAGCCACAGGACACCTAAATCTTTCAGAGAAAAAAGAATTTATTGCTCTCATATCAGAAGAAACGAACTACTTCCTGCTTTGCTCAGCCCTGAGATGCCGTTAGGATTAAGAGGAAGAAGCTGACACTGCCCAGACAGAATCCTTTGTTTGAAAGGAATTTATGCATCATGTATGAGATGTATGAATATGCAACAGGCTATTGTTTTTAAGGGTTAATCCTCTGTTAACAGGTGTCCTTTTTCAGGCTTATGCTGCCCAGAAAAAGGTACCCAGACTGTCTGTAACTTTATTTTTATTGTCTCATATTGTCCTAAATCCTAATTGTCCAAATTTTTATTACTCCATTTATATTACTATTTTTATAACCATTTTATTACTATTAAACTTTTAAAATTTTAAAAACAAGTGATTGGTGAAATAAACAGGGAAGGAGACTTTTTCTCCTTTTAATGCTTTTATTACAAGTGATCAGCTCAAGGCTGGGAGGCTCGATGGGTCTGCAGCTTCTCCGTCATCCGTCATCGCTCCCAGGGTGACTCGGATGAGGAGTAATGTGCAGCTTTTTCCCCTAGGGGGCAGAGCTGGGGGTCCCATCCACACAAGAGCAGTGGGGGTATACCCCATGGTACAACTTTTCAGACTTGCCATCTCGGGGTCTTTGCTCCAGCTGAAGTCTTTGCTCAGGGCGAGGGGCAACAAAGGTTCTCAGCATCTCTGCAGGCTCGGTACTTTGTTCCTCACGTCCAGACATCACTTTGATCTCTTAATTCTGTGTTGGCTCGTTGTTTTTGGGGTCTTTTCGGTAAGTTTGGTGGGGTGGCTTCTCATGGCATGCTGGTTCCGAGGTTAATTTGCATGCCCTCTGATGTGTCCCCTTCATGTACCCTCCTTTCACTGTGAGAAGGGCTACCAACCTGGCTTTTAGGCAGGACGGGTCCTGATACAAAAGGAGTAGTTAACGAAAACGACCAGTGATTACAATAACAAACAGGTAGAACTCCACCTTGGCAGCAACTGATCCAGCCTGTTCACTTTGCAACCTTTTTACAAAAAAAAAAATGGGTAACCTTTTTTTACTCATAACAATTGGGTTTTTTCAACAGACAAAGGTAAAGTAGGCTCAAAACTATAAAAGAGTAAAACAAGAAATTTATTAACTAAAAGAAAAGGTAATAAGAATCAAAACAAAGCTTTCAGGATACTTCCACCTACAAATTTTTCTTTTTCTATGACTATGTAAAGAAACAAAACTTAAAATTTCAGTTAATCTCTTTCAGAATAGTCTTTCATTAGTTTACTTAGGGTGAGAAGTCTCTTTTGTTAATGTTATGGAGACTTCTCCACAAGACAACAGTTTTGTGGCTTTCAATTCTCATGAATAGCAGCCGTCCAGGGAAATTTGCAATCGTGAAATCCCTCTCATTTTCTACAAGTTTTTCTCATAGTTGTGTTTATGGTTTGTGAAAAACGCCAATCACTTGTTTTTAAAATTTTAAAAGTTTAATAATAAACAATAATGGTTATAAAAATAGTAATACCATTAGAGTAATAATAATTTGGACAATTTGAATTAGGACAATATGAGACGATAAAAATAAAGAGTTACAGATGTCCAGGTACCTTTTTCTGGGCAGCACGAGCCCAAAAAAGGACACCCGTTAACAAAGGATTAACCCTTAAAAACAATAGCCTGTTGCATATTCATACCCCTCATACATGATGCATAAATTCCATTCAATTACAGGATTCTGTCTGGGCAGTGACAACATCTTCCTTTAAGCCTAACGGCATCATCCTGGCTGTGCGGCGTCATCCTGACTGTGCAGGGCAGGAAGAAGTTCATTTCTCCTGATAATGGAGCAATAAATTCCCTTTCTCTGAAAGATTTAGGTGTCCTGTGGCTGCTATCTCAGTGCGAGTCTTTTCTTTAGAAAAAAAGTATCCTACATAGCATCGTTTCTATTTTAACATTTTGTTATAACCTAAAACTCTATAACTATATTTACCACACTACTTAAGAGAATTAATACAGCATTACTTTTTAACACAGCACATATAGTATTCATTTTAATATTTGCGAAAAGCCAATCAAAATACATGAACTTTTCACAATCCCCACTCTTATTACTTGCAAATCATTTGGCTTGAGCAATATCTCTTGTCTACTTGCATCTTCTCGACTATGCTGGCAAAATAAAACAGGGGATTACACAAGGAAGAAATATCAAAACAGTTGTAACACATAAAATGAAAGATCTTAATTTCTTCTAATACATTGCACCACCAGCTAGGTTTTAACATTGTTTTCTAATTTTTGGACTGGTACCTGGGTTATTATATGCATATATATATATATTTCTTCTTTGATTTCTTTTGCTTTTGCTAGAATGACTTTTCTGTGGTCATCAATCTTCAACAATATGATATATTAAACTTTCCACAAACACCCCCTTCTTTTGCCAATAAATAGTCTAAAGCCAACCTATTCTGATACGCTACAGTTTTTGTTTGGCTTAGCTGACTTGATATTAACTCTAATGCCTGGGCGGCTTTATTTGCGACCATTTCTATAACTGCTTGGAGTCCTGTAATACAATTCAACCTATAATTTGGGGTCAATATAGAGTTAAATTGCTGTGCTGGTTTTACCTTTTTGTTTACTATTTGTTTTTTTACCGAATCTTGAACCGTATCTTTAAGATTAAATGTAAAACAAATCCATCTCTCTCCTTTTGGACATTCAATTCCAAATCTATTACCACTTTTTCCTAAATTTCTTCTAATCCAATAATTTTCTCCACTTTGCCTACAGGTTCTTAATTAGGATGGGTTATAACAGTGGCTGTTGACATAGGTGTGTGTAATAAAAGAGGAACTTTGGTTTCTTTCTATGTGATGCTTTCCGTAGCATTTGTGACATGATCTTGCTGTTATCCCGAAAGGGAAAAGACAACAAATAAGTGCCAGAAACAGGAATAACAGAGGTCCAGTATGGCTTATACTCCCACCTCCCATGCCTGTGAGGTTGCAACCCACAGCAGGTGTGTTTGATCTTCTCGGTGGCAAAATACAGAGGCCAATCTGGTCTTGCCCTCTATTTCCTTGTCACTTTCTCTTAACTAGTTTCTAGGCAAATTGTTTTTGACACTCTTTAACTGTGGTCTCTTACCGTTCCTCAGGTATCTCTCATTCAACAGGCACTAATAATTCCCATCCACAAAACCAAGTTATTACTTTAACACTTCTTGCAAGAAGAGCATAAATTTTGTGAACTACAATACTAATTATTCCCACAATTCAAACATTCACTTATAACTCAGCTAGCATGTCCAGTGTGGGAATTAATCAAATGAAGTTTACAGTATGGTACTGATGGAAATGGTAATTCCCCTTCTCCCCTGTACAATTCACTGGCTAAGGTCAGAATACAAAAACAATCTTGACTCCTCTGTCTGAAGTATTCCTCCCCCAAGGAGATGTTTTATTCAGGCAGTGCTTGAAACCAGTGATATAAGCGTTGTCTTACTTCTTAATTCAGTGTTATTCTTTGTACATTTCTTGGATCATTTGGGTTTTCCCAAACCATTACCACCCAGTCCCCATTGGAAAGTCAGGTTGGTATCACCTGGTTTACATGTGATAGTCCATTCCTCAGGTTCTTTCACAAGTCCTTTGATTCTGCTGGCATGAATTCAACCTCTTTCCGTGATTCTGATTGTTGCTTCAGTAGTACCTGGAAAGGACTTCTTAATAGCATAGTAATAAATGAAAGATAATACTGCATTAACTTTTACCATTCGCTTTTCTTCCAAACTTTCTGGGTTTAGCTGAAAGCTTTCTCCACAGCAGCCTCTTCTTCTTCTATCCAGCTGTGCTAATAGCTGCAGAGGCAAATTCTTCTTTCTGTGAGTTACAGTTAGTTAAATAAAAAAGGCTAGACCGATTTTAACACGAGATGTATCACAATCTATTGCTTTTTACTTTTTGGGCAGCATTTAATTGTTTTAGCCTTACAAACCCATTTTTCAGGAAAAAACTTCTTTTTTTTTAACAGCAAACAAAACAAAAAAACTTATTACTTAAGAAAATTAAACCACTTTGTGAGGTTTGGAGAGTCAGCAACCTGCTTTGATTCTATCTTTCAGTGCTAGCCCCCCTCCCCCTCTCTTCACAGCCTTGCTGTCAATGCAGTTCTTCGCCCTTCCCCCGGTGCTGCCACTTCGCTGCAGGGCTGGAGCAGGGGAGAACAGCCACGGGCATGGGGACCCTGGGGGCATGCCTTGGGGCTCTTTTGCCCCCTCTCTCTCTCCTCTCTCTTTCTCTTTCCTTCTCTCTCTCTCTCGGCCTACTTACCGGGGCCGACTCTGCCATCTTCGACTCGGGACCCCGGCAGTCTGGGAGCCACCCTGGCAGTTCCGCCACGGAGCCAGCCCGCTCCTGCCCGGCAAACCTGTGTCCTCTGCTCCCAGCACCGCCGCTGGGTCACCTCCATGAATCGGTCCCTGCCGCAGCCCCCGAGACCCTGCCGCTTGTAGGGAGTGGTCAGACACCTCTCAACCTTGACAACCCCAAACTTGGAGTCCTCAAGTGCTCCTGACATTCTTTTTCTTTCTCTAGTCAACTTATCCTCTTTTCTCTTCAAGGAGGGCCCGTTCTGCTAAACCCTTTCTGGACCTCAGTCCGGCATTGAATAACCTCCGAACAACCATGTGTAAAGACACTTCCCTGCCTTTCATGCAAAAAATCCGCATTCACACTTCTGCTCTCTTCTAGCACCAAGATGTCATCACTCCACATTCCAACATCTCAGAGTTTGCTAACCACCCCCCTACTTCAACTTCTCTCTTTCTTCTCTTCTTACTTGTTGTTTTTTTTTTTTTTGATTCAACACACCTCAGACAGTACAAGGTGAACCTAACCAATTTACTTCCAAAAGTAAGCTTACAACTTTCTTTTGCTAGGATTGCAGTAGCTGTTATAACTTAAATATGTACTGGCTAGCTGTGGCTTACTGGGCCTAACATCTTTGATATATTAGCTACTAGATATTTTTTTACTCTTCCTCACTCCTGAATTAAAATTTTCTGAACTACTCCATTTTCTGTATTTATGTATAAATGATAAAGGATTTTTCTAACAAGGGTAAGCTTAAAGCTGGTACTTAGGCTAGTTTTCACTTCAACTTTTTTAATTTAACAATATCTTCCTTGGTCTGTTTTATATCATCTCCTTCTGTCAATTTTTCATACACAAATTTTGCTGCTTGTGTGTACCCCTCAATCTATAATCAATAATATTTCAATAATCTAGGTAATTTTCTGTTCTCCCTCTTTGAAGAGGGAGGAAGAAGGAATAAAATTCTTGCCATTTTCTCATGGTTGGGTTACCAGCTACTTTTATTTATTGTCTAAGATATTTTACCACTGGGTAGTGAGTCTGAGTTCTTTTATTAACCTCCCTTAAATCTTGTACTAGTCTATAACTCTCATTGGACTTCTTTACTGGGGGAATAGGGATATTATGAGGAGACATACAAGGTTCTAATGTCTCATCCTTTATTAGTCCTTCTATTACTGGCTTCAAACCTTCCCGTCCTTCTAAAGATATAGGATACTGACGTACACGTATGGGACAATCTTCTCTCTCAACTGTAACCCTTATGGGGTCGATATTTAATCAAACCCATTCTTCTTTGTTGATTTTTTTTTCTTCATCTTCTTGCCCTAATTTTAAAGCTAGCTGTCATTTTCCCATTTTCTGGTATAACTCCTATTCTTAATTGCACTTGTAAGACTCTCCCCAATAAATTGCTACCTGCCCCTGAGACCAATAAAACATCTCCCATCTAAATTTTAGTTTCTTCCCTCAATTACCACATCTTTAATGACCAGAAATGTAAAACTTTCTCTCTTTTTGCCCCTGTTACTTTCACTATATGTTTGCTCACACTATAACCTTTTGGAATATGTAACAGGCAGATTCTTTCTGCTCCTGTGTCTATTACAAATTCCAATTCTTCTTCTTGGGGATCCACTTTTAAGGTTATCACAGGCTCCAGATGGTATTTGTCCCCTAAAAAAAACAGAGCCTATGACCTCCCTATTCCTACTCTGTGCCCATCTCTTTAAACATTTTCAGATCTTCCGCTTGCTTAGGACCATTTTCCTATTTCTCTTAAGTTTGTTTATCTATTTAGTTGGAGTTTCTTCTTTTCCCTCTAAAAAGCTGTCCTTAAAAACCTTTTTTATTTTTTCATTTCGCCTTTGATATACTGTCCCATTTATTCCCTTGATTATGTAATTACGATAATTATTCATGTGTTTACTCCCCTCCTCATTATTTTGATCCCACTCAGGAGGGGAGGTACAGTTGGCATTTTGTCTTCTCTGGGGGTCCCTGCGGATTATCTTTTTTCCCAAGCTTTTATTCCAGCTGCTCTCATTAATTGCCTTTCTTCCTGACATAATATTATTTTCATTATAGACCGCATCTCTTCTCAAGTATAAATGTTTGGACCTAAAAGTTGGTCTAATTGTTCAGCTATGCCTATGGGATCCTCCAAATATCCCTTTTATTTATTTCTTAAAATTTCTGGACCTCAGACGAAGTCAAAGGGGCATTTACAAACCTCGGTCCACTCCCTCCTATGGGAACCTCTCTTAATGGAAATAGACCAATCCCTTTATCCCATTCTTTTTGGATTTTTATCTTCTATAGCCTTTCTCCCGGATTTTTAGGAAGAATCAGGAGAGGGCTTTCTTTTAACTGAACTTTTAGTGTTTCGATAAGGTGATTCCTTTAGAGAGTTCCCCTGACCAGCCGGAGCTGTGGTTACCAAGGGAACGGAGCACGGGGCAGGACGGGTGGGATTCGGCATAGTGCCGAGTCTCGGTCCTCCAAAGGCGGGGTCTGCAGGCGGAATCGCCCGAGGGGGATCATCCGGTGCAGACCGAGCTGGAGCGTGGATAGCCGGCACATGGCTAATGGCAGGTGATCCGGCAAAGACAAAACAGGCGACAGACCCCGGCTGCAGCGGTGGTAGCCGACCAGAGTCAGGGCAGCCGGGGATGGGACAGACAGGACAGACGGGACCCCCCTCGGTGCGGTCGGCGCGGTGACCACGGTCTACACGGCAGGACAGACCCCCACCCCCGCCGGCACGGCCAGCGGAGCGGCCGCAGGCCAGGCGGCCGGACTGGGACAGACGGACTGGGACAGACGGACTGTGCCGGAGCCGGCACAGGGGCTGGGGGGGTGGTGCAGCTGCGAACGAGTGGGGGAACAAACGGGAATGGATGAGGTAATATTTTGTTCCCAGCCCTATAATTTCAACGTTTTTCTTTTATTGCCTTTCAAATATGTTATTTTCTTACAACCTCCCCCCTCCCCATCATGTGGTATACTCTTTTTCTTCTGGATTAAACGGTTTTTACAAATAAATCCAGAGCTGAACAAATCCAAACTTCTGCTTGGATACTTCGAAATGGTCGACGAGCTAACTCACGACCTTCTCATGCTGTTTTTCTCATCACCCTTTTATTTATCCTTTGGCAAATTATACATCTTTCAGTTATTTGTTTTTCTACTCCAAAAAATCCCAATGCACCCATAGTTCCTTAAATAAAATGATCAGACAAAGCCTGAGTACCCCAATGGGTTTTCTGATGGATGTCTTCTAATATTACCTAGTAAGCATTATATTAACTGTCTTCCATCAAGATGTTTCTATTTCCCCAATTTATCTTGTTCACCACCTATCTTGTTTTAATTCCCCTTTTTTTGCTTCCCTAAAATTTGGAATTTCCAATTTTTCCTCATTTGGAGGTAATATTAAGTCTTTCAGCTACATTTTCTGCTGTGTCTTTAGCTTCCTGATCTGCCAAATTAATTCCCCTTATTTCTGGGGTCTTTACCTTTTGGTGTCCCTTAATATGTACTATAGCTATCTCTCTTAGGTAATTTTAATGCCTCTAAAACCTCTAAGATAAGTTTCTCATGTACTAATCCTTTTCCTCTTGAATTAAGTAATCTCCCTTCTTAAATTTTTCTTAAGGTATGTGCTACTCTAAGGCATACCTTGAATCAATATATAACTCCTTTCTTTTTTGTTAAATATTCTAATGCTCTTTTTAAAGTATGTAATTCACAAGTTTGTATGTTTTTTCTCATTAACTTCTGCATACCCTGTATTTTGCAAGGAGTTGTATTTCTGTTAGCTAACATAACTCCCAATGGGCTATCTTGGGGTATTTCTGTTGGTAATTTTTTCCTGCTTTTCTTTCCTGTATCCACCTTACTGGATTTCTGTCTCATTTTTCCATATTCTATCTATTCGTCCTCTGCTTCTGTTTTTCACTTTTTACTAACAACTTAAATACCACTTTTCTTTCAACTACTTACACCCAAAAAACCCCTTCTCTCACACTGCTTTTCAATACAATACACCTCCCTCCAAGGAGATATGGTAAAGCTTAAAATGCACAATCCACATTACCTATACTTTCGTTCATCTACATTCACTCACTTTTATTTCTCATTCACACATTCCTTCACACCCTCAAGACACAAAGTGGATCCCTGTCGCCAGAAAATCACGGGTCCCTGTGGCCCCCCGGGCCTTGGGGTTGGCCTCTAGGTCTCAGTATCTCCGGGCCTCCTGGAAGGGCCCTGACTGGTCACCTCTGGTGCCCGTTCACCTGTGAGTCTGTCTGTGCGTCACTCACACTCTTCAGCTATGGCCCCCTCACACGCCCGGGGAACACTAGCTTGGTTTGCAGGTCACTCACTCTCTTCGGCCTAAAAGTTCCCACCTACCCGGGAACAATAGCCTGATGTGCAGGTCACTCACTCTTCTTTCCACTGCCTCCCCCTTCCCACCCACCCGGGAAGTTGAGGCTGACTTTGTGTGTGACTCACTCTCACACACCACAAAACAACAATAAGGTACCTTTTACTTTCACATCACCTATTACAAGTTTAGGTGTTACTGGCCAGTCCCGGTGCTATTGGATATCCCTCAATCCAGCTGTGTTGTTCAACCCCAGATGCTCTTGGGCATTTTCTGTCCCTCAACCCAGCGGTGTGATACAACTACAGATGCTCTTGGGCATTTAATTTGTTTTGCTGTGTTGTCCAACCCTGGATATTCTTGGGCATTTTTTTATCCCTCAATCTGGCTGTGTTGTTCAACCCTGGATCCTGTTGGGCAAAAATTTTTTTCCCTCAATCTAGCTGTGTTGTCCAACCCCGGATACTGTTGGGGGAAAATTTTCATCCCTCGGTCTAGCTGTGTTGTCCCACCCTGAGTGTTCTTGGGCATATCCTCACTCCGACAGAATTCTGCTCAATCCTGCTCTTGGATACTCTTGGAATATAAATCCCTCAACACAGCAGGTTTTTAGGGGCCCCTGCTGTCCTGTTTCCTAGTGGATTGGGCTAGGAAACCTTGCTCCCTATCTCCAAGGGGTCCAACCCCTCCCTGAGACCCAGCCCCAGTAACCCCAGGGGATTCTTTCACTCTCTTATCACTCGCTTCGTCTCTTTACTGGCTGCTTTTCTTGCGAGAAGACAGAAACACAGCATGGGAGACTCCAGCACTCACTTGGCAGGTCAGGGACAACCAGCCCGCCTCTCATTCACACACATTCATCCCCCCGTACCTGCCCCCCCGAGAAATACTTACCAATCCTTTTTCCTTCCCGGGTTCTTCGTGCGCACTACTAGTCTTAGGGGGCCAATTACCGCGGTTGGAGGGAGCCTTTTTCCCTTCTCTTTGTTTTATTGCCTCCTTTTGTCCATAGACCGTAACCTGCATCTGTCAGTCACTTCAGGGGAGACAGAGCGAGGCTGCCAAAGAGGGCAGGGAACGCCTTCCTCACCCTGACTCTCCTAAAGCACCGGCAGCAAGGTGTTAGTAACCATCCTCTGCTACCAAAATTGTTAAAAACGCCAATCACTTGTTTTTAAAACTTTAAAAGTTTAATAGTAATAAAATGGTTATAAAAATAGTAATACAATTAGAGAAGTAATAATTTGGACAATTTGAATTAGGACAATATGAGACAATAAAGACAAGGAGTTACGGACATCCAGGTACCTTTTTCTGGGCAGCACGAGCCCGAAAAAGGACACCTGTTAACAAAGGATTAACCTTTAAAAACAGTAGCCTGTTGCATATTCATACACTTCATACATGATGCATAAATTCCATTCAAATACAGGATTCTGTCTGGCCATTGTCAACTTCTTCCTCTTAATCCTAACAGTGCCTTCGAGGCGGGAAGAAGTTTGTTTCTTCTGATAAGAGGGCCATAAATTCTTCTTCTCTGAAAGATTTAGATGTCCTGTGGCTGCTATCTCGCTGCGAGTCCTTTCTTTTAAAAAAAGTATCCTACATAGCCTCGTTTCTCTTTTAACAATTTTTATAACCTAAAACTATATTTAACACAGTACTTAAGAGAATTAATGCAGCATTACTTTCTAACACAACACATATAATATTCATTTTAATATTTGCGAAAAGCCAATCATAAAATACATGCATTTTTCACACATACCTTGAATCAATATATAACTCCTTTCTTTTGTGTTAAATATTCTAGTGCTCTTTTTAACGTATATAATTCACAAATTTGAGCCTTCTAGTTTAAGGTCAATTTCCCTTTTTCCATAGTTTGCATGTTTTTCTCATCAACTTCTGCATACCCTGTATTTTGCAAGGAATTGTATTTCTGTTAGCTAACGTAACTCCCAAAGGGCTATCTTGGGGGTATCTCTTCTAGTATGCTTTTATTCCCCCTTTTTTCCCTGTTTCCAAGTTACTGGTTTTCTGTTCCATTTTCAAGATCTTATCTATTCATCCCCTGCCTCTGTTTCTCACTTTCACTAACAGCTTAAATACCACTTTTCTTTCAACTACTCACACCCAAAAATAAAAAACCTTTTTCTCACACTACTTTCCAATACAATACACCTCCCTCCAAGGAGATATGGTAAAGCTTAAAATGCACAATCCACATTAACTATACTTTCATTCGTCTACATTCACTCACTTTTATTTCTTATTCACTTCCACACATTCCTTCACACCCCCAGGACGAGAAGCGGATCCCTGTCGCCAGAAAATCACAGGTCCCCGTGCCCCTCCCCCTCGCATTGGTGTTGGCCTCCTGGTTTCAGTATCGCCAGGCCTCCAGAAAGGGCCCTGACTCTGGTTGCCTCTGGTGCCCGTTCACCTGTGAGGTTGTCTGTGTGTCACTCACACTCTTCAGCCACGGCCCCCTCACACGCCCGGGGAACACTAGCCTGTTTTGGGGGTCACACACACGTTCTGCCACAGCCCACACCCGCCTGGGGAAAACAATGGCTTATTTGGTGGTCACGCACTCCTTTGCCATTGCCCCCCCCTTCCCACCTGCCCCGGGAAGTTGAGGCTGATTTTGTGTGTGACTCACTCTCACACACACACAACAAGACAACAATAAGGTACGTTTTACTTTCACATCACCTATTACAAATTTAGGTGTTACTGGCCAGTCCTGGTGCTATTGGATATCCCTCAACCCAGCTGTGTTGTCCAACCCCAGATGCTCTTGGGCATTTTTCCTTCAATCCAGCTGAGTTGTCCAACCCTGCATCTTCTTGGGCATTTTTTTATCCCTCAATCTAGCTGTGTTGTCCAACCCTGGATGTTCTTGAGCATATCCTCACTCCGGCAGAATTCTGCTCAACCCTGGATGCTATTGGAATGTAAAGCCCTCAACCCAGCAGGTTTTTTAGGGGCCCCTCCTGTCCCGTTTCCTAGTGGATTGGGCTAGGAAACCTTGCTCACTTCCTCCGAGGGGTCCAACCCCTCCCTGAGACCCAGTCCCAGTTACCCCGGGGGATTCTTTCACTCCTTTTATCACTCACTTCATCTCTTTACTGGCCGCTTTCCTCGCGGAAAGCCGGAAATGCTGCATGGGAGACTTCCGCACTCACATGGCAGGTCAGGGACAACCAGCCCGCCTCTCATTCACACACATTCATCCTCCCGTACCTGCCTTCCCGAGAAATACTTACCGATCCCTTTTCCTTCCCGGGTTCTTCGGGCGCACTACTAGCCTTGGTGGGCCAGTTACTGCGGTTGTAGGGAGCTTTTTTCCCTTCTCTTTGTTCTATTGCCTCTCTTTGTCCACGGATCGTAATCTGCATCTGTCGGTCACCTCAGGGGAAACAGAGCAAGGCTGACAAATAGGGCAGGGCGTGCCTCCCCACTCTGACTCTCCTAAAGCACCGGCAGCAAGGTGTTAGTAACCATCCTCTGCTACCAAAATTGTTAAAAACGCCAATCATTTGTTTTTAAAATTTTAAAAGTTTAATAGTAATAAAATGGTTATAAAAATAGTAATACCATTAGAGTAATAATAATTTGGACAATTTGAATTAGGACATTATGAGACAATTGAGACAAAGAGTTACGGACGTCCGGGTACCTTTTTCTGGGCAGCACAAGCCCGAAAAAGGACACCCGTTAACAAAGGATTAACCCTTAAAAACAATAGCCTGTTGCATATTCATACACTTCATACA
The DNA here is from genome assembly GCF_012460135.2 of Molothrus ater. Classification (NCBI taxonomy): domain Eukaryota; kingdom Metazoa; phylum Chordata; class Aves; order Passeriformes; family Icteridae; genus Molothrus; species Molothrus ater. The sequence continues at coordinate 1,516,329 of NC_050510.2, read as the reverse complement.
TGATGCATAAATTCCATTCAAATACAGGATTCTGTCTGGTCATCGTCAGCTTCTTCCTCTTAATCCTAACAGCGCCTTCGAAGAAGTTCGTTTCTTCTGATAAGAGGGCAATAAATTCTTTTTCTCTGAAAGATTTTAGGTGTCCTGTGGTGGCTATCTGGCTGCAAGTCCTTTCTTTAAAAAAAGTATCCTACATAGCATAGTTTCTATTTTAACAATTTTTATAACCTAAAACTATATTTAACACAGTACTTAAGAGAATTAATACAGCATTACTTTCGAACACAAGACATATAATATTCATTTTAATATTTGCAAAAAGTCAATCATAAGATATGCATTTTTCACATTGTGGATGAGTCTCAACGGTGTTAGAATTTTGGCCGAGCTGGCCTGGTCCGGGGCTGTTCCTGGGGGCCGGCAGACTCAGCTTGGCCCCGGGCTGGCGGCGGGGCAGGGCCCAGCAGCAGCAAGAAGTTAGAAATCAGAGCCATGGCCCGGCCCAGTCCGGCAGCTGTTGGGGAGGCGGGGCCCAGCGGGCACCCCAGGGCAGGGGTCGTCCGGCCTCAGCCTGGCCGAGATAGGGGCTGGGCTGGCCGTATTACCTGCTTGCCGGATGGAAGGGAAAGAGAACGTTCTTGGGTTTCTTTCGTCTTTAACATGTGTTTTTCACAGAGGCGTGTACAGCTTCCTTGTGGCAGCAAGCTTTGCATCACTTCTCTCATACAAAACCACCACATTACTTCATAATCTTGTACTAAAAAGGCACAAGCTTGTTAGAATATATAGGACTGCTTTTATCTTAAATCTAAGCCACAATAGTGGAATTGTCAGTCTAGCTTTAAAGTAAATGGTGTTGTTTAATGAATTTATTTGGTACAAATGGGCTCTTTTCTTAAAATGGAAAATCTAGGCTTAAATTTGTTTTTGCATTAAAGGTTGGCACCCATCCCTTAAAAAAGGCAAAAAGCTTTTTGTTTATGCACTGATCTGTCAGTTAAGGTTCAAGATAAGATGTAACTATACCTCTATCTTATCCTTTTACAGGTCCTTCAGTCTGGGAGACTATGAGGGAGACTCTGCACCCAGGGAAAATGTTACCCTTTACTGGGGGGAAGGGTAAACCAGTAGGGAATACAGTACAGTCCCAACCCTACTGGGAGGGGTGGGAGGGAGGTGTTGCTGTCACTGTATTAAGTCGATATTGGGAAATGTTTTAACATCTGGAGCCTTTATCGGTGGAAATAGTCTCCTATTACAACTCTGCACTGGATGTGAAGAAGAAAAAAAGTCTATTAACAAAACAGCACATTCTGGATTATTGTGGGGAATTGTACCAAAATAAGAACCATATAATTGAACCATAGGGATACATAAAGAGAAAAACTATTTTACGCACAATAAAGGAAACCTACAAATTGAGGTCACAGACAGTAAAAGGCTTTTCTTTTTTTTTAATGTTTTTTTAAAGTAAGGATTTTCTACATTATTTCATCCTGCTTAATGGGACTCCTAGATAATTTGCATGTTAATGAATAACTCAAATTAAATTAGTACAGTTAAAATACAGCTTTTGTCAGTATTAGGAGCAGGCACTTGCAGTGTACAATATAGAAACCCTGTTGAAAATTAATAGAGGTTAAGCTGGACAAAATGAAGTAACCTGCAAGCTGCAAATGAGTCACTCCTTTCATTTTTGGGGTAAGGGGAGGGATAAATCAAAGGAAAGATTCACATCTTAATTTTTGCATTTAAAAAAATTAAAGTAACATAATTTGGTTAATGTAATTAATTAGCTTTAATTTCTAGAGTAAGGCATTATTCTTAACATGCAGTTTAAAGTTCAGGCATGCATTCTGGCTCATAGTAATCAGAGGTAATTTAAATTAGTGGGAAAGTGCCATGCTTGCATCACATAGAATGAAATTGGTATACATTTAAATGTGGCATCAGTCTTATGTTGCAGTTTACCAATTCAATATAGCCCTGCAGTTAAAATTCTTTTTCTGAGATTCTGTGGATCATATTTTTATTAAGAATATAGGTTTAAAGTACTGTAGTTAACAATTAGGCCTTGAAATACCTTTTTAGGATCTGTTAAGATTAAGATTCATATCGTATTGTGTGTAACCTGCACAATGTGGAAAGCTGATATAACTGTGCAAAATATTCGCCTCTGTGCTGTTAGTGTGACGTGCTTTCTGCATGGTTATATGCTAGTGATTTTTAGCAGAATCTCTAAAAATTATTTACATGGTAAGACCCGTTAAAGGCTGCATAAATGTTAATTCGCACATAAAGACAATTGTAGAAGTTGATGACAATTGCTATATTTGTGTTTATTCCCACTCAATGTATTACCTTTTATTCTTAATTTTTGTTCACAGCATGATCTTAGAGATGTTTAAGTTAGTGGATGTAATGCAGGGTATCTATAATGTATTGGCACGTGTTGGTGGCCCTTTGTGATATAATTAAATGCACAAGGGTGCAAGTTTAAAGCTAAAGAGTGAATGTTGGTTTGGATCCTCTTCATTTCATTTGTTTAGCTTTTCTGTTTGTGTTTTTTTTTTCTTTTTTTCTCTACTTACATGTATTCCTGTGAATAAATCTTTGTTAAGGTAATCCTTTACTTTTTTTTCAATGTGTTTTTTCTTATGTACTGTGAACATGAAATCCTAACTGGTAAACTTGATCTTGTGTTTATCTGAAAATGGCAAGTCTCTATTTAGATTGCCTAAAGAGTATCCCATGATGTTAAAGGAAAATGGAGAGACTTAACTGTGCTGGTCAGAGGTCAAACCGCAGCTTTCATTTTTTCAAGTGCTGCATAATTAACCTGCAAAACAAAACTAAGCCATAACAGCCTTTTTATAGATTTCTTTTCTCACCTTTGCATTGCAAAACTGGTTATTGGATAACAGTTTGTGGTTTGGGTATTTTTGGTGTTTTGTGGTTTGTTTGTGGGTGATTTTTTGTTTTGTTTGCAGTTGTTGTGTGGTATTTTTTAAGAACTTGCTACTCTTTGCATGGTTCTGTTCTTTGAGTGTTAAATGATTTAGCCATTGCACTGAAGTTTGAGCTGTATGACTGTGGACTTATAAATGCTGTTATGCTGTTTTAAGAGTTTGGGGGGGGGAGGTGGGGGTGTTTACATGCACATTTTAAATGTGTCCCACTCTCCACCTCATCCTTTTTTGGTTTTTGTGGCTTTGCAAATATGAATGGATTATGCCTGAAGAATAGTTTGAACATGTATGGTATGAAGTACATTCACTAATGCTAGTACATAGTATTTATTCAAATTGGTCAAATTTGCATGTGATAACTTCCTTTCAAATTACATTGCTTTGGTAGCAAATACAAAATTCTTTCTTAACTAGTGGCACTGAAGAAAATTTGTAAGAGTTTTAGTCACCAAAAACACTTTTAAATCAATTTTGGAAGAAGAAAAAAAACCAGTAGGATACTATTTTAGACACAAATTTGCTATAGTTTTGAGTGCATTTGAACATTAGGGAAGAGTTTTAGAGAAATGACATTAAAACAAACTGTAGAATAGAAAAGCTACCTAAATAATACTGTAGCATTACAGCTAGAATCTGGGTTTAACTAAACTGCTTAAATTTCAGAAAGCTTCTTTAACCAAATAAGCCCACTTCATATTACCTTAGGATACCGCTTTTGTACATAGTATTTTAATAGGTATTCGTACAGATATGAACTGGTCTGGTATAACAACAAAGAAAATAATTAAGGCAGAAATAAACAGTACTGACAAAATAGTCTGTTGTATCAGTAAGTTCCCTTGTGGTATATTTTAAAGCAAATAAACTATATTCCTAATGCATAATATAGTGCAGAGATTTGCAGAAACCATTTAGGGTCTAATCTGAGGCAAGAAAAGTTCTGAATCAGCATTAACAGTTATAATTCAATAATTACATCATGGGATAAAGAAAAAGCATTTCAATTCTTGTAGTGTAGGTTTGACAGTTCTTGAATGTTGACTGAATGTTTATATTGGTAGAATTGTGAGTTTGTTACATTCCAGTGTTTCTGCCTCTTGGCATGCTAAAAGTGTGGCTTCATTTGCTCCTTACACACTGCATAAAGTGCTGTTAGTCTGCTAAGCTACAAAAATAGCAGATGCTAAGTAATGATGTAGATTTTCTACTTGAATAGTTTTGTTGTAGGAGCCTCAGGAGGTCAGTGTTTACTGTTTTTCATATATGTCTTTTTCCTGTTTTAAGTTTACTTTTTTGAAGGATTCAGAGTGAAGAAAAGCTGCTGATCAACCTAAGTTGATAACAGAAAGGGTATTTAAAATCCTTATAAAATGCATCTTTTTGGCAGTTCTAAATTGCTGTATAATTATACATTCAATACTATTTTTTTTTTCTTTATACATTCAGGAAACAACTATTTTCATTTAGGAAAAACTTGTTAGAATGGTTCATTATTCTAAGCAGGACAAGAAAATATAATCAACTTTATAATTTTTTTCCAAAGCTTGATTATTTTCTAAATTGGTGAATATGTATATATTTAAATTGTAATGAGCTAACTCTTATGCTTTTGTTTATTGCTCCTTAAAGCTTATACTCAAAAGATCAGTTTTGGAAGAATGAGTTTAAAATTTATAATAATTATAATTTTTAAAAGTTATGAAACAGCATAAGTTTTGTAACTAGAATTAGTGATACACTGTGGATTTGGTGGGGGTTTTTTCAGGCTTTTATGTAAACATCAATTTTATTTACTTATACTGCATATATTGTATAATAATAAAATGTATATTTTAAAGCTTCAATAGTTTTACTCAAGTGAAACTCATTGCTACTTAGAAATATTCAAATACTAGCTTTATCTCAGGTGAATACTCTTGTACCCTTTTTGTTGAGAACACATGCTTATAAAAATGTGTTAATTATATCAGTTTATGTATTGCATATTATGGATCTCTTCTGTCTTAAACTTACTCTAAATTAACCTTCTACTGCTGGACAATAATGACTTTTGCTTCACCTATTTTATTCATATTGAATGTATTAACAGATAAAAGTGCAAAAATCTTCTTCCCTTGAGGAGAATGCATCCATATTCAAACAATTGAAATATTTCTTGAAAAATGCTTTTAAGTAACATTGTGTTAGAAATCTTTTCTTTCAGATTTTGTCAAGGAAAGAAGTTGCAAATTAAGACAAATTGCTTTGATGCTCTCTCTTTTATGAGCATAAATGCATAAAGCTTCTACATAGGGTCTAAAGAGTAACTTTTTATCTTAGATAAAGGTTAAGCTCTACAGTGAAATGACTGTTGCAAATTGCAAAATATCCTGCAGTTACTTCAGGTAGATGCTGATGTGGTTTGCATACATATTTGTGATATATTACGTATTTCCAGTAACCTCATTTAGAGTAAGTAAAGCTTGATCAGTAGCTGTGTATTTCACTCACCTATGCGTTCACCAGAATGACTCGCACCATCAGTCTACTTTGTTTGGTCTGACACTGATGCTTGCTCTTTGCACGTAATGGTTGGAGCAAGCCAGTTTTGGAAAATTAGTTTAAATGGAAAACTCTGAGGTGAATACTCTTGTTGCTTGCCTTGTAGAGCATATTATCCTAAAATAATAAGGATACTTACTTGAATGTATTTGTGAGGGCAGTTAAAATGTCTCTAAAAGGTGGATCCCTGTCTGGTGTTAGACTATGCTTTTTAAATAAGTCAAGTCTGCATCTCAAAGAATTCAGTGCTAATAGTATATCACTTTTCTATAAGCTGATTCCATTCTGCTACTTTGACCTAAGGTATCTAATTCCTTAATTTGGGTGAACAACAAAACTGAGAAGGCCTAGGTGATCTTTGTGGGAAAGTGATTAGAAAAAAAAAGATGGGTAAAAGCAGGTTTCTCTGGCTGTTGAAATCTTCATTGTAATACTTTTTTTTTTTCATGGGAAGAAATAGGTAGCTATGTATTGCTGACTTACTAATACTGAGCATTTCTAAAATTTTCAATTGGATGCAGTATAGAAAATAATTTAAAATTAAAGATGACTGATCTTTCTGCTGACAACTTAGGTTGTATGAGTTTTGCTTGAAAGCTTTAAAACTGATGTTTCTGTGTCTGCAACAATGTTGGAATGTATCCTTCAAACATATCCTCTTGCAACCTTTCAAACTGTACTAATTGAGTGATATTTCTTGAAGTCTGCCTATTTGCTAACAAAACTTCATTTAAATAGAATATTATTTTAATTTTTGATAAGCTGCTGGATTTTAGAGTTTTTGGGGCCACCAAATATTTTGAATCATGCAGAGAATATATATTATACTGTAGCAATTTTGTATCTACATTTGTATGATGTGACATAATAGATGTGGATGCCAATCACTGCTTGACTATGTTAATAAAGTTGTTATAATATATGTGTTGCATTCCAATTTTTAATGAAAGATGAAAATGTCATGTTCAGCTTGTGTTTTGTCTGACTCAGTAGGTACTCTTCTGATTTACACATGTAAGTTCAGGAGTCTCTTGAATAAGGAGGATTTTAATTTTTTGTGAATGAAAATAATCTTTGGATAAGTTAAGGTCAGTTAAGTTTAGATGTTTTATGCTGCTTGGGGGCCAATAAATGTAGACATAGGAGGTTTACCTGAACTGAAATTAATGTTCATGGGGTGATACTGGTAACTGCTCTACTACTGAGAAATGTTACATTGCCTATATTTTTGTTTGAAACAGCTGAGACTAGCTAGCTAAATCTGGCCAAATGAGGATGTTGTCCCAAATGCAGATTCTACCCAGTGTGCAAGAAGCCAATCCACACACAGTCAAGGTATTTGTTTAATTCATGTCTGCACAGAGATGGGTGCAGGGAGATGAATCCACAAAGCTGGCTCACCTTCAGTATGCTTGTTACCCGCTTCCATAAATTTCAAACATTGAAAGATCATAACCTCCAATATATACAACAATCTAAAACTACATTCATTGGTGTCATGATTTTGCATGAGGAATGTTAAAAACACCAATCACTTGTTTTTAAAATTTAAAAGTTTAATAGTAATAAAATGGTTATAAAAATAGTAATACAATTAGAGAAGTAATAATTTGGACAATTTGAATTAGGACAATATGAGACAATAAAGACAAAGAGTTACAGACGTCCAGGTACCTTTTTCTGGGCAGCACAAGCCCGAAAAAGGACACCCGTTAACAAAGGATTAACCCTTAAAAACAATAGCCTGTTGCATATTCATACACTTCATACATGATGCATAAATTCCATTCAAATACAGGATTCTGTCTGGTCATCATCAACTTCTTCCTCCGAATCCTACCAGCACCTTCGAGGCGGGAAGAAGTTGGTTTCTTCTGATAAGAGGGCAATAAATTCTTCTTCTCTGAAAGATTTAGGTGTCCTGTGGCTGCTATCTCACTGCAAGTCCTTTCTTTAAAAAAAGTATCCTACATAGCATCGTTTCTATTTTAACATTTTGTTATAACCTAAAACTCTATATTTACCACACTACTTAAGAGAATTAATACAGCATTACTTTTTAACACAGCACATATAGTATTCATTTTAATATTTGCGAAAAGCCAATCAAAATACATGAACTTTTCACAATCCCCACTCTTATTACTTGCAAATCATTTGGCTTGAGCAATATCTCATGTCTACTTGCATCTTCTCGACTATGCTGGCAAAATAAAACAGGGGATTACACAAGGAAGAAATATCAAAACAGTTGTAACACATAAAATGAAAGATCTTAATTTCTTCTAATACATTGCACCACCAGCTAGGTTTTAACATTGTTTTCTAATTTTTGGACTGGTACCTGGGTTATTATATGCATATATATATATATTTCTTCTTTGATTTCTTTTGCTTTTGCTAGAATGACTTTTCTGTGGTCATCAATCTTCAACAATATGATATATTAAACTTTCCACAAACACCCCCTTCTTTTGCCAATAAATAGTCTAAAGCCAACCTATTCTGATACGCTACAGTTTTTGTTTGGCTTAGCTGACTTGATATTAACTCTAATGCCTGGGCGGCTTTATTTGCGACCATTTCTATAACTGCTTGGAGTCCTGTAATACAATTCAACCTATAATTTGGGGTCAATATAGAGTTAAATTGCTGTGCTGGTTTTACCTTTTTGTTTACTATTTGTTTTTTTACCGAATCTTGAACCGTATCTTTAAGATTAAATGTAAAACAAATCCATCTCTCTCCTTTTGGACATTCAATTCCAAATCTATTACCACTTTTTCCTAAATTTCTTCTAATCCAATAATTTTCTCCACTTTGCCTACAGGTTCTTAATTAGGATGGGTTATAACAGTGGCTGTTGACATAGGTGTGTGTAATAAAAGAGGAACTTTGGTTTCTTTCTATGTGATGCTTTCCGTAGCATTTGTGACATGATCTTGCTGTTATCCCGAAAGGGAAAAGACAACAAATAAGTGCCAGAAACAGGAATAACAGAGGTCCAGTATGGCTTATACTCCCACCTCCCATGCCTGTGAGGTTGCAACCCACAGCAGGTGTGTTTGATCTTCTCGGTGGCAAAATACAGAGGCCAATCTGGTCTTGCCCTCTATTTCCTTGTCACTTTCTCTTAACTAGTTTCTAGGCAAATTGTTTTTGACACTCTTTAACTGTGGTCTCTTACCGTTCCTCAGGTATCTCTCATTCAACAGGCACTAATAATTCCCATCCACAAAACCAAGTTATTACTTTAACACTTCTTGCAAGAAGAGCATAAATTTTGTGAACTACAATACTAATTATTCCCACAATTCAAACATTCACTTATAACTCAGCTAGCATGTCCAGTGTGGGAATTAATCAAATGAAGTTTACAGTATGGTACTGATGGAAATGGTAATTCCCCTTCTCCCCTGTACAATTCACTGGCTAAGGTCAGAATACAAAAACAATCTTGACTCCTCTGTCTGAAGTATTCCTCCCCCAAGGAGATGTTTTATTCAGGCAGTGCTTGAAACCAGTGATATAAGCGTTGTCTTACTTCTTAATTCAGTGTTATTCTTTGTACATTTCTTGGATCATTTGGGTTTTCCCAAACCATTACCACCCAGTCCCCATTGGAAAGTCAGGTTGGTATCACCTGGTTTACATGTGATAGTCCATTCCTCAGGTTCTTTCACAAGTCCTTTGATTCTGCTGGCATGAATTCAACCTCTTTCCGTGATTCTGATTGTTGCTTCAGTAGTACCTGGAAAGGACTTCTTAATAGCATAGTAATAAATGAAAGATAATACTGCATTAACTTTTACCATTCGCTTTTCTTCCAAACTTTCTGGGTTTAGCTGAAAGCTTTCTCCACAGCAGCCTCTTCTTCTTCTATCCAGCTGTGCTAATAGCTGCAGAGGCAAATTCTTCTTTCTGTGAGTTACAGTTAGTTAAATAAAAAAGGCTAGACCGATTTTAACACGAGATGTATCACAATCTATTGCTTTTTACTTTTTGGGCAGCATTTAATTGTTTTAGCCTTACAAACCCATTTTTCAGGAAAAAACTTCTTTTTTTTTAACAGCAAACAAAACAAAAAAACTTATTACTTAAGAAAATTAAACCACTTTGTGAGGTTTGGAGAGTCATCAATCTCTGCTTTGATTCTATCTTTCAGTGCTAGCCCCCCTCCCCCTCTCTTCACAGCCTTGCTGTCAATGCAGTTCTTCGCCCTTCCCCCGGTGCTGCCACTTCGCTGCAGGGCTGGAGCAGGGGAGAACAGCCACGGGCATGGGGACCCTGGGGGCATGCCTTGGGGCTCTTTTGCCCCCTCTCTCTCTCCTCTCTCTTTCTCTTTCCTTCTCTCTCTCTCTCGGCCTACTTACCGGGGCCGACTCTGCCATCTTCGACTCGGGACCCCGGCAGTCTGGGAGCCACCCTGGCAGTTCCGCCACGGAGCCAGCCCGCTCCTGCCCGGCAAACCTGTGTCCTCTGCTCCCAGCACCGCCGCTGGGTCACCTCCATGAATCGGTCCCTGCCGCAGCCCCCGAGACCCTGCCGCTTGTAGGGAGTGGTCAGACACCTCTCAACCTTGACAACCCCAAACTTGGAGTCCTCAAGTGCTCCTGACATTCTTTTTCTTTCTCTAGTCAACTTATCCTCTTTTCTCTTCAAGGAGGGCCCGTTCTGCTAAACCCTTTCTGGACCCCAGTTCGGCATTGAATAACCTCCGAACAACCATGTGTAAAGACACTTCCCTGCCTTTCATGCAAAAATCCCGCATTCACACTTCTGCTCTCTTCTAGCACCAAGATGTCATCACTCCACATTCCAACATCTCAGAGTTTGCTAACCACCCCCCTACTTCAACTTCTCTCTTTCTTCTCTTCTTACTTGTTGTTTTTTTTTTTTTTGATTCAACACACCTCAGACAGTACAAGGTGAACCTAACCAATTTACTTCCAAAAGTAAGCTTACAACTTTCTTTTGCTAGGATTGCAGTAGCTGTTATAACTTAAATATGTACTGGCTAGCTGTGGCTTACTGGGCCTAACATCTTTGATATATTAGCTACTAGATATTTTTTTACTCTTCCTCACTCCTGAATTAAAATTTTCTGAACTACTCCATTTTCTGTATTTATGTATAAATGATAAAGGATTTTTCTAACAAGGGTAAGCTTAAAGCTGGTACTTAGGCTAGTTTTCACTTCAACTTTTTTAATTTAACAATATCTTCCTTGGTCTGTTTTATATCATCTCCTTCTGTCAATTTTTCATACACAAATTTTGCTGCTTGTGTGTACCCCTCAATCTATAATCAATAATATTTCAATAATCTAGGTAATTTTCTGTTCTCCCTCTTTGAAGAGGGAGGAAGAAGGAATAAAATTCTTGCCATTTTCTCATGGTTGGGTTACCAGCTACTTTTATTTATTGTCTAAGATATTTTACCACTGGGTAGTGAGTCTGAGTTCTTTTATTAACCTCCCTTAAATCTTGTACTAGTCTATAACTCTCATTGGACTTCTTTACTGGGGGAATAGGGATATTATGAGGAGACATACAAGGTTCTAATGTCTCATCCTTTATTAGTCCTTCTATTACTGGCTTCAAACCTTCCCGTCCTTCTAAAGATATAGGATACTGACGTACACGTATGGGACAATCTTCTCTCTCAACTGTAACCCTTATGGGGTCGATATTTAATCAAACCCATTCTTCTTTGTTGATTTTTTTTTCTTCATCTTCTTGCCCTAATTTTAAAGCTAGCTGTCATTTTCCCATTTTCTGGTATAACTCCTATTCTTAATTGCACTTGTAAGACTCTCCCCAATAAATTGCTACCTGCCCCTGAGACCAATAAAACATCTCCCATCTAAATTTTAGTTTCTTCCCTCAATTACCACATCTTTAATGACCAGAAATGTAAAACTTTCTCTCTTTTTGCCCCTGTTACTTTCACTATATGTTTGCTCACACTATAACCTTTTGGAATATGTAACAGGCAGATTCTTTCTGCTCCTGTGTCTATTACAAATTCCAATTCTTCTTCTTGGGGATCCACTTTTAAGGTTATCACAGGCTCCAGATGGTATTTGTCCCCTAAAAAAAACAGAGCCTATGACCTCCCTATTCCTACTCTGTGCCCATCTCTTTAAACATTTTCAGATCTTCCGCTTGCTTAGGACCATTTTCCTATTTCTCTTAAGTTTGTTTATCTATTTAGTTGGAGTTTCTTCTTTTCCCTCTAAAAAGCTGTCCTTAAAAACCTTTTTTATTTTTTCATTTCGCCTTTGATATACTGTCCCATTTATTCCCTTGATTATGTAATTACGATAATTATTCATGTGTTTACTCCCCTCCTCATTATTTTGATCCCACTCAGGAGGGGAGGTACAGTTGGCATTTTGTCTTCTCTGGGGGTCCCTGCGGATTATCTTTTTTCCCAAGCTTTTATTCCAGCTGCTCTCATTAATTGCCTTTCTTCCTGACATAATATTATTTTCATTATAGACCGCATCTCTTCTCAAGTATAAATGTTTGGACCTAAAAGTTGGTCTAATTGTTCAGCTATGCCTATGGGATCCTCCAAATATCCCTTTTATTTATTTCTTAAAATTTCTGGACCTCAGACGAAGTCAAAGGGGCATTTACAAACCTCGGTCCACTCCCTCCTATGGGAACCTCTCTTAATGGAAATAGACCAATCCCTTTATCCCATTCTTTTTGGATTTTTATCTTCTATAGCCTTTCTCCCGGATTTTTAGGAAGAATCAGGAGAGGGCTTTCTTTTAACTGAACTTTTAGTGTTTCGATAAGGTGATTCCTTTAGAGAGTTCCCCTGACCAGCCGGAGCTGTGGTTACCAAGGGAACGGAGCACGGGGCAGGACGGGTGGGATTCGGCATAGTGCCGAGTCTCGGTCCTCCAAAGGCGGGGTCTGCAGGCGGAATCGCCCGAGGGGGATCATCCGGTGCAGACCGAGCTGGAGCGTGGATAGCCGGCACATGGCTAATGGCAGGTGATCCGGCAAAGACAAAACAGGCGACAGACCCCGGCTGCAGCGGTGGTAGCCGACCAGAGTCAGGGCAGCCGGGGATGGGACAGACAGGACAGACGGGACCCCCCTCGGTGCGGTCGGCGCGGTGACCACGGTCTACACGGCAGGACAGACCCCCACCCCCGCCGGCACGGCCAGCGGAGCGGCCGCAGGCCAGGCGGCCGGACTGGGACAGACGGACTGGGACAGACGGACTGTGCCGGAGCCGGCACAGGGGCTGGGGGGGTGGTGCAGCTGCGAACGAGTGGGGGAACAAACGGGAATGGATGAGGTAATATTTTGTTCCCAGCCCTATAATTTCAACGTTTTTCTTTTATTGCCTTTCAAATATGTTATTTTCTTACAACCTCCCCCCTCCCCATCATGTGGTATACTCTTTTTCTTCTGGATTAAACGGTTTTTACAAATAAATCCAGAGCTGAACAAATCCAAACTTCTGCTTGGATACTTCGAAATGGTCGACGAGCTAACTCACGACCTTCTCATGCTGTTTTTCTCATCACCCTTTTATTTATCCTTTGGCAAATTATACATCTTTCAGTTATTTGTTTTTCTACTCCAAAAAATCCCAATGCACCCATAGTTCCTTAAATAAAATGATCAGACAAAGCCTGAGTACCCCAATGGGTTTTCTGATGGATGTCTTCTAATATTACCTAGTAAGCATTATATTAACTGTCTTCCATCAAGATGTTTCTATTTCCCCAATTTATCTTGTTCACCACCTATCTTGTTTTAATTCCCCTTTTTTTGCTTCCCTAAAATTTGGAATTTCCAATTTTTCCTCATTTGGAGGTAATATTAAGTCTTTCAGCTACATTTTCTGCTGTGTCTTTAGCTTCCTGATCTGCCAAATTAATTCCCCTTATTTCTGGGGTCTTTACCTTTTGGTGTCCCTTAATATGTACTATAGCTATCTCTCTTAGGTAATTTTAATGCCTCTAAAACCTCTAAGATAAGTTTCTCATGTACTAATCCTTTTCCTCTTGAATTAAGTAATCTCCCTTCTTAAATTTTTCTTAAGGTATGTGCTACTCTAAGGCATACCTTGAATCAATATATAACTCCTTTCTTTTTTGTTAAATATTCTAATGCTCTTTTTAAAGTATGTAATTCACAAGTTTGTATGTTTTTTCTCATTAACTTCTGCATACCCTGTATTTTGCAAGGAGTTGTATTTCTGTTAGCTAACATAACTCCCAATGGGCTATCTTGGGGTATTTCTGTTGGTAATTTTTTCCTGCTTTTCTTTCCTGTATCCACCTTACTGGATTTCTGTCTCATTTTTCCATATTCTATCTATTCGTCCTCTGCTTCTGTTTTTCACTTTTTACTAACAACTTAAATACCACTTTTCTTTCAACTACTTACACCCAAAAAACCCCTTCTCTCACACTGCTTTTCAATACAATACACCTCCCTCCAAGGAGATATGGTAAAGCTTAAAATGCACAATCCACATTACCTATACTTTCGTTCATCTACATTCACTCACTTTTATTTCTCATTCACACATTCCTTCACACCCTCAAGACACAAAGTGGATCCCTGTCGCCAGAAAATCACGGGTCCCTGTGGCCCCCCGGGCCTTGGGGTTGGCCTCTAGGTCTCAGTATCTCCGGGCCTCCTGGAAGGGCCCTGACTGGTCACCTCTGGTGCCCGTTCACCTGTGAGTCTGTCTGTGCGTCACTCACACTCTTCAGCTATGGCCCCCTCACACGCCCGGGGAACACTAGCTTGGTTTGCAGGTCACTCACTCTCTTCGGCCTAAAAGTTCCCACCTACCCGGGAACAATAGCCTGATGTGCAGGTCACTCACTCTTCTTTCCACTGCCTCCCCCTTCCCACCCACCCGGGAAGTTGAGGCTGACTTTGTGTGTGACTCACTCTCACACACCACAAAACAACAATAAGGTACCTTTTACTTTCACATCACCTATTACAAGTTTAGGTGTTACTGGCCAGTCCCGGTGCTATTGGATATCCCTCAATCCAGCTGTGTTGTTCAACCCCAGATGCTCTTGGGCATTTTCTGTCCCTCAACCCAGCGGTGTGATACAACTACAGATGCTCTTGGGCATTTAATTTGTTTTGCTGTGTTGTCCAACCCTGGATATTCTTGGGCATTTTTTTATCCCTCAATCTGGCTGTGTTGTCCAACCCCGGATACTGTTGGGGGAAAATTTTCATCCCTCGGTCTAGCTGTGTTGTCCCACCCTGAGTGTTCTTGGGCATATCCTCACTCCGACAGAATTCTGCTCAATCCTGCTCTTGGATACTCTTGGAATATAAATCCCTCAACACAGCAGGTTTTTAGGGGCCCCTGCTGTCCTGTTTCCTAGTGGATTGGGCTAGGAAACCTTGCTCCCTATCTCCAAGGGGTCCAACCCCTCCCTGAGACCCAGCCCCAGTAACCCCAGGGGATTCTTTCACTCTCTTATCACTCGCTTCGTCTCTTTACTGGCTGCTTTTCTTGCGAGAAGACAGAAACACAGCATGGGAGACTCCAGCACTCACTTGGCAGGTCAGGGACAACCAGCCCGCCTCTCATTCACACACATTCATCCCCCCGTACCTGCCCCCCCGAGAAATACTTACCAATCCTTTTTCCTTCCCGGGTTCTTCGTGCGCACTACTAGTCTTAGGGGGCCAATTACCGCGGTTGGAGGGAGCCTTTTTCCCTTCTCTTTGTTTTATTGCCTCCTTTTGTCCATAGACCGTAACCTGCATCTGTCAGTCACTTCAGGGGAGACAGAGCGAGGCTGCCAAAGAGGGCAGGGAACGCCTTCCTCACCCTGACTCTCCTAAAGCACCGGCAGCAAGGTGTTAGTAACCATCCTCTGCTACCAAAATTGTTAAAAACGCCAATCACTTGTTTTTAAAACTTTAAAAGTTTAATAGTAATAAAATGGTTATAAAAATAGTAATACAATTAGAGAAGTAATAATTTGGACAATTTGAATTAGGACAATATGAGACAATAAAGACAAGGAGTTACGGACATCCAGGTACCTTTTTCTGGGCAGCACGAGCCCGAAAAAGGACACCTGTTAACAAAGGATTAACCTTTAAAAACAGTAGCCTGTTGCATATTCATACACTTCATACATGATGCATAAATTCCATTCAAATACAGGATTCTGTCTGGCCATTGTCAACTTCTTCCTCTTAATCCTAACAGTGCCTTCGAGGCGGGAAGAAGTTTGTTTCTTCTGATAAGAGGGCCATAAATTCTTCTCTGAAAGATTTAGATGTCCTGTGGCTGCTATCTCGCTGCGAGTCCTTTCTTTTAAAAAAAGTATCCTACATAGCCTCGTTTCTCTTTTAACAATTTTTATAACCTAAAACTATATTTAACACAGTACTTAAGAGAATTAATGCAGCATTACTTTCTAACACAACACATATAATATTCATTTTAATATTTGCGAAAAGCCAATCATAAAATACATGAATTTTTCACACTGTAGACATGAGCAAAGGCATCCATGCTGAAGCAAACAGATGCTGTCATAGCTGGGATCCAAATGAGAAGTTTGAACAGAGAGAGACAAAAGTGATGAAGACCCGTTGCTCCCAGGGAAGAAGAAAAAAACTTCTGTTCCTAGACATGAAGATGATCTCAGAGATAGATAAAAAGAACATATGCTTTTGAACAGCTCATCCTTAAAACAGTAACCCATAAGCTTGACAGGGCCCATAAATGCAGCTGTGGGAAGGCTGCAAAAGATGGGAGGTACTTCATGATAGCAGATTTCCAGGTAGCTGTTATCCATGGAAATTAAAAGCCACAAGAGAACAGTTTCTTGTGAAGAAATCTCCATGGAATGGCAAGAAAGACTCCTCTCCCTAAGTGGACTGAAAAAAGACAATTCTAGAAGTGGTAAACTGATTGAAAATCCCAGGTTTTGTCTCTTTATATTGTCAGTGGAAAAGGAAAGAGGGTATGGGGGGAGAAGAGGTATTCTGAAGGTTTTATTCTGATCCTCATTATTCTTTCTTTTAGTTCTGTTAATAATGTTTTCTTTATACCTTTTAAAGTTTGAGCCTGCTTTGCTTTTCTCCTAATCCTATCTTGCAGCAGAAAATGGGCAAATAATTCTACTGGGTGAATGGGCATATGGCCAGCACTGAACCCACTACATTAAATTGATGCATTGGCCAGAAAATCTCAGATTGGCAAACCAACACCACTACAAAGACCATGAAAGTGGTGCAGAGGACAATGGCCAGATGAATTCAAACGTATAAGAAGATGAGGAGAAGGGTGAAGATAAGCTGGGCAGGCTTTTGGAGACCAGACAGTGGCCTGTATGAAGAAAACTTGCTGCTGGAGATGCTTTTTTGGGCTGGGCAAGGCAAGCCACACACCTTTGTGAGCAGCCACTGCACAGAGCTGTGCTTGCTGCTGAGCACAGCCCTGCACTGGGGCAGAGGCTCAGGACTCCTGCCAGGCCCTGTTCTCTTCACTGGATTTCTTCATTGTATCCATATTCGTTGCATCTATCAACATTTTCCCTGCAGAAGCCTTTCAGCTGCTCAAGGATGGATGCCTTTGAAGGAGAATTGGTCTGGCCAGATGTACATGGATTTCAAAAAGAAAGAGTTTAGAAATAATTCTATATTTATTAATATATTTAATTCACTTTTTGTAGAATAATACAATTGTACAGTACATTATTACCTATTTTTAATAAATAAGAATGAAAAATTAATATAAGTACAAGCCATAAAAATGTTAAAAATATCCTTTGGGAGGGGATATAAACTTACTAGTCCAGAATGATGCCTTTTTATAATTAATACTTTAAAAATGTATTATGCAGCAGTGTATTATATGTAATATAGGACATGTTTTATGTATGATGTATAATATGGTATAATTTAGCAATAATACAGAAGAGTATATTTGAATCTGTACCTTATAAATTGTCAATGGCATATGTCATTTCATAGATGTCATAGAATATATAATAGCTATAAATATAGGAACTGATAGAAACTATTGATATTATTATACAAGGATAGACATGATACTTTGATATTTATCATATATTTCAATAAAGTTGTCAGTTACATCTTGTTTCATCTGTGATGTTTCATGTGTCCATGCCAACCCTGGAACCCTGCGGCCGTGCTGGCCCCACCCTGTCCCTAGCAGCTCTGGCCCTGGCCCCGGCCTCATGTTCTTGATGCTGCTGTGCAAGGACTCAAGGCCACTGTTCTCCATGGCCCTGGTCTCCCTCTGCTTCCTCGGCAGCAGCGTGCTTGTCCTCAGCTGCTCAGTGCTCTTGGCATTTGCAGGGTATCTGGGTAGGTGCTTCACCAGACTGCCATTCAGCCGCAGGGGGCGCGGCTTTCCTCCCCTGCCGAGTTAACCTGCAAATGGTCCCTCCGATGCCCGGCGTAAGCCAAGCCCCTGCTCCTCACAAAGGCGTCCGTCTAGTTGGCCGCCTGAACCCAGCCCTGACGCCAATCTCATGCTCTGAGTGCAATTTTCCACTGCCTTTCCCGATGTGAGGAAACAGACAGTGTGGTCAGTGATGCCGGAGCCGGGTGGCAGCAGGTGGCAGCATTCACACCTCTGCCATAGTCTTGTGGCGGCAGCTATGTTGAGTGTAGCTGGAGCCTGACCTGGCTCCTGCAGGGTCCTGGCATGTGGTCACTTCCACCATCTTGGGAAGGGTACGTGCATGGGCAGCTCTGTTTCAACCCTGCTCGCACCTGGCCCATGGTGCACTGTGACTGCACCTCCGCCGCCCACCAAAACTGACCCCCCTGGGCTGCCCCTGCCCCCGTCATTCTTCTCAGTCACCACCCCACATGGCGGCCACTCCTTGCAGCGCCATGGCCCCCCACTCAAGCCTGGCTGTGTCCCTTTGCACTCCTAACTCTCCTCCACCCCTCCCCTCTACAGACACTGCCCCACTCGCTGCTTGCTGCCGCCCCTCACCCTTCCCACACCCGGCAGCCGTGGAGCCCCTGCCGCTATCCAGCATCACCCAGCAGCTAGGGGCAGGGTGCTGGCTTGGGGGGCGGCAGTACTGCTCTCTGTCCATAAGGCAGCAGCACTGCCTCCAAGTTCAGCCTGAGGCTGCGATGAGCTTTGGGGACAAGCAGAAAACGGAGGCAAAAGTTGCCAGAGAGCCCGTTCTATTCCCTTCAGCATCCCCTGGCATCTGTCCTTGTGGTTTCAGGGCACTTGATTGGTTCACTCCTAGATAAAAACATTATGGCATTATGTTCAAAATTACTACCCATCTCGAGTCAGAGTTTCCTACATTCCTGTACAATAGAGTGGATAAAGAGAGTTTCTTTCCAAAAGAATTTAGAGATAAATTTCTATTATTCGCCAATATATATAAATCCGAAAAACTTGGCAGATTTTAGTTTTCTACACCCACCCCTCCCTGTGAATTTTCTGGCAGCTATGGGTCCCTCTGGGGGAGGGAACCCAGCATGACCCTCCCTCATTCCCCACTCACTTGCTCCTCCACCGCAGCATGGCTCTCTCTCCTAGGGCTGTTGGGGTGCCCCAAATGACATCAGAGCCCCCAAGTCTGCACCGTCTCCCCCTCAGCCTTTTTCTTCACCCCCAAAGAAGGCACAGAATGAGTCAAACTGCCCTGGACAGCAGCACGGTGCTTTATTCAAGCCCTTTCCACATGTACATCCCCCTAAAAAGGGACTCTGCTGAAACAAGAAAGGGGAGCAGCCCCCACAAGTGTTGAAATTCCTCCCCACGGCACAGGGGCAACGGGGCCCGGGATGGTGTCGCGGCTCCCACTCACGCTCCGCTCCGGCCGTTGGCAGCAGGTGGCTCCTCCCTTCCCTACCTCGCTGCTGCTGCCCTCTGGGAGACTACAGCACAGGCATTCCGATCTGCACTCACAGACCCGTCTGTCACTGGGATGGGAGCACCAGGGACATACAACAAGAGGCAGAGAGAGGGAGTGGCCGCAGAGAGGACACGGGAAGAGAAAGAAGAACTGCGTGCAGGATGAAACTGAAAAGAAAAAAAAAAAAAAAAGGAAAACCTGGGATGGGCAGCACGACAGCACGACAGAGGGATTAAAAAAGAACACGAAAGACAGGAAAGGGAACAGGACGCAAGGATCCAGTGAGAAACAATGGTACAGGGAGCACCACAGAGCCACAGAGAATAAAAAGGAACATGAGTGAGGCATGGAGAAGGACAGAGAAAAAGACAGAGTGCCAAACACACACCAAGGACAGAGGGTTACAGAGACAAAGAGGGAAACAAGGACTGAGAGAAGAAATGAGCATGGTACATACAGGTCGGTGGGGGAAGATGGGCAAGGCGCAGCACGGGGATGGAGACAGAGAGGCACAGCCAGCAGGACAGAGGTTTACCAAGAGAAGGGTACAATGAGGGAGGAGGACTGGGCAGCAGGTGCAGACAGGTACAGGCAAAAGGACAGTGAGAGGGACAAAGAAATACAGTCATGGTGCAAGACAAAGAAAAACGGAGAGAAAGCAAGAAGGAAAGACAGATGTGGGCAGGGAGGGAGACAGAGAGAAAAAGCAGGACAGAGAACAGGGAGAGGGATTGAGCAGCATTTATTCCATAAACATTGAGTATTTCTTTCTTAAAAGAAAATGAGCACATCCCTGTTACAGAACTCTGCAGCTTCTTCAATTTCAAAACTCTTGGGGAACATTTCTCCCACCTCTCCTCTCTGCTACCAGCTTTATGTCACCACTGGCTAACAGGCAGTTGGGCTGATTTATATCCCTGGAAATCTGTATTTGATCTTTTGAACAGTAAAGTGTACTAAAAAAAAGGCTGAATCTAAAATACAAGGCAGCTTGTGTCACCAAAACTGCAGGAAAAACAAAAAAGTGCAACATTTTTTTAGTGTTACAGAATCAAGGTGTGACTTTCTTCTGGCCAGGATGTGCAACAGGAATTGTTTCATCCACACACTGCCCAGCTTGTGCAGAGGAAATCATTCCATCGCACAGGATTTTTTACTGTTTTTTTCACAGACTTATGCAGTCAAAACCCAGAGAAATTCATTGGTTCAATGCTCCTCCATCACAAGTTACACAGTCCTTACTGTTTGGTTTCCTATTGGTTATCAATCTGTTCACCTTTCACATTCATAAGTTTCTCATCCTCCCTTCTCTTCTCTCTCTTTTCCCAGACCAGGAGTCTCAGACCATGCCAGGGCTGATGCCTCCTCTGCCACCAGCAGGACAGCTGCAGCTCTCAACCACCGGGGCTGCCAAGGGGCAAACGCCTGCAGCCAGCTGGGCACAGATGTGGCACAGCCCAAATGTGCTCCAGGAGCACCTCCAGAGCTGACTGAGGGACAGCACCAAACAAGACTCGCAAACAGAGATTGATCCAAACTCTCCCAACATGTGGTGCTGCTTCTCCTCTGCCAGGGCCTGAAGTTTTGTTTCCCTTCTTGTCCCACACTTGCCAGAAACCTTGAGAGGAAAAAAAGATACAGCTGTTACCCCTGATTATGACCTTCAAAGGCTTTGGCTTCACTGGTGGGTGCAGCCTCCCAGAAACAGCAGCAGACACTCCTCACCCTGCTGGAGCTGATTTGGCCCTTCCCTGCTCTGCTCTCACATTTGTCCTTTCTCCACTATGCCAAACTTAGCAGCCCTGCGGAGCTGCAAGAGAACGGCAGTGTATGCACAGGGACAGGCTTCTCCTGACACGTGTTTCACATCCTGCATCCAGAGTGATGATCCAAGGGCTTCTTTTACGTCTCCACAAGCGTGGACAGAGCCACACAGACATAGCAATAGCAAATTCTGACAGAGTACCAAGAGAAGCTGAAACAAATTTAATACTCTATGCTTCAGACAACAACTAAGTCCAATGAACCACTGTGCACTCACACCGCTTGGTGTGCAAAGGCTCAATACACCTCCCGTGTGCGCTGAACTACAAAATATGGAAATAAAAACCAATCTTGCTCCACAAAACCAAACAGAAAGAAAAATCATAAGAAACTTCCATAGACTAGGAAATACTTGTGTGCCTTTGAACATAGTTCCCAAGAACTCAAAACAACATTTACAATAGAATTTACAATTTACATGAGTCTGACAAAAGCATCAAATACTGCACCTAGCAGAAAAATTTTGGATGCAAAACCATCACATCTTATGACTGATCTGAGACAAGGAAAAAAGCTCCTCCTAGCAAGAAAAATTAACTAGCCTTTGTCCCAGTAAAAAAACCCCAAAAACATAGCACCAAATCAAAAACAAACAAACTCCAGCATGTCCTGAGTTTCATTTGATGTTCAGGAATGTCATAGCACAGCTGGTCTGTAGCTGGACAGATAAATCTGGCTATAAAAAGAAATCCAATTCAGCAGGCCTAGTTCGTTGTATAAAAGAAGTAAACAAGTCCCTAAGTGAGCAATGAGAGTGATAGTGGAGCTCTGGAAAATGTTAAAAATAGTCTTTGAAAATGTTAGGCTTTGTGTTTTCTCAGATCACTGCACCTGCATAAGCAGTATGATAAAAGATATAATTGTTCGATGTGATGATTGTTTAGTAATTAAATATAATTATTATATAACCATAAGAAGAATCGTGAGAAACTATGTTGGAAATTTAAAGGGGGCTATGTTTAGCTGAAATCTGTGTATACAATAGAACAATATAAGTTTAATAATTAACATGAAAGTTATGTAATGATAGAGTATAAAACACGTTCACCTCGAATGTATGGTTGGAATCAGATTTGGGTGGAAACTACCCCGATTCCCAGAGCTCTTAAATAAAAAGCACCACATATAATCGCTTATGTGATTATGTGTTTTTGAACACTAACAATAGGATGGATTTGAACTCAAACAGGGGACTCCAGCCAATCCCATTCAATCCTGAATGCAGACATATCATTGGCCAGGGGCCTTGGCGGTGCTGAGACCCCGACCAATCAGTTGTTCAGGTGTGGGAATTTTGAACCCCCTATAAAAGGGGGCAGCCATAATAAATATTTGTTGTTTACCACATGATCCTCAGCGAGTCCTGTCGTGTGTCTGTTTCCATCCTACGATTGTAATGTAATACAGGAGCTTCCCCGACAGGGGATGTCTAAGGGAGGGTCTCACACACCCTTTCCAGCCCCTCTGTCCCTGTGAGTTCCCTTCCCCTCAGGCACCACTGCCCTGCCTGGGGCTGGGCAGCTTTAACTCCTGCTGGAGGCAGAGGGATCATGGCAGGCCTGGGTCAGGATCAGCCCACACAGACATCCCACACAGACACCCCTCCGCCAGGACAGCATCCCCTGGTCCCTGCCCCCATCACCCAGCACCAGTGGAGCCAGGCTGGGCTGGGCTGAACTCTGGTCACACTCCTGACATCTGTTTTGAGCAGCAGCATGGCCCCACAGCCTGCCACAGGGCTCAGCAGCTCAAGCAGCAGCCACCTCCAAAGGGCATTTCCCACTGATACTTTTAACCCTCTCCTGGCCTTCACACATAGCTGCATCTCATATGTGCTCACATGGCTAAAAGCTCCCAGAAGACAAGCCCATTCTGTCACCAACCTTCCTGCCCTGCTCTCTCCAAAAAACACTGGAATTTACATGATGCTTTTAAAGTTCTCCACAAAAAGCAACCAAGGAGCCTAGTACAGCGGCATTCCTGCATTTCAGCCTTCCACAGCCAAAAGAATTCCCAACAAACCTTTAAGCCAGGCAATTCTTTATTTGCTAAAGGGGACCATCTCAGAAAAAAGTTAATCAACCAGACACATCAAACAGGGAACCAGAGGCTACCTGAATGCCTTGAAATTAGGAAAGCTTAAGTGGGACAAAAAAATTCACTCTTCTCAAAAGCTGTCTCTACTTCCCATAAGTAGCTCTTATGAACTCAATGGCAACTTCCACAGAAGTTCTAGTATTAAACTCCTTGCATAAATCAGCCAAGAATGCAAACATGAAAGGACTTTTTTCCCTGCCGTTTTTTTCAAGGTAAAAGCTAATTAACATCTTCAACATCCCATGCAGTCCAGCTACTTTCCCACTTTCCCATAGCCTTCATCTTACCATGTAACCACATCACAGGGCTCAAACAGCTTTCCCTGCAGGCATTTCAGTTTGTCACTTCCTTCCCCATGGAGGAGCCTGAAATAACAAAAACACTCTTGTGTCCCTCCACCCCGGCTCCAGGCAGGGATGCAGGACCAGCAACACCTCCTGAAGAGAATGCAACTTCTCAACTCCTGTATCAAACACAGACCCCAACTTAAGCCACACACAACACAGATTCAAGGGTGGAGCAATGAAGGCAGGAAAGCCTCTGTGCCTTCCCTGACCAACAAATCCCAACTCCTCACTGGGAGTACAAGTCCTGCTCTCACCTGCAGAAACACCAAAAGCCAGCCTAGTTTTGATTTCTAGAAAAGATTCCCAAGCTGGCAATTCCCCCAGTATGGAGCAAAAAACCCCCCACTCCACCAGAGCCATGGGACAACACAAGAAAGAGGGAAAATTGACACAGAACACATACAAAAGACTAACTCGGCACCAAAATGATTGAGAGCAACCATTGTCTCCAAACCCTGCACAGGAAAAGGCCTTGGGATTCTAAGGCAAACTCCGACAGACAGAGACAGAAAGAGGAAGGAGGGAAACACAACCTGATGGGATACAGCTCTGGCACCACATTTCTTCTTCCCCTGTCTCATTTTTCAGCTGTGAGGAAAAGAGGAACCTGTGACTTGCCCACACTACGGTGTTATAGATGGATAATGAGATGATTGGCTCTCGCAATTAAAGGATAAATATTGCGTGAATATTAAGAGAAGCTTTAGTGATGTATAGTTATGTTATTGTAGTTTACATGTCCTCTGTTCTCCCCATAGTTCCCTTTTCCCCTTCCTCTGTATTGTTACCATCAGACAGCCTGTGTTATCTGTGAAAAATTCATGTATTTTATGATTGGCTTTTCGCAAATATTAAAATGAATATTATATGTGTTGTGTTAGAAAGTAATGCTGTATTAATTCTCTTAAGTACTGTGTTAAATATAGTTTTAGGTTATAAAAATTGTTAAAAGAGAAACGAGGCTATGTAGGATACTTTTTTTAAAAGAAAGGACTCGCAGCGAGATAGCAGCCACAGGACATCTAAATCTTTCAGAGAAGAAGAATTTATGGCCCTCTTATCAGAAAAAATGAACTTCTTCCCACCTCGAAGGCACTGTTAGGATTTGGAGGAAGAAGTTGACGATGACCAGACAGAATCCTGTATTTGAATGGGATTTATGCATCATGTATGAAGTGTATGAATATGCAACAGGCTATTGTTTTTAAGGGTTAATCCTTTGTTAACGGGTGTCCTTTTTCAGGCTCGTGCTGCCCAGAAAAAGGTACCCGGACGTCCGTAACTCTTTGTCTTTATTGTCTCATATTGTCCTAATTCAAATTGTCCAAATTATTATTACTCTAATTGTATTACTATTTTTATAACCATTTTATTACTATTAAACTTTTAAAGTTTTAAAAACAAGTGATTGGTGTTTTTAACATTATCTAAGACAAGTAGAAAGAAGGCATGCACATGTGTCCCTTACATGGGGCAGTTGGGAATAGAAAAGCGTGTTGCTAAGGGAGCGTGGCATGACAACACCTGACCCTCCAACCAAGTTACAAGAAGGCAGTCTCCACCAATAAACAGCAAAGGAGAATTAACTGACAGACTTTGGGAAGGACCAAGTTTGGCTGATGCAACCCCCAGGAGTATAAAAGACTGAGCATCCATCTTGAAGACAAACCGTCCACGTGGTAGGCAGCCACAAAGGGAGTTCAGCTCTTCAACTTTTTCCTTATTTAGTCCTTCTGTTGTATTTTTCTTAAGGTTTAATAAACCCTTTAAAATTTTTTAAGTGAGCAGTTGTCTCTCACATTGGCAAAGGCCGCCAGCCCTCATTGTCCTGGCAACGCCTGCCTAGGCTTTCCTGTCTCACCACCGGCACTGGCAGTGTCAGCAGCCCCTTGCTGCAGCTGCTGCAGGCCGCACACCTGGCTGTGCACCGCCCTGCCTGCTGTGCCGCTCTGCTGGGTCACACGGCCCCTGCTGGACCACTGTTGGGGGCGACCACCAAGCCACCGAAGGCAGAAATGAACAGCGCTGCACCACTCACCGTGCCGCATTGGGGGTCCTCTCTTCACACTACCTTGACCGTGCAGCCCGTACCGCCTGCCCCATGGCCTACCGTGCAATGTGTGTGCTCCACACCGCGTGGCACACATGCTGCCAGGCCCTGCCGAGAGCTGGGCGGAGCCGGGGCGTGACTCCGCCAGAAGGGCCATGGGAGTGGTGGGGTCCTGATGAGTCTGAGTGGACGGCGAGCGCGGACGCCTGTGTGCGGGCACCCAAGGGTGAGAAGAAGGGGAGATGGAGAGATGGAGGAGGCAGCACCACACAGCATAAAATAGTTCATGGTCCCGCAGCCGCCCACTCCACACTCCCTCGTCTGCTGATAAGAGGGGGCCCCAGCCCTGCCCGCGCCTGTAGCAAGGTGGCTCTACAGACTGCGGGCAGCCCTGGGCAGGCGATGGAGTGCTGCAGGCAACCCAGGGGCCCCACAGCTGTATGTACCACACGGGGAGCCACTGGGAACCATTTTACACCTCCCGCAGAGCTTCGGGGGCACACAGAGACCCCACAGCAAGTTGCTGATGTTAGAAAAATTCATCCATTGTGACCATGGTCACAAGGGTTTTCATGATGAAGAAGAGACGAGAATGTTGACTCCATGATCAGAAGGCTTGATTTATTATTTTATGATATATGTTACATTAAGACTATACTAAAAAGAAATAGAAAGGAAAAGGTTTCTTCAGAAGCTAGCTAAGCTAAGAATAGAAAAGAATGAATAACAAAGATCTGTGTCTCAGACAGAGAGCAAGAGCCAGCTCTGCCATGAGTGGTCAGGAAATCCAAACATCCACAGGAGACCAATCACGGGTCTACCTGTTGCATTCCACAGCAGCAGATAACCATTGTTTACTTTTGGTTGCTGCAACTGCAGCTTCTCACAAGGAAAAATCCTAAGAAAGGATTTTTCATGAAAGATGTCTGCGACAATCCATGATGCCAAATTTTTATGTCCAAAAAGGAGACAGAGGAGTCCTGTAAATTTATTCAAATAAAGGAAGAGGTCATGGGGCATTTCCCATAGGGTCTCTGAAATGGTTTGTGGACGCAGCCCCCTTTTTATCCTAAGTTCTCACTGCATCACCCTCTTCTTTTTCCCCACTGGATGAGGCAATTGGGAGGTACAGACTTCCTGAATGGCCTACTGTGGGAACCCAGGAAATTCCTCTGGCTGCCCTGGAGGGCTCAAGCCCCTGCCCGGGGGGGCTCAGAGACCTTGGCACAGAGTCCAAAACCCCTGTGCCTTTGATTTAGCCCTTAGAAAAAAATAATTACTGAACTAAAGAGGGCAGGAGACTTTTTGTCCTTTTATTGCCTTTATTAAAAGTGATCAGCTCAAGGTTGGGAAGCTCGATGGGCAAAGGGTCCGCAGTTTGCTGTCGCCACTCCCAGGGTGATTCGGAGGAGGAGGAATGTGCAGCTTTGTCCACTAGGGGGCAGAGCTGGGGGTGCCTTCCTCACGAGAGCTGTGGGGCTATACCCCGTATGTCGCAACTTCCGGGTTTGCCATCCAGGGTCTTGGCCTCAGCTGAAGTCTTCGTGCTTAGGGCAAGGGGCAACAAAGGTTTTCAGCATCTCTGGAGGCTTGGTACTTTGTTCCTCAAGTCCAGATATCACTCTGAACTCTTAATTCTGTGTTGGCTAGTTGTTTTTGGGGTCTTTTCGGTAAGTTTGGTGGAGTTCCTTCCCATGGCATGCTGGTCTCGAGGCTGTTTTGTATTCTCTCTGATGCCCCCCCCCCCGCCATGTCCCCTCCTCTCACCGGGGAGGACAACTTAGCCCCAGGCAGGGCCATACTGATACAAAAGGAGCAATGGAGCAATTAGCTAAAAGGACTGGTGATTACAATAACAAACGGGTAGAACTCCACCTTGGCAACAACTGGTCCAACTGGTTCTGCAACTCTTTTTTTCCCCCAAAAAAATTGGCAGATTTTTTGTTTATAACAGTTACCAACCTTTATATGAAGAATTACAAGTCAAGAAAGTTTAGGTAGAATAATAGTTAGTTTGTCATGGAGTAAAAAAGAGATTTTTGAGGTTTTTAGAATGGGGGCTCGGGGTCCCAAGATGGAGGAATTTGGGCGTGCCTTGTCCTTTTTCCTTCTTCTTCCTAGCCTCCATCTTCTGGGTAATGTTGGTTTTAGATTGGTTTAGAGTAGAAGCTCACTGTCTAACATAGATGATAAGTATTGGGAAGTTATGGTAAATAATCTACACGTCGTTTTTAGCATAAAAAGATAACACTGCCTCTGAGGCGGGCAGTGTGCCTCAACCCAACCTGCCAGACAGACCTCGGCGGGTTGGAGAAAGAATTTTATAGATAAGAAACAATAAACAACCTTGAGAACAAGAATAGAAGAGTTCTGACTCCTTCTTCGACTGCCAGGTTGGGAAAAGAGACTTTCTAACGCATCTCGGGGTCACTCTGACTAGCAGAAATTCTGAGAGCCTACTCTATGCTGCACTCTAATATGCACTCCCACTTTTGTTATATGTAAGAAAGAAAAAGAAACTCTTCCTAATTCTGTTAAGTCTATCTTCTCTTGCTCTAGGTTCAGGAATGTAACAGCCTTGCAGAGCAACAGTCCGTGTTTCTTAGTAACAGTTTCTAGAACTAAGAGTGAAACATGGGGTCAGAAACTAGAGGATATGTAAGAGCTGAAATGAGGGATGCGGGACTCCAGGTGGCTCTCCAAAATACAGTTTATTACATCCAAGACATTACAGCAGTCCAGGGTCGTGGGCGACAGAGCCTGTGCCTACAGCTGTCAGCTCCAGCTGCAGGCAGGCCTGGAGACCCTTTGGTTTTGGTTACAATGCATTATATACTTTTCTTTGCTGAGCATCCTAATACAGTAGAACTAATCTATACCTTAACTATTATCTATAGCCTATCATAACTACTATAATTACCATATTCATGTTACTATTCTCTAATCACTAAAAGTTAATACATTACAGTTTAAGCTAGAAGTTGTTTTTCAGTTTTCTTGCAGTGGAAAATTCTGAGACCTTTTTTCTGCTTGCAACATCGGCAGGCTTGTTTGCCTGTGCTATCTTTCTGCTTGGTAAAAACATCTTCTTGTTTGAGGTGGGTTTATCCTTTGCTCTAAGTCATAAAAACCCCTTCTAACTAACATACCCTTTGCTGTCGCAGACATCTTTCATGAAAAATCCTTTCTTAGGATTTTTCCTTGTGACAAGCTGCAGTTCAGCAACCAAAGTAAACAATGGTTATCTGCTGCTGTGGAATGCAACAGGTGATTGGTCTCCTGTGGGTGTTTGGATTTCTTGACCACTCATGGCAGAGCTGGCTCTTGCTCTGTCTGAGACACAGATCCTTGTTATTCATTCTTTTCTATTCTTAGCTTAGCTAGCTGCTGAAGAAACTTTTCCTTTCTATTGCTTTTTAGTATAGTCTTAATGTAACATATATCATAAAATAATAAATCAAGCCTTCTGATCATGGAGTCAACATTCTCGTCTCTTCTTCATCATGAAAACCCTTGTGACCACAGTCACAATTGGTGACCCCCGACTGAGGAGGACAATCATCACTTGGTGAGACCACCAGAGGAGCATTGCTGCACTGGGTAAACCCTGAATGTGTGGCATTGATGGTTGCTTCACAAGTGACCACAGAAGTGGATTCTAGCCAGGAGCTGAAGAACTGAAGATCCGAATTTGGACAGAGTTCACAGCAAGGCTGACCACAAAGAGAACCTTCTGAAAAGCCTCCAGGAAGATGTTCGGAAAGCTCAGCAGAACCATGCAGATAGCCAGAGAGTCCTGGACACTGTCACAAGGTACTGTTGGTTTTTCCCCTCCTAAAGATGAGGTCATTCGCAGTTTGTGGCTGCTCATCTGGAGGACTCCTCCCCTAGAGGATGAGGTTCCATTCTCCCCTTCAGAGGAGAAACTTATTGCCCTCTGGCAAAAATGGGGTGAAGAGGACAGAATTCTCCTGTTGGAGACAGATCTCTATGAGTTTTTTCGATGGGCGAAGCTCTTTGGGTTTTTTACGAATGTGCTATATGCCCTCGATATGTTTGTCTGGGAGTGTATGGGCTCCATTTTCCAATTCTTTTTATACCGGGGGTTCGGATGCCCCTCGATTTATCCAACCTTTTTGAAGCTCTTTCTAGTCTTGAAACGGAGAGCAGCTGTTTTTCCCTGGATTGCTAACTGCAAGGGGAAAGCCCCGTTCCCCCCAATTCCGGGGGAAGACCCTTTGGAGGGGGACGCTCTGCTGCTTTCCAGCCCCCCTGAACCACAGGGGGGGGGCGAAGTTTCGCCCGCAGCCGAAGTTTTTTTTACCGCGTCTTCGGAGCATGCTCAGACGGAGCCGTTTGTTCCCCCCTCCCGTTGCTCTCAGGGGGGATGGGAGTGGGCGGCACCGCCCCGGCCAGCGCCGCGAGCACCACCCCGGCCAGCGCCACGGGCACCGCCCCGGCCAGCGCCACGGGCACCGGCCCAACCCGCCCCGCGGGTGCGGGCGGTTCCCCCCGCGGCCCGTCCCGCGGCCGCCCCTCCGGGGGAGCCTGTGGGCGCTCCAGCCGCGGTTCCACCGGCTTCCCTGCCTGCATCTATCTCAGAGACACCGCTTCCCGCGGCTGCGCCGATGTTGCTGGGCAACAGCGATCCACCGCTCCCCCCGGCCGTCCCGCCGCCTTCTGCGACTGCGATTCCGCGGCCGATGTCAGAGTCCGGCGCAGAAGAAGCTGCCGACCCCGTGCCGCCCCCGCCGCCCCCGCCGCCTCCCCAGGCGGCCCCGCTGCCCGCCCCTGCGGGGACTCCGTTCTCCATGTCCGCGTCAGAGGCTGCCTTGGAGCCGGCGGCAGCAGCAGAGGCGCCTCCTGCATCCAGTGTGACTTCCTCCCCGAGTTTTTCGGGTTGTCCCGGGGCTGCCCCTACGGGGGGAGCTGGGACAGGGGAAGAGGGCGTCAGCCTGTCCTTCCGTGGAGGAGGCATGGCCCGACAGCTGGCTGTGGGCGCAGCGCGACTGCCTGTTTTCAAGATCAGCATACTTGGCGGGTTGGGGGGTGTTTGGTCCGGGGTTTCCCCCTGGGGGATGCGAATCTCTCTGCCGCCCCTCGCGCGCCCCAGCGGCGAGGGGAAGGTGGGTCCCGAAAGTTCTGCCCCTGGTCCCCAGCCCAGAGCGGGTGGCGGTGGTGCCGTGAGGCAGATGGGAGGAACACCTGTTGCATTTGCATTGCAGAGGCAGAGGGCACAGCAGGAAGCGAGCATCGCTTGTCTGCTGTGGGGAAAGGACATCCCCAGACCCGAGACGAAGTTTCTCGGGACAGCTTCTGTCTTCCCATTGCCGGCATGCCTCGGTGATTTTGGGGAAAGGAAGCGTTTGGTCACCCCTTCTGCCATTGTACTGGCAAAAGGGTGCGGGTCTGTGCCAATGCAGAGCCTCCCTCGGGGGCTGGGCCTGGGCTGTCTGCCTTGGTTGCTTGGGCCAGGGCCACCTCCCAGCCTCCTGTTGAGTTTGGGGGCTTTGCTTCCCCCTTCTGGTCCTGGGCCACCTTTCAGTGGGCCAGGTCTGGGGTTCCTGATCCTTCCACATGGGCCAGGGCCCCCAAGGGCCTCTCTCTGGCTCCTCTGCTGCTGCTGCTGCTCTTTCCGACAAGACAAAAAAAAAAAAAAAAAAAAAAAAAAAAAAAAAAAAAAAAAAAAAAAATTAAATTGAATAAAAAAGGGTGAAAGAGCTGGCAGCAGCTCAGAGGCATTGAGGAGCCAGGGATTGGCTTCAGCCCAAGTTGTTCAATGAAGGGCTGTGGCAAGACATTTCAAAAATTTTCTAATTTTCTCAAAATTGTTTGAAGACTGTCAATGGACTTTTGATAAATATTGATGGACCTTTCTGTAGCAAGCCTGTTTCAGGACCAAAAGAAACTTTCAGATATGGCAAAGAGGAACATCTTCAAGCCATGGACTTTTCCTGAAACTCAGCTGCTTGGACATGAATTTTCTTTGCATTGTTTTTGCATTTTCTTATATTATAGAATTGTTTTAGTAATATGATAGAATTTTATGTTCTACAGGTGAAGAAATTCCCAGTGCATTCCACAGGAGCACTTGAGTGGAGTTTGATTGGCAACAGATAACCTGTCAAGTGTTTGTCTTTTTCTTCGGCATGAGTACAGCAGAGAAAATTACAAACACTTTTTCCTTTTAATTTAACTAAATAAAAAAAGGTGACATGTCGCAGACATCTTTCATGAAAAATCCTTTCTTAGGATTTTTCCTTGTGACAAGCTGCAGTTCAGCAACCAAAGTAAACAATGGTTATCTGCTGCTGTGGAATGCAACAGGTGATTGGTCTCCTGTGGGTGTTTGGATTTCTTGACCACTCATGGCAGAGCTGGCTCTTGCTCTGTCTGAGACACAGATCCTTGTTATTCATTCTTTTCTATTCTTAGCTTAGCTAGCTGCTGAAGAAACTTTTCCTTTCTATTGCTTTTTAGTATAGTCTTAATGTAACATATATCATAAAATAATAAATCAAGCCTTCTGATCATGGAGTCAACATTCTCGTCTCTTCTTCATCCTGAAAACCCTTGTGACCACAGTCACACTTTGCCTTCTTAGTTATCCAGTAAGACTGGCTCAGTAATTCTTTTCTTCTAAATCAAAACTTGCTTCCAACTCTATTCCTTCATCAGACTCTACATTTAAAAATCTTTCTGCTAAGCATACATGTCTGTGAGACTTTCTTGTCAAACTTTCATCCTTCCCAACAAGGATATATATTCATCATAGAAATTAGAAGGCATTGATTAAGAAAAGGCACATAAATGATGGACATTGCTTAATATTTGCATGAGAAAGGACTACATTCAAAACAGCAAGAAAGAATGCAAGAATGCCTAATAAGGGGAAGGATGTTTATCAAGAATAGAATACAGTATGCAAGGATACTGAGATAACAAGTGTCCTTGGGCGCCTGAAACCAGATGAATCTGGACTCCTGGCTTGGACAGTGGCCAAAAGATCAGTAAGCATGCACAAGGCAGCAGGGTCAGAAAGTAAACCCTGAGGAAGACAACTTTACTTTATCCCTTATGACCCCCAAGGACCCCCAAGACGACCACCAGAGACAACTGCGCAGGCACAAAGGACTGAGAAGATGATTAACCTACAAAGCGAAGAGGGAGGGGAGCCAGGAAACGATCTATTGTGAAACTTGATGCATATGTAACATTCTAGGGGATAAAAGACAACATGAGTGAACAGGGGCACACATGCCTTTGTGGAGATATCCCACATGCGTCTGGCTGAATAAAAATGTACCTACTTTAAAACTCATTTTGTCTTTGAGTTTTAGAGTGTCTCTTCACTGTTACTTCACTGTCTAGAAGTTCCCGGCCTTTGTCTACAAGCTGATTCACACAGTCTGTTTGTAAAGACTCATTCATCTTCTTATTGCATTCAATCCTCCTCTTTTTATTTTCTCTGTATTTGTCTTCAAGGACCCTAATTACCATTGATTTAAGTTTTTCTTCCCAGGTCTTCTTTGGTTTTTCAAGTATTTGCAGTGACATCATTTTCCATCCTTTTCTAATCATTTTTGCACCATTAGGTGTAGCTACTACCTGCATCCCCTTGAACACCTGCTGAAAGAGTTACACTCAGCAAGGTGTCATGCATGGTAAAAAGATTAGAATTGCTAGAGCACATAAGAGGAAAAATAGTATTCATTTAACCCACAGATTGCCAGGGAACCAAAACATGTCCCATTCCCATCTTTTTCATGTTTGGACTGGTACACAAGCTGACTTGATTTCCTTTGTTATTTGTTTGACCACTTTTCCGTTGCCAGCTCTTTGTAAACAGCAGTTTAAATAATTTATTTTTCACAAACTCCTTCTTCTGTTAATAGATAATGTAATACTATCCAATGTTAAAATATTGCATTCCTCATTTGAGTGGATTAGTCAGCAAGAAGGTAAAGAACTGTAGCTGTTTGGTTGGTTATTGTTTCAACGACAGCTTGTAACCTAATTATCCCATTCAAATTATAAATGGGTTCTCTGGCACTTGATTAATTCATAAGGATTCCAAGTGGCTGGTCTATAGTGCAGTATGATTTTTTCTGGTGGCCATTCATCTTTTCCCCATTTGGGGTACTCTCTACAGCCAGTGCTGCATCAATTAATTGCTTTTCTCTGGTTAAATCATCATATATTTTGATTCCTAAGTTATTTCCCTGAACATGTGGTAGGAAAAAGAGCAATGGTCTAATACATCCCATATAACATATCCCTGAGGAGTTTGAGGTAATCTGCAATAAGCATGTAGGCCACAAACCCAATAATGTCCTTTCAAAGCCCACGTTCTGTTAGCAAAGGGGCCTTCCTACCCTTTGTCATCAATTGGTGGGCCAAAATGTAGCTTGTTTCCTGGCCTTAACAGTCCTCCAACAGCGGTTGCCCTACCATAAGAGTCACAATATTTCCATTTCCAAGCTCCCTCCTGGGGTTCCCATCTACATTTACATCTGCAAGATGTTTGGTTGATTTTGGAGCAAAACTCACTAAAAAAAGTTCAAGTTCCATTCTGGTGTTGCCATTTCCACTGATAATTGCAAACAACATGTGTTCTACTTGTGGAATTTTCTCAGGGGCAGCTTAAAAACAGGTGGTCAAAAGAACCCTTGTCCCTCCCCACTGCATTACAGCCTTCAAAATCTTTTCATCAATTATCGTAGAAACACCTTACCCAGCTGTTGCAGTGTGATGCCCCTCAGGTGTGCCAACCTTTCCCCTCCCCTTTGCCCTCCTGCTAAGAGCTGTCCATCAATCTTAACATTCCAGCAAGGGCATCGTGTGGTTGGCAGAAGTTCAAAAGATTCCCCTCAGGTCCGGGCTCATTGGCCTGTCCAAGCATCTATATCCCTTGAGCCTTCCCCTCCTCCCACCTGGTTGGCCCTTACCTGTCCCTTCCCCTCCCCCTGTGCCCGGGGTTTAAAAGGAGACGAGACTATGCGGCTGGGATTCTATTGCGAGCTCTTACAACATTCAGAGGTCTACCATCCTGAAATAAACTCTGGATTAAGACTCTACGATAGAATTGGCTCCTTTCTCTTCACTGTCGCCTGAACCTTTTCCACCAGAGGTAAACTGAGTTCCTACTTTGCCTGGATTTGTTCCGAGTGCCCAGCTGCAGCACCCAGCCAGCCAAAGGTATCTCTGAGGTAAAACGCCACAGCTGCCGCCTTTGGTCCAGCAGCGAGGGCCAGAAGAAGCCAGGCACGTCACACCCGGAAATATATTGGGATTAATATTCTATACCCAGCTAGCATTAGTGAGCTAAACAGGCATTTGATTGCATTTGCCTTGATATTTGGAACAATTGTAAGGAGGGTAATTGGGAATCCAAACCCAATTGTTTTAACCCAAAGAGAAGTCATTTTACAAATGCTTTTCCTACATAGATCCTCCCATCCTATTTAAGCTATAAGTGCCTATTTCAGAAGAATGAAGTTCCCATGGATTTCCTTTGTCCCCAAATTCCATCCCATTATGGATCTCTGTAGAGAGCATTTTGAGCAGACACTGGATAGAGGCAGGCTGCACAACCCTGCATGCGTGCCTGATAGCAGGGACATGCTGCTCCTGGGTAAACAATATAAGGAATTTTGCCAAGATGTACCCAAGGAAAAGGGATGTGAAGCAGGATGTTCTGAGGATGTGAAGAGAAGATATGGGGCAAGATGTTCTGCTGACACTTTTGCCAATCTATGCTACGTGACCAAAGATATGTTAGCTCTTTGTCTTATACAAAGTACTTTGTAACCAATCACGTGTTCTCATGTTGCTGAACCCTGCATTACCATATAAAATGTACCCTCAGATTTGCAATAAACGAGCATTGATCATTACCTTCATGAGGATTGATCTCTGATTCTGGGGGCTACTCTCTCTCCCTCTCTTTCTCCCCCTCACCCCCTGCTCCCTTTATCTCTCTTTAGACCTCACTTAGGGTGTTTACCCACCATTTAGTTTCAACTGGACTAGGCACCCATGGCAACTCTTCAGATCCTCCTGGCTCTCCCCAAACCCAACAATAGCTAAGGTTAGCAACTCTTGCTGCTTCTTCTTCTAAAGTTGCAAATTGATTCTACCACTCCTGGCCTAAACTTAGCTGACAATATAAAAGTAGAATTAGTAAGGAAAATATTCTAATATATTTATAGTATTCTAATGGCCTAGTCTAATTTTCACCTTGTCACCACCTGTGGGAAGTGATGGCACAGAAACCACTTAAGATAAAGAAAACAATGACAGCAAGTAGTAGTACCCCTGTGAGTAGAGATTCTATTTCAGGAGACAGTCTGTGGGTAGGCACATGGGGCTTCCCCCAGTGTCGATGAACTGGCAGCTACTCCAGTCCACTCCTGCAGAGTGTCAGTCACGGCCTCCTGTCCTTCTCTTCCAGCTGAGATGTCCAAATCTCAGTGGTCTTAGAGACCTTGACCAGAGTGTGATGGGTCCACCTGTGCTCAGCTGTCTTGATGGCCGTTTCTGTGGTCAGTAACACTTGGAAAAGCCGATGCCACTTTGCCACCAGTGGTGCTTCTTTCCACTCCTTAACCAGAATGAAATCCCTTGGTTGGATGCTATGAACAGCAAAGTCCAAAGGCAGGGGCTGTGCCGGCTGAGCTTCCTGTTGAAGGAAATTTCACAAGAGAGAGTATCCTGGCCACATATCCTTTTAAATATGCATCACTTATCTCCACACCCCACTAGGCTTAGAATTACCTGGGTAAGAATTCCAAAAAATCATTCAAAGGAAGAGAACTGATTCTTTCTTCTGGGTCTGGCCTTCATTCTTGCCAAAGCCAATGGCAAAAATGCTACCTGTGGCATCTTGGTTTCTATTACCTATTACCAGCTTCAAAAGGTATTTCTTTGTTAGTTATTCTTTTCTTTTTTTTTTTTTTCCTACTGAATACAAGCTCTGGAAGTGCCAGGGGTATAGAGATCCATTGTTTTTATAAAGTAGCCATAACCCCTTGAAGGATCTTTCCTGTAAAACAGGTTCCCCTATCTGAGTCGATTGCTTCTACAGTCCTATGTCTTGGAATTTTTTGTTCCAAAAGACCTTAATAACTGATGCTGTAGTTGCTGAAGCAGATGGAAATGCTTCTGGCCACCTTGTTAGCTGACATACTATTATCAGAAGATATTTAAGCTTTCCCACTTGGGGCATCTCAGTAAAATCCACTTGGCATCTTTAGAAGGGACATACAGCCCAAGGCCTCCCTCTCCTGGCAGCTTTCTTTGTAACCCTGTTATTGGCTTTAGCACAGATCAAGCAACCTTCAACAGCTGGTTTTGCCAGACTAAAAAGACCCACAGCAACATACATCTTGAAGAAGGCTTCTGCCAGTCCTCAAGAACTCCAATGACTGCCTTCATGGAGTTGTTCCACTACCTGTATGGCCAAAGTTTCTGGTATGTATTCTTTGGCATCCCTTGTAAACCAATTATCCCTTTTTTCTTTGCCCCACCATTTTTAACTATCTCCAGCTCCCCTGGTGGAAAAGACAGTTTCTCTGGCAGTGATTGAGTCACTGGGAGCAAAGGGAGGATCTTGCAAAAGTGTTCCTTTCTGAGTTTTTTCATCTGCCAATCAATTACCTATTGTCTCCTACGAGTACCCTGCCTAATGTCCCCTAACATACAATATTGCCAGCATTTCTGGTAAATTCACCACCTCTGATAGACAAGTAATTAAGCTTTCATGAGCTAATGTTTTTCCCCTGCAGGTTAATAAACCTCTTTGTTGCAGCCTGAATTGCTGCTAGTAAAGTCCAGGGTAAAGAAGTAAAAAGGGCCTTTGTGTAGTATCCACAGATGTTTAATTCAGCTGCACGGTCAGATGTTCAGAATCCCCAGGCACACTCAAGGGGAGACTCCAGGTTTGTCTCTCCCAAGGGACCCCAGGGTGAACCTGGTTTTGGGGCAGTACAAAGATGAAGGCAAATCAAGGAATAGGAAGGGAGTGGCTCAGGGACATAGGAACAAGGGAAGAAGCTAATGGGATCTTAACAGCTTTTTGAGGGAAGCTTCTTGTGTCTCCCTAACCTAGGTGATGCCCCCCAGGGTCCCCACACTTCTTTCCTCCCACAGTTTTCTAAATGCATGAATTACTCCACATGCATACTAAAAATCAGTAACAATGTCAATTCCCAGGCTCTTACGAGCACCTACAGCTGTGCTGTCTGAGCTGGACATGTGGGCAGCAACATCCTCCCTTCTTCTAATTCCTTTCCCTTAATAACAGTGTCTCCTGTTACTCACTTCCCTTCTATTACCCCTGAAGACTCAGTAATAAACACATTTCTCCCTTAGGCCAGGGAGTGTCTTGTAAATATTCCGTAGCCCAGGTCTGGAGATCTGTCACTTGACTGTAGTCATGGTTTTCTTCCTGGCCCACTCTCCAGCACTATTTAAACAGGAGGCTGGGTTAAACCCTTCCCCACTTCTCAATCCTAAACCTTTTTGTTCCATTAAATAAGTTTTAAATTGTATTAACTGAACATCCACTTAGAGGCTTTTTTGCTTCACAAAACTTTAATTTGGTGTGAGACTTTTATAATAAAACAATCGCTTGTCATCAGTTTTCAGGCTTCAGTTATCATTAAAGCACATGGTTACCATGGTTGCACAATTCTGCAGACAATGAGGCCATCCTCCAGGCCACTGGGTCGAACATCTTAGAAGAGTAAGCAAGAGGCTGCAGTGTTCCCCTGTGTTCCCATACTAAAATCCTTTTCATATGGTCCTGTTTGAAATCCACATATAATTCAAATTCTTTTTCCCTGTACAGAAAGGCTAGACCAGGAGCTTCAGTTAATCTGCTTTTTTTATATTCTAACTCTTTAAAATTCTGCTTTCTATCTGGTGTCCATTCATGCAGTTTCTTAACTGACTGGACAGGAGTATTATATGCAGGCATGCATGGCTCCAGAAGACCTGCCTTTAACAGGGATTCAGTAACAGGCTGTAAGCCCTTCTTTCCCTGCCTTGAAAAGAGGATATTGCTTTTTAGACACCACTTGTCCTGATTGCTTCAAAGTAGTTTGGAGAGGCTCCAGAGTTAATTTTCCAGATTTCCCTGGGACTGCCCACACTTGTGGGTTTACTGCAGCATAGACCTTCTCAGACATTTGACATAAAGTTCCAATAGTGTTAGTTTATGTATCACTTTTTACAATGTTATTTTGCATTCCAAATGTAGCCAGCAAATCCCTTCCCAGTAACTTACAAGTAGGAACAAACAGAAATTCATGCATTTCAAACCTAACCCCCCCCCCATGTACTAATTGTGGTAGAATGAAACACATTCCCACCTCTTTTCCACTTAACCCTTGAAGAATTAAAGAACTTCTTGACAATTTTTCCCTTTAGGGATAAAATTCGAAATGGATTGAGAGGCCCCTGTGTCTATCAGGAAACACCTCCTCCCGATCCAGACTCACCTTAAATGTTATCAAAGGCTGCAGTGTGGTGGGTCCCTGGTATAATGGGAACCCCTGACACCCCTAAAAATCCATCTCCATTCATCGCTGGACTTGATCCTCCTGAGGATTCAGTTGTTTCTGCAGACATTCTCACTTCCAGTGTCCCTGCAGATAGTAAACTGTTTCCATCCAAGATGCTATTTGGATCGGCTCTTCTCTGCAGAGGAGGGAATGCCTCTGCCACATTCTTTTGGGCAATCCCATCCCTTCTATCCTGGATGCCCCCTTGAGCCCTGTGGTGTATCCTTCCACAGCAGTAAGAACTCTGCTATCACCTTTGCCTTCACCTTTTCCTCATCCCTTCTTACATACACTTGCTGTATCTTCCTAACCAGTTCATCCAGGAGCTTTATTCTGCCCTTTCTTTAGCCCCCAGCCCCACTACTGCCTGTGGGTGCTCATTCTAGCACAGCTCAAAATCATTTGTTTCTCCAGTGACCCAAATCAAATCCTTAAAAGAAAATCCTAACTCTTCCATTTATAATCCTAATTTCCCAGATATTTCTTGCTCCTCATCTTTGTTCTCACCCTTTTCACCATAAACTATATTCTAGACCCAGTCCCCATCCTGCCAAACATGTGTCCAAACATGGCCCCCTTGCAGATGGCCCTGGATCAGCTAGAAAATTCTGAGGATAAATGCCTTCTGCTGCTGCTTGCCTTAAACATATTCCTACACATTCTACTTCAACCAATCCTTTCCCAACATACAAGGACCATCTGACCCCTGTTGTGGAGACCCCTTCTTGACTCTCCTTATTGCCTCCCCGGGTGTGGATTGTCTTTAATTACCTCTGCAAGAATGTACAAACTACCTCAACATTCTCCCAAGGGATTCTTTGGAGATATTTTGGGAACAGCATGCCTTTTGCCAGGACCTGGCTTTACCTGTGCTACCCTCCATGGGTGCTCTCTCAGGTTTAGTCCCTGAAAATCCCATTGACTGGTGAGATTTTCAGTGGTCCTTCCCTGTGAACTCTTCATGGAGCCCCTGGTCCATCAATTGTCTGTCTCGAGTGAGTGGACACTATCAGGTACCCAATCAATTGCCCAGTGCTGGCCTCCACCAAAAGGAACTGGTCACCAAAACTGAGTGAGGGGCACCTTCAGCTCCCCTTGCTGCCCCTTGGATGGTGAAAAGGATCCTTAATGAGTTCCCATTTTGTTAGGAAAACTAATCCTCTGTGTCAGAGGTTTATGTCTGAAAAGGAAACAAAGAAATCCTATTGCCAAATGGGGGTCTATGTACAAATCACAAAAGGGACAGGACAGCTGAGGAACACATCTCAAGCTGTTTATTGTCTAGCATCAGTCTCATTATGTGGTTATGAAAATGGGAAAATGCCAGCACCTCACATGCCCAGCAGCAGACCAAGAACTTAATGTTACAACTTACTTGACAAGTTTTTTTACCAATCACACAAACAAAAAACATACTGACAGTAGTTCTATCCAACCACTATAAGAACACATACCTTTTGTTAAAACAATACTTGCTTATTTCGAATACAATAACTGCTTGCAAGTCTTAAAACACAATGCACAGAGCTCCATTATTAAGTTTAGAACTTCCTAATATCTTGCTAGATATACTTTTCTGTAGCATAGGGAGTTATTCTAGCCAAGCGTTAAGACACAGACCATTGTTCTATTTGTCCTTACTTTCTACTTCTTATATAATTTTTCTGCTGAAAAATCTTATGGCTGCTGCTTAGCTCTAATCACAGTTCTGCTGTCACTGAGGCCTGCCTTTTGCAGCTTTCAAAAAAGTCTCTAATTGTAAGGATTCCCACAGGTATCAGCTCAGAGGTGGCATTTGGAGAATAAAGGGAATTCAAGGTCTTAGTTTCTGTCAGAATTAGTTTTGGAGAAATCCAGCAAAGCTTGCAAATTTTCAGCTTGGCACCCCACTGTCGGGCAGGGTGAGTGGCCGCAAACGGAGGCCATTTTCCATGGGAAAAAGAAGTCATTTCCCCAGGGTCTGGGTATCAGATGAAAGGTGGTGATGGGGGCTGTAAGGAAATGCTTTGCCTTAGTTTCTGTGAGCTTTAGTTTTGGAGAAATCCAGCATTTGCTTGCAAATTTTTAGCTTGGCACCCCACTGTCAGCCAGTGTGAGTGGCCCCAAATGAAGGCCATTTTCCATGGAAAAAAGAAGTCATTTCCCCAGGGTCTGGGTATCAACTAAGAGGAAGCGTTCGAAGCTGTAGGGATTTGCAGGGTCATAATTACAGTCAGCTTTACTTTTTGAGGAATCCCGCAAAATTTGTAAGTTTTTAGGTTGGGTCCCCCGTGAAAGCCAGGGCGAGTGGCCACAGAGGCCATATTCCATCAGAAAAAGAAGTCAATTCTCCAGGCTCTGGGTTTCAGGTCAGAGGTGGTATTTGGGACTTTAAAGGAATGTCATTTCTCCATGTCTCATTGTCTTCTCTTGGTCCTAGTTTCTTCAAGCTTTATTTTGGGAGAAAGCAAGCAAAGTTTGAAATATTTTAGCTTGGCACCCCAGCGTGGGCCAGTGGGAGTGGCCTCAAACAAAGGCCATTTTCCATGGGAAAAAGAAGTCATTTCCCCAGGGTCTGGAGGCCAGCTCAGATGTGGCATTTGGAACTCCTAGGGTGTTCAGTGTCCTAGTCGCTGTCAGCATTAGTTTCTCAGAAATCCAGCAATGTATAAAATTTTCAGGTTGGCACCACATTGTCGGCCAGTGCAAGTGGCCGCAAACAGAGACCATTATCTGTGAGAAAAAGGAGTCATTTCTCCAGGGTCTGAGTATCAGCTCAGAGGTGGCGTCTGGGGCTATAGGGCTTGCTGGGTCCTCATTGCTGGAAGCTTAAGTTTTCGAGAAATCCAGACACGTCTGAAAATTTTTAGGTTGTCACCCTATTATTCGCCAGTGGAAGTGGCTGCAAACAGAGGCCATTTTCCATGGAAAAAAAAAGTCATTTCCCCAGGGACTGGGTATAAGCTCAGAGGTGATGTTTGAGGCTCTAAGGGCATGCATATTCAAATTTGAAGGCACCTTTCATTTTGGAGATATCCTGCAAAGTTTATAAATTTTTAGGTCTTCATCCCACTGTCGGCCAGTGCGAGTGGCTGCAAATGGAGCCCGTTTTCCACTGGAAAAAGAAGTCATTTCCCCACAGTCTAGGTATCGCCTCAGAGGTGGCGTTTGGGGCTCCTAGGGCATGTATGGTCCTTGGTGCTGGCAGCTTTAGTTTTGGAGAAATCCAGTAAAGTTAATGCAATATTTTAGCTTGGCATGCCACTGTCTGCCAGTGCGAGTCACCACAAATGGAGACCCTTTGCAATGGGAAAAAGAAGCAAATTCGCCAGGGTCTGAGTATCAGCTCAGAGGTGGAGTTTGGACATCTATGTATGGGCTAGTTCCTACTTTCTGGCAGCTTTAGTTTTGGAGAAATCCAGGTGAGTTTGCAAATTTTTAGTTTGGCACCCCAGTTTTGCAACTGCGGGTGGCTGCAAAAGGAAGCC
This sequence comes from Molothrus ater, assembly GCF_012460135.2. Lineage (NCBI taxonomy): Eukaryota > Metazoa > Chordata > Aves > Passeriformes > Icteridae > Molothrus > Molothrus ater. The sequence goes on along the minus strand of NC_050510.2, from coordinate 1,473,581 downwards.
ATTTTCCATGGGAAATGAAGTAATTTCTCCAGAGTCTGAGTATCAACTCAGAGGTGGTGTTTTGGATTGTAAAAGCATGTACGGTCCTATGTGCTATCAGCTTAAACTTTGGAAAACATCATCTAACTTCGCAAATTTTTATGATGGCACCCTATTATTGGCCATTGCGAGCGGCTGCAAACAGAGGCCATTTTCCATGGGATAAAGATGTCATTTCCCCAGGGTCTGGGTATCAGTGTGGAGGTAGCATTTCGGATTTTAATGTATGCACATCCCTAGTTACACACAACTTAAGTTTTGAAAAAAACAATCTCAGTTTGCAAATTTTAAATTGGCACCACACTGTTGGCCAGTGCAAATGGCTGCAAATGGAGGTCATTTTCCATAAGAAAAAGGAGTCATTTCCCCAGAGTCTGTGTATCAACTCAGAGGTAGAGATTGGTGTTCCTAGGGCATGGTCCTAGATGGTGGCTGCTTTAGTTTTGTAGAAATCTAGCAAAGTTTGCAGATTTTTAGGTTTTCAGCCTATTATTAGCCTGTGTGAGTGGCCGCAAACAAAGGCCATTTTCTCTGGGAAAAAGAAGTAATTTCCCCAGGGTCTGGGTATCAGCTCAGAGGTGGCAATTTGGGTTCCTAGGGCATGCATGGTCGTTGCTGCTGACAGCTTTAGTTTTAGAGGAATTCAGAAAATTTCACAAATTTTTACATGGGCACTTTATTATGGGGTTGTGCAAGTGTCCACAAACGGAGGCCATTTTCCATGGGAAAAAGAAGTCATTTCCCCAGGGTTCTGGGTGTCAGCTCAGAAGTGGTATTTTGGATTTTAAGGCAAGCACAGTCCTAGTTGCATGCCATCAGAAATCAAGCCAACCCACAACAAGGGGGAGAAATTATCCATATGACTGTTTTGCGGAGATAGCCAAAAACTCCACAACTTCGTGAAAGTTGTAAAGCCGGTATGTTTATTACAGCACCGGACGCATGTGGAGATTACTCTGCTTAAAAGACATGCGTCCCTCTGGAAACTTCAGCTCCCTTTTTATCCCCCTCTCAAATACATATGCATACAATTTCACAATAGGTTCATACATATTCATTTTTATGAATTTCGCGTGACATTTGCCGCTAGTTCTTCTTTATCAGAAAGAATTCCTAGGTAAGGTTGACCTGCTCTCACAGCAGTCTCTGTCTCTCTTTATCACCCTCTGTCTCCCCCTCCTTATCTCTGTCCTTCACTGAATCAGTATCCCTGAGCCTAGGCTTTGCAGTCAGGCTACATAGCTATGTTTTCTAACCACAGACTCAAAGATGTACATTTCACCTAAATCAAAATGGATTTCTACTCTAGAGAATTTCTACTCTGTCTCATTTCCCCCCTTTTCTAGAAAATAAGTAAATTCTTTTACTTAATGCAAACTTTTACGACAATAAGTGTCTCTTCATGCTTTACCATGTATGTTTTGATAAGGGGGTTAACACAGCTACTCACTGTCGTATTTTCTAATTCCAAATTAGCAATATAATGGATAATCTTAAACTTATTCCAACTAATATTAACAAAACTACAATGGGATGACACAAATTATTAAAGATTTCATTTGCAGTTGGTGACTACTTAAAGATCACATCTTACCAGTGATCATCTGCATTTTGTCTTATTCTTGGCAGAATTCTGGTTATTTCTTTTGTATCATGTTGGACAGTAATTAAGGTTTTCGTTCTGCTTTCTTGGATTTCTTTCAAGATCTCTAGTAGGTCTTGGTGTTTAATTAATTGTTTTACCAATGTAAGGTCCATCTCAATAGGGGTAGGTGATAGTTTGTGATACATTGTATAATTAGTTTTAATCAGCTGGTGGGATGTCACTGGGAAGAAGTACGAAAAATCACACTCGATAATCTTAACAAAATTAGAAATACAAAAATTAGAATGATTTCTACTACACAAAATAACATCGATGCTATCAATTTTTACAGTAGCACAGGCAGTTCTCAGGCACACACACTCTTTTCTAGTATATACTAGCACAGTTTTCTGGTCAGTGACTGGATGAACTTCAAAGTGACAAATACTCTGTTCAGTGTCTAGACACACATCCTGGGCATTAATAGTATTGCTTTCACAAATGAATCTTATCTGTTCTCTAGTAATGCAGGATTCTAAGTTTACTGTTTGCCACTTTTCATTCACTTTTCGTGCCCACACTCTATGTTCTGAAGGGTAGAGCACCGTTTTTTCATGATTTAATCCTAGTGCAATGATGGGATGGATAACATAAACAGTGGCATTATGTATGGTAAGCACAAAGGCAGTGGCCACATTAGAAGCAGGATCATAGGTGAAATTTACCATAGTCCACCAGGACTGAAACTTCTTTTCAAAATCAATCGCATTATCTCAGACAATTTTCTGAATTTCAGCTGGAAAATTACTTTCACCCCCTTCCCGTATGATCAGAGCTTCTGTTGCCTGCATCCATAACTGTGCTTGTATACAACTGAATGCTAAAGACACGTTATCTTGAACTGTACTGAGTGCTTCTACTATTAATTTGTGGTCTTGGTCTTTGGTCTTTTCTCACTTTGGCAGTACTTTTGAAATATGCCACTGGCTAGTTGTTAATGCTAATAGAGATGACTGTAAAGGCCGCTTCAATTTTGTTAGGCTACCTGCTGCAGTGGCCAGTTTATTCATCAGTATTTCTGAATCAATTCTGTTTAAAACTCCTTATCTTGTCTCTAATATTTAAGTTAGATCCTTTCTTATTCTGCTTTTGAGGTATACTTATCTTTCTAACTACATTGTCCAGCCCTCAAAGGATGTTCTTAGGAAAGAGGAGCAGGCTGGTTTGATTTCTGAGATGTTAATTTGCATTAGCAACTCAACACGTTTGAGAGACTATTCTGGATTGAACAACAGTTGTTGTTCACTCACATTCTTCACTACGTAGGGGCCTATTTCATGCACTTCAGGTTTAAGTTTGGGTTGAGTCTGAACTATTTGAGTCTTGGTGTGGGTTGTATAAGGTCTTGCTGTTGTAAAAAGTACAGTGTCTATTTTAAATTTAAATGAGAGTCTGATAGCATCTCGAGCCTAAAGGCAGGTCACTTCTACAGGCTGTATCAAGGTGAAATTACACCAACAGTCTGATTCACTTAGGCTATCATAAACTTCCTGGTGTTTGTATACACCAGGAGAGGTTGAGACACTAATTGCATCTGGTTTCTCATAAACTGTTCCATTGACTACTCGGCACCTTACTTTGATTTCTTCTCTTCTGATCTCTTGAAGTGTCTACAGTTCTTGTTCTTGCTATTCTTGCTCCTCATATACTTGATTCTTGTGGATTACTACAGTGGATAGGTTTAAATTTTTTATTTCAGAAAGTTTTCTCATGGATCCAGTATACTGATTAAAAGCTCGGGATCAAGGCCATTTTTCATCGCTTTGGATAGAGGTACTCTCTAGTTCTAAAACTTCAGTTATAATTACATACAAAACAATTCTGTAAATCAAAGTATGAACCACCCCTGACTGCAATATACTCATTTTGCTTGAGTAAGTTTTAATCTCAGTTCATTGTCTCTTGGTGTTACTCTCCAAGGGGCTCCTGGGGCCTTCTTCACTTGAGAGTGATGGATCCAGGCATTCTGCTCTTTGATCTTGATTGCAGTGAAGGTGGTGAGAAGCACCTGGAATGGTCTCTCCCACTGTGGTTCTAAAGTCTTTTCTGTAAGAGACTTAACATATACATAATCTCTAGGCTGTATGTTATGTACTGGCCCGTTTAACTCTTTGCTCCGAGTTCTAGCTACGTGTTTCTCAATTTCTCTGAGCTGTTTGCTTAAAGCCACCATGTAGGTGGCCAGTGTTACCTCCTCAGTGTGGGTGGACATTCTCTTTTTATTCTATGTGGTCTTCCATAAAGTATTTCAAAAGGACTCAGCTTTACTTTAGCCTGAGGTTTAGTTCGAATTCGCAATAGTGCCAGTGGAAGAGCTTGGGGCCAGGGTAGATTAACTTCTTGCTCTAGTCTTACAATTTGCTGCTTAATCAAATCATTCATTTTTTTCACCTGGCCGTTTGATTGGGGGCGGTATGGAGTGTGAAGTTCCCAATCTATGCCCAGGTGGCTACTAATCTTGCACTATTTTGGAAATGAAATGTGATCCTCTATCTGAGGATATTGTGGCTGGAACCCTGAAGCATGGTATTATTTCTTGTAATAATACCCTGGTTACCTCTTGAGCTTTGACAGTTCTGGTGGGGAATGCTTCTGGCTACCTTGAAAATGTATCTGTCAATACTAATAAATACCAATACCCCCCTTTCCTTGGGAGTTCTGAAAAGTCAATTTGCCACTGCTGTCCAGGCCTATGGCCTCTCCCAATCTGACTGAGTTTCGGCCTGGGGGTATTTTTGGGGTTAGTCTGGAGGCAAAGATCAGACTGTCGGGTCACTTGAGTAATAGTGGCATATAAATTTTTAGCAACGATTCTTTCAATCAAGTAGTTGTATAGGGCATCTATTCCCCAGTGTGCTTTCTGGTGTTCTTCCCTTACTAGTGACCACAATAAATGGGAAGGGATTACTAGCTTCTTTTCAATGGTAGCCCACCCTTCTTGGTTATACGTCCCTCTTTGATCTTCAATTAATCTTCTATCTCTCCTATTATATTCTGGCTTACTTTCAAGGGAAGTTTGTCCATCTGGAATTAGGGCTCCTTCAGTAGTTACTTCACCTTTTGCTGCTTCTTTTGCTTCTCTATCTGCTAGCTCGTTTTCTTCTTCTAATTCTGAGCTTACTCTTTGGTGTGCCTTAATATGCATAATTGCTACTTTTTCAGGCAGCTGAACTGCTTCTAGCAGCTGGATTATCTCTTGTGCGTGTTTGATGTTCTTTCCCTGTGAGGTCAGCAGTCCCCTGTCTTTCCAGATGGCTCCATGTGCATGTATGACTCCGAATGCATACTTCGAGTCTGTATAGATGTTTATTCTCTTTCTTTTTGCCATTTCTAAGGCACAGGTCAGGGCAATTATCTCGGCCTTCTGTGCAGAGGTACCTGTTGGTAAGGGTCTAGATTCTATTACTTCTCTGCAGGTGGTCACTGCATACCTAGCATGTCGCTTTCCATTGGCATCATAGCTACTCCTGTCAGTGAACTAGGTCTCTGCATCGTCTAAAGGAGTGTCCTTTAAGTTTGGGCAGCTGGAGTAGGTAGCTTCAATGGTCTTTAGGCAATCGTGGTGTACTGCTTCTCCTTGATTTCTACTGAGAAGGGAAGCTGGGTTGACAATGTTAGTCACCACTATCTCTACATCATCTTCACCACTATCTCTACATCATCTTGCTCCTCCATGATGGCCTGGTATTTCAGAAACCTCTGTGGTGAAAGCCAGTGGCCACCCTTTACTTCCAGTACTGCAGATACTGTATGGGACACTAGCACAGTCATTTTTTGTCCCAGGGTAAACTTGCGTGCCTCTTGAATATTCAGCACAACTGCTGCTACAGCTCTGAGGCAACCTGGCCTCCCTTGGCTGTTGCATCTAGTTGCTTGGAGAAGTAAGCAACTGCTCTCCAATATGGACCCAAGTCCTGAGCCAGTATTCTCAGGGAAATTCTCTGTCTTTCATGGGAAAATAGAAAGAATGGTTTACTTACATCTGGAAGTCTCAAAGCTGGAGCTGACATGAGGGCACTCTTTAGCTGGTGAAAGGCTTGTGTGGCTTCTTTTGTCCACTGGAGATCTCTGTTTCCATTGGCAATAAGAGCATAGAGGGGTCTGACGAGTAGTCTATAATTATAAACCCACAGCCGGCACCACCCTGCCATGCCTAAGAAGGTTCGGAGTTCCTTTATTGTCTGGGGTTTTGAGGTTTGGCATATGGCTTCCTTGCCAGACTGCCCTAAGGTCCGTTGCCCAGCACTCACTTTGTACCCCAGGTAGATTACCTTCTGTTTCACTACTTGTGCCTTTTTCTTTGATACTCTGTATCCTTGGAGTCTTAGGAAATTCAAAAGGCTTACCGTCCAGGCCACACATGCTTCCCTCGTCTGAGTGGCTACTAGAAGATCATCCACGTACTGCAAAAGCCTCCCTTCTTCCTGTGGAACTTCCCAGGACTCCAGATCTTTTGCAAGTTGCTCCCCAAACAGAGTGGGGGAATTTCTGAAGCCTTGGGGCAATCTCAACCATGTGAGCTGGGTTTTGTGCCCACTTTTAGGGCTTTCTTATTCAAATGCAAAAATTTTCTGGCTGGCTTCATGGATGAGGAGGCAAAATAAGGCATCTTTTAGGTTTAAAACAGTAAACCAGGTTAGCTCATGTGTTAGACAAGTTAATAAAGTATATGGTTTGGCTACCACAGGATACAAATCTTCTGTTACTTTCTTGACAGCCTTCAAATCTTGTACTATCTGGTATGACTTATCAGATTTCTGAACAGGTGAAAGGGGAGTATTGAAATCAGATTGGCATTCTTTCAGTAACCCTAACCACAGAAAATTTTCAATTATTGGGCTGATTCCTTCCCTGTCTTCTTTCTTTAGGGGGTACTGCTTAATTCTCACTGGTTGTGTCCCTTGCTTGAGTTTAATTACTATAGGGGAGGTGTTTTTCACCCTCCCTGGTACATCAGAGTCCCATACCCTGGGAAATACTTGACTTAGTATCTCTTCATCAATTTCCTCCTTGATTTCAATAGCTGTTAAGGTTAAACTTAATACCTCTATGTACTTTTGATCATTCACCTCCAGAGTAACCTCTCAATTTTTTAATGTAATGGTTGCTTGTAACTGCTCCAATAAATCTCTCCCTAAAAGTGCCTTTGGCGAATTGGGCATATACAAGAATTTATGAATACGCCATTGTTTTCCCAATTTGTACCTTAAAGGTTTGCAAAAATATTCCTTTTCAGAGTGGCCAGTTGCCCCCTGCACTACAACATAATCATTTTCTACAGGTACTAAAGCTTTATTTAAAACTGAATATGTAGCCCCTGTATGAACCAAAAATTCCACCCTTTTCTTCTTCTAGCTTCATTGTTAAAACCAGTGGATCTGCTGGGGCAGAATCCTTTGGTCCTCCTCAGTTGTTTGGTACGTGTGCAGCCACTTCTTGGTCACCTCGTCTCTGTTCTGGGCATTGATCTTTCTAGTGACCAGTTCTTTTGCAGATTGCACACTGGTTCCTGCCCAGCCGAGGTGGTCCTTGTCTGGGTGGTCTCTGGTTGTGTTTTCTTTGCCTTTCCTCCTGTACCACTGCTACCAACTTTTTCATTCTTTGTTTATATCTTTTTTCTTGGTTACTAAATACTTTCCAGGCCTCCTCTAGCAAGACTTCGAGATTTCTCTCTTCCGGTCCCCAAATTTTATGAAGTTTACATCTAATATCTCTAGCAGACTGCCCCAAAAATGAATTAACTAGTTGATTGATCCCTATCTCACACCCCGGATCCAATGATGTATGATGACGCATAGCATCCCTTAAACGCTCTAGACACTCGGACGGAGTCTCGGAAGGCCCCTGCTTAAGGAAATATAAGGCAGACCAATTTATGGTTTTTGGAATAGCTCTTTCCACTCCTGTTGCTATCCACTCTTGATAATCTGCTAATTTCTTTACCTCTGCTGATACATTAGGATCCCATTCTGGGTCTTGGAGGGGGAAATATTCTTTTACATCTAGCTGTTTGCTCTTGCAGTAATCCTCTGCCAAAGTCCTTGCTGTCTTTAAGATCAGCTGTTTTTCTGTTTCAGTGAAAGCATCCAGTAGTAACTGAATGTCAGCCCAATCTGGAATGTGTTGCTTGATAACATATCATAGACGTTTGGGAGTAACTATCCCATCAATACAATAATTTTTAGCAATCCTTTCCCATGCGTCTAAATCAAGAGTGGTAAATGGCACTTTAATCATTAATCTCCCTCTTTCTGGTCCCACTGCCTCTTGCAGAAGGGCCTGTAACACTGCTTGCCTCTTAGTTCTAGATGCCCTCTTGCAGAAGGGCCTGTAACACTGCTTGCCTCTTAGTTCTAGATGCAACTGGACCATCAGGGGGGGTGGATTCTAGTGGATGTGCCTTCTTAGCCTGAGTCCTCCTCCTTTTTGGGGAAGTCTCCTTCCTCTTCATTCTCATCTTCAACCTCCCTCCTCCTAGGAGGAGCTTTCATCTACTCAAATGTATCTCGTTCTTGCTCCTCAGAATGATAAACCTTGTCTGATCTCATACACTGCTGACTTATACTGCATGCTGAACAACAATGTTAGATTTGCCCTCTCTTTGCCTTGTTTTCCTTTTCAAGGGACAAGACCAGTGGGTTTGAGGGCAGTCTGATTTCAGAGTCCCTTTGCCATTCTTGGTGATTTCTTAAAACAAAAAACATGTCAGCATATGAAACCTCATCTCATTTACCTTCCCGTCTTAAAAACAACATTAACTGCAGTAAGGGATTATAATCTTAAATTCCAGTGGGTGGCCACTTCGCTCCATCCTCTAACCTGTATAATGGCCACCAGCGCGTGCAGTATTGGATTAGATCTTTTTTTATTCTCAGAGCCCCCCCTACTGGTGACTTCCTTCCAGTGGGCCACGACGCACCCCAAGGGGCTAGCCCGAGGAACTTCCTTGCTCTGGTTAGTTCCTATTATCTCCTTCTCCTTGCTCTATCTCACTTCCACCCAAACCTCTCTTCACAGAGCTTCACAGTCGTTTCCCAGTCTTCCTCCCACACACAGCTCCAGGTGGCAGGTATCAGATGTGATTTCCCACACACAAGCTTTAAGATCTTAGGTTCTGAATCAGCTTGATCAGGAAACTTTAATTTACACTCGGGGCATGTGCCCTGATGCTTATTAGAACAGCAATACCAGCGTCTCTCACAAACCCCGCATGCAATAATACCTATGCAGCGTGCCAGCTTCTTGATGCGCCAAAGGCTCTCAGGAATTGCCCAAAGAGGCAGGCTATTCTGTTTATTACAGGGAACTCTAAATCTTCTATGGCAAGTTGTTCTCAGTCTAGACTTACTATAGTACTAGCTGAAGTCTGATAAAGCTCTTCTAAATGAACTCGTTTGTCTCCTCTATCAATCCAATAATTCACAGGATTCACAAACTCTCAGGGGTCGAGTCCAAACCACCGGGGCAGAGGAACCCCTTGGGTTCGTCTAGCCATGGAAAAAGCGTGCACAATCTACACCACAATTCACCACCTTTACTCAATGAACGTCTTCACCCATGCTTCTCCACTACTTGCTCTACTTCTCTGCCAGGCGCTCCCTGCCCCCACAGCCTGCCCTGGCCGGTGCCTCAGGCTTCACTCAGCCCCTTCAGTTGTGGGTAGAAACCCCCCCGTACTGTAGATATACTCTCTTTTGTACACCATGCACTCACATGATTACAAACCCAATGCATTAACTACACAATGCAGAAGGCTTGATTTATTATTTTATGATATATGTTACATTAAGACTATACTAAAAAGCAATAGAAAGGAAAAGGTTTCTTCAGATGCTAGCTAAGCTAAGAATAGACAAGAATGAATAACAAAGATCTGTGTCTCAGACAGAGAGCAAGAGCCAGCTCTGCCATGAGTGGTCAGGAAATCCAAACATCCACAGGAGACCAATCACGGGTCTACCTGTTGCATTCCACAGCAGCAGATAACCATTGTTTACTTTTGGTTGCTGCAACTGCAGCTTCTCACAAGGAAAAATCCTAAGAAAGGATTTTTCATGAAAGATGCCTGCGACACGTATCCACCACACACCAGCAGGTCCTTGTCTGTCTCCGCAGGAGGCAAGCCGAGACGACCGGAGCTCCTCCAGGAAAATCCCGGGACGTGCCTAGGAGTCTGTCTGTTCTCCCCTGCCTCTGCAGGGGCATAGACAGTTCCTCCTGTCTGGCTCGCCAGAATGTTTTGCGGAGATAGCCAAAAACTCCACAACTTTGTGAAAGTTGTAAAGCCGGTATGTTTATTACAGCACCGGACGCATGTGGAGATTACACTCCTTAAAAGACATGCGTCCCTCTGGAAACTTCAGCTCCCTTTTTATCCCCCTCTCAAATACATATGCATACAATTTCACAATAGGTTCATACATATTCATTTTTATGAATTTCGCGTGACATTTGCCGCTAGTTCTTCTTTATCAGAAAGAATTCTTAGGTCAGGTTGACCTGCTTTCACAGCAGTCTCTCTGTCTCTCTTTATCACCCTCTGTCTCCCCCTCCTTATCTCTGTCCTTCACTGAATCAGTATCCCTGAGCCTAGGCTTTGCAGTCAGGCTACATAGCTATGTTTTCTAACCACAGACTCAAAGATGTACATTTCACCTAAATCAAAATGGATTTATACTCTGGAGAATTTCTAGGCTGTCTCATGACCCCATGGATCCCAAACACAGGAGTGTGACCGTGGTCACAGGGGTCTTTGGATGAGGGAAGAGACGTAGATCTGACTCCATGTTTCAGAAGGCTTGATTTATTATTTATGATATATATTACATTAAGACTATACTAAAAAAATAGAAGGAAAAGTTTCATCTCAGAAGGCTAGCTAAGCTAAGAATAGAAAGGATAAGAATGATAATAATGCAGCTGGCTCGGACAGAGAGAGAGAGCCAGCTCTGCCGTGACTGGTCACTAAATCCAAACATCCACACGAGACCAATCACGGATCCACCTGTTGCATTCCACAGCAGCCGATAACCAATGTTTACATTTTGTTCCTGGAGCCTCTCAGCTTCTCAGGAAGAAAAAATCCTAAGAAAGGATTTTCATAAAAGGATGTCTGTGACACAGGAGAACAAATGAGATAAGAATTGTTTTTTCTTTCTTGGAGGTTTAAAAAATGTGATCCCAGAAATATGCTTGGGAACTTAGGCCCGGCATTTTCTCTGTAGAGAAATGCGGCCACAGTGCGCAACTGTAGTTTTGGAAAAATTCACCAAAGTTTGCAAATTCATTCGTTTAGCCCCTATCAATGGCCAGTGGGAATAGCTGCAAATGGAGGCCATTTTCCATGGGAAAAAAAAAGTAATTTCCCTAGGGTCGGGGTATTAGCTCAGAGGCAGCATTTGGGGCTCCAAGGACAGACATGGTCCTAGTTGCTGGCAGATGTAGTTTTGGAGAAATCCAGAAAAGGTTGCTAGATTTATGTTGTCACACTATTACTGGCCAGTGTGAGTGGCCGCAAACGGAGGCCACTTTCCATGGGAAATAGAAGTCATTCTGCCCAGGATCTGGGGATCAGATGAAAGGTGGCCTTTGTGGCCCTAAAGATTTGGAGGGTCCGAGTTGCTGGCAGCTGTAGTTTTGGAGAAATAGAAAAGTTTGCCAATTTCTAGCTTGGCACCACATGGTTGGCCAGTTTGAGTGGGGACAAACCGAGGCCATTCTCCGTGAGAAAAAGAAGCCATTTCCCAAAGGATTTTGGATCAGATGAAAGGTGGCGTTGGCGGCTCTAAGGACTTGCACGGTCCTAGTTGCTGGAAGTTTTAGTTTTGGAGAAATCCTGCTTAGTTTGCCAATTTTAAGCAGGGCACCACCCTGTCGGCCAGGGTGGTGCGACCACAAAAAAAAAAAAAAAAGCCATTTTCCATGGGAAAATGTAGTCATTTCCCCAGGGTATGGGGATCAGATGAAAGGTGGCTTTTGGGGCTCTAAATACTTGCAGGGTCTTAGTTGCTGCCAGCGTTAGGTTTGGAGCAATCCAGCAAAGTTAAACCAATTTTGAGCCCGGCACCGCCATGTCGGGCAGAGCGAGTGGCCACAAATGGAGGCCATTTTCCATGGCACAAAGAAGTCTTTTCCCCAGCATCTGGGAATCAGATGAAAGGTGGCGTTTGGGGCTCTAAGGAATGTAGGGTCCTAGTTGCTGGCAGCTTTAGTTTTGGACAAATCCTGCAAAGTTTTTCCAATTTCTAATCTGGCCCCTCCATATCAACCAACACGAGTGACTGAAACAGAGGCAATTTTCCACGGGAAAAAGAAGTCATTTCCCCAGGGTTGGGAGATCAGAATAAAGGTCGCCTTTAGGCCTCCAAATACTTGCAGGGTCCTTGTTCTGGCGGCTTTAGTTTTGGAGATAATCCAGCAAAATCTGCCAATTTCAAGGTTGGAACCGGCCTTTCGACCGAGGCGAGAGACCGCAATCAGAGGCCATTTTACATGGGAAAAAGAAGTCATTTTCCCAGGATCAGGGGATCAGATGAAAGGCGGCCTTTGGGGCTCTAGAGACTTACAGGGTCCTAGTTGCTGGCAGCTTTAGTTTTGGAGAAATCCAGCAACGTTTGCCAATTTCTAGTAGGACACTGCCCTGTCGGCAAGGGCCCGTAGCCCAAATCGGAGGACATTTTCCGTAGGAAAAAGAAGTAATTTCCCCAGGGTCTGGGGATCAGTTGAGAGGTGGCCTTTGGCGCTCTAAGGAATGCAGGGTCCTAGTTGCTGGCAGCTTTAGTTGTAAGAAACCCAGAAAAGTTTGGCAATTTCTTTCTTGGAACCGCTCTTTCGACCAAGGTGAGAGTGCAAACAGAGTCCATTTAACATGGGAAAAAGAAGTCTTCTCCCCAGGGTCAGGGGATCAGATGAAAGGTGGCGTTTGGTGCTCTAGGGACTTGATGGTCCCTAGTAGCTGGCAGCTTCAGTTTTGGAGGAATCCTGCAAAGTTAGCCATTTTCTAGGCTGAAAACCACCTGTTGGCCATTGCGAGGGGCCACAAAGGGAGGCAATTTTCCATGGGAAAAAGAAGTCATTTTCCCAGGGTCTGGGGATCAGATGGAAGGTGGCCTTTGCGGCTGTAGGACTTGCAGGGTCCTAGTTGCTGGCAGCTTTAGTTTCAGAGAAATCCAGAAAAGTCTGCCTATTTCTAACCTGGCGCTGCGCTGTCAACCAGGGCACGTGGCTGCAAACAGAGGCCATTTTCCATGGGAAAAAGAAGTAATTTCCCCACAGTCGGGAGATCAGATGAATGGTGGCCTTTGGGGCTCTAAGGAATGCAGGGCCCTAGTTGCTGGCCTCTTTAGTTTTAGAGACCCAGCAAAGTTTTCCAATTTTGAGCCTAAAACCACCCTTTCGGCCGCAGTGCGGGGCCACAAACAGTGGCCATTTTCTATAGGAAAAAGAAATCATTTCCCCAGGGTCTGGAGATCAGATGCCAGGTGTCCTTTGGGGCTCTACAGATTGCAGGGTCCTAGTTGCTGGCACTTGTAGTTTTGGAGAAATCCAGCACAGTTTGCCAATTTCTATGTTGGAACCGCCCTGTCGACCAAGGCAAGAGACCGCAAACAGAGGCCATTTTACATGGGAAAAAGAAGTCATTTCCCCATGTACTGGGGATCAGATGAAAGGTGGCCTTTGGGGCTCTAAGGAATGCAGGGTCCTAGTTGCTGGCAGCTTTACTTTGTACAAACCCAGCAAAGTTTGCCAATTTCTAGCTTGGCACCGCCCTGTCAACCAGGGAAATTGACCCCAAAGAGAGGCCATTTTCTACAGGAAAAAGTAGTCATTTCATGAGGGTCCTGGGATCGGATGAAAGGTGGCTTTTAGGGCTCTAAATTCGTTCAGGGTCCTAATTGCTGGCAGCTTTAGTTTTGGCTAAAACATGCAGGTGCCAAGAGATGCTAAAGATAGAGATACAGAGCTCTCTGAAGCTAAGCGCTGGTCCCAGGTGTCTTTCGGCAGAAGCCGCACTCCGGAGCGTGCCGCGACCGGCACAATGCTCTGTCCGCAAAGAAGCCTCTTCTTTGCCTCCGGGAGACGGAGAGAGTGGCAGCTTTTGAAAGGCGAAGAATGATGCCGCACAACACCGGGATTGTGTGCGCGGCTTTCAAACTGAAAGCAAAGAGTACCTTACCTCTCTCCTGCCTTTTCCATTCAAATTAACATTCGAATGGACGAAATTTCGGACAATTTTCTTTTCCTTCTTGCTAAACACTATGCAGCCCTCTGTGGAAATTCTAGGGCAAGATGAGGAGATGTTTTCTGTACTGGCACAGTTTCTCCTTGCGAGACATAGTGGAAAAGCTTTCTGATAAGATGCAGGCGACAAGACACACTAAAGACGGAGATACGGAGCTCTCCAAAGCTAAGCACCGGTCCTGGGCATCTTTCAGCAGAAGCTGTGCTCCGGAGCGCACTGTGACCAGCACAAAGCTCTGGGCGCCAAAAAACCACTTGTTCACCTCCGGGAGGCGGAGAGAGCAGCAGCTTCCAAAATGCGAAAAACAAAGCTGCACAACACCAGGATTGTGCGCGCAGCTTTTAAACTGACAGAGGACAGAACCTTACCACTCTCGTGCCTTTTCAATTCACATTATCATTCGAAGAGGAGGAGTTTTGGACAATTTTTTTTCTTCTTCCTAAACACTATGCAGCACTCTGTGGAAATTCTAGCGCAAGATCGGGGGATGTTTTCTGTACTGGCACAATTTCTCCGAGCGAGACATAGGGGAAAAGCTTTTTTCTAAGATGTAGGCAACAAGACACGCTAAAGACGGAGTTATGGAGCTCTCCGACGCCAAGCGCTGGTCCCGGGCCTCTTTCTGCAGAAGCTGCGCTCCGGAACGCACCACGACCAGCACAATGCTCTGTGCACTAAGAAGCCGCTTCTTCACCTTCGGGAGACAGAGAGAGCGGCAGCTTTTGAAAGGCGAAGAAGGAAGCCGCACAACACCGGCATTCTGTGCACAGCTTTCAAACTGAGAGAGGACAGTGCTTTACCACTCTCCTGCCTTTTCCATTCACATTAACATTCAAATGGAAGGAGTTTTGGACAACTTTCTTTTGCTTCTTTCTAAACACTATGCAGACCTCCTTGCAACTTCTAGGGCGAGATCGGGGGATGTTTTCTGTACTGGCACAGTTTCTCCTTGCGAGACACTGTGGAAAAGCTTTTTGCAAAGATGTAGGCGACAAGAGGCGCTAAATACGGAGACACGGCGCTTTCCGAAGCTAAGCACCAGTCCCAGGCGTCTTTTGGCAGAAGCTTCCCTCTGGAGAGCAACGCGACCAGCACAATGCTCTGTGTGGGAAGAAGCTGCTTTTTTGTCTCCAGGGTACTTAAAGAAGAAGCACAAGCTTAAGACCGGATTGCCACAATTGTGTAGTGGTTTGGGCACTCCATCTGGATTAATAGTGCCAGTCCTTACGGCAGGTGTCGCTGCTGGTCAAGCTTTGACTGCACTTAATAAGTTGGGATGCTGGATGGTCAAACAATTAAAGGTAAGGTCAGCTATTTTACATCAGATTCTCACTGGCGTACATACCATTAGACATGGCACCCTGCAAAATAGATCTTCTATCTATTTATTGTTGTTAGCACATGGGCACGAGTGTTAGGTTTTTGAAGGAATGTGTTGTATGAACCTCTGTGTCCATTCTGCAGTCATTCACAGCAAACTCAAACAACGACAAGATAACGAAGAAATTGACTGGAAATAAGTGGGGTATGCATGAATGGTTTGAGGGATTGGAAAGAACTGGATGGTTGAAAGATCTCGTAAAGGGCGCTTTGTTATCACTTGTAGTCAATATTATATTGCTTTGTGTTATTCCATGCATCATGAAACTGGTGAGCCTCTTGGAAGAAAATACGGTGGAAAGGATCTGGATGGTGCAAGAAGAAGAAGGGGGAATTGTAGCAATGTATCTGAACCACTTAGACTACAGGGTGCACCAGCCATCCAGCTTGGAACTGTTCTTATCAGAATTTTCTCCGGACCTTCTGGAATTCATCAAGGTTACTAAGACATAAGCCGTGCCAAAATAAGAAAGAAGAAGCTGAGAAACCAAATTCCAAGAGCACAAGAACTTGATAATGGGGGGCAGCAAAGCGCCTGGATGGTAACCAAACACATCTTCTGAGAGGTGCACGCAGAATGTGTGGACAAGACAAAGGCACTAATAAGAAATGCGGGACTAGCGTGTGCAGAGAGTCAGAATGTGTAAGTGCATCATGTCAACAATAAACGGCTTCTGCTTAATCCTCTTGGTCCGTTGTCCAGGAGTCCTGAGTTTCACACAAGGGATACTTACTAAAAGGGCTCCGATTTTAATGTTAGAGTTACTGTCTAGATGATGATTAATGGGAATAGTTCTTTCAAATCTTTCCCTTGCTGACATCAGTAAGTTTCATCTTTTCATGATTGCACTGGTGGCTATACATTAGTTATGAATAAAAGGGAATGAGTTTTAGGGATATGTTGAAAGGAAATAGATTGGTAGCTCTGCTTCTGTTAGCATTCAGAAACATATAATTATGTTATGTTATGTTATGTTATGTTATGTTATGTTATGTTATGTTATATGTTATATGTAGGTACTTTTATTGAAGAACTCTGGGTGTCAAGGGGTATCAACCCAAATCTGACTCCGACATGGGTTCGGGATGAACATGTTTTTATATTATATAACTTTCATGTTAATTATTAAACTTATATTGTTCTATTGTATACATAGATTTCAGTCAAGCATGGCTCCTCGTGGCCCCCCTTAAATTTCTAACAAAGTTTCTCATGATTCTTTTTATGATTATACAATGATTATATTTAATTACTAAACAATAATCACATCTAACAATTATATCATTTATCATACTGCTTACGCAGGTGCAATGATCTGGCAAAACACAAAGCCTAACATTTTCAAAGTCTATCTTTAACATTTTCCAGGGCCCCACTATCATTCTCCCCCTTTTGAAAGCATTTTCACTTCACTATAGGTGTAAATGTTTTCACTTGATACAGTCCTTTTATTTCTCAATTTATACTTGATGTTGTTCAAATCCATGGTTGATGTAAACGTTGTCATGGATGCTATCAGGAACTGGAGAAGCAGAAGATGGTGGGCGTGGATCTCGTGCCAGTGCCTTTATTATTTTCTGGTTCCAGGACGTTTTCTTCTGTATCTCTCCCTTTAAGATGCTGTAAACTAACCAAATTGCTGAGAATACAATTAGTAAGATTATCACACTCCCAATGATAGATTTAATCCATGAACTCACATTCCACCCTAACCCTTTAAAGATTTTGCCTAGCCATCTTGTAGTCAAGTCCTTTTGCTCTTCTTGTGCTTCATGCTCTATTTGTCTCAACTGATTGATGTCATATTCTACATCTGCAGTTACATTTGGGATGTGGACGAAGCAAGGATCAACTTGTCCCTTTAAAAATCCACATACTCCATGCTCTTTCAGGAGTAACAAATCTAAGGCCAATCGATTTTGTAAAGTCATTTTTGTGGTGGCTTGTAATTGTAGGTTTAATTCTTTAAATCCTTCCCGGGTGACTCTTGCCAGTCTATCTACCTGACCTGTAAGTTTGTACAGCATCTCTCTACTCTGATAGTTTGCTATAGGACCAAGTAATGACTCTAGGGCCCACCCAAATTTCACTCCACCAGACGGTTCTTGCCAAGTGTCATCTGGATTTTCATTGTCTAGAACATCCCGTCTTGCTCTTATCTGCAGAAGTTCATGTTTTCCGTTAAATGGGGACTTTTTCCAAATTGGACATAAGGTTGGGAGGCCCAAAGTAATTTCCTTTACTTTCCCATCTACAGGCAGATGTGTTGTCCAGGTACCATTGCTTGCTGCCCATACAAATTGTCCTGGACTTTGGACTGTACTCCTGGTACATCCTATAACTGCTTTATAATTCACTCTGCCTTGTTTATGTTTGATCCCTCTGCAAGCACAACCAATTTGTAGGGCTATTGACAGGGGTGGCATCTGTTTTATCTCTGCATCATCAGAAGTGCAGTCATAAGTTTTATTACATGCCCACCAACTTACTTTGTCTGCCCTCATTCTGCTACTAGTGGCAGTGTTTGTTACTGTTAGATCTGTTTCATTCTCGGAGCCTTCCCACTTAATACACCAAGGGGTGTTTGCCATATATTGGAATCCTTGAAGAATACTCACAGACCACGCACTGTCCCAAGGCTCTCTCTGATCTTTTTGATCCTTGGCCTCACACTTCCATACCAGAGTGGTTACTGTAACATTTTCTATAATCTTTTTATAGTGTGGTAAATAGCATTGTCATTGTGTGATGCCTCCTGATTCTCCCATAGGGGTTCCTACTATGCCATCACTTAGAATACAGTCTTTCTGGTCCATGGGTCTCATCCATGTTCCTATTTTCTCCCAAGTTTCCTTGATTACTTGCCTCGATTCGGGTACCTGTTTACATGTAATTGTTTTGTTCTTTTGTATTTCAGGTAGTTTTGATGTTATGATTCCCCAATTTACTGGGTCTCCTGCTGCCTTTGGTATCGGCAGACAGGCAGTTATTCTACTGGTGTTTTGCATTTTGGCAAAATCTTTGACTAATCCGATCATTACATTCTCAGCCTGAACTGCATTAGAAACCTTTATCACCTGTGTTTCTGCTTGTACCTCTCTCTTCATTCTAGAATGAAGAGTGGTTAGTTGATCATTTTGCATTCCACATCCCAAAGACATTAATGACCATAACGTTAGCACAATTACTGATAGCATTCTCAAAGTAATTAAACACATCTTATCTGCAGCCTTGTTGGTTCCACAGTTTACACAGTCCGTGATCCAGGATGAATTTTCTTCACTTGGGTATAGTGAATCCAGGGGTCCACACCGGCTACTTTGACTGCTGTAAAGGTGGTCGGTAGTACCTGATGGGGTCCACTCCACTTTTCTTTCAGCGGTTCTTCGTTCCAGTTTTTAATAGACACCTCGTCTCCTGGATGTATGTTATGAACTGGGTTCTCGAAAGTCAGTGGTCTATTCCACACGAGGATGCTCCAGAGCCGAGCTAAAGTTTTCCCGAGAGACAGAACATAATTATACGCTTCCTTCTTTCCTGTGACATGTACATTAGGGTTAGGCTCAGGAGATTCATATGGTTTCCCATACAATATCTCATAAGGACTGACTGACATCCCACTCCATGGCTTTATCCGAATCCTCAACAGTGCTATTGGCAAAGCCTGGGGCCACTGCAATTTGGCTTCTTGGCATATTTTACTGATTTGCCTTTTTAGTGTCTGATTCATCCTCTCTACCTGTCCACTCAACTGGGGTCTCCACGGTGTGTGGAGGTCCCAGGTTATGCCCAGCAATCTACTTACCTCTCTTACTATTGTAGCTATGAAATGGGGTCCCCTATCTGATGATACCCCTAGGGGTACCCCAAACCTGGGAATAATCTCCTGTAGTAACCACTCAACGTTTTCCTTTGCTTGGTTTGTGCAACAGGGAAGGGCTTCTGGCCATCCAGAAAATGTGTCAACCCCCACTAACAGGTATTTGTATCCTCGAGTTCCTGGCAATTCTACAAAATCTACCTGCCAATAGTCTCCTTGCTCTATTCCTATCCGAATTCTTCCTAGCTGTGCCTTTCGTCTAGCCACTGGGTTGTTTTTCAAGCAGATATCACATTTTGACATTACTGATTTTTCCATCCGTACCGAAATTAAACTCTGCTTTAGCAATTTTACCTATGCCTCTTGTGGTGGTTTGACAGGAAATATGTTTTCTGGGATGCTGTGGTTAGGCCAATGGATGCTCAGATTTTAATATTGTCACCTAATGTGGCCATTGGGACATTGGATCCGCCTCTGAGAACACGGGGTTAAAAGCAGGGCTCTCCCCTGGGAGGCTCTCTTGGGTTCTGGTCAGTGAAAGGTTCAGATCTCCCCTGCCCGGCTGCGGGCTGGGCAGGGGGAGGGGAAGCCATGCGGCTGGGTGAGGTAGGCCAGGGCCCTGGACAGAAGGGAGGTGAAGGCCCTTGCAGGAAGGAAGGGTGGAGGAGCACTGAGAGGCATCGGGCAGCCACCCCCCCCAGGAGGGGTGCGAGAAGGTTGCCGGCTGGGCAGCTGTGGGAGTTCCGGACAGACAGAGCCTCAGATTTTTTTACCCTTTTCTTGGATGATGGAAACCTTACAATTCTAATCCTCCTGGAGCTGAATGAGAAGAGAGATAGAGATGAGATAAGAGGAAATGGGCCACGAGACAAATAGAGAAGAGCGCAGGTGGAAGAGATGATGGAGTAGCTTATGCTGGACTCTTTTTGTGTAGCCATGGACAGAGCCATGTTTCCTTGTGATACAGGGACTGCATTCTAGGGGAAGGCAATGCCTCAGGACCAAGAGGGTTCGGTGTGGGTACCCCTCGGCCCCAGGGGGTGAAAAATATGGGGGGACAGATGTCCCAAAGTTGAGACTGTGCCTTTTTGGAGTGGGACGAAGCATCCTTAAAAGTCGACCCTAGAAGCAGCTCTGGTCTGTGTTCAGTGGTGAGAGCACTGGACATGAAAGGAAGAGGTCACCATTGGCACAAGAAGGACTCCTTCTCCTCTTGATGAACTGAGGATTGAGTATTCTGAAGGGTGGTGCCGGACCGAGAGTCGATGATTTGGGGGATGTATTGTATTGGGAATTTGGTGGGGAGGAGGAGGAGATGTATTTGTGAAGTTTTCATTTTCCTTGTGTGTTTCTTTTTTTTTTTTTTTTTTGTAGTTTAGTTAATATTTTTTTTTTCCTAAGTGGGAGCCTGCTTTGCTTATTCCTGGTCACATCTCACAGCAGAAACCAGGGAGAGAGTATTCTCATGGAGGCACTGGCATTGTGCCAGTGTCAAACCAAGACACCTCTGCACCCCAATGACATTCGTTATGTTTAATTTGTAGAACTTGTCTCATTATCAAGGGGGGTAACACTATCTGTCCTTGTGCAGTCGCATACCATCCTTCCGAATTCCTTTGTGCATTTAGCAAACGTGCCAGTCTCTCATCTTCTACTGAATATTTTGGTTCTGGAGGCAAATTGAATTGGGATACATTAAGCTTTAAAGGTATCAATGCTGTTGTTGTTTGCACCTCTTGAGCAACCTGTCGGACTGTCCAGTCTGCTTTTCGATTTCCCTCACAGATTTTGGAGTTTCCTGATTGGTGTGCTTTACAGTGTATAATTGCCACTTGTTCAGGTTTTTGTACTGCTTTTATCAATTGCAGGACTGCATCCTGATGTTTAATGTGTGTACCTCGAGAAGATAGTAATCCTCTTTCTTTCCACAGTGCTCTGTGTACATGCACCACTCCAAAAGCATATTTTGAGTCAGTCCAGATATTTACCTTTTTCCCTTAACTTAATTCTAGTGCCCTGGTTAAAGCAACCAGTTCTGCCTTCTGGGCAGATGTATTTGGTGGTAATGCCTTTGCCTCCACTACTGTACTGACTGTTGTAACCGCATATCCAGCGCATCTGGTTCCATTTTCCATGAAGCTGCTCCCATCTGTAAACAGCTCCCACTCCGGTTGCTCTAGTGGGACATCTTTCAGGTCTTCTCTTGCTGAATAGGTGTACTCTATTACCTCTACACAGTCATGCTCTAATGGCCTTCTTCAGTTGTGGTACCTAGGAACAAAGCTGGATTCAAAAGGTTAGTTGTTTTTAATGTGACATCATCCTGCTCAGTCAGGACTACCTGGAATTTCATCATCCTGCTTGGAGATAGCCAATGGCCCCCCTTCTGTTCTAAGACAGTGGTTACCATGTGTGGTACATAGACATCTGTGTTCCTTCCCATAATAAGCTTCCTGGCTTTTTGTATCAGCATCACAGTAGCGGCAACTGCCTGCAGACATGAAGGCCACCTGGCACTTATGTTGTCAAGTTGTTTGGAGAAGTAGCCCACCGGCCTTTTCCAGCTTCCCAGACGTTGGGTCAGGACTCCTAGTGCTAGGCGCAGCCTTTCATGTACAAACAGCTGAAAATCTTAAGACAGATCGGGTAACCCTAATGCTGGAGCAGTTGTCAGTGCTTCTTTTAATTTTAGGAAGGCTTCTTTCTGTGGTTTGCCCCAGGTGAATGGCTGCATCTTCTGAGCTTCATACAGGGGTTTCGCAATCAGTCCATAGTCCATGATCCACAGGCGACACCATCCTGCCATCCTGAGGAAGACTCGCAGCTCATGTAAATTCTGGGGCTCTGGAATAGCACAAATAGCTTGGATACGGTTAGTACCTAGTTTTCGTTGCCCTTGTGAAATTTCACATCCCAGGTAGATCACAGTCTGTTGGGCAATTTGTGCCTTTCCTCTGGATACTTTGTAACCTCCCATTCCCAGTGAATTTAAAATCTCAATGGTTACCTTTATACAGGTTGCTTTTTCTTCTGTAGCTATTAGTATATCATCAACATACTGCAACAACAGGTATTGGTCTCTTGGTACTTGCCCATTCTCGGTCCAAATCTCCAGCTCCTTTGCCAGTTGGTTTCCAAATAGGGTGGGGGAGTTCTTTTAGCCTTGTGGAAGTCGTGTCCAGGTGAGCTGGGTCTTTCTTCCATTCCCTGGGTTTTCCCACTCAAAAGCAAACAGTTTCCTACTTTCAGTGTCAAGGGGGATGCAAAAAAAGGCATCTTTTAGATCAATTACACTAAACCATGTATATATCTCCTTTACGGATGTCAGCAATGTGTAGGGATTTGTTACCACTGGATAAATGTCCTTTGTTATTTTACTTATTGGTCTCAAATCCTGCACTAATCTATATTCACTATTTGGTTTCTTTACTGGAAATAATGGTGTATTAAATTCTACTGTGTATTTATGACAGGTTCTTGAATCTGTTTTACAGGTTCCACATCTAGTCAGCTGTTATATTCGCCTAACACCATCGCCTTGGCAACGTTTTCCTGCTGGAACTTATTGCCCGGGTAAAACCAGTTGTTGTTTGGGCACTCTCTCTTCCAATGCCCCTCCTGTTTGCAATATGCTCATTGATTTAGGCTTAACCTGTGCATAACTGGTCTTCTACCACAACTACCTCTGCCACGTCCCCTGAAATTTGGGTTCCCCTTTCCTTGTATTACTGCCAAAAGATTTTGCTGTTGCCTTTTACTAGCTTCTCTTTTGCGATTATTATATACCTTCCAGGCTACCTCAAGTAGTTTATCCAGATTCCTTAATTCATCCCCTTCTAATTTTTGCAGTTTCCTCCTGATATTGTCCTGTGACTGGCCCAAGAATATGAGAGCGAGCTGAACCTTTGCTTGTTCTGTGTCTATTTGGAGATCTGTATATTTCCCTGCTACCTCCTTAAGCCTCTCCAAAAATGCAGTGGGAGATTCCTTCTTTTCCTGTCCAACCTCATATAGTTTAGACCAATTTATAGTTTTGGACACAGCATTCTGAACTCCTATTTGGATCCACTCCCAATATCTCTGTAGTCTCCTCATACTCCAAGATAAATTAGGGTCCCATTTTGGATCCTCAATTGGAAAATTTTCATCTAGAGTTCCTGTTACGAGCCCGTTTCTTATAGACTCCCTTGCCCTTTCTTTGGCTGCCTTAAGTACCACCTCTTTCTCAGTAGAATCCATCAAAGTATCTAATATTACTTGTATATCATCCCAGTCAGGATTCTGAGTTTTTATAACCATTTTTACTACTTGTGCCACTTTATCAGGATTTTCTCTATAAGTTCCGGCTGATTGTTTCCAAATAACTAAATCTGCAAGAGAAAAAGGCACCTTTACAAACACTGGCCCTTCCACTCCTACACCTTGTTGCAAGGGAGCAATCACAGTCCGTTTTTGTCTGCCTATGTCTTTTCTACCCACAACCAGGGCAAGCTTTGACCGACTCCGAGTTCTGTGAGATACCGGTGTCGCTGATTCATCAGTATTGCTATCTTTTTCACTTGCATCCCTCCCCCTCCTTTCTATCACAGTTAGGTTTTGCTCATCTTCCGAGGAAGAGGGATCAGGTGACGGTGGGAGAGGAGGATAAAGAGAGAAGGGTGTACTAGACGAGACAGGTTCAGGATTAGGTGAGGTAGGGGCAGACGGTGGGATAGGGACAGGTGAAGCAGGTGGGATAGGGCTAGGTTCTCTTGGTCTTATTGGTGCTACGTGTAAATCAATATCTGTATAATTTTCCCTACTCAGACTTTCTTTCAACACCAAGTGTTCTAGACAACGTTTCTCACAAACTCCACACTTATCACTTGCAGATGCTCTAACCACCATTAATCCACATTCATCCTGCCATTCTGGCTTTCCCCGTAAATAGAAAAACAAATCAACATACGGAACCTCATCCCATTTTCCTTCTTGTTTACAAAACGACATTAACTGTGAAATAGTGTTATATTGCAAAGTACCGTATTTTGGCCATTTTTCGCCATTCTCCAAGACATATTCTGGCCACCATATATTACAATAATTAATCAACTTAGCCTTACGTAATTCTTCCCTAAAATTACCCTGTTTCCAATGTGCTAATAAGCACCCTCAAAGGAGAAGTTTGCGGAATGGAGGCATTGCTGCCCAAAATCCCTTTAAGCTTCTCCATCCAAATACACCACAAATGCCAAACCTGCAACGTTTTTCCCGATTGTCTTATGGAACGGCGCCTAGGCAATATCACCAGGAATTCCTTTAGCCCAATCCAAGGGTAGCTTTCGCTGTGTCTTATTGGCAGGCAACCAAACCAAAGTAAAAGCACCTTGCCTCTCGCCCGGGGACGTTGCGAGCGGCAGAGACGGGTCATGGCCGATGAGCTCCCCGAGAATCTCTCGGTGCTGGCTGGAGTGTGATTGAGTCGTGAACTCACTCGGCAGCAATCACAGGGTCCCATCTGGGGTCGCCAAAATGTTAGCGTTCAGAAACACATAATCTCGAGAATGATTATATGTAGGTGCATTTATTGAAGAGCTCTGAGTGTCAGGGGTATCAACGCAAATCTGACTCCGACATGGGTTCGGGATGAACATGTTTTTATATTCTATCGTTATATAACTTTCATGTTAATTATTAAACTTATATTGTTCTATTGTATACATAGATTTCAGCCAAGCATGGCTCCTCGTGGACCCCCTTAAATTTCTTACATAGTTTCTCATGCTTTTTTTTATGATTATACAATAATTATATTTAATTACTAAACAATAATCACATCTAACAATTATATCATTTATCATACTGCTTACGCAGGTGCAATGATCTGGCAAAACACAAAGCCTAACATTTTCAAAGTCTATCTTTAACATTTTCCAGGGCCCCACTATCACTTCCATTTCCATTGTCTAAGAAGAACTCTGATTATTTTTGGACTTTTCATAGACCTCTGACTAGATTAGCATTTGTCTTTGATTGACCCCGTAAATTTTAGGCTACTAGGCTTGACCAATGAATGGAAAGGGGAAAGTCACAGAGCTTAGGTGGTTCCCTTGTCAGCAACTTCTCAGTAGTAGGGAGACTTCTGTCCTCAAGTTTGTTACTTCAGCTACCAGATTATGCTCACTCCAAAAGAAGGTGAGAAGGTTGCTTCCCTAAATGGTCCAATAATTCTTCCTGCTTATTTGTGCCTCTTTTGTATGACTGGATTTTGTATTACTGGAGTTTGTTACAAAAAGTTGGATTAAATTGCATGCATCCACTCTTGGGGGAAACAGAGTATTTAGCCAATAGCATGTAGCCTTTAATCAACCTGAGATTGTCTGAACGGACTGGACACTTAAAACACAGTAACTCCTGCTAGTTCCAATTCCATTTTTAGGCTCGACAAACCGAATGGTAAACCTGCACCAGTAGGGAGGGACATTGAATTGGTCTTTCTCCTTTTTAGAGAGAAGCTAATGAAAAAGTTTCACCAGAATCAGAGCAGGCTGTAAAACAAGAAAAGCGTCATGAAAAGAGGCCAATCCTATCCTCTTAGTATTGCTAGTTGTGATTGGACATGAATGAAATGTGTCAACTCTGTGTTCCTGGGTATCACATCAGTAACAGGTACTTCAGCTGCTGTACTTGTCTCCTAAAGCTAAGAACAGAATCCAAATAATTGTGATTCCATGGTCACAATTCACCCTGTGATGCTGACAGGTGAAAAAGGAGTGTAAGGTGCACGGGTAAATTAACTTGAATGGCCTATCTAAATCAGCGGCCACTGATTTCCTGAAGGCTTCAACAGGTCAGTCGCCCATGTTTATCTTGGGACTCTTTTAACCTTTCCCCATTAGTTCAGCCTCTGCTCTCAAGCCTTTGCTGACATTTCAAGTATCTCAATAGCCTGGAAATGTGTTGTCTTTATTTATCATGTCATTATTCCCTTCAAAGGGTTGTTTGCCTCAAGTCTCATTTTTGCTGATTTTCTGCTAGTTCACTGTCAGATGGCAGCAGGTGTTTTGTAAGAGCAAGTACACAATCCTATAGCTTGCTTTTCTTTCTATTTGGCCTGTCTAGAAAATGGAATGACTGAACATCTCCGACAGGATTTTCTCTCCCCATTATGTTTCACTGGAAGGGCAGATGCAAATTGTCTACCTAAACTCTTAGCACAGAAGAAACTAGTGGTTTGCTGCTGCATATAGGTAGAAGCTTACAAAAGGAAGGCCTTGGGCTGAGGCCCATTACTTTGGCTAAGTAGAAAAGGACTATGGGAAGGTGAGACAGCTGAATTAGAGGTAGATCAACAAGTTCTAGAACCATCGCATATTCACAGCGTGGTGTATGGTGGTTGGTTGAATGATGTTTGATATGGCTTAAAGCTATGGAACTGATAAAGGCCTGAGTGCTTCAAAAGCCTGGTTTTTGCAATAAAGCGGCTCTCCTTTGCACCTGCCTGGGGACTCTGCATCAATACGGACCCTCACTCCCAGTTTGCCAAGGAGATGATCAGTAGGAATGTTGCAGAGCTGCTGTGTGCATATTAATGGAATGGCAGAGAGTGAAGCGGTGGACATTTCTGGGGTTTAGTACAATGCTGCTGCATTGGTGCCAGTTTTGTTGGTTTTCCATCAGTGGCCTTTCTGTCTAGAAGTACACTGCCCAGAGTCTTTCTAGAATTTGATGCCATTTCCTTCCTGTTGTTTTAATGCCTTCCTTCAGTTGAAAGGAAGATACAATCTTTACATTTTGAAAATCCCTGTTAGGAAACATTATGCCAGAAGAGTCATCGCTCCTTTTTCTTCTGCCTCCTTTGTAATTTTCAGAGACTCATTTCAAATTTCTGCTAATGTCAATAAGAATACTGAGACTACTTAGCAGGGTTGACGCTCTCAGCTGCTTTCCTCTTTCATACTGCTTCATACTATATGTGACTTAATGGCCTCGTTTTGTCATCTGCATTTTGCTGTGATCCAAAGTTAAATATTCCAGGCCTGTGAACACAAGAGGAAGTCTTTGTCTTTTGCAAGAACTACCCCTCAGAGGATTTGTGTTCATTTTGATTTCTACAGCGTTAGCCCTGTTGCAGAAAAAAAAGTAGATTGTACTCTCTTCTTGTGTACTCGCTTCTTGTGCTCTCATTCCCCCCTCTCTGCTTTGCATGCCCTAGTTAATCTACTGGCGTGACTCATATGGCATCATCTCATAGGGCAAATTCTGCATAGTTTCATGTACTTACAAATGCCAGTTTCCAAGGAGCCTATAGAACCATTCAAGGGGCAAAGAATTGTAGGGCTGGGCAACTTCAGGTGCTGGAACTGTAAGTGGTTAAGTCATGCCATATTAAAGTGACAGAGCAAATCAGTCGATCTAGGACTTTCAGCTGGACACCTCTGAGAATAGCAGCTTGTCAGCAACATAGCCATCTTCCTAGCTGTATTCCAGAAAGAGAAAAGGGACACCTTCAATGGTTAAGATGTTTGGCATGGGAAAACAGCAAGAAATGTACCACAAAATACATGAGCCAGTTAAAGTGCGCTTTTCTAGTGAGAATTTTGCAGATGTTCTTTCTTGTCAGTGCCTTTACTTTTCACAGAAGACAGGGGGGCATTTAATTATTATTGTTCTTTTGTTTTCTTTCATTGACCTCCCTCTTTCCACCTGCAATGAACAATTTTGCCTTTCTTTTCCGGCTTCTCTTTACTTATAGAAGTTTGCATAGGGTAATCCACTCTTGTCATAAACATTGTCATATAGTAGAAAGAAGTAGAAGGTACATCTAAATGGATAAAACAAACCCAGAAAAATAGAGGGTTTTTTTACAGACTTCTGTGAGAACATTAGGACACAATATATCTTTGAATTGACTTATGCTGAATTGATTTAAATTTTAGCCCAGTCATTACTATTATTACAAGTGTATGGCCTTTAGTACAGAGCCGTTGAAATCATCCAGCCAAATATTTTGGCTAATTTTGTTTTATTTCTAGCGAGGACTTTGTTTCTTAAGGAGGAGCTAAGGGTGGAGTTTCCTGTGTTGCTGCTAAGTGGCTGATTATGGGATTGTGAACTGGTGAGTGGATTGCCATTAGGAGGCAGTGAGGAGCAGGGGATACAGCTTCCTGTGTGGCTGCTGAGTGGCTGATGATAAGTAAGTGAGTGGCTTCCCATTGTGAGTCAGTGAGGATCGAGGGGTGGAGCTTCCTCTGTTCCTGCTGAGTGGCTGATTATTAGGTTGTGAGCTGGTGAGTGGATTGCAATTAAGAGGCAATGAGGAGCTAGGGGTGCAGCTTCCTGTGTTGCTGCTGAGTAGCTGATTATAAGATTGTGAGCAGGTGAGTGGATTGCCATTGTGAGTTAGTAGGGGGCAAAGGGTGGAGCTTCCTGTGTTGCTGTTGAGTGGCTGCTTGTAAGGAGGTGAGTAAATTGCCATTATGAGTCAGTGAGGGGATAGGGGTGGAGCTTCCTGTCTTGCTGCTGAGTGGGTGAGTGGCTGATTATTAGGAGGTGAGTGGATTGCCATTGTGAGTGAGTGAGGAGGTAGGGGTGGAGCTTCCTGTGTTGCCGCTTAGTGGCTGATTATAAGCAGATGAGTGGATTCCCTTTGTGGGTCAGTGAGGAGCTAAGGGTGTAGCTTCCTGTTGCTGCAGATTGGCTGATTATAGGAAGGTGAGTGAATTGCCATTCTGAGTCAGTGGGGAGCTAAGGGTGGAGCTTCTTGTGTTGCTGCTGAGTGGCTGATGATAAGATTGTGAGCAGGTAAGTGGATTGCCATTGTGAGGCAGTGAGGAGCTAGGGCTGGATCTTCCTGTGTTGCTGCTGAGTGGCTGATTATAGGATTGTGAGCTGGTGAGTGGATTTCCACTGTGAGGCAGAGAGAAGCTGGGGTGGAGATTTCTGTGTGTCTTCTTAGTGGCTGATCATAAGCAGGTAAGTGGATGGCCATTGTGAGCCAGTGAGGAACTAAGGGTGGAGCTTCCTGTGTTGCTGCTGAGTGTTTGATTATAAGCAGGTTTGTTTTTTGCCATTGTGCTTAAGTGGGGGGCTAGGGGTGGAGCTTCCTGTTTTGCTGCTGAGTGGCTGTTTATAAGAATTTGAGCAGGTGAGTGGATTGCCATTGTGAGTCAGTAAGGAGTTTGGGGTGGAGCTTCCTGTGTTGCTGCTTAGTTGCTGGTCATAAGCAGGTGAGTGGATTGCCACTGTGAGTCAGTGAGCAGCTAAGTGTGGAGCTTCCTGTGTTGCTGCTGACGGGCTAATTATAAGGAGGTGAGCAGATTACCTTTGTGAGTCAGTGAGGAGTTTGGCGTGGAGCTTCCTGTGTTTCTGCTGAGTGGCTGATTATCAGCAGGTGAGTGATTTGCCATTGTGGGTATATGGGGGGCTAAAGGGGGAGATTCCTGTGTTGCTGCTGAGTGCCTGATGATAAGATTGTGGGCAGGTGAGTGGATTGCCACTGTGAGGCAGTGAGGAGCTTGGTGTGGAGCTTCCTGTGTTGCTGCTTGGTGGCTGATTATAAGCAGGTGAGTGATTTGCCATTTTGAGGCAGTGAGGAGCTAGGGATGGAGCTTCCTTTTTTTGCTGTTTAGTTGCTGATCATAGGTAGGTGAGTGGATTGCCATTGTGAGTCAGGGAGGAGCTCAGAGTGGAGCTTCCTGTGTTGCTGCTGAGTGGCTGATCATAAGGAGGTGAGTGATTTGCCATTGTGGGTACGGGAGGAGCTACAGGTGGAGCTACCTTTTTTCCGGATGAGTGGCTGATTATAAGATTATTTTCAGGTGAGTGGATTGCCATTGTGAGCCAGTGAGGAGCTAATGGTGGAACTTCCTATGTTACTGCTTAGTGGCTGATTATAAGGATGTGAGTGAAATGCCATTGTAATTCAGTGAGGAGCTAGGGGTGGAGCTTCCTGTGTTGCTGCTGAGTGGCTGATTATAAGATTATAAGCAGGTGAGCTGATTACCATTGTGAGTCCGTGAGGAGCTATGGAATATAAATCCCAATATTTCTGGGTGGGACGTGCCTGGCCTCGTCTGACCCTTGCTGTTGGACCAAAGGTGCCAGCTGTGGTGTTTTACCTCAGAGACACCTTTGGCCAGCTGGATTTTCAGCTAGCCACTCGGAACAAATCCAGGCATAGTAGAAACTCTATTTTCCTCTGGTAGAAAAGGTTTGGGCGACGGTGAAGCGAAACAGGATAGGATTCTATCGTAGAGTTTTAATCCAGAGTTTTATTCCAGGATGATAGATCTCTGAATTTTGTAACAGCTCCAAACAGAATCCCAACCGCCTTGTCCCATCTCCTTTTAACCCTGGGGACAGGGGAGGGGAAAGCAGAGTTTGGCACACCTGGGGGGGTTGGGATAGGTGAAACAGGAAATGGCATCACCCTGCAACATCTCCCCCTAGTTTTTTTTAAAAAGAGGACCACTGTGTTTGTGGTGCAGAATGCTTGCCAAACCATGGTTGGTAAATAGGTTCCTCCTCTACAGGAGGTTCAGTGCTTTCCACTGAGGCTTCCATGTCATTAATTGGAGCACCATGGGTTTCCAAATGGTAAACTTGCGGAGGGGGAGATGAGCTTTGAGTGGCAGGTCAGGCCGACATCGGTCGGCCTGTCTTGTGGACATTGCAATCTGAACCTTTTCTAGAGCTTTCCGTGCCTCTGGGATAATAGACCTAGGAGCACCTGGGTCTTCTCCCCCTTTGAATAAATTGAAAAGAGTGGCAAGGTCTTCGTTAGTCATACCAAGCCATTGCCTTTCCCAATTCAAAGACCCACACAACTTGTGGACATTGCAAGGGTCTTGATCCTTGGATTGATTTCTAGTTTTTGAGGAACAATGGTCCTATTTCCAATCTCTAAGCCCAAATATTTCCAAGGTGGCATCTTTTGAATTTTCTTGTCCTGGAGCTCGAACCCTGCAACCATCAATGCATCAATCGTTAGGTCAAGCGCATGTGTGAGTAAATCATCATTGGGGGCACACACAAGGATATCATCCATATAATGATAGATGATGGCCTTTTCTGCAGCTGCACGCACTGGGGAAAGCAGGGAAGAGACATACCACTGGCAGATCGCTGGCGAGACCTTAAGGCCCTGAGGGAGAACTGTCCAATGGTACCTTTTCATAGGGGCTTCCATGTTGATGGTGGGGACTGAGAATGCAAAGCGCAGTGCGTCATCAGGGTGTAGGGGAATATTGAAAAAAACAATCTTTTATATCAATAACAGCTAATTTCCAGTCCTGGGGAAGCATTGTTGGGGATGGCATACCAGGTTGGGGAGAGCCCATATCTTCAATGACATTAATAATTTGTCGGAGGTTGTGGAGGAGCCGCCATCTCTTTTTGTCAGCTTTCTGAATGACAAACACTGGAGAGTTCCACGGGGATGTGGTCTCCACAATGTGACCCTTTTTCAGTTGCTCTTCCACTAGCTCCTCAAGCGCCTTTATTTTTTGTTTACTGAGCGGCCACTGTTTCACCTCAACTGGTTTGTCTGTTTTCCACTTCAGTTTTTGGGTGGGGTGCTGTTGTTCAATGACTGCTGTACAAAAATCCTGTGGAGAGTCTGGAATATCAATTGTGACACCCCACTGGGCCAATAAATCTCTCCCTAACAAAGGTTACGAATAATCTAACACAAATGGACGGATATTTGCCAATTGTCCGTTTGGTCCCTCTGTTTGGATGATGCTTTTGGATTGTCTTGCCAATTGCAGGCCTCCTACACCTTGAACATGACCAGTAACGTTTTGCAAAGACCAATGTGCTGGCCAGTCTTGTACTGGGATCACTGTGCAGTCTGCACCCGTGTCTACAAGCATCTCAATGAGTTTTGACTCCCCACCCCCACTGACATTACACCATAATTTGGGTTTGTCTCTCCCAATAACTTGGACCCGGGCGACTGTGGTCCCTTGTTTTCGGTGCCTTCAGGCAAAAACAGCACAGGGATAGCTTGTGCAACAATTTGACCTTTGGGAAGAAAGAGGGTTGGGTGGAAACAGTGCAGCCCAAGAACGAATTGCTCAGGATCTGATGCTGTCATTCCTGGAGCAATTTTGATCTCATGTGGTGTGTGTTTGGGGTCTCTAATGACAATGTACTTACAACAAATACGGTGCCAAGTGCCCTTCTGTTCTGGATTGACAGAGACAAAATGCCAGTCTGTGTCTTTCAGGTGGAGTGATTCTGTCAGCTGCAACCTGTAAGGCTCATTGACAGAAGACGTGGTTAACATAGGTTCACCTAAATCATAACAAAGATTATTTTGTTTCACTTTCAACAGTAGACCAGCAGATGTGGTCTTTGAAGCATCTGCTTCACTTACAGAAATAGTAATGTTACTGCGTGCTTGGTTTGTTTTGCTTCCCTTATTCCCTTGGCCTGCTCTTTTTATGTCTGCATGCCTGGCAGGCCGGCGCTCCCCTTTCAGTTTTTTTGTTGTTGTTGACCCCCTGGGAGTGCTTGTAATTCTCCTCCTGTGCCATTTCTAAATTCATCAAATTGCTTTTTCAGGGGGTACTGGCTACTCCAATGTCCAAGGTTATTGCAAAGCAGGCATGGCTTTGTGGGGTCAACCATTGCTGGTCTTCGCTGCTGCCCAGTGTACTGCTGTGCTGAGGGAATGGGCGCAGGGCCGGCAACGGCGACACGCTGAGGTGGTCTTGGTCGCAGCCTTGGTCTGGTGTCTTGAGCAACACTCATCAGAGGCACTTTCCTGTTACAGACTAGAAACATATCTTTTAGTGTAGGGGGAGGTTCTAGAGGGAGACTCAAAATTGCCGCTCGACACTGTTCATTTGCATTTGTAAATGCCATTTCCTCTAAAACCTCTTCCCTTGCATTCTCTTTTTTAACTTGGATTTCAATGGCTCTAGTTAACCTTTCTACAAATTTCAGAAAAGGCTCTGATGGTAGCTGCTTAATCTTACTGTAGGGCTCAAAAGGCCCCTCAGGCTGGAGGGAAAAGAATGCTTTTTCAGCTGCTTCCTTTACTTTCTCAAGTGTTTCTACAGGAATTTCGGTAGCTTGGATTGAGGGTGAAGACCATTAGCCATCACCGGAGAGATGCTCAATGGTAATTGGCATGCCATTAGCATCTTTTGCTGTGTTTGGATCAGCCTGCAAGCTTGGGAGAGCCTCTTTTAACAGTTGTTTCCATGCTAATTCCCATAATTTGAATTCTGTAGAGGTCATGAGATACCATGGGAACAGGGGTCGGGTCACCTGGTGATGTCACATCAGCAGATGCCCCCTGGGAGGAGTAGAGGGGCGGAGCTGAGGGTACTGCAGGTAAGGGAGGGGGAGGGAAGGTGTCACAAGGAACAGGAGGAGAGGGGGATGGGGAAGGAATTTTGGGATGCTTAAGGGGATCTTGGGAAGAAGATGACCAGGTTTGGGAGGGTGCCACGTGGCATCCTCCATCTTGGGTAGCCCCTAGGGACTGGGGGCTATTTTGGGGATCACTGCTCTCTGAAAAACTAACACGTGCTCTGCTCTGGGTTTCAGAGCAGGGGACACAGGGTTTTGGGGAGTATTCCACGTGACCTAGCCAGGTCCTTGTGGACAAGGGAACTCAGGCATTTTAACGTACTCAAGGAGTCGAATTCCCAGCACATGAGTAGAATGTGGTCTCTTTAAAATACCAAGTTTTGGGGTAAGAGGTTTAGGGCTGGAAGGGGGAGAAACAGGGAGAGCAGAGGTACATGGCTTGATATTTGGCTTTTTCTCCAATTCCCTTTGTTTGAGCAAGGCTGTTCGAATTTGTAAACTCCAGAACACAAATTTAGCTGAGGATGTATTCTCAGACTGTCCCAAGGTTATCAATTCATGCCCTACTTTATCCCAAAATTGAATATTGTGGACTTCCTCAGGAGAAGTTTGTGGGAAGTGTAGAAAAAGCCACCTTATAAACTGTTTCAATTTTCCTTTAGAGAACTTTACATTTGCACTAACTAAAATTCCAACAATATGACAATACACTCCTTTTTGTGCTGTGCTTAACTTCGAGCCCATCTTTGATGTAAATGGCACAGAACAAAGTCCCGCCGACCGAATGCAAAGCCAAAATCAGCTACCGATTTCTAAAAAGACCACAGTTAAAAAGCGATAACGATCAGATGAAAGCTTTTACAATGCAGCTGTATATACTGCTTTTAAAACTGCCGCGGCAGCAGCAGCAGGGAATCAGGACCCGCCCCGGGTGTGGGATTAGTCCCAAAGTTTCTCTGGAGAGCTATGCATCCACAGCTCTACCAGTGGACGCTAAGCTGCCTTAAAGCTTTTCCAAGGTTCTGAGATTCCTTCTGGGGCTGCAGGTTTATGCAGCCTCACGTTGGGCCCCAATATGGAATATAAATCCCAATATTTCCGGGTGGGACGTGCCTGGCCTCGTCTGACCCTTGCTGCTGGACCAAAGGCGGCAGCTGTGGTGTTTCACCTCAGAGACACCTTTGGCCAGCTGGATTTTCAGCTAGCCACTCGGAACAAATCCAGGCATAGTAGAAACTCTATTTACCTCTGGTAGAAAAGGTTCGGGCGACGGTGAAGATAAACAGGAGAGGGTTCTATCGTAGAGTTTTAATCCAGAGTTTTATTCCAGGATGATGGACCTCTGAATCTTGTAACAGCTCCCAACAGAATCCCTACCGCATGGTCCCGTCCCCTTTTAAGCCCGGGGAGAGGGGGAGGGGAAAGCAGAGTTTGGCACACCTGGGGGGGTTGGGATAGGTGAAACAGGAAATGGCATCACACTGCAACAAGGAGCTAAGGGTGGAGCTTCCTGTGTTGCTGCTTAGTGGCTGATTATAAGAAGCCTCTGGGGAGCGTGGCGCCCCGGAGCGCGGCGAACAGGAGCGGGCAAACAGGGGTGTGGTGAGTCTCTGGGGCGTATACAAGGCAATTTGCGCAGCAGTTTGCGCAGGCAGGGGGACCAGCTCTCTTGCTAGTAAGGAGTCCTCTGTGTTTTTTGAGGTCTTTCTGCTCCCTGGTTGTGTTTGAGGTGTCTGTTAGTAATGGTTTCTTTATGGTCAAAAACTGTGGCTGGTAGAAGTGTAAGTGACCAAGTTGAGCCCTCCAAAAATATGTTTCTGTTCAGACCCATCCGTGCCCGGAGTGTTTGAGGTTATCGCTGGCTTCAGGGAGTGTTGTGGAGGAGACCTGCCTGCGGTGTGAACAAGTGAATGACCTCCTTTCACTGGTGACTGAGCTTAGGGAGGAAGTTGAAAGGTTAAGGAGTATCAGGGAAAGTGAAAGGGAAATAGACTGGTGGAGCTCAGCCCTTCCATCTTTAAGGGAGGCCTCTGACCGAGAGACTGAGGACTTATATGCCTCCTGCTCTCAGGCAATAGAAGGGCACCCGGTTGATAAAGAGGAGTGGAAATGGGTCCCTATTTGGGGAGGTAATAACAAAAACTCCTCCCCATCTCCATCATTCAGCCAGGTACCACTTCAGAATAGGTATGAGGTCCTGGATCTAGAGACCCAACTAGATGATTTAGGAGAAAATTGTCTGCCCCGAGAACCCCCAAATTATGATTTGTCTGTAAGATGGGTCACTACCTCTAACATCAAGAAGAAAAGAAGGGTAATCGTAGTAGGTGATTCCCTCCTGAAGGGAACTGAGGGCCCCATATGTCGACCAGACCCATCCTACAGGGAGGTCTGCTGCCTCCCTGGGGCCCGGGTACAAAATATCACTGAGAGACTTCCTGGGCTGATTCAGCCCTCTGATTATTACCCACTGCTGATACTCCAGGCTTGCAGTGATGAGATTGAAAAGAGGAGTGTCAAGGCAATTAGAAAGGACTTCAGGGTACTGGGTCGGGTAGTTGATAGGGCAGGAGCACAGGTAGTGTTCTGCTCAGTCCCGTTGGTGGCGGAGGAAAATGAAGAAAGAAACAGGAGAATCCGCATCATCAACAAGTGGCTTAAGGGTTGGTGTCATCGGCAAAATTTTGGATTCTTTGATCATGGGGAAACTTGTACAGCATCTGTTCTGCTAGAACCAGATGGGGTACATCTCTCTGTTAAGGGCAAAAGGTTTTTAGCTCATGAACTGGCAGACCTCATTGAGAGGGCTTTAAACTAGGTTTGAAGGGGGAAGGGGAAGCAGCTGAGCTATCTGGAAGCAGGCCCAAGGGTTGCAAGGAGAAGTCAGGGGCGAAGTCAGTAGCCCAGCTGAGGTGCATGTATACCAATGCACACAGCTTGAGCAACAAACAAGAAGAGCTGGAGGCCATGGTGCAACTGCAGAGCTATGATGTAGTTGCCATCATGGAAACATGGTGGGATTGATAGTGGAGCCCTGGAAAATGTTAAAAATAGTCTTTGAAAATATTAGGCCATGTGTTTTCTCAGATCACTGCACCTGCATAAGCAGTATGATAAATGATATAATTGTTAGATGTGATGATTGTTTAGTAATTAAATGTAATTATTATATAACCATAAGAAGAATTGTGAGAAACTATGTTGGAAATTTAAAGGGGGCTATGTTTAGCTGAAATCTGTGTATACAATAGAACAATATAAGTTTGATAATTTTTATGAAAGTTATATAACGATAGAGTATAAAAGATGTTCACCTCGAATGTATGGTCAGAATCAGATTTGGGTCGAAATCACCCCGATTCCCAGAGCTCTTCAAGAAAAAGCACCGCATATAATCGCTTATGTGATTATGTGTTTTTGAACGCTAACAGGATGACTCACATAGCTGGAGTACTGCACTGGATGGATACAAGCTCCTCAGAAGAGACAGGAAAGGAAGAAGAGGAGGAGGGGTGGCCCTTTATATTAAGCAGATTTTCGATGCCGTAGAAATGTGGTGTTTGGATGTCGCTTGGGGCAGAGTGATCATGAAATAATAGAGTTCTCAATATTTGGTGTAGTCAGGAGGAGCACCAGTATGACTCTTACATGGAACTTCCGGAGGGCAGACTTTGGCCTGTTTAGGAGACTTATTCAGAGTGTCCCTTGGGAAACAGCCCTTAAAAACAAAGGAGTTCAGGAAAGGTGGGCATGCCTCAAAACAGAGATCTTGAGGGCACAGGAACAGACTGTCCCTGTGTGCCGAAAGATCAGTCAACGGGGTAAACGTCCAGCCTGGCTGGGCAAGGAGGTTTTGGAGGTACTTAGGAATAAAAAGAGGATGTATCAGCATTGGAAGGAGGGTCGAGTCTCTAAGGAAGTATTCAAGAAGGCTGCTGGAGCATGCAGAAAAAAAATTAGGGAGGCCAAAGCTCATTTTGAACTTAGAATGGCGACTTCTGTAAAGGATAATAAAAAATATTTTTACAAATACCTTAATGCTAGAAGGAAGGGTAAGACCAGCCTTTGTTCTTTATTGGACAAGGGAGGGAACTTAGCATCTGCAGATGAGGAGAAGGCAGAAGTGCTTAATGCCTACTTTGCCTCAGTTTTTAGTGGGAAGATGACTTGCCCTCAAGACACCTGCCTGCCTGGAATGGTTGATGGTGTCAGGGAGCAGAATGGTCCCCCCATTATCCAAGAGGAGGCAGTCAAAGAACTACTGAAATGCTTGGATGTTCATAAATCTATGGGACCAGATGGGATCCACCCCAGGGTAATGAGAGAGCTGGCAAATGAGCTTGCAAAGCCACTCTCCATCATTTACCAACAGTCCTGGCTCACTGGTGAGGTTCTGGATGACTGGAAGCTGGCCAATGTGATACCCATTCACAAAAAGGGTGCAAAGGAGGATCCTGGTAATTATAGACCAGTCAGCCTGACCTCAGTACCTGGCAAGATAATGGAACAGTTTATATTAAGTGCCATCACACAGAATTTACAGGATGGCCAGGGTATCAGAACCAGTCAGCATGGGTTTAGGAGGGGTAGGTCATGTTTGACCAACCTGGTCACCTTTTATGACCAGGTAACCCACCTAGTGGATGCAGGGAAGGCTGTAGATGTTGTTTATTTGGATTTCAGCAAGGCCTTTGACACTGTCTCCCACAGCATACTCCTAGACAAGCTGGCAGCCTGTGGCTTGGACAGGAGCACTCTTTGCTGGGTTAGGAACCGGCTGTATGGCCGGGCCCAGAGAGTGGTGGTGAATGGTGCTGCATCCAGCTGGCGGCCAGTCACCAGTGGTGTCCCTCAGGGGTCTGTGCTGGGGCCAGTTCTGTTTAATATTTTTATTGATGACATGGATGAGGGTTTAGAGTCTTTCATTAGCAAATTTGCAGATGACACTAAGCTGGGAGCATGTGTCGATCTGTTAGAGGGACAGAGGGTTTTGCAGAGGGACTTGGAACGGTTGGATGGATGGGCAGAATCTAATGGGATGAAGTTCAATAAGTCCAAGTGCCGAGTCCTGCACTTTGGCCACAATAACCCCCTGCAACATTATAGGCTGGGGACGGTGTGGCTGGACAGTGCTCAGGAGGAAAGGGACCTGGGGGTGCTGGTTGACAGTCGACTGAACACGAGCCAGCAGTGTGCCCTGGTGGCCAAGAAGGCCAATGGCATCCTTGCTAGTATCAGGAATAGTGTGGCCAGCAGGAGCAGGGAGGTCATTCTTCCCCTGTACTCGGCACTGGTGAGGCCACACCTTGAGTATTGCATCCAGTTCTGGGCCCCTCAGTTTAGGAGGGACGTTGAGATGCTTGAGCGTGTCCAAAGGAGAGCAACGAGGCTGGTGAGGGGCTTGGAACATAAGCCGTATGAAGAACGACTGAGGGAGCTGGGGTTGTTCAGCCTGGAGAAAAGGAGACTCAGAGGTGACCTTATCACTCTCTTCAACTTCCTGAAGGGTGACTGTGATGAGCTGGGGGTCGGTTTCTTTCTCCGGGCAACAACAGACAGAACAAGAGGACACAGTCTCAATCTGTGCCGAGGGAGATACAGGCTAGAATTAAGGAGGAAGTTTTTCACAGAAAGAGTGGTCAAATACTGGAATCATCTACCCAGGGAGGTGGTGGAGTCACCATCCCTTGATGTGTTTAAAAAAAGACTGGATGTGGCACTTGGTGCCATGATCTAGTTGAGGTGTTAGAACATGGGTTGGACTTGGTGATCTTAAAGGTCTCTTCCAACCTAGAAATTCTGTGATTCTGTGAATAGTCCAGAGCAAGAGCGTCCACGGTAGAGTTATGCTGCCATAATCAAAAGCGTCGTAAATTCTGGTACAGTTTTTGCTGGTAATACGTCTAGGAAAGAAAGGTTTTACATCTTTTTTGACTTTCAAATATAACCATTATTTGAAATAGTTAAAAGTTAGGGGTGTCATCCCGTTCCCCCCCCCCCTCCCAAATACTTCTCTCTGGAATGTTGCTCAGGGATTACACATAAAAGCCCACCCTGTAAAATATGTTGCAGATACTCTGCAGTAAGCGCAGCTTAGCAGCTAGAGATGATAACGTGGGTTAGATGACATTCTTTCTGCAGTGATGGAAACTCTGTCTATGCAGACATACTCAACAGAGGTTATGATGGCTTAGCTCCTGTCCTAAAGTTAATGCGCATTTTAAAACTTCCCAAGAGGGTGAATTCAAGCTCCTTCATTGCTCTGTGCTGGAGTCCCAAGAGAATTTCAGTGTGCTTCTTGTCATTTACAGCTGTCACTGCTTAGCTCTTTAACATGAGACTCCCTCATGACTGATGAAAGTTATCTAGTTAAGAGTGGGTCAAAGACATGGTCCTGCTCTAGAAGGAGATGAGAAGGTTTCTGCAGTCTTTGTCATCTCTACTGCTTGTGATTTCTATACAAAACCAGTGGGAAGTTTTCTGAAGGCAGTCCAGAAGCTGGCAATATGGACAGCTTACAACCGAACACTTCCTGCAGTGCTACCATGGTGATACCAGAAAGGACTTAAAAAATTTAAAAGGGCAAACAAAGCAGTTGGAAGGAAAAGAACATTAACCATTATTCCATTCTTCTAATATATCCTTCCTTAAATCATCATTTTCATGCAGTTTCGTGGCTTGCGTTGGTATCCCTCAAAAGGAATCTGAGACAGAGTAAGCTTTTTAATAGAGTAGATGTGACAAATGCAGGCCAAGTTGCCTTTTTTGACATCAATATCTAGTTATGCTTGAGCTACCCTTTGCTTAAGGTACTTAGCTTACACTAGGAATTTTACTCATGATTGAGCAAATTTTATTCATGATTGAGTGAATTTTACTGTCATGATTGGCATTGAAACTTTTCAAGGAAAGCTCTGAATAGCAATGTTTGTGTAAAAATAGTATCTCCTGTATTTGTGTGAACCAGGTAAGCCTTTTGCTGTCACCAGTGTTGCTTAACCTTTCATGTCATATCCCTCTTCATATCCATATTCTGCTTAAGGGTTATTAATCTACTTTAGAATTTGCACGTGGAATAAGACTACTTTTTTCTTTTTGAAAGCTAATGTCATTTGACCTACTTACAGCAAATAATTCATTAATTGTAAGTCCCCAGCTAGCATCTTTTATGCATATTCTAACCTTCTAAAGAAGTAACAAAAGCACTCTCCAATACTTTACTTTCTTAAGCACACAAAATGCTTCCCTCCTTTGCAGTTGGCAACTCTAAAATGAACCACATGCCTGCAGTATTTTAACGTGCACCATATTTAGCCAAGTAATTCAAAACAAATAAAAAGCAGTCCCTTCAATTTGGAAATATTTTTAAATTGTTTTTGAATTGTATTTCTGACTTGGAGTCTTGCTGCGGTGCTGGATTTCTTCAGCCCGACTAGCTCCTGACATCAACAGCGAAAGTGGGCCACCCCCAGAAAGCTGTCGAATCCAGGGTGCAGCTGTAGGGCACAGTTGCTCTACAGCACAGGTGGACTGCATTGGGGATAGGACTGTGCCAAGGGCAGGGACAAGGAACAGAGAGAGGTCTTCTGTATGTTTTCCAAAGGAGTTTATTCCCTGGAGGGTCAGGGACAGAAAGACACTGACTCAAAGGCATACATCAACTTATAAATGGGGAATGGTCCAAGGGGAGGATACAATCTTTAACCAACCGGGAGAAACTGGGGGTGGACCACAAGGTGGGGAATACAATGTTTAAACCAATAGGGGACTACAGGGGAGGAGAATAACTTAAACAAACCAATGGGGTTTTGAAGGATATAAAATTAATAGGGAAGTTTCTAGAGAAAGGGGCAGGTTTGGGGAGGGATTGACATTCACTGGGAGGAGGAACAGGGAACAAAAGGGCAGGTCACTGGGGAGATGGACAACTAGGGCAAAACCAACAACACAGGGGGGAAAGGAACAATCCATTAAGAATAAAATATGCTGCAACAGCACAAAACAGGAAGTATTATAAAACTGACTACTAGAACTGCATTACAATCAAAAACACACACTGCAACATAGTCTCTCACTGGTTTTGCTTTCAAACCAGAAGAGGTGCCAACCTAAAAATTTGCAAACTTAAAAGTTAACTGGCTGCAGTTTTGATTTCCCTCTTAAATATATCACCCAGGCGCTACCAGCTTCTCTAATTGGCTTAGCAGTGTGTCTGTTCTTAGTGCCAAACAGGGATTCACTTTGCCAGGCATGGAGGAAGCTTCTAGGAGCTTTTCACAAAAATTCACTTTTGTGGCTGGCTTCTACCCTCCCCACCAAAAACCAAGCCATGCAAAACCAACACCTTAACTAATCCGTAGTACTTAGTACGCGTCCAGAAATTTCTTTTAAATTATACTTTACATTTTTTACTAAATGCACTGAAAAGAAATGGATCAATAATATTGACCAAAATAGTTCCAGTTCAATAGAAATATTGGGTCATGCAACTCTGGTTTACATAACTATTTTTTTGTACAATATACAGAAGCTTTTTTCTCCTCTAAAGAAATGTTTCCTGATGGTTTGGATCAGAAGATCCAGTATTGCCATCCTGAGATTTTTGTTTGGAAGGCCATAAGCTGTGCTCAGTGTTTTGGGTATATTCTTTGTTGTGCCTTGCATATATTTTGGATAGAAAGCCAGTATAGATGATGTCCTTGCTGCAGTAGCCATGCTAAATAAGGCAGAGCGTCTGGCTGATGTACTGGAGCTGTAGACTATCCACCAGTCTCCCAGGGCGGTGAGGATCTCTAAAGGAATATAATACTGGCTATGCTCTGGGAGTTTTACAGAGAGAAAGATCCTCATAGCTCTAATGATTTGTCTCCTGGAGCTCTGAGGAATATGTTGTAAAGAAGAAGGCTGCTGTCTTTTCCAACAATCTTCCATGCATTCAAGAGGATCGTTTAACTTCTTGTCTGAGAATGAAAGAAATATTAGTAGTAATTAGTTCTTTTTCTCTGCCTGTGCATCACTGATTGAGTTTGGGTAGGTTATATTTTATTTCTATTTTTTCTTTAAATATTACATTGTAAGGTGTTCCAAATTCCCAAATTCTGCTTCACTTTATTTTGTAGGCCAGACTGGTTCATCTTCTCTCTGCTGTATTATTGCAGACCATATCTGAATGGAATTTTTTTTCATTTGGAACATTATTATTAGATTTAAACTGTATTAACAGAACACTTTATTTATGATTATTTTACCAGTTTGCAAGGAAATATAGAATTTTGAAGACAGGTGATGTGACTCCACTTGTGGTTTTCAATGGAAGAGAAGAATTATAATGTCCTACATTCACAGCATTGTTTACAGTAATATTGCAGCTAGTTTCCAGCAACTTAGGTCAGGTTCTGGAAGCAGGCCCCCATGATAGCATAGAAGTCTAAAAAATTTCAGTTTGGTGGCTTTTCTTGAAAAATAGCTAATATGTCTCAATGTTGTG
This sequence comes from Molothrus ater, assembly GCF_012460135.2. Classification (NCBI taxonomy): domain Eukaryota; kingdom Metazoa; phylum Chordata; class Aves; order Passeriformes; family Icteridae; genus Molothrus; species Molothrus ater. The sequence goes on along the minus strand of NC_050510.2, from coordinate 1,430,664 downwards.
CTGAATCTTGTTGTACAGACACTTCTTTTGACGTCTGAACTCCTTGCTGGACTTCTGTATCTCAGAATCAGCTACAGTAAACCTGTGTTTCCTTACAGAATTCCTTTAAGAATTTGGTTCTGATCTATAAAAGCAAGAAAAGGTTGCCATGTTAATACAAGATAAAGAATATGTTAAGAAAGCAGTTAATGGACTGCTTTTTTTATACAAATCGGAGCAGAGATTTAGTTGTTTGATGGGGTTTTTTTTGCTTCTCAATAGAATTTTAGAAGTGGTCGGGTAAGAAAGTGTGGATTTTTATAGGTTTGCCTTAAAAGAAGAATTACAGGGGAAACTGTTGAAAAGAATTAATCCAGAGCTCTATGCCTTTCATACAGAGTTTCAGAAGCGAAAAGCAAGAGGAGAGAGTGCAGACAAGATGATTGAATAGAATGAATTCAAAATAGCATTCTTTTCTCTCTGAATTACAGCTCTAAACCTCGGGGTATTAATAGGAAATACATCACAATCTCTAAGATTTAAAAATGGATGATGAAGTTTTATATCCAGTAAAGTGTAAGGCTTCACATTTTAATCTGATTTGCATTGTGGTGAAAGCCTGGAATCTTTTGCAATTTGCCAGATAACAAGGGATTTAGAACAGTAAGTATGCAAGTAATCTTTTGGACCCTTCATCTCCCTTCTTATGACAATGAATACATTTATTATGCTCCTATTTTTATTCCATCGGGGGATTTGATCATACAAATGTCTAGTCATTCTTTTCTTGTTTTCAACCACTCAAAGAGCATTAATCAAAACTATTCAGAAGTTCTTGATCTGCAACAGTGACAAGCGCTATACTGGTAGGAGTCAATGGACATCAGCAGATACCCTATGACAGCACATGGCAGGCTTTTCTGGCAGGACTGATGTTTGAGGGGCTTGAATTCTGTGAAATATAACATTTGAGGGATGGGAAAAATGGAAACAGATTCTGAACTTTCAACCCAACACATGAGCAAGTAATAAGGCAGGTAATTTTCTGTGGAAATTTCTTTAGCCCCAGTGTTGTGGATGATGATTACTCTTCCTACCTCCTTTGGCCAGCTACCAGCGCAGACACGTTACTCCGCTTATGGACAGAAAACCAAAAGTGATTTTTGAACAAAACACCTATCAGGACCTTAGAGTGTTTTTTGCTCCAAAATGTTCAAGGCAGATAGGGAAACAATTCCATTTTCGAGAGTTTGTTGAGAAGACAAGGATGAAAGTTAAAAACCATAGGTTCTGTTTCTATGTTACTGATTATGCTTATTATCTTAGTCATGTAATATATATATATATATATTGTGGGTTTTTTTCTTTTTTTTTTTTTTTAATGCATCCTTGAAATAAAAGCATAACACAGAAATGTACTGTACAGTTAAAATACTTTTGAGATGCCTCATGCTGAAAAACTTGTAGCTACTGCTAAGGCCCATTGGCCAATTCCTGCTTCATTTCTGAGAAGCTATAAAACTCCCATCTGTATTTTAGTTCTAATGATCTGTTGTTATGTTGGAGATGCAAATTAAGAACAACCATTTTTGAATCTGTAGGGATGTATTCACCATTTTGTAGCTGCCTTTTCATTTTCTGAGCCATTAATGAAAAAAGGAGAAGTATCTACACTGTTTTCAACCTGTAGACCATCCACTACTGTCCACGTGCTAAGATTCAAAGCCAAACAATCCTGTCTGGCCTCATTGGGAGGAATTATTTCCATTCAAAATACTAGACTAGTATTTGATTTCCACCAGCAGAGTCCATTGGGCAGCTTCTATCATCTGCATTTCAATATTTAATCCTCCTCTATGTTTACTGTGCAAAGATCTTTCAGAATGATGGTGTGCCCACTGTCTCACCAGCTGTGATGTTTGCACCAAGTCTCCCATGGAAAGGAGCTGAAGAAAAGGCAAGCCAGGGCAGCGATTTCTGTTGCTCACTTGCAATACCCACAAATCAAAGCTATTTAGCCTAATTTAAGGCTGAAAAAGAACATGCCTTCAAAGGATTCAAAAAATCATCATTAAATACTGCAGTTCAGTATTCAGGACTAGAGCACATCCCACAGGCTGAGAGAATTAGGGCTGTTTAGCCTGGTGAAGAGAAGGTTGCATGGAGACCTCACAACACCTTCCTGTATCTGAAGGGAAGCAGGAGAGGGACTCTTCATTAGGAACTATGGAGACAGGACAATGGGCAATGGCTTCAAAGTGAAAGAAGGCAGGTTGAAATTAGATACTAGGAAGAAATTCTTCCCTGTGAGGGTGGTGAGGCACTGGCACAGCTTGCCCAGAGAAGTTATGGACACCCCAACCTGGTGTTCAAGGCCAGGCTGGATGGGGCTCTGAGCAACCTGGGCAAGTAAAAGGTGTCCCTGCCCATGTCAGAGGGTTGGAACTAGATGGCCTTCAAGGTCTTTTTCAACCCCGGCCATTCTATGATCCTGTGATTCTGCTGTGGTAGCGTTCAGGATGGAGCATGTTCTGCATGTTGGCCATTTCCAATACACCATTGGTTCCAGGTGCCATACACTAGCTTGCTACCTGAAAATTCTGTCAGAATGAAGAACATCTCTCTATATATTATACACATAATAAATGAACAAATGGGTTTGCACATTTGTCCACTAAGTTGTTGATGAGATTGCTGTGAAGTTTCATTTGGTTTTCCATTTGCTCATGAGGCCGACGGTCCTTGTGTCAGCTGCCTCAAAGGCAGCATTTGCCTCCTCCTCCCTCCTCCCTCTTTCAATTTCTTTCTGTCAACAATTTAATGTCGTTTTCCCTTTCATACCTGAAAATCCCTGCATGCTTCTGGGTTTTCTCCCTTTTCATACAGATCTTCTTCTACCCTTGACAATCCATACTTTTCATAACATAAGGGCATGCTTGCAGGCATAAAAGATTTTGATTCCTTATTATATCTATGGGAATTTAATTAATAGCTTCATGCCTTTTCATAGAAACAGTAGGGAATTGATAGCTTGTTCCCTGAAGTACATTAGGAAGAGAATGAAACATTAATCATGTGGAGTGGAAAAGTTGCTATCTATTTTCTTCCAAGAACTACCCCAAAAGATGCAGGGGGTGATGAAGCCTGGCTAAATGAGTTTCCCTTCTAATGGAAGGAAACAACCACGCCACTTCATACAAGTCAGTCCTATAGAAGAGAGAAATTAACTTCTGGGAACATTGCAGGATTTGAATGCAGAGTCATACTCATCTTTTGTTTCTTTGTTAATGTGGTGGTTTGACAGGAAATGTGTTTTTTGAGATGCTGTGTTTTGGGCCAATGGATATTCAGGCTTTAATATTGGCATTTAACCTGGCCATTAGGACATGGACACGCCTCTGAGAACACGGGGTTAAAAGCAGAGCTCTCCCCTGGGAGGGTCCTCTTGGGTTTCCGGCGGGAAAGAGTTCGGGTCTCTCCCCCGGCCCAGCTGCTGGCTGGGCAGGGGGAGGGGAAAAGCCATGTGGCCGAGAGAGGTAGGCCTGAGCCCGGGGGTGGAAGGGTGGAAGAGAGAAAGAGAGAGACCGGGAGCCACCGGGCAGCCCCCCCTGAGAGACACAGAGAGAGAGAGAGAAAGAGAGCCGCTGCCTGGGACTGTAACCTTGAAGCTTGATAAACATGGGCCTGCGCCGGCAGCACGGCTGGGACGGAGAAGAAGGGGGGGGTTCAGCCGGCCGCTTGTAGGAGCTTTTAACCCCTTTTTGGAGAATGAGAACTTTACAGATCATTGACCTCTCCTGGAAGATAGAGTGGAAGATGAGGAAGGAAATGTGCAAGTGTGAGAGAGGTCTGGGCGAGCGAGAGATAGTAGAAGAGTAGAGAAGAATCCTAGTGGGAAGAGATGATGGAGTGGCTTTTGCTGGACTCTTTTTGTATAGCCATGGACAGACCCATGTTCCTTGTGATACAGAGACTGCATTCTAGGGGGAGGCAATGGCCACAGAACCAAGAGGGTTCAGTGTTGATGCCCCTCGGCCCCAGGGGGTGAAAAAATATGGGGGGGACAGATGTCCCAAAGGAGAGATTGTGGGGACAGGTGTCCCAAAGGAGAGACTGTGCCTTTTTTGGATCGGGACAGAGCATCCTTAAAAGACAACCCTAGAAGCAGCTCTGGTCTGTGTTCAGTGGTGAGAGCACTGGACATGAAAAGGAAGAAGTCACGAAGGCAGATGTACTCCGGGCGGTGCCACGAGTGACACGGAAACACACGAGGCTTCGACTGTGTTTCCAGGGGAAGCCCATGGTACAAGAAGGACTCCTCTCCTCTTGATGAACTGAGGATTGATTGTCTAAAAGGTGGTGCTGGACCGAGAGTTGGTGATTTGAGGAATAAATGTATTGTGTTGGAAATTTGGTGGGGGGAGGAGGAAATGCATTTATGAGGTTTTCATTTTCCCTGTGTGTATGTTCCTTTTTATCTGTAGTTGTAGAGTAGTTAATAAAGTTCTGGTTCTTTTTTCCCTAAGTAGGAGCCTGCTTTGCTTATTCCTGGTCACATCTCACAGCAGAAACCAGGGAGAAGGTATCTTTATGGGGGCACTGGCATTGTGCCAGTGTCAAACCATGACAGTTGTCTGCTTGGCATGGAACACACTGCTTTGAAGAGGGAAGTGCCTAACAGACATTCCACTTTACAAACACATATCCTTCCCTCTTCTTCTGAGACCTCAGCACAGAGCCCTCTTTGGCATGGTACTTCAAGGTAAGAAGGAGCAGGCAGAGAGCACTGTGATCTGACAGTGGTTTGCAGGTTGTATAGGAAAGAGGACTGACCCTTGAATGTGGTGCAAATACAAATTTCCACCAATTTCAGGGGTACGCTCCAGCCAAGCTTGTTGTCCTGGCACATTTTCTCTCTGTGAAATGCTTTCCGGTATGATACAGACGACAAGAGATGCAGAATACAGGGCTACGTAGTGCTGAGAATCTAAGTGCCTGACCCGAGCGTCTTTTGGCAGAAGCAGTGCGCTAGAGCCCTTGGCTGCTGCCACAATGATCTGTGTGAGAAATAGTTGCCTATTCCCCTCCGGGAGAGTAAAAGCAGGACTGGTTACAAGAGTCGAAAAGCACTGGGCTGGTGGCCGCAGCGTACTGGCTGTAAAAGAAGCATGGCTGTTACTGGCCTACCAACCAAACTCATGGTGGCAGTGGTAAGGATTAAAGTTCAGTGAGAGCTATTTGTGCTGCTACCTATGCCTCTTCCAACCCTTCTGTGGAAACAACTGTGCCTACCTTTAGGTTCCGAGATCCAGAGAATGCAATGGTAGTTGCAGTGGAGAAGGGAAGGACAGAGTGCACTGGTGAGTTTGATGTGGCTTACGTGGGGCGGGCGGAAGGTGCAGCCCAAGGCTCGCTTTTATTTCTAGAGCTGCTGGACATTTGCAACAAAGATGTGAGAGTGAAAAAGTGACGTCAAGTCTATCTGGGAGAGAAGATACAGAGCATTGTGTGCAGTTTAAAAGCTGTTTAGAAAAAAAAAAGGAGGTACTTTGAGAACATCTTCTGTCTTGACACTTCCACCTGTGTGACCTCTAGCTGCTTGGACAAAGCCACAATGAAAGAATGTGAAAATATTTGCGCTGCCAATGTCAGTTTGCACAGGAAAGAGGGTAGGTTGGCAAATGCCTTCTGTCCTGGCACATCTGTCAGTCAGAAGTGCAGCTGAAAACACTTGGCTGTAACGATAGTCTCTGCCACTTTGAGAGAATGTGCTGATGCACGTATATATATCATTGAGAAGGAACGTGCGAATCGCTAGTATGTTTCGTTTGGTTGACAGACTGCAAAGGGAGCGTTATGGCCAGCACTGCCTTTTTGTTGTAAGACTTTTTCTTTGAGAGCAGCCGCTGGACATTTTGAAGCAGTTTGGGATCTTCAAGAGTTAGAGTGCAAGATGGTACCTAGATCTTGATGGAAAGTGCACATCTCCAGGGAGCTGGATGCAGTTCAGTGGATACGAGTTACATGTTGAGCAGCTGATGGCCCAGAAAACGTTCTAAAATGAAGAGGCTGTGCTTCAATCGCCTTTTTTTTTGAAGCTTATAAACTGTGCAGCCAACAATGAAATGATTCCTCTCCCTTCTCTGCTACATGCAGGATCCCATTCTGTCAGTGCCCAAGAGCCAGGATCCACAGCAGAGCTCTTGCCCCCACACTGCTCCCACACGAATGGGACTGGGCTAGAAAAGTGCTTGTCTTTTTCCTGGGCACTGTCAGCGCTCATCTAAATAACCACACCACAGCACTGTCAACTCACAAAACAAGGACATGCACCGAGCCCAGCTCGAAACCACCCCCAGAACACAGCCAAGTCAGAAACATCCCTGCTCTCCAATCAACTGTGTCGGGACAAAAAGATTTCACCAATCTTCTCCTTCCAAGTGGATACTCTTCTTTGCCCCACACTCAAAGGCCAACACCAGCTCTTCTGCCCTAACAAACTTTTTCTCTCTCGTAGAGTCTGGTTACAAACTTGAAAACATTGGCCAAGCTCTCAACAGAGCTCGCAAAACTGTCGGTGGAGAAAGCTCTTTGCTGCCTATGATTTCAATTGCACCCATCAAACTAGAAACACACACCTTGCAATCACCAATTTCCTTCTCAGCTCTAGGTACCACCGTAAGCCTTCAATCTCTCAGAGTCAGGATCCAAATGGGATGGCACCAGGGGCTGCTCACACAGTCCCTAAAGCTGCAAGGGACAAAAACCTGTCCTGCAGAGGCCTGGCCTCTGCATTCCCACTGACAGTTCAACAACTCTAACCCAGAGAACTGCCTATTGGGAAAAGCCTTTCAATTCACTGAGACCACCCAAAGTGCCCATCCAAACTTTGCCAAAGAGAGGAGGAACTAGAAGCCCATCTCAAAAGAAATGGCATCCCCTCCTCCAAAATCCAAAACATCCAGGGCCTGATCCTATACAAAGGTGTCAGAACACTGCTATTGGGCATTACCTGCGTGGGGCACTAGCTAGGCTGCACACCAAGACCCAGCACAGCTCTTTACCTTGTCCAAAAGAAGTGTGCTGGCAGAATTTCAAGAAGGCTGCCTCAAAGAAGTGGAAAACACATGCCAAATGGATTCTTTCAGGAAGGAGACTGCCTTCCAAAGATGGATACCGACTCCATGATTGTACAAATTGAGTCAGTGCTTCCAAACTAAATATGCCAGGATAGAAAGTTGCTGCCATCCTTAAGCTGCATGACACAGCTTCTTATCTGCATCTCCAACACTGGGGCTAAGTTATTTCCTTCCCATGAGAAAGCATTGCTGTTCTCCTTCAGGAACTTACCAAGCAAAAGTTGCATACCACGTCTGGTACTGAGTCTGTCCAACAATGGCTCCTACACAGAAGGGGCCAGGAGAGAAATGTCTTGCTGGACTATACCTCCCCACCATACCTTATCAGCTGCCCTACCAACATTGCCACCATATCTTTTACTTCCCAAGCAAGGAAAGGCACTCCAAGTCACTTGGCTTTGCCTTGCCTCCAGTATCATGCCTAGTTTTCCTAGCCTAGCCTACCTTAGTTTTGCTTGCTTGCCTATGTCTGCCTTGCCTAGCCCTACAAATAACTTCCTGGCTTTGCTTTGCCTTGTCTACCACTCTTTGCCTTGCCTTCCATGCAGGTAAGGCAATGCAAAGCAAGTGTAGGCAATTGTAGGCAAGTCGAGGAGAGGTTGGCAAGGCTGAAACCGTGAGGGGAAAGCAAATGGAGTGGTAGGTGAGAGAAGTCCCAGAAGTTAGAGGCAAGGTTGGGCGTAGGAAGTAATGGTAACAGGAAGGGCTAGGGAAGGCCAAGCTCTGTAGGAAAACTGTAGGCAGGTCAAATGTGGGGCATGGGTATGCAAAGGAATGCAAAGCAATGGAGAATCAGCTTGGCAAGGCAAGGAAACTGTTGGGTTGCCAAAGCAAGGCAAGTGGCAGGTCCATTCAAAGATTGCTGGTACACAAAAGCGGCCCGGACAGACCGCTCTGTCCAGCCTTGATCTTGCATGGGCCATCTCTATTCTGCACCTAAGACACTTGGGTTGCCTGCTTTCCTTTGTATGCAAAAAAACTGTCATTCTGCTCCTGAAGCCCAAGGGTGAAAGATGAATTTTGTGTCCAAAATTCAAGACATGTAAGGATAGATGTCAGAAGAAAGCTGTCAGGACAGATAGGTGTGCTTGCACGTTGTCCTGGGTTGACTATATGATGCTTTTATACCCAGTCGTCTTGTTCTGTTTATGCTGAATAATAAGTTTTGCACCTTTAACACTTGTTCCGGAGAGTGAAGGGGGGAGAGAAGAAGTGCGTAGTTTGTTTTCAGACACTGTGTTCACTCCTCCACATTCCTCCTCCTGGACTGTGTTCTCTGCGGATGGACAGACAGCAAGACAGAGCTCTCCTTTGCTTTTAGTTAGTTTTAGCTAGCTGAGGCAAATAAGTTCCCTGGGCTGTGGTTTTTCTTCCATTTTCTTTGGACCTGTTCAAACCTGCTCTGGACTGAACACCCAGAAGAGCACTGGCAGCTTGCACCTGTGGCCCACCGGGCCGGGCCTGGCCTGCAACATTTCCGGCACCGGAGGAACTGATAAGAGACTGAGTGAGCTGAACTGCAACCCGGGGAGGGGACTTTCTCAGTTTGTCATCTCTTTTGGAGCGGCAAGGGGTTTTGTTGTTTAATAAACAGTTTTTTTCCACTTTTCTCCAAGGAGATATTTTCTCCCGGACCGGCTGGGGGGAAGGGCCAATTGAATCTGCTTTCCTAGAGGAACCCCTTTGGGGGTTCTCTCCCAAATTTGCCCTGAACCAGGACACCTGCTACAGCTCCTTTTGCTATCCAGAGGGGGCACTGGGATCAGCTGCCCCTGAGGGTTTGTAAAAGAAGCCCTGTATCCATTCCTTCTGCCAAGCCCATCCACCATTGTTCTTGTGGGGAAAGGATAGCCCAAACTCGTTCCACAGGGTCCCCTGCAGCCGAGGGGGAGTAATCGCATCTACCCTGCCTGGCTGGGAGCCTGCCAGTGCCCCTGCCAACTGTTACGGTAACTACACTAAAAGGGAAATTGCCTGCAGTTGAGAAGGCTGCCACAGTGTTTCTGGTTTTGGTTGTTTTATTACCATTGTTGTTGTTTGTTTGTCTTGTTATACATACACACACTAGCACAGAACTGTTTTTCCTTTCCTCCTATCTTTGCCTGAAAGCCCCCTTAATTTCAAAATTATAGTAATTCGGAGGGAAGGGAGTAATTTTCCATTCCAAGGGAGGCCCTACCTTCCTTAGCAGACAGCTGTCTTTCAAACCGAGACACAGGACTTCCAGGAAAATATATGGGAAAAGGAATAGCAGTTCTTTTCTAGAATAGACAGACCAACAACAACCCCAATAACAGACTTTTCCCACCTGTTAAGCAATTTCCCCTTTGGTGTAGTTACGACCACAACCATTAGGGGACACTGGTGCCACCTGGCAAGGCAAAGGGACTGTAGTGACTCCCCTGTGGCTTCAGGGGGCACTGTTGGCTCAGGCGAGGTAGAGACACTTCAGAGGACGCTCCAATGAGAGCCCTAAGTCTCACCAGGGGTTAATGGCAGCCTTGGAAAGAGAAAGAAGGTGCGGAGTTTGGTTTACCTGGGCAGTCATGTACGGTGCAGATATCCTGACAATGGTGGCCGCCGAGGTTCCACTCCAGCAGCTAGGACCTTCTCTCTGGAGAGAGGGAGGAGGTAGGGGGCCTGGTTTCCCCAAAACATCCACACAGATGGTGAGGGTCTCCCAACAATGGCGGGTGCTGAAAAGTCCCAGTCAACCAGCAGCTCCTGCAAGCAGCAGGCTTACCAGTGGGCAGCATGGAGAATTCTGCAGCAACATTGAGCCCCTGAGCAGACGTCCAGCACCCAAAACCAGAACCCTCTCCCCTCCAAGCAGGACAAAAACTGCCTACTCCCATCTAAGAACTGCCAAACCCCTGTTCCTCCCCCCTCCCCTGAAACCATTTCAGCAGTATGTTAAGGTACTTGACTGCTCCTTTTGTCTCTTAATCGCTGTGGATTCACCTAGAAAGCTGCCCCCAGCATCTCCCAGACAACAAATGTGAAGAAATTCCCTGAGAAACCAAACCCAGAACATACTGTTATCTTGGTTGTTGCTGTTTTGCTTTTTATACACTGTTATTTTTTCACTTATATCTTCTCGTATTCATCTCTCCTTATAGGTGTAAAAGGGAGTGGTTAAAAATAAAGGGGAATTAGCTCATTTTGGATTCTCCACCCTGCATAATTGTCTTAAACAAAGACATCCACCAGCTGGTTATTCTGTTGTTTTCCAGTGGTTCAACACTTGAGTACATGAACATCTGTGTCAGGTACCTTCACAACCAGGTTCTCCACCTGAGCAGCAATATCTTGCCACACTGCAGTAGACCGGGTGGGCTTGCCTCTGCACTGCCAGTTATTCTGCTTTGATTGCTGCAGCCACCCCCACAGGGCATTTATGACCATCCATGAGTCAGTATAGAGACAAAATATTGCCCATTTCTCTTCTTCATCAGTGTCTAAAGCCAGCTGGATGACTTTCACCTCTGCAAACGGACTCAATTCACTTTTAATTTGTGGAAAGGAAAAAAAACTCCACAATTTTGTAAAAGTTGTAAAGCCGGTATGTTTATTACAGCGCTGGGTGCATGTGGGAATCATTGTCCCCCTAAAGGACATGTGCACCCCTAAGAACTCCAGATCCTTTTTTGTCTTCCTTACTAATCCATATCCATAGAATTTCACATTAGGTTCATACATATTCATTTTACTGCTTTCAAGTTACACTTGCAGCTAGTTTTTTATCAGAAAGTACAGAAAGAACTCCTGGGTCACCCTGTCCTGTCTCCTGCAGCTTCTCCATCTGTTTCAGAGTTCAAGGGGCCCCCCTCTTATCGCTGTTCTTTGGCTGAAGCAGTTTCTTTGAGCATAGGTTTTTTTGCAAGAACAGGCAGTCAGACCAAACAGCTATGTTTGCAAGCTACAGATTTAATTCAAAGATGTACATTTTACCTAAATCCAAAATGGATTTCTACTCTGGAAAATTCCACTCTGTCTCACCTTCCTCTTCAGCAGTTTCTGCAATTTGTTGTGGGGGACTCTATAGAGCTACCTCCCATCTCCAATGCTTTCCTACAATATGGCAGGGCACATTAGTAAACAAGGCATATTGCTTATTATTTTCTGGTAATTTATTCTCCAATGATACCTCAACAGAATGTTACCAAAACTTTGGTAAAAATAAAAAACCCCTTTAACACCAATGTAGCATTAAGAAGCAGGCATTCTTTATTCAGCCAGATGCATGAGGGTATAGCTCCTCCTAAATAACATGCAAACTAAGTACAGGAAAGTTTCTGTTTATATACTGTATTTTACATACAAATTCATTGTGTGATAGATGAGTAATGTGATGGTTGACTTTCACAATTAAAAGGCAAATATGATGCATATATGTTAGGCGAAGTTTTATAGACTTATGTTTCACCCTCCCCCCCTTGCGTTGTTATCAGGGGGTAGCCTGGGTTTGGGACATTTGGGAGGGTGGGCTTGTTACTATGGCAACATCTGACCTCCAATCAAGATTTAAGGAAGTAAACTTCACCACTGGACAGTGAAGAAGGAGTTGATGGACAGAACTTTGGGAGGAGCTAAAGGGTTAAAAGGCTAAACCTCCATTGTGTGGATGAGCACACGGTGGGAAAAATCCTTTGCTCCTGGCACCGTAATATTTTCTCTATTCAGTCTTCTGTTGTATTTTCGATAAGGTTTTAATAAACCTTTTACATTTTTAAAAAGTATCATTTCTCACAATTGATTGTCCCAGAATAAACATACATACGATAATTATTTCACCAAAATTATTAACATATTTTCCCTCCCCTTTACTCATGCATTCTTCTGTCCTGGGGGCCTCTTTGGTGGTCCCTAGTAGTCAAGGACCCCAAAGTTATAGTTGACTGACTGTGAACTGCTGAAGTTGGCAGAAACTGAGGCTGGTTGCCTGTAGCTATGATATTTTTTGAAAAATCCCTTTGCTAGGATTTTTCTCCTGAGAAGCTGAAAGGCCTCAGGAACAAAATGTAAACAATAATTATCTGCTGCTGTGGAATGCAACAGGTGGATCTTTGATTGGTCTTATGTGGTTGTTTTTAATTAATGGCCAATCAAAGTCCAGCTGTCCAGACTGTCTCGGTCAGTCACAGGATTTTGTTATCATTCCATTCTCTGCTTTTCTTGCTAGCCTTCTGATGAAATCCTTTCTTCTATTCTTTTAGTATAGTTTTTATATAATATATATCATAAAATAATAAATCAAGCCTTCTGAAACATAGAGTCAACATTCTCGTCTCTTCCCTCATCCTGAGACCCCTGTGAACACCACCACAGTTGCCTTCCAGTTCTCCTTACACAATGGCCACTTTGCAGTTCCATGGGCAACATCCCCCCCTTTGAGGCTTGTGAAGCTTGTTTTCTTGCAAGCCTTCATAAGTGTGAGAAACAACTGCTCACTTATAAAATTTCAAAGGTTTGTTAAACCTTAACAAAAAAATACAGCAAAAGGACTAAATAAGGAAAAATTACAGCACTGGGAGCCCCCCGTGATCATCAGCCATGTGCGCCTCTTCAAAATGGATGCTCCGCCTTTTATACCTCTCGCCCCTCCTAAAGTCTTGTCAGTCAACTCCTTCCTTGCCATCTAGTGGTGGAGATCACTGTCTTACATGTTGATTGGAGGTCAGGTATTACTATAGTAACAAGCCAACCCTCCCCAAATGCCCCGACTACCAAGGCCATCCCATGATAACAATGAAAGGGGGAGGACATATTACAGTAACATAACTATACATCTACAAAACTTCTCTTAACATTCATATAATGTTCACTCCTTAACTGTGAGTGCAAACCATCTCATTACTCATCTATAAGAATAAGCCTCACTTTGCCTTTTACTAACATCACATAAGTTCCTTGCATTGCATTAGTAATCATATTTTTATGCAGCTTAAAGCATGTATCATAATCGCAATTATTATTATGATCACAATTATACTTTGCAAAGGGGAGGCCAACCAACCAGTCAGAGAAAATCCAAATCCTTTACATATTTTAACCAGTTACTTTCTAATCCTCCCCTTAATTCTCTGCTAGATGCAGCAACCAATTTTATCCTATCTGATCATCCAATTTAGCAGTCACATTCAGAATGTGCACACAAGTCTTGTTAAAATTCAAGTATCCACATACTCCATGTTCATGTAATAGCAATAGATCTAAAGCAAATCTGTTTTGTAAGATCATTTTAGTCATGGCTTGCAATTGTTCATTTATTTCATTGAATCCCAAGCTGCATTTGCTAAAGTTTTCAGCGTTAAATTGCATATGGCTTATCTCTTTTTGAAGGTAGATATTTGTGTAGTAAAGATGGATTCTAAAATCCATCCTACTATGGTTCCTGTACTGGGGTGTTTCCAACTTTCATCACGCTTAACTTTTCCCCATAGGTTCCCAGTGGTAACTCCTTCCACAAGAGACATAACATTAGTACTCTCAGTGTCCATTGCACTCTTGATTCTCCTAAGTGCAAATATGTGATCTAAATTCCTTTACTTCCTATCCATACTGTGGGTCCTAATGATTTTACTGTGTCCTGCTGACAGTCTATCCTTCTCCAAGTCTCACTGTTTATTAGGTGAGACTAGGTGTCATTAAGAAAGGTAGAATAACTTCTACTAACACCCTTAGAGCCTGGGTCACGGTCATGAGCCGCTGTACCTCAGGATTCCTACTAGTACAAGTGTATATTTGAGCACAATTCCATTTTTCCTTTGTCCTTGGATCTTTTTGCCTTGACTTTATTAAATCAGGATATTTTATACTGACAAATAAGGGGTCTTCTTGACGCCAGAGTGATTTTTGCTTTTATATTTTCTTCATATATATTTATAGCTCTGTAGACTATTGTTGTACAGTTATATAGTTCCTACCTAGCTCCAGCACTTTTCCTCCCCTGATAGGTAGAAAGACAAAACACATTCCAAAGGCTCTGAGCCCTGGGAGTCCAAGGCTCCTATCCTATCTTGGTTCTTCCTGGGAGCCAAGAACAAGCTACCCTCCCAAGACACTTTCTCATAAACAAAGTACAGCTAGTACCAAAAGGGGGCTTCAGAAAAGGGCTGAACCAGAAGGGGGAATTACGTCATCACTTGTGCTTCTAATTGGGAATTGTCAATTGTGCTAATTTGTTAAACTTATAAAACTGTATTCATCCTATGTGGGTTTGGGATCTTTCCATATCTGCCCCTGGAGGCCTCCAATAAAGACCAGCTTTTATACTACCTATTATGCGAATATTGTCTTGAAAGTGTGTTGCTTTATTTCTAGATCTTTAAAGCATCATTCTGGGATGCCTTGACTACTTTCCCAATCTAGACACCAATGAACTGGCTGTGTGGGAATCCAGGGCACAGGGAATATTTCTCTGTCTGCTCTGAGGGGTTCTGATCTCCAGAGAAACACTGCCTTTAACCTTTGCCCATGGAGAGGACTTCCAAGACTTTGAGATAGACTAGAATCTACCAAAGTGTGAAATAGATAATAGAGAGTAGTATAGTATGTCACTTGGGTGAGAAATTTAGGTTTTGGGATTTTTAGTATGGTGTAGATAGGAAGCAAGATGGAGGAATTTGGGTGTAGTCCCTGCCTTTTTCTTCTTCTTCATCTACTCAATTTTCTGCAGTGTTGGTGGCACAGGGTGATTGGTCAAAGAAAGCACAGTGCAGAGGTTATGTGGACAGTCAAGGGATGAGTTATTGGCAGATAAGTAGAAATAATGTACGTTTTAAGAGTTAATTGGATGAGACAACTTTAAAAGACCTTTAAACTGTACATTTCGTGGCCATTTTGCAGTGCTTTTCCAGCACACTGAGCCTGGTGTGGACAGCGTGCAAAACTTTAGATAAGATAACAATAAACAAGAAGCTGAAGACCAAAAAAGTTCTGTGCGTCTCCTTTTTCCTGGCACAGAACTGCTACAGGAGGGTTTCCCCTATCCAGGGAGCCCCCAGAAGGGCCCAACGTAAAACAAACATCAATAACCGGTGCCTCAACATGGCTGGATATAGTCCCATTGTCCTCTTTGAGGGCTATTCCATATTTCTGGTATTTGACATCCCCAGTCTGTCAGCTGAGAGATATTTCCTGAGGTTATTTCCAGGTCTGGTTTTGAGATATTAAAATTCTCAACAGTATTGTTCTTATGTGTTCGTGGTAAGGAATATTCTCCTTCCATGTCTGTCCAATTGGCATGGATGCCATTTTCTTCCCACACGTGTTCCAAAATTTTTGTCAAATTGCTGACTAAAGCTCCCCACAGAACTGAATTTTCTACAGAGGTGCGTGTTGGTTAACAAGCTGCTGTAGAGGTTACATTCTGTTATCTGCCAAAATCTATCCCTAACTTTAAGACCACATTCCCCTTCTGTCCTGGTTTAAGAGACAGGTGTATGCCCAGGAAGGTAGGAACCTTTCTGGAATGGAAAATACGACCCCCTTCTCTCCAAATTATTATAACTTTGAAATATGGGGCTTTCAGGCAAAGATACGGGAAAAGGAATAGCAGTTCTTTGCTAGAATATCTATATAACAAAGCAAACAAACAACAGCATCAACAACAAACAAAACCAGAAACAGAATAACAGCCTTCTCTCGGCCATCAAGCAACTTCCCCTTTGGTGTAGTTATGACCACAGCTGGCAGAGAGCACTGTTGGCTCCCAGCCAGGCAGGGCAGGTGTGATGATTCTTTCGCGCTGCAGGGGACGCAGTGCAGTGAGCACAGCAGCCTCTCCACTGGCAATGGCGGCTCGGGTGATGGGGTAGAGGGGAGATGGCTCCCCTTGCAAAACTCACAAGGAGCAGCCGGTCTCAGTGCCACTCTGGATGGCGAGCTGGACTGAAGCAGTAGCCTAGGAGCAGTGGGCTGGAAACAGCAGAGGCAAGCACACCTGGGGTGGTGTTATAGATGAGTAATGGGTTGATTGGCTCTTGCAATTAAGGGATGAATATTATGTGTATGTTAAGAGAAACTTTACTGATGTACAGTTATGTTATTGTGGCTTGTTATTTAGATGTCCTCTGTTGTCCCCATAGTCCCCTTTCCCTCCTCCCCCCCCGTATTGTTGCCACCAGACAGCCTGGCTTGTCCGGGACATGTAGAAAGAAGGCGTGTACATGTGCCCCTTGCATGGGGCAGTTGGGAATGGGAAAAATTTGTTGCTAGGGGGGCGCAGCATGACAACACCTGACCTCCAATCAAGTTGCAAGAAAGAAGCCTCCACCAATGAATGGCAAAGAAGAGTTGACTGACAGACTTTAGGTGGGGCCAAGGTTGCCTGATGCAACCCCCCCCCCCCAGGGGCATAAAAGGCAGAGCAGCCATTTTGTAGACAAGCATGTGGCTGCCGGGTCATGAACTCCCAGTGGCACTGTCCTTTTTCCTTATTCAGTCCTTTGCTGTATTTTGCTAAAGTTTAATAAACCTTTGAAATTTTTAAAAGTGAGCATCGTTTCTCACAAATGGGGGTTTAGTCCAGGATATAGAAATCATGTCTCAGTGGCCCTGGGGGATTTTGGACAAGTGGCATGCCCCCACCGAGTTGGAGGCTTGAACAATTTCTGGGACCATTGGAGACTGCAGATTGACACCCCAGAGACAACAAAAGACTGAATAACGAAAAAGAAGAGGGGGAAGAAGGGAAAAAAGCCCCTTGACAAAACTGCAGACGATCTGGAGGATTGTGAGGACTTGTGTGTGTGAGTGATACGGAGTCCGGGAGTGTGCTTGGTGTGTGTGTGAGACTTGGGAAAAAGGCATGGTCCTTGTAATTGATTTGGCCAGATTATTTGCTCTTGCACTAACCCAGCTTCAGGGGATACTGCATGGGATCCGTACCGGGGGTCTGTTGGAGCATAAGGACAATAGGACGATTGGGTATGGAGCCATTAGTGGAGATGACTGCGAGCAAGGGGTGGAACTCAAAAACAACTGGAGACTCCAGGGTGAAAGTTACCGAATTTAGGGGGGGTGTTGGATTGAAGTTGAGAATTGCCAATTGGCGGGGATCGCGCTCGTACCAGGGCATGGAGGCACAGTGGCTCACTTGACCTGCTGGCACAAAGGACGCCAGGGGCTGCAGGTCCACGTGGGGCAGCAGCACGCAGTGTGCTCAGCGCGATAAGCTTCCAGTGCTGCTGGCATGACGGGGGAAGGCGGGGGGGGGGGGGGGGGGCAGGCAGCCGTTCTCGCAAAAAAACCTATGCTCAAAGAAACTGCTTCAGCCAAAGAACAGCGATAAGAGGGGGGCCCCTTGAACTCTGAAACAGATGGAGAAGCTGCAGGAGACAGGACAGGGTGACCCAGGAGTTCTTTCTGTACTTTCTGATAAAAAACTAGCTGCAAGTGTAACTTGAAAGCAGTAAAATGAATATGTATGAACCTAATGTGAAATTCTATGGATATGGATTAGTAAGGAAGACAAAAAAGGATCTGGAGTTCTTAGGGGTGCACATGTCCTTTAGGGGGACAATGATCCCCACATGCACCCAGCGCTGTAATAAACATACCGGCTTTACAACTTTTACAAAATTGTGTTTTTTTTCCTTTCCGCAAATCAGGTGCGTGGAGTGTGATTGCACATGGCGCTGCCCGCAGTTAAGGGATCAACCCAGTAGTACGGGTGTCCCCAGACCATGCCAGAATGCTGCGGCTTCTCTGCAATCTGCCGGCATAAAGCTGAGTGATCGCAGGAAACCACATGAGTGCCTTTCAGCAGTTACCAGTGCTAGTGCGCTGGATGGCACCAGAGTGCTGGATTGTGCCAGCTTCCCTGTGGTATCCACCAGCAAAAAGCCACGGTGCTGCGAGAGGTCACGTGGGAGGCTTTCAGCAGTTTTCCATGCTTGCGCCGGGGTGCAAAGCCGCAGCGGGTCCCCCACACACTAGCACAAAGAAAGCCGGGGCAGCAGGAGTCCACATAGGCAGTGTTCGGCATTTGCCCATGCACCTGCGGTGAACAGTGAAGCTGGGGCAGCCATCTCCGCGTGCTCAGGTTCAAGTGAAGCGCACAAAAGGCAGCTCCCAGCCCACCCCTGTAACCGTAACCTGCACTGAGTGGCGGCCATGGCCCTGGTGGGAGGGGGTCGAGAAGGAGAGAGGGGGCAAGAGGAAAGAGAGGCACAGGCCTTGCCTATGGGGCTTCCCCCCATGCAAGTGGCTGTCTGCAAGTTTCCCGCTCCCAAGGCGACCTGCTAGGGCAGAGCTCGTCCATGCTGAGAACATGCAGCGGTAGGCGGTGACGGTGGCCAGGGAGAGTGGGAGATGGTGTTAAGGATGCCACTGTGAGCCGAGAGGGGAGGAGCCAGCACTGGCAGTGAGTAGTGATGCCAGGGCAGCCCCCCCCCCCCCCCCCCCCCCCCGCATGCTTGGGTGCAACAGAAGTGTGCAAAAAGCAGCTCCCGGCCCACCATGGTCCCAAGTGCAGAGCAGCGGCCACGGCCCCAGTGGGCGGGGGGGGTGAGAGAAAGGCGAAGAGCGGGCCTCGCCCCTGGGACTTTCCCTCCCCGCAAGCGGCTGTGTGCAAGTTTCTTGCTCCCAAAGTGAGCTACTAAGGCAGAGCTTGTCCTTGCTGAGGCCATGCAATGGTAGGCAGGGACGGCGGTTGGGGAGAGCGGGAGACAGTGTTGACAATGACACTGTAGGCCAGAAAAGAGGGTGCTGGTGCCAGCAGTGGGTGGTGATGCTCGAGCAGAGATAACTCTGTTAAGGCTTGTTCAGCCTCGCTCATCAGCCCCATTGTGAGGAGGACAGTGAGTCACTTAATCTCACTATTTCTCCAGACCTTGCCTAGTTGTTTGTTTTCCTTTGCTTTCTTCGAGGAAAGTAAGGTTTTTTCTTTCTTTCTCTCTTGTTCTTTCTTTTCTTTTTCTTCTCGCTGTTTCGTTATGAGAGGCTGTTAGAAAGATGGGTCTAAGAGCAAGTAAAAAATCCCCAAGGAGAGGGAGAAATGAAAAGATACCCCTAAACAATCCCCTAAGAAGAAGACTAACCTGGTAAAGATGCAGCCCCAACAACAAAAGTGAAAATAAAGTTATGCAGTGTAGCAGCCACAGGGACTGCAAGGCCTCCCTGGCGGTCAGTTGCCTAAGATAAGAAATGTCTAGTCATGATGACTGGACCTAAGAAGCCCCTCATCCACCTTCGGACCCTCGTTATCTCTCTGTAAGACCATAGGTCATATTCGCCTCAACCCTTACTATTGGACTGTTTCCCAAAACCCCTATACCCTATATAAACCCCTACTTCTGCGCTGTTCAGCAGAAGAGCTGTCACTATCACCCTTCGCAGAAGCTGCCAATAAAGACATGTGGTGGTTTGACAGGAAATGTGTTTTTTGGGATGCTGTGTTTTTGGCCAATGGATATTCAGACTTTAATATTGGCATTTAACTTGACTATTGAGACATAGACACGCTTCTGAGAACACGGAGTTAAAAGCAGAGCTCTCCCTTGGGAGGGCCTTCTTGGGTTTCCGGCGGGAAAGAGTTCGGGTTTCTCCCTCGGCCCAGCTGCTGGCTGGACAGGGGGAAGGGAAAAGCCATGTGGCCAAGAGAGGTAGGCCTGAGTCCCGGGGTGGAAGGGTGGAAGAGAGACACAGAGAGAGACACCGGGAGCCATCGGGCAGCTCTCCCTGAGAGACACAGAGAGAGAGAGAAAGAGAGCCGCTGCCTGGGACTGTAACCTTGAGACTTGATAAACATGGGCCTGTGCCGGCAGCACGGCTGGGACGGAGAAGAGGGGGGGGGGGGGGTTCAGCCGGCCGCTTGTAGGAGCTTTTAACCCCTTTTTGGAGAATGAGAACTTTACAGAACATTGACCTTTCCTAGAAGATAGAGTGGAAGATGAAGAAGAAATGGGCCAGTGTGAGAGAGGTCTGGGCGAGTGAGAGATAGTAGAAGAATAGAGAAGAATCCTAGTGGGAAGAGATGATGGAGTGGCTTTTGCTGGACTCTTTTTGTATAGCCATGGACAGAACCATGTTCCTTGTGATACAGAGACTGCATCTAGGGGGAGGCAATGGCCTCAGAACCAAGAGGGTTCAGTGTTGGTGCCCCTCGGCCCCAGGGGGTGAAAATATGGGGGAGACAGGTGTCCCAAAAAGAGAGATTGTGGAGACAGGTGTCCCAAAAGAGAGACTGTGCCTTTTTTTAGATCGGGACAGAGCATCCTTAAAAGACAACCCTAGAAGCAGTTCTGGTCCGTGTTCAGTAGTGAGAGCACTAGACATAGAAAAGAAGAAGTCACGACGGCAGATGTACTCCGGGCGGTGCCACAAGTGACACAGAAACACACGAAGCTTCGACTGTGTTTCCAGGAGAAGCCCATAGTACAAGAAAGACTCCTCTCCTCTTGATGAACTGAAGATTGATTGTCTAAAAAGTGATGCTGGACCGAAAGTTAGTGATTTGAGGAACAAATGTATTGTGTTAGAAATTTGGTGGGGGGAGGAGGAAATGCATTTGTGAGGTTTTCATTTTCCCTGTATGTGTGTGTTCCTTTTTATTTGTAGTTGTAGAGTAGTTAATAAAGTTCTGGTTCTTTTCTTTCCTAAGTAAGAGCCTGCTTTGCTTATTCCTGGTCACATCTCACAGCAGCTACCAGGGAGAATGTATCTTCATGGAGGCACTGGCATTGTGCCAGTGTCAAACCATGACATTTTTGGTTCCCTGACCGGGAATCGAATTTTGAGAGAATGATAAGATAAAGTTGTGAGTAAAGCTGTGAGATGAGACCAAAGAAGAATAAGAACAAAGCATGTATTGAGTTAAAGTAGATGCATAGTAAAATCTGGGGATGAAGGTTTTCTTGTTTTGTAGAAGTGTTGAAGTGTTTTGTAATTTTGTTAATAATTTTAGAAAGTGTGTTCTCAGAGGCGAAGGGTGGAATGTGGTGGTTTGACAGGAAATGTGTTTTTTGGGATGCTGTGTTTTTGGCCAATGGATATTCAGACTTTAATATTGGCATTTAACCTGACCATTGAGACATAGACACGCCTCTGAGAACACGGAGTTAAAAGCAGAGCTCTCCCCTGGGAGGGCCCTCTTGGGTTTCCGGCGGGAAAGAGTTCGGGTCTCTCCCCCGGCCCAGCTGCTGGCTGGACAGGGGGAAGGGAAAAGCCATGTGGCCAAGAGAGGTAGGCCTGAGCCCCGGGGTGGAAGGGTGGAAGAGAGACACAGAGAGAGACACCGGGAGCCATCGGGCAGCCCCCCCTGAGAGACACAGAGAGAGAGAGAAAGAGAGCCGCTGCCTGGGACTGTAACCTTGAGACTTGATAAACATGGGCCTGTGCCGGCAGCACGGCTGGGACGGAGAAGGGGGGGGGGGGGGGTTCAGCCGGCCGCTTGTAGGAGCTTTTAACCCCTTTTTAGAGAATGAGAACTTTACAGAACATTGACCTTTCCTAGAAGATAGAGTGGAAGATGAAGAAGAAATGGGCCAGTGTGAGAGAAGTCTGGGCGAGTGAGAGATAGTAGAAGAATAGAGAAGAATCCTAGTGGGAAGAGATGATGGAGTGGCTTTTGCTAGACTCTTTTTGTATAGCCATGGACAGAACCATGTTCCTTGTGATACAGAGACTGCATCTAGGGGGAGGCAATGGCCTCAGAACCAAGAGGGTTCAGTGTTGGTGCCCCTCGGCCCCAGGGGGTGAAAATATGGGGGAGACAGGTGTCCCAAAAAGAGAGATTGTGGAGACAGGTGTCCCAAAAGAGAGACTGTGCCTTTTTTTAGATCGGGACAGAGCATCCTTAAAAGACAACCCTAGAAGCAGTTCTGGTCCGTGTTCAGTAGTGAGAGCACTAGACATAGAAAAGAAGAAGTCACGACGGCAGATGTACTCCGGGCGGTGCCACAAGTGACACAGAAACACACGAAGCTTCGACTGTGTTTCCAGGAGAAGCCCATAGTACAAGAAAGACTCCTCTCCTCTTGATGAACTGAAGATTGATTGTCTAAAAAGTGATGCTGGACCGAAAGTTAGTGATTTGAGGAACAAATGTATTGTGTTAGAAATTTGGTGGGGGGAGGAGGAAATGCATTTGTGAGGTTTTCATTTTCCCTGTATGTGTGTGTTCCTTTTTATTTGTAGTTGTAGAGTAGTTAATAAAGTTCTGGTTCTTTTCTTTCCTAAGTAAGAGCCTGCTTTGCTTATTCCTGGTCACATCTCACAGCAGCTACCAGGGAGAATGTATCTTCATGGAGGCACTGGCATTGTGCCAGTGTCAAACCATGACATTTTTGGTTCCCTGACCGGGAATCGAATTTTGAGAGAATGATAAGATAAAGTTGTGAGTAAAGCTGTGAGATGAGACCAAAGAAGAATAAGAACAAAGCATGTATTGAGTTAAAGTAGATGCATAGTAAAATCTGGGGATGAAGGTTTTCTTGTTTTGTAGAAGTGTTGAAGTGTTTTGTAATTTTGTTAATAATTTTAGAAAGTGTGTTCTCAGAGGCGAAGGGTGGAATGTGGTGGTTTGACAGGAAATGTGTTTTTTGGGATGCTGTGTTTTTGGCCAATGGATATTCAGACTTTAATATTGGCATTTAACCTGACCATTGAGACATAGACACGCCTCTGAGAACACGGAGTTAAAAGCAGAGCTCTCCCCTGGGAGGGCCCTCTTGGGTTTCCGGCGGGAAAGAGTTCGGGTCTCTCCCCCGGCCCAGCTGCTGGCTGGACAGGGGGAAGGGAAAAGCCATGTGGCCAAGAGAGGTAGGCCTGAGCCCCGGGGTGGAAGGGTGGAAGAGAGACACAGAGAGAGACACCGGGAGCCATCGGGCAGCCCCCCCTGAGAGACACAGAGAGAGAGAGAAAGAGAGCCGCTGCCTGGGACTGTAACCTTGAGACTTGATAAACATGGGCCTGTGCCGGCAGCACGGCTGGGACGGAGAAGGGGGGGGGGGGGGGTTCAGCCGGCCGCTTGTAGGAGCTTTTAACCCCTTTTTAGAGAATGAGAACTTTACAGAACATTGACCTTTCCTAGAAGATAGAGTGGAAGATGAAGAAGAAATGGGCCAGTGTGAGAGAAGTCTGGGCGAGTGAGAGATAGTAGAAGAATAGAGAAGAATCCTAGTGGGAAGAGATGATGGAGTGGCTTTTGCTAGACTCTTTTTGTATAGCCATGGACAGAACCATGTTCCTTGTGATACAGAGACTGCATCTAGGGGGAGGCAATGGCCTCAGAACCAAGAGGGTTCAGTGTTGGTGCCCCTCGGCCCCAGGGGGTGAAAATATGGGGGAGACAGGTGTCCCAAAAAGAGAGATTGTGGAGACAGGTGTCCCAAAAGAGAGACTGTGCCTTTTTTTAGATCGAGACAGAGCATCCTTAAAAGACAACCCTAGAAGCAGTTCTGGTCCGTGTTCAGTAGTGAGAGCACTAAACATAGAAAAGAAGAAGTCACGACAGCAGATGTACTCCGGGCGGTGCCACAAGTGACACAGAAACACACGAAGCTTCGACTGTGTTTCCAGGAGAAGCCCATAGTACAAGAAAGACTCCTCTCCTCTTGATGAACTGAAGATTGATTGTCTAAAAAGTGATGCTGGACCGAAAGTTAGTGATTTGAAGAACAAATGTATTGTGTTAGAAATTTGGTGGGGGGAGGAGGAAATGCATTTGTGAAGTTTTCATTTTCCCTGTATGTGTGTGTTCCTTTTTATTTGTAGTTGTAGAGTAGTTAATAAAGTTCTGGTTCTTTTCTTTCCTAAGTAAGAGCCTGCTTTGCTTATTCCTGGTCACATCTCACAGCAGCTACCAGAGAGAATGTATCTTCATGGAGGCACTGGCATTGTGCCAGTGTCAAACCATGACAGACACCTCTGTGGAACCTCATACAACCTTCTCCTCTCTCTCCTTGTGTCTGCCAAGACACTTAGCAAGCAAAGAGCTGAAATCACTAAAGAGCTGAATTCACCAAAGAGCTGATCTCACTTAAGAGCTGAGCTGCTTGCTAAGATTGCCAGCGGCTGGGAGCGTACCTGAGGGACCTGGTCAGGTTGTGCTTAGTGGGACTTCGCTATTCAGACACCTACGGCAGCCGGAGTCAGACAGACCCCAAAAACCCTCCACCATAATAATGTAGTATTGTGTAATAGAGTGGACTGAGAAGGAGATTGGGTCCAACCAAGTATACTAGCCATAGTGTGAGTCGAAGGAAGAGTAGATATGTAGAGTTTTAAACATCCACATAACTGTCGGAACCCAGGACATTCCTCTGACTGCCCTGGATGACTCAAGTCTCTGGTAAGGGGCTCAGAGACCTTGGCACAGAGTCAAAAACATCTGTGCCTTCGATTTCAGCCCATGGAAAAAATGACCAACTTTGTGTGAGGATTTACAAGCCACAAGAGTTTGAGTAGAATGATAGTTAATTTGTCACAGGGTGAAAAAGTAGAATTTTGGGGATTTAGAATGGGAGTTCAAGAGGCAAGATGGAGGAATCTGGGCATGCCCTGTCCTTCTTCTTCTTCTTCTTGTCTTCCATCTTCTGCTGTGATGGTGAAATTTCTGGATTGGTTTAGAGTAGAGACAGACTGTCTAACATAGGTGATAGGTATTGGGAAATTATTGTAAATAAAGTACACGTAGTTCTTAGTATAAAAAGCTAACACCACCCCAAGGGCGGTCAGTGTGCCTCAACCTGACCTGCTGGACAGATCTCCGCAGGTCAGAGAAAGAATATTATAGATAAAATAACCTTGAAAAGCAGAACTGACGAATCTCGACTTCTTCGGTCACGAGGCTGGGAAACAAGAGACTTTTTAATACCTTGGGAGCCATTTTGAGCACAGAAACCCAAGATATAACAATTGAAGAACAACTCCAGTACAGATCAGGGAGAACGGACTTCTCACTGAACAACCCTCCTAGCTCTGGCCTCAGTCCTGAATCTCAAAAGAAAGCTACTCTGCACCCCACTGCATCCAAACAAAAAATCCTGGATTCAAGAAAAACACTGACTTGGGGTGTGCTTTGTTTTCCTCCTTCCTTTTGCCACCTCCTACCTTTTTCTCTTTCTCTGTGAACTCTTATTTTTTAATCAAGTGTAACACAGATCAGTCGTTCTCCACTCAAATTTAACAGAAGCAGGGTGCTACTATTCTCGTTCCAGGACCCCACTAAGAGTGCTGGAGCATAGGTCTGTGAGGCTAAACAGTTAAATATTGCCGAGAGGGTAACAGGCAGTAGATGTGATCCATCTCATGTCAAGACTGGCCTGGCCTTTCTTGTTTGTACTTATAGTAGCATGTTTTAACTAATTGTGAGCATAATTAACTGATTAAGTAGTATGAGAAAAGGCAAAAAGGTGAAGAAAACTGTGCCACAATGTCCCACCCATACTCCCCTCTTCTGTCCCCATCCCAGCCTTTTCATAATCCCACAGGGAGAGACCCATGGAGAAGTCGGGGCCAGGAGAGCTCTAAGGGAGTGCTGTGCACGTGTGTGCCAGTGTGCATGGCTCTGTGTGCACACATAGGTGCTGAGGTGCACACATGTGTCAGTGTACATGGCTGTGTGCACGTGTGTTGAATTGCACACTCTCAAGTGGGAGTGGGTTTGTGCACAGCTCTGTGCTTGTGAGTGCACACAGGCTCTGCAGATGTGAGCATGGCCCTGTGTGGGATATGTGTGTGTTGATGTGTAGGACACTGCACACATTAGTGTGCACAGCTCTGTATGCACATCTGCTGGTGTGCACAGGTTAGGCATGCACAGCTCCATGTGTGTGTACAAGTGTGTGCTATTAGCAAGTACCCGGGCTCTGTGCAGGTCAGCAGGTGCCTGTTTGTGCACTAGCTCTGCACATGTCCCTAGGTGCACACATGAGCTAACCACACCCAGAGACGTGGCTCCAGAAACATGGCTCTGGATACACAGCTCAGTGCATCTGGCTGCTGTCCCACCTAGGAAAAAAAGACGTGTGTGTCACTACTGAGCTCTGATGGCTAGAGTGGCCCCTGGCTCTCTGTGTACACTCTGTTCTCTTGAAAAGAAGAATTTGCCTCTGTGTTTCCCTTTTATAGGTGTTAAAACAAAGAGAGGCTGCCTGCTCTAGAGAGAAGGGAAATCATAGTCACAGCCAGTCCCTTTGTCCCTTTTCTCTAAGAGAACTGTCTTCTTCATGAGCCCAAGGGCTGGACAGCCTAGCACAGCCTAGCACAGCTGAAGACCCAGCTGGGTACAGGAAGAGCAGGTGGCTGTGGCCAAAAAGATTTTGCTAAACCCAGAAAGTTTTGGAAAATGCTGATGGCAAATCCTAATGTGGTGTTGCCTCCTCTACTCACTGTCCCTGTACTGTTGGGTGAGTAACTGCTGAAGATATTCTCGTGAGAAACGGCTGCTCACTTATAAAGTTTAACAAAAAATACAACAAAAAAACTAAATAAGGAAAAAATACAGCCCTTGGAGCCCCCGTGACTATCAGCCACATGCTCATCTACAAAATGGATGCTCTGCCTTTTATATTTTTAGCCCCTCCCAAAGTTTTATGTCAACTCCTTCTCTGCCATCCATTGGTGGAGATTACTTTCTTATATCTTGATTGGAGGTCAGATGTTGTTACCCTGTGCCTCTTGGTAATAAGCTGGCCTTCTCTAAATGCCCTGACTACTGAGGCTATTACAAGGGGGAGGGGAAAGAGGACTATGGGGAGGACATATTACAATAACATCACTATACATTTTAACATCTATATAATATCTATCTGTTAATTGAGCCAACTATTATATTACTCATGTATAACAACCCCCCTTTTCTATAAGTTATTTGGTTCGAACAATTAACCCTCATTTTTTTTTGATTCTGTTAATTTACTTTTACTTCTCAGAAAAAATAAAAAATAAATTTTTATTAGCATCTGTTGGTGTGGGTGAGGACAGTGGGAATAGGAAAAAGCATCTTAGGTTTTCCTAAGATACAACTATTTGGAAAAATGGGATCACAGAATTCTGGTGTGGCTTTTTTTACTCTCATTTACCGTGTCTATGGGGTTGTTACTCATAGTAGGTGTATCTTAGTGGTGAGTATAGAGGCCAACTCAGTCTTGTCTTTCAGTCTCTGTTGTATTAAGAGACAATTGAGGAATGATAGAGGTCTGGTATGGCTTTCATGTTCCCACCTTATCATGCCTACAGGATTGCTGCTCACAGCAGGGCTATAATCTTCTCGGTGGCGAACATGGGCAAACCCAATCTTGCCCTCTATTTCTTGTTTTACTCTACTTGTTGGTTCTTCAGGAAACCACATCAATACCTCTTACAGTTTCCTATGTACCTCCCCTCAACAGATGCTTGTAATTCTTATTTATTAAAATAGGACAATTACATTATTAAATTATACCGTTCAAACTCCCTACCTGAAGTGTTAGTTAAAACAATCTTCAATCTAGCTGGTGTAAGCTCAACTTTACTTTTGGACATCTTCGAGTTTCTTTGGGTATGTCTTATTTGGTCTGGATGTTACAGTCTATTCTTTGGGTTCTTTCACTGGGCTTCTAATTCTCTCAACATGAGTCTACTTTTCCTCTGCAGTTCATACAGTCAATTCAGTGGTTAGTAGTACCTGAAAGGGACCTCTCCACTGAGGGGTTAAACTAAAGATAAAGTACATAGCACTGTCTTATATATTTGACACAAGGGAACTGAGTGGCCTATGAAGTATTACAATCACAGAGAGATTTAGTACCTAGCTTAGTGAAGCAGCGCGGCGAGAGAGAAGAAGGGACAGCCTTCTCGAGTGTCCCAGCAAGCTGGCCAGCACCGCTTGCAGCTCGGGGGGCACTGTCCCACTCTTGGTTTCTGGGACTGCGCCTAAGGAGAGCACCCTGCGTTCTAGCAGTGATGCTTCCTTGCAGGAGGATGAGGCCACCTCTGGCTACAACTGGCAGGAAATAAGAGAGCGCTCTCCGGTTGGGGCAAGTCCAGGTTTATTGTAGCTCCCAGGGAAGCCAGCAACAGAAGAAGGCAAGGGAGGAGCTAAAGCAACTTATAAAGGGAGAGGGATACAGGGGAGGAGCCCGTTTTCGGGCGAATAGGAGTGCAGGGGGGAGTGGGGTACAGAAAATTGACATAAGGAAAACACCAATAACAACAACTTGGAGGAGGGGCCCCGGCCCCTGAACCAATCACTCCGTGCCCTAGACAGAAGTTTCCAGAGAAAAAGGTGGTGGCAGAGAGTGACTGGCAGGGCACCGGGGAGTGGTTTAGAAAAAGATACATCGATCTCCAGGGAGACCAGGGAGGAACCAGAGTAACTGACAAGTACAGGGAGGGGAGGGAGAACCAGGGCAGAACCATTACAAAACATGGGGGAACAGAACATACCAACACAACACAACATCTCCCCCTTTTTTGTTTAAAAATAAAAAGAAGAACAATGGAAAGCCTAAACCAAAGTGAACTGAATTTGATTGTCATATTCTGAGTCTGGATAAAGTTCACCGAACCAGGGGTGGCTCACAGGGGCTGAGGTCCATTGATCTTCCTCTGCGGCAGGCACATCATCTGACTGTCCATCATCTGAGCTCACCACCTGGTTGATGCTCGGTGTGTGTGTCAACTTGATTAGCAGTCTCTTAATCAGACACCAAATAATCGAAAAAGCAATCAATACGACAACTAAAATCAAAAGAACCAAAAGCACATTCTTTAGAATCGACCCTACCCAGCCAGAAAGGCCCCATCCACTGAAAATGTCCCCCAGCCAGTCTGACGTCTCCTTTTTGATGTCGTGGATTAGCTCTCACATCTTATTGATGGAACTTCTTGCGTCCTCGGCCTTTGATGATAGATTGAGGCAGCAGAGGCCCTTGAACTCCTCGCATTGATGATTGTGGAGCAGAAGAAAATCAATGCCTGCTCTGGAGTGTCGCCTTCCTTGTTATCTCCTCATCTGATAAGAGGTCCGATAACACGGCTGATGTAAAGTTGGCTTGTTTAGCCACCCAACACTCTAGGTGGGCCAATTCGCCTAGAGCTTTGGCTGTGGATACCCAGGGCAAAAACACGGTGATCGCAACCCCTTTTGGCTTGGACCAATGAATAATTTTGGAGTCACACTCTGGGTCGAGATCTTTAAGATCTCTTTTAGAGCGGGCCGAATTCAGTGTGACATTTTTTGCTTTCCAATTATTAATTTGGGTTATGTTGGGCGTAAACAGCGTCAGCTGTCCCAAAGTACAAGGGCCTCCGATAAGGCGAGAGGGGATGCCTGCCCACACTCGGTCTCCGCAAATTAAGAAAATAGCCTGGGGTAGAGACAGCGGCTTGCCACCAAAGGTGGATGGAGTATATATTTGTGCGACTATCGAGCACCATTGGCTGGCAGTGTATTCTCTTTTAAATTGCCGCACTGATTCGAACCGCTTGTCTCCAGGGACTGGGGAGAACACAAATTGGAAGCAAAAGGAGGCATTGGCGGAGCCGAGCAAATCAAATTTGAGGGGTTCGGAATCTAAAGGGGCCAGCCCTTTGATCCCGTCCCTCCAGGCACCTTTAGGATCAATGGGAGAGTCAATCTTTTTGGGCATGAGGGCAGAAAGAGAGGTATTAAAGGGGGAAGGTAGCTCATTGGGAGGGAGAGGGATCCCCCACAAGGCACAACGACGTTGGGTCCTCTGCTGACACAGTGTTGAGGCATATATGTTCCTGGCCGAGGACTCGTGAGAGTGTCCGCCAGACATTGGCCTTGGGCTGAGGGACGATCCAATGGTCCAAAGGTGGAGTGAGGGACCAGAGGGTTGCTGACAGCAGGATGACCCTGGTTGCGGAAGGAGCCATTCGGTTGGGGTCACTAAAACAATAAAAAGATAAAGTTAAGTAAACAAACTTAAACTTGGGTTCTGCCCTTAAGGGAGGTCAAGGTCTAACATAAAAGGTTTGCGCCTCCTCCTCCAACAGGCCTCCTCAACCTGTGCCACAACTCCGACATTATCTGCTCGCTTGGGATGGAAGGGCCTGACCCACTTAGATGGTACCCATTTCAGACCCGAGGGAGTAGACACGCAAGCGTATCCCCTCCCTCAGGTAACCAGGTCAAATGGCCCCTCTGTCTTCCAGGTCTCTGGATCCTTAACCAGAACCAGACGCCTGGCTTTCAGGCGCAGCTGCTCGTGGTGACCGAAGTGCTGTGTGATGGGAGGGTTCAGGTTGTCGAATGAACAATTTAAAAAATTGATTGTAAAGAGTGCTTTGGACAACCGGACGTGAGGGGACTCCACCTTCACTGCCATACGCTGCTGTTCTAATACTCTCTTCAGGCTCTGGTGGGTCCTCTCAATCACGGCTTGGCCTGTCGAGGAATAGGGGATGCCGATCTTGTGCTCTATTCCCCATTGCTGCAGGAAGCTCCTGAGCTCCCTGGATTTATACGCTGGGCCGTTGTCAGTTTTGATGACCTTGGGGATGCCCAGGACAGCGAAAGCCTGAACCAGGTGCTTTTCGACATCAGCTGCCTTTTCCCCTGTGTGGGCAGAAGCATAGACTGCACCAGAGAAAGTATCCACAGAGACATGAACAAAACTCAACTGGCCAAAGGACGGAACGTGAGTCACGTCCATCTGCCACACCTCACAACTTGACAACCCTCTGGGGTTGGTGCCAGAGCTGAGGAACGGAAGCTGGTGAGCTTGACATTGTGGGCATGTAGCCACAATCGCCTTGGCCTGTTCTCGAGTAAGTTGAAATTGATGAACAAGGCCAGGGGCGTTCTGATGGAATAGCTGGTGGCTAATCTTTGCTTGGCTGAACACATCTGGGAGTGGGGCCATCTGGACTGGAGCAGCAAGGGCATCAGCTCTCCGATTGCCCTCTGCAATGAACCCCGGCAGGTCGGTGTGTGATCTGACATGCATCACAAAGAAGGGTTGCTCTCAGTGGGAGACTAATGTAACCAATTTTGAGAGCAAGTTAAACAAGGGGATGTTGGACACCTCTTGAAGAACTGCATTTTCCGCCCTGGACACTACACCTGCAACATATGACGAATCTGTAACCAAATTGAATGGTTTTAGAGAACCTCTCGAAAGCTCTGATGACTGCGTCCAACTCAGCTACCTGTGGAGAACCCTCCACCTTAGCAACATCAGCCTCCCACCGCTGAGTTTGAGGATCCTTCCAAGTCATCGCAGACTTGTGGGATGTTCCAGACGCGTCAGTAAAAACAGTCAGTGCCTTCAAAGGGGTTCGGCTCTGAACCCTTTTTAATGATAATGAGAATTGGACATCCTGATTAAATAATTTGTGGGCCGGCCGATCAACAGCAATTTGGCCGGTGTAGCTGTCCAGTGCAAATTGTAACATTTCCTTTTCCTCAAGCAGTTCATCAAAGGTTTTCTTTTTGAATTGGCCTGATCGTAATTGAATAGGAATGCGAATGCAGTCAAAATCACAGCCTGCAAGCTCCCTGATCTGTGATCTTGCCTTGCGGATCAATTCTGCCACCAGCTCCTGTGGCTGCGTCATTCTCTTGGACCAATGGTCACTGAGAAAAACCCACTCTATAATCAAGAGAGGGTCTCTCGAGCCTTGGTCCTTGCCCTTTGGTGACTTGTCCCATTGAAAGATCATACCGTGGAGGTGTGGCAGTTTTCCCAAAACGATGAACTTAAACGGCAGGCCCGGTTGATATCTGTGAGCCTGCCTGGCTGATATGGACTCTTGGATTTTCTCCAGTGCTGTCTGTGCCTCTGGGGTAAGCGACCTAGGAAAACTGAGCTCCTCTCCCCCTTTCAATAAATTGAAAAGAGGGGCTAGGTCGTCGGTTGGAATTCCTAGCCAAGGCCTTACCCAATTCAAAGACCCACACAGCTGGTGGACATCTGCCAAGGTCTTAACATTAGTTTTCAAAGCCAATTTTTGCGGAACAATGGTTCGCCTGGTAATCTCCAAGCCCAGGTACTTCCAGGGTGGCATCCGCTGAATCTTGTCTTGTTGGAGCTCGAACCCTGCAACAACCAATGCATCGATTGTCAGGTCAAGTGCGTGGGTAAGCATGTCGTCTGTCGGAGCACAAATGAGAATATCGTCCATATAATGGTATATAATTGTGTCTTCCACAGCTGTACGAACTGGGGACAGCAAGGAAGCCACATACCACTGGCAGATAACAGGGCTGTTCTTCATTCCCTATGGAAGAACACGCCAATGGTAGTGTTTCCTTGGGGCTCCACGGTTGATGGAGGGAACCGAGAAGGCAAAACTGTGGGGTGTCGTCAGGGTGTAGGGGAATTTGAAAAAAGCAATCCTTTATATCTACAACGGCCAAATTCCAATTTTGTGGGAGCATTGTTGGGGACGGCATCCCTGGTTGGAGAGGACCCATATCTTTGATAATGTTGATTTTGCGGAGGTCGTGAAGGAGCCGCCACTTATCCTTATTAGGTTTTTTGATGACAAACACTGGGGAGTTCCAAGGTGACATGGACTCCACCAGGTTTCCTTTAAGTAACTGCTCCTGGATGAGCTCATTGAGCGCCTTCAATTTTTGTTTGTTGAGCGGCCACTGTTCTACCCATACTGGTTCATCTGATTTCCAATTCAGTTTCTGGGTAGAGCGCTCCTCAGTGACCGCTGCCTGAAAAACCTGGGGAGCCACTGGAAGGTCAATTCTGGCTCCCCACTGGGCAAGGAGGTCTCTCCCCCACAGGAGTTCCGTATAATCCAACATGAATGGGCGTACAGACGCCAATTGCCCATCCGGCCCCTTAACTTTCACAACGCTCTTCAATTGCTTAGCCAATTGTAAGCCCCCGACACCTCGCACGTGACCAGCCACGTCCTACAATTCCCACTGTGACAGCCATTCCCGAGAGGGAATGACCGTCACATCTGCCCCTGTGTCCAACAGACCTTTAAGCAATTTTTGGTCTCCCCCCCTTGAAAGTTGACAGGTAATTCTGGGTTTGTCCCTCCCCAGCACCTGGGCCCAGGCCACCGTGGGATAGAAATCTGTATGTGATGTGGAAGGTAGCTCTGAGCTCAAGCCTAATTCGGGCACCAGGATGGCCTGCGCCACCACCTGGCCTTTGGGGAGAAAGAGGGGAGGGCGGACACAGTACAGCCCCATGGAGAACTGCCCCAGGTCAGATGTTAAGAGACCTGGGACGATATTTATTTCAGGAGGTGTAAATTTTGTGTCACCGACGACAACATACTTACAACATCCGATTTGTTCCCAGTTACCTGGGCGCTCCCGGCACACGGTCACCAGATGGAAATTTGAGTTCCGAAGATGGAGCGGCTCAGTCAGCTGCAACCTGAAAGGTGGAGTTTTAGAAAGAGTGGTAAGGATAGGTTGAGGTCGGACACAATCTAGGCATGTCAAGTTAGGTGTACTAGAGTCAAATCCGGTTGTGGACACAGGCAGGCCTGCTGGTTGGTGTTCTTCCTCTTCCCCCTCCCTGTAAGATGTTATGGGGCCCGCCTTATTTTTATCATCACGCAGGGGGGGTCTGCGCTTGGAACCTAGTTTTTTGTCTGTGAATCCCCCCGGAGCCATTGCCCCTTTTTAAATTCTAAAAACTGAGATCTCAGTGGGCAGTCAGGCATCCAGTGCCCCAGCTTCCCGCAGAGGTGGCACGGGGAAGTTCTCCGTTAGGCCGGTCCAGTGGTGTTGGAGTGTGGGGGTTGGTCAAACGGAGGCAGGGCTGGATTCACAGGTGCAACGTCCACAATGGTGTCAGCAGTCTCTGCAGCAGCAACCCGTCGAGGTGGTGGCCGGTTCTTGGAGTCGTTGTCTCCAGGTGTTAGCGAGACCTTGTGCACACACACCTCTAACATGCGCTGCAGAGTTGGAGGAGGGTCCAGAGGCAAACTAAAAATGGCTGCTTTGCAGGCAGCGTTAGCGTTAGGAAAAGCTACCTCCTTAAGAAGTTCCACTCTGGCCCCCTCACTCTGCACCTGCAGATCAATGGCCTTTCAAAGGCGCTTGACAAAGGACACAAACGATTCATCGGCATGCTGAAAAATCTTAGAATAAGTGACAAGGGGTGCAGCTGACCTCAACCCCAAAAACGCCTTCTCAGCAGTCTTCGCACTCTCTCTCAGTACCTCCGGGAGAAGGGACCTGGCCTGAGAATGTCCGTCAGCCTAGTTCCCCATCCCACACAAATGGTCTATGGAAACAATCTCTCCGTCTAGGTCAACCCCCAGGTGGGGATTGTCCCAGAGGGAGGGTAGGAGCCCCACCACCTCCTTTCTCCATGCCTCCTCCCACATAACAAATTTGGTGGGGTTAAGGAGGCATGAAAAAAGGCGCCGCAGATCGGAGGGGGTAACCTCTGACTCCGTCAACATGGCCCTCAGGATCCCCTGGAAGTACTCACTCTCCCGGGAGAAGTCCTTCTGGGCCTTGCATAGTTCTTTAATAAGGTGGTGGGGGAAAGGGGTCCACTGGGCCTGGGGTCTTCCCTCCCTCTCAGGGTGGTATGTGACCGGAACCACGGTAGGGATGGAAACTGGCTCCGGGTTCTGGGTCTCCACCCCCCTCCCTCCGGGCCCCGAAGCGTGGGAACCGGAACTGAGAGGGGAGTGGCCGGAGGACTGGGCGGAGGACTGGGCGGGGATACCAGATGTTATGGTCCCCACCCCAAGGGGGGAGTCAGAGGGTGGTGCTTCATAAGAGGGAGGAGAAATGGGAGGGACTGATGAGGGAGGGGGGCAGAGGGAAGTTGGGAGGAGTCAGGGGACAGGAAGGGGTTTCTCTGGGACCTGAAAGGATTGTGGGGAGAAGAAGGAAAAAGGGCAGGAGAAACCATGTGGCTCCCTCCACCTTGAGCTCCATGGGAGCCATCTTGTGGAGGGAGACAAAACCTAACGGAGGGTTTTCTAACAGGGGATTTGCAAACCAGGATAGAGGGAGAAGGAAAGGGATCCCCAAGAGTCTGGCCAGGACTCCTAGGGCAAGGGGATTGGGAGCTTTGAGAGGAGCCAGGGGAATGGTGGACACCCTGCGCCTTGCTGGAGCGAGCTGCTCCTCTCAAAATTCCAGACTTGGGGCAAGCAGGGGAGGGAAAGGGGCTGGGAATGGGGGAACAGGGAGAACTGGGGAACGGTGACTGTTTTCCCAATTTCGAATTAGATTTTAACAATGATCTAATTTGCGATGTCCAATAGGCAATCTTAGTCAAAGAAGACTCCCCCGATCTTATAGAATCCTGCAAATTTTTATGGACAATGTCCCAGAAACCTGGGTTGTAAATTTCATCAGGGGTAATATCGGGAAATTGGGAAAACAGCCACCTAACCAAACGCCTTAACTCTTTTTTGTGAACTTCAAAACCCCCCCCCGCAAAGATACTCACAACTTGGTGATAGGCTCTCTTTTGAGTCGCCAAAAATCGTGCACCCATGGTTAAGATTTTAAACGGGGCGACTCAACCCACCCACCGTTGCGGAAAAACACTTAAAGAAAATAAGAAAGAGCCCCCCACCAGCCCCTGTCAGAAAGAGAGGGCTGCGCAGCCACGAGGAGAAAGCCCTTAGCACCACCCGCGATGCAAGGGGGACAAAAAGGGTTAAAAAGGCAGGGCGAAACAGAGAGATACTTACAAACCCGGTGGGGACCAAAGAAAATCCGGAAGCGGTGGTTCCTGCCATAGGAACAAATCCTTGGGTGAAAGGAGCTGCCGTTCCCGGTCCCCCGGAGCGCCACCCTCCAGAAAGGGGTCTGCTCCCACAGGGGTAGTCTGGCGGCCAAGGAGACTAAAAGTCTCGTCCGCGGGGTCTGGCGATGGCCTCAGGCCCCACGTTGGGCACCAGGAACTGAAGCAGCGGGGCGAGAGAGAAGAAGGGACAGCCTTCTCGAGTGTCCCAGCAAGCTGGCCAGCACCGCTTGCAGCTCGGGGGGCACTGTCCCACTCTTGGTTTCTGGGACTGCGCCTAAGGAGAGCACCCTGCGTTCTAGCAGTGATGCTTCCTTGCAGGAGGATGAGGCCACCTCTGGCTACAACTGGCAGGAAATAAGAGAGCGCTCTCCGGTTGGGGCAAGTCCAGGTTTATTGTAGCTCCCAGGGAAGCCAGCAACAGAAGAGGGCGAGGGAGGAGCTAAAGCAACTTATAAAGGGAGAGGGATACAGGGGAGGAGCCCGTGGCAGGGCACCGGGGAGGGGTTTAGAAAAAGATACATCGATCTCCAGGGAGAACAGGGAGGAACCAGAGTAACTGACAAGTACAGGGAGGGGAGGGAGAACCAGGGCAGAACCATTACAAAACATGGGGGAACAGAACATACCAACACAACAGAACAGCTTAGCATCTTGTTTTGATGGTTGTAGTTTCTAGGGAACGTGGGTTAGAATAGCAGTGGGTCACAGCGATTGTAGATACTCTTGTTTATAGAGATTTAATGGAAACTTAAACATTATTAAATTTGATGGAAATCACTGTATACAACTTTACATAAACTTTTGGCAAACTTATACATAGAGGCAAATTATTTTCCTTATAAGAACAGGGTGTATACAAAGAGCTAGGTAGTGACACACACAAATACATATATACACACATGTCTGTTTTTCTAGGTGGGACGACAGTTGGATGCACAGAGCCATGTATCTAGAGCTATGTCTCTGGGTGGGCCCAACCCATGTGTGTACACAGGAAAATGTGCAGAGCTAGTGCACATACACACATGTACCTGCTCACCTGTACAGAGCTCTTGTGTACTATGGTACTTGTTAGCAGCACACACTTGTGTACACTCAACTTGCTACATCAGCACATGTGTTATACAGACACTCACTTATGTAGACTCTACTGATGCACATGTGCCTACAAGCACAAGACTTGCTTGTACATAGAGTTTGAGCACACCAACGTGTGCAGTGCTATACATAGTAATATATATACATGTCTCACACAGAGCTATGTTCACACTTGCAGAACTTGTGCATACTCACAAGCACAGAGCTGTGCGCACTGGTTCACACATGTACAGCACTCTTTCAGAGCTCTCCTGGCCCTGATACCCCTGTGGGTCTCTCATGTCATGGTGAGGATGGGGATAGTAGAGGGGAGTGTGGGTGGGACGTTGTGGTACAGTTTAAAGAGTGCCTTCTGTGCCTTTGGGGTTGGAACAGACAGGCCTGTCATCTCTGACTTAAGGAGGGAAAGGTATCTGTGTCATGCATCTAAGCCTTTGACACTTGAGGTCTTCTCTTAACTTGAAAGAGAGGTAGTACTTTGCCAGTGTTCATTAGTGGTGCAGGGTTTTGTTGGAGGCTGTTCTTGCTCTTTCCAACACTTGGCAATGTGGTAGGGAAGCAGGAAAAGCTTCAGGGAAGGAAAAGAACACAACAGATGAGTTGAGTGATGAAGAAGGCATCAAACCACAGGGGAGAGGGGGCTACAAACTACAAAAAGGGTCTGCCAGGAGCCAACTACACCCTCAACTCTAAAACAGGGGAAGCTACAAACAAAGGGAAAATGTCACTGCACTAGGACTCTGCAAATCTGCAGTGAGACACAAACCAGGAAAATCTCCCATTTCTTTCTCCTCTTCCTTGAGCATTTCTGCCAGAAGGAGGAAGTACATCCACGTGCTGGCAGCTCCTTGACTTTCCTTCTCACTCTGCCACAAGTGCTGACTAATTAATTACACACAAGGTAAGACTTGCCTGCAGCCACTGGAGCAGGAGGCAGCAGGAGACTACACAGCAAATGCCTGGCATGACATGTCCTAGATGCAGATACAGATCTGAAATTGTGTCCATCTCACAGTTTCATGCCATGACCCCCTGTAGCTCTGCTACTCTTAGAGTGTTGGTTCCTGGCTGTGGGAGGAGAGCCTGGAAGGAAAAGCAGAGTGAAGCTTTCAGGACACAGCCCTCAGCTGAAGAAAAACTCTTAGGAGCTGATCAAGAGAGGAAATCACCAGGCATGGGCACAGAGCTGGACACAGGGAGTAAAGCAGGGCAGGCAGTCTGGTTTTGGGCATTTCACACTCCCCCTGCCCCACAGAAATAGGGCTACACCAGTTTGGAATAATGGGAAGGCAGGCACAAAGAGAAAACTACCGTTTTATACTCTCTCAATGCTTATCTAACTTAAAGAGCTTGTGTAGTGCTCCCCAGCAGCCCCAACCATAAGGTGGTCAGTGCCTGAAAGGCAACAGGGGTTTAAACTATGGCAGGAAATGACAGGCACACTCTAGTTTCTAAAACTCACCTGTCAGTGCACTCTTTTGTTGGGAAGGATGAAAGTTTTGACAAGAAAGTCTCACAGATATGTATGCTTAGCAGAAAGATTTTTAAATGTAAAGTCTGATGAAGGAATAGAGATGGAAGCAAGTTTTGATATAGAAGAATTGCTGAGCCAGTCTTACCGGATAACCAAGAAGGCAAAGGGTATGTTAGTTAGAAGGGGGTTTTATGACTTAGAGCAAAGGATAAACCCACCTCAAAAAAGAAGATGTTTTTACCAAGCAGAAAGATAGCACAGGCAAACAAGTCAGCAAAGTTGCAAGTAGAAAAAAGGTCTCAGAACTTTCCACTGCAAAAAAACTGAATAACAACTTCTAGCTTAAACTGTAATGTACTAACTTTTAGTGATTAGAGAATAGTAACCTGAATGTGGTAATTATAGTAGTTATGATAGGCTATAGATAATAGTTAAGGTATAGACTGGTTCTACTGTATTAAGATGCTCAGCAAAGAAAAGTATATAATGCATTGTAACCAAAACCAAAGGGTCTCCAGGCCTGCCTGCAGCTGGAGCTGACAGCTGTAGGCACAGGCTCTGTCGCCCATGACCCTGGACTGCTGTAATGCCTTGGATGGAATAAACTGCATTTTGGAGAGCCGCCTGGAGTCCCGCATCTCATCTCTCATTTAGGCTCGTACACTCTTTCTTAATGTGTTTGGCAACTACCAGATGAAAGCCTAAAGATTAAGGAAAAAGAAAATCCTAGAGGTTTAGCAGCCCAGAGGAGGACAAGAGAAGAGGGGAGAGGATCCTCTTTCTCCTTTTGGGGACTTTTAATTAGCAAACTACAGGTCCTTTCAGTAAGGCTCGCTTTCCTAATTAGCTAGAAAGAGAAAGAAAGCGAACAAGTGAAGAAAGAGGAAGAAAGGAAAGGAAAAAAACCCTTTATTTCTTCCTGAAAAGCAAAACCAAAAAAAAACCAACCCGCTTGCAATTCAGGGACTTTTGTACTACTGGGTAGGCTCTCCTGCTCGCTGCCATGTTCTGGTTCTCTGCTGCCTCCCGGTTTACTAGTGCACAGCAACTGCTGAAAGCCACTCATGCGGGCCCACAAGACCTCTGCACAACAGACAGCTCTGTGAAAAATGCCAATCACTTGTTTTTAGCATTTACAAAGTTTAATAGTAATAAAATGGTTATAAAAATAGCAATATAATTAGAGTAATAAAAATTTGAACAATTGGGATTAGGACAATACAAGACAATAAAAACAAAGAGTTTTAGACAGTCCAGGTACCTCTTTCTGGGCAAAATAAGCCCGAAAAAGGACGCACGTTAACAGAGGATTAACCCTTAAAAACAATAGCCTGTTGCATATTCATACACCTCATACACGATTCATAAATCCCATTCAAATACAGGATTCTGTCCGGTCAGTGTCAAGTTCTTTCTCTTAATCCCGACAGCGTCTTCAGAACTGAGCGAGGTGGGAAGAACTCGATAAAAGCGCAATAAATTCTTTCTTTGAAAGATTTAGGTGTCCTGTGGCTGTTATCTTGGTGTGAGCCCTTTCTTTAAAAAAAAGTATCTTACACAGCATAGTTTTTATTTTAACATTATGTTATAACCTGTGAAAAATGCGTATTTTATGATTGGCTTTTCGCAAATATTAAAATGAATACTATATGTGTTGTGTTAGAAAGTAATGCTGTATTAATTCTCTTAAGTAGTGTGTTAAATATAGTTTTAGGTTACAAGAAATGTTAAAATAGAAACGATGCTATGTAGGATAATTTTTTTTTAAAGAAAGGACTCGCAGCGAGATAGCAGCCACAGGACACCTAAAATCTTTCAGAGAAAAAGAATTTATTGCCCTCTTATCAGAAGAAACTAACTTCTTCCCGCCTAGAAGGCGCTGTTAGGATTCAGAGGAAGAAGTTGACGATGACCAGACAGAATCCTGTATTTGAATGGGATTTATGCATCGTGTATGAGGTGTATGAATATGCAACAGGCTATTGTTTTTAAGGGTTAATCCTTTGTTAACGGGTGTCCTTTTTCGGGCTTGTGCTGCCCAGAAAAAGGTACCCGGACGTCCGTAACTCTGTTTCTATTGTCCTAATTCAAATTGTCCAAATTATTATTACTCTAATTGTATTACTAATTTTATAACCATTTTATTACTATTAAACTTTTAAAATTTTAAAAACAAGTGACTGGCATTTTTCACATAACCTAAAACTATATTTAACACACTACTTAAGAAAATTAATACAGCATAACTTTCTGACATAACACATATAATATTCCTTTTAATATTTACGAAGAGCCAATCATATAATACGCATTTTTCACAGCTCTTTACCCCCCCGGCAGTGCCGAGAGCAAACCACGCCCCACACGCCCTGAGTCGCACCCAGCGGCAGCCCCTTGCTGCCCATGGTCCCTGTCATCCGTGGCTCCCACTGTCCAAACCCCCTTCCCGGTCCACAAGCGCGGCCCCCGCCGCCAGCAGCCCCGCACCGGCGGACCAGCGGTTCTGGGATGCAGGGCTTCTGACTGCCGCGGTTACCTTCAGTCGGGTGGGCACCGCTGAAAGTCACCGCACTAGGCGCCCCAGGCCCACTACCGCTAATGTAGACCCGCGTGGTCCCTTGGCCTAGAAACCCCGTGCAACTAGGCCCGCCCCGCCGGGTGCCCCTGGACTCGGCGAGAGCCGCCCTACTCGCCGCCGGCAGCCCCCCCCGCCACTGCCCGTGACCCTCCGGACGCCGCCCCTCGCGTGGCGCCCCGGTCTCATGGCTCTACGCTGGTGGGTTCCATAGGGATGCCGCTGCAGCTCCACACCCCGGTCCGAGGACACCCGCACTGCCTGGCTGGTCCCTAACCTCCAGCGACGCCATGTGTAATCTAGGTCAGCGTACCGGGCCTCCGCTGCCTCCCCCTACCCTCATTGGGTCAGCACGCACTGGAAACTTATACGCCAAGCGCGGCCGCGAGCGCCACTCTACATAGCCCCACCCCCGGCTTCCTTTGTGCCGGCGGGTCGGGAAACCCCGCCCGCCTCCTCCCCCGTGGTCCTCGCTCAGAAAACCCCGCACACTTGGTTTTCTCCAAGTGGCGGTCCCTCTGGTGCCGGCCCCTCGCCACTGGGTACCCTGCCACTCGGTCAGCCCGCTGGTCTCTACTGCTCGGTGTCCCTGAGTCACTGTGGGCAGACGCGCGCGTGTGCAGTTTCTCGCCAGCTACGGGTCTCCTGCCTCCTTTTCCCCCTGCCCGGGAAACCTCGCATCACTGGGCCAGCACAGGACGCCCCTGCGCTCAGTTTTTTAGTCGCCGCTACCAGTGGCAACACCCCCTCTCAAGCCTCAGCTGGTAAGCTCTGGAAGCTATCGCGCTGACTGCGCACCAGAAGCTCACCGTTCTGAGCATTGAGCGTGCTGTTGCTCCACATGGAGCAGTCACGCGCCCCCCCCTCAACGCTGGAAGGCTGGGAAAGCTGCCGCGACTCCTCGCACTGACACGAGCGTGGTCTCCACTGAACGGCGACTTTCTCCGTCACTTCAAAACCCTCTAAACCTGGCGACCCTCAACCTGACGTTTCCAGATGCTCTTGTGAAAAATGCGTATTTTATGATTGGCTTTTCGCAAATATTAAAATGAATATTATATGTGTTGTGTTAGAAAGTTATGCTGTATTAATTTTCTTAAGTAGTGTGCTAAATATAGTTTTAGGTTATAACATAAGGTTAAAAT
Organism: Molothrus ater; assembly: GCF_012460135.2. Classification (NCBI taxonomy): domain Eukaryota; kingdom Metazoa; phylum Chordata; class Aves; order Passeriformes; family Icteridae; genus Molothrus; species Molothrus ater. Next base: position 1,388,599 of record NC_050510.2, on the reverse strand, counting down.
AGAAACTATGCTATGTAGGATACTTTTTTTGTTCTCTAAGAAAGGACTCGCACCGAGATAGCAGCCACAGGACACCTAAATCTTTCAGAGAAAGAGAATTTATTGCCCCATTATCCGGAGAAACAAACTTCTTCCCGCCTCGCTCAGCCATGATGATGCCGGTCAGGATTAAGAGGAAGAAGTTGATGATGACCAGACAGAATCCTATGTTTTAATGGAATTTATGCATCATGTATGAGATGTATAAATATGCAACAGGCTATTGTTTTTAAGGGTTAATTCTTTGTTAATGTGTGTCCTTTTTCGGGCTTATTTTGCCGAGAAAAAGGTACCCAGAGGTCCGTAACTCTTTGTTTTTATTGTCTCATATTGTCCTAATCCAAATTGTCCAAATTATTATTACTTTAATTATATTGCTATTTTTATAACCATTTTATTATCATTAAACTTTTTAAAATTTTAAAAACAAGTGATTAGCATTTTTCACACTCTTGAGTCTCCTTAAGTCTAATATCCCTCTATCACACCCATCCCGCCAGCCACAGGGTCCCTGCTTTCCTCTTCCACGCGTCCCACCGTTTTTTCTTCCAACCGTCCAATATCCGAACGCTTCAACAGACCAAGATGGGTCCCGTGTATTGTCTGAAGCTGACTTTTATACACCGGGATTATGGAATTACAATCTGGCCAAAAATTGTTATGAGGATCTTCTAAGTTTCATATCTACCCCCAGCACACTCCCAGAACTACCCCACACACTTCAAGCATACTCTCAGACTCTCGCACACAAATACTCACAGACCTCTAGATCTGCAGTTTTCTTCCCTCTCTTTTGTTATTTAGTCCTTTGCTGTCCCTGGGGTGTGTACCTGCAATCACCAATAGTCACAGGAGAACTCGACAGAGCTGCCAAACTTGCAGCAGGGCATGCCTCTCTTTCAAAATCTACAGCCACAGAGATGAGGTTTTTATCTGGAATGAGCCCCCATTTGTGAGAAACGATTGCTCACTTTTAAAATTTCAAAGGTTTATTAAACTTTAACAAAAAAATACAACAAAAGGACTAAATAAGGAAAAATTACAGTGCTGAGAGCCCCTGTGACTATCAGCCACGTGCTCATCTACAAAATGGAGGCCCTGCCTTTTATATCATTAGCCCCTCCTAAAGTTTTGTCAGTCAATGTAAGAGCCTGAGATGAGAGATGTGGGACTCCAGGTGGCTCTTCAAAATGCTATTTATTGTATAGAAGATGTTACAGCAGTCTCAGGTCGTGGGTAACAGAGCCATGCCTACAGCTGCCAGCTACAGCTTATGGGCAAGCCAGAAGACGCTTTAGTTTTGGTTACAATGCATTATATATTTTTCTTTGCTGAGCATCTTATCACATAACAACCAATCAGCATCATATACAATACCTTTACTATTACCTATAGTCTATCATAACTACAATCATTACCATATTATGGTAATTACTATCCAATCACATGAGTTAGTATGTTACAGTTTAAGCTTAAAGTTGTTTTTCAGTTTTCTTGCAATGGAAAATTCTTAGACCATTTTTCTACTTGCCACATCGGCATGTTTGTTTGCCTATGGTATCTTTCTGCTTTTCCTAAGAAATATTTCTGCTTGGTAAAAACATCTTTTTGTTTGTGGTCAACATATCCTTTGCTCTAGTCATAAAACCCCCTTCCAACTCAACCTTTTGTCTTGGTTTGGAAAGACAGGAGTCTGCTAAGGAAGGCAGGAGCCTCCTCTGAAATAGAGAATGTAAACTCTCCCCACCCCTCCAAATTGCTATAAATTTTAAATTAAGGGGCTCTCAGGCAAAAAAGATGGGGGCGGGAAATAACAGTTCTTTAATAGGGAAGAAAATAAAAGGATAAAATAAACAATGCAGTACACTAGAACAACACTGACAGAGTCAGAACCCAACCTGACGCCCTGTTGGTCAGGGTGTTGGTAGCAGTCCAATTGGAAATGTGGCTGCAGTCCTCCTGGAGTGTCAGGTGTGGTTCTGTTGGAGCAAGGATCTTGGAGAAAAGGGTATAGTCTTCCTCTGAAGATCCAGTGGAAGAAGACACAGCTGCTGTTCCTCTGGGAAATCCAGTGGAGAAGCCCTGCAGTTATTCCAGAATCTCCGGATTATATCTGGGTAGCAACGCTTTGCTCCTCCCTCTGGGCAGAGCATCTCGCAATGGGATGCTATAGTTCTTATCAGTCATGCAGTGACATTCAATAGTCTGTTATCAGCAGGTGTCCCCTCCCGAGGTAGGAGTGATTGTGATCACTCAGAGAGAGATGAGGAAAACTGCCCACTTGACAAAAGACAACTGCCATACAGATGGTAATAAAATACATTTTGCCTTGCAATCTGGAGCACCTTTGCTTTATTAGTTGTCCAGTAACGACCAGCTCAGCAATTCTCAATTTAAACATCTATTTTTCTTCTATATCAAAACTTGCTTCCACCTCTATTCTGTTCTCCAGTTCTACATTCAGAGAGCTTTCTGCCAAGCATACATATCTGTGAAACTTTCTTGTCAAACTTTCATGTTTTCCATCAAGTCAACTCTTTCTCTGCCATTTTGTGGGATCTCAGCACATTGTTCCCAATGTCCAGAGATGCCAGGAGAACCCTTGGGGGTCTCGAAAATCCTGGAATGTTGCCAAGAGTGTCTGGTGGCTTGATTTTGATCCATCCACAGAAATAACAAGAGTTTGAGGACAAGAGAATCACTTTAGAATAAAAGGTGTAAAAGGGACACGTTTAGAAGGTGAAATATAGATTTTAAGGTTTTTTAGGTACAGGGGGGTTATGGAGACAAGATGGAGGGATCAGGGCGTGTCTTGTCCTTCTTCTTCCTTCTTCTTGTCCTCCATCTCCTGTGGTGATGTTGGCATTTGGGGATTGGTTTATGGTGAAGGTGCACTTGCCAACATGGGTGAAAAGCATTGGGAAATAAAGGTAAATATTGTGTACGTAGATATTAGTATAAAAAGACATGACCGCCCCGTGGGTGGTCAGAGAGTGCCTGTGACTGCTTGCAGATCAGACCTCTGTTGGGCAGACAGAAAATTTTGTAGATAAGAAATAATAAACAACCTGAAGACCGAAAAGCTGAAGAGTCCAGACTCATCCTTTAAAACGCGTGCCACCCAAGAACCACACTACCCGTGTCGGGGCAGAGACAGACAGCCGAACCCGACACCATTTATTGGTGGAGATTACTTTCTTACATCTTGATTGGAGGTCAGGTGTTGTTACGCTGTGCCTCCTGGTAACAAGCCAGCCTTCTCTAAATGTCCTGACTACTAAGGCTATTACAAGGGGGAGGGAAAAGGGGTCTATGGGGGGGACATATTAAATAACATTACTATACATCTACATAATATTTATCTTTTAATTGTGAGAGCCAACTATTACATTACTCATCTATAACACTGGCTCTCACTTGTCCTATGTGATGTCCTGGTGAAGGTAGCAGCAACCAGGCTCCCAGAAGCAGCCAGGAGATGCTTCCTCTGGAGGAGGGGGGGTGTCCCAGGTTTCCCCTGAGCCACCCAAGCTCAGGGATGAGGGTCCCTCCCAGGGACGTCGGGTGTTGAAAGGTCCCAGTTCAATGGCCGCTCTTGCAAGCAGAGCCTCATCAACGGTAAGAAGCAGTGAAGGACAAAACTCCGCAGTTGCAGCAAATTCTCCCTGGCGCAGCAGTCCAACACCAAAACAACCACCTCCCCTCTGATCCCCGAGAGAGAGAGGGCTGAGCCCAGCCCCTAATCCCCAGCCAAGTCTTGGTTAGCACACACCCCTCCCCCCCACCCCCCGCGGTATCTCTGCACTTCCCAAGAGAAACGCCCCAGACAGTGAGCTCACAAGGGACTGCAGCAACTGCATCCCTTCCCCCCTCCTCCCCATCCTGGCCACATCATTTGTCTTTTAAGTACCGTCATTCTTCATCTCTTAGGCTACAAATGGGAGAAAAATTCCCTGAGAGAAAGAAAAAAAAAAAGGAAAACAACTAACCTTCAACACCTTCCCAGACATTAACAACATAGTTTCTATTATTATTATAAATGTGCAATTATTTATCATTTTCATCTAGATCCAATGAATAATATCCGCTTAGAAAATCACATCCTATACTTATACCAAGAGAATTTATATATATTAAAAAACTCCACAGTGTTAGTTAGTCTTGTTTCTGCTGTGTTTAATGTGTGGTTCCTGGTTTTACCTGGGTGAGATGAACCCAGGGTTTGATTCCTTACACCTTGAGTGCAGTGTAGGTTAGGAGGAGGACTTGGAAAGGTCCTTTCCACTTTTTCTTCAAGGGCTCAGAGATCCAGGTCTTTACATATAGAAAATCGCGAGGTTGATACGGATGAACAAATGCACCCAAAGCAACTGATCCCAACAGAGTTATTAATCGAGAGTCCAGCAAGTTTTTCCTAAAGAAATCAAGTATAGATTTAAATACATTTCTCCCTTTAAATTAATTTCTCCTGGAATTGATAGTGTTTGATACGGCCATCTGTACAGCAATTCATAGGGACTTACTTTGGGTTTTGACCTCAGCTGAATTCTGACTCACAAAAGAGCCAGAGGAAGGGCCCGTGGCCATTTAAGAGGGGTTTTGGCCCATTTTACTAATTTGTCATTTCAAAGTCTGATTTATCCTTTCCACTTTCCCACTAGACTGTGGTCACCAAGGTGTGTGTAAGTCCCATTTTATACCCAGGGTTTTGCTCAGCTGTTGCATCACATCTCCTATAAAATGTGGGCCTCTATCTGAAGACATCCCAAGTGGAAATGAAGCAATACACAGAATAAATAGACTCCACAACCAGATATAGTTATGAAGTAGGTATGTATGTCAGTGCCCGGCACAAGCGAGATAACTCTCATGAAAACTTGTGCCCCGAGCCTCCGGCTGTCACATGTCTTTATTCACAAAGGTATTCCATATGCAATACATTGCACAACTTTGCCATGCATATTCAACCCCTGGCCCTGCCTGTTCTCGCCTTGTATGGTAATCAGATCTACGCCCTTCTGGGCATGTGTTGTTTGCTGTGGTGGTCGCACGGGGGTCTCTGGTGGTGTCTGAGGCTGAAGATTGTGGTCTTCCTCATGATTGAACTTTTGAACTTTTCTCCTTTGTGCACGCGCTTTTGGTCCCTTGGTGCTTATCTGAGTAGTCTGTCGGCCTTGATTAGCTTGGAGACAGAGGAGTTCTTTTATCTGGGCTTTTTGTATCTCTTGGTGTTCTCTGGTATTCTTTATGCAAGAAGCTTCAGAAATTTTCCTATGCCCTTTGTACCATGGCAGAGGTTTCTTAAGTAAAAAGGTTAAAATTCAACACATAGTTCTACAGGCTAAACTTTAAATGCTTAATTCATATTGCAATTCAAGTGAACTCCAAAAATCTCTATTTCAGGATAAGGGGGAGAATCAGAAAAAAGGGAAAACTCGTGGGTTGAGAAAAAACCAGTTTAATATGACAGAAAATTAAGGGAAAATAATAATAATTATGAAAGAATATACAAAACAAGTGATGCACAATGCAGTTGCTCACTACCTGCTAACTGATGCCCAGCCAGACCCTGAGCAGCGATCAGCAACTCTCAGCCAGCACCCCCCCCAGTTTATATACTGAGCATGATATCATATGGTGTAGAATATATCTTTGGCCAGTTCTGTAGGGGGATAGAATATAAGAAAATAAAGATAGCGTACAAAGTAATCTTACCCCTAAGGAATTGCAGTTGGGCCAATTATCAAAGATTAGGAACAGGCCTGACTTTAACAGGCCACAGCTATAACCAATGAGAAGAAAAGTGCTATAAAAGAGTGGTGTGGCTGATTGAGAAGGGAACTGGAGTCAGCTGGCTACTTTGTGAAGAAGAAAGAGTCAGTGCTCTGTGGAGCTGCCCATGAGAAACACAAAGAAGGTATGAAACTGTTGCGATAAGAAGACAACAGTATGGAACCCCTGCAATAAGATGACAACACAGTTCAGGTCACTTGTCCTGGTTATGCTTCCTCACAGCTCTTTATTACATTTATTATCCAGATGTTTTGTGGGGTTGGAGGTCAGAGGGACCACACACACACCAAAGCTCCATGTGACAAACAGCCTGGAGTTTATTCCTCCAGCTCCTTTTATGGGAGCTCCAATTACACATGTGATTGGTTGAGGTCTTAGCCCCATCCAGCTCTCTGGCCAGTGATACATCTGCATTTAGAACAGAATTATATTGGCTGAGAGTCCTGGTGTAGATTGAATCCAACCTATCCTTGCTACCCCAGGGGCTCCAATGCCACAGCTCCTTGTACACTCCCATTCTCCTTACTGGCAGGGCAGTACGAGAAGCAGAATAGTTATTGACTTAGTGTAAAGCACTGCTCAGCAACAACCAAAACATCAGTGTGCTTTTAACATTATTCTCATCCTAAATCCAAACCACAGAACTGTACCAGCTGCTAGGAAGAAAATTAACTCTGTCCCAGCCAAAACCAAGATGTGTTTTTAAAAAACCCAAACCAATACAAATTATAAGATTTAATTTAATCAAGAACTACTCTTGAGGAAAAAAAAGTAATATTTAAAACTATCATCTGACACTTCTTTATACAAGGACAATTTATTGCTTTGTAACCCTGGATGCTAAATGTCCTAGATTGCAAGGCAATATGTATTCTATTTGCCATCTCTTAGAGGTGTGGCAGTTATGGTCTGTTAATTGGGCAGTTTTGTTTATTTCTTCCACAAACCAATCTTCCTTCCAGGGAGACATCTGCTGTTAATGGGCTACTAAATGTCACTGCATGACCAATAAAATTACAGCATCCCATTGTGAGATGCTCCGCCCAGAGGGAGGAGCCAAGCATTCCTAACTAGATATAATCTGAGCTTTTGGAACACGGGAACAGCCTTTCCACTGGATTCCCAAAGGAACAGCTGCCTTTTCCACTAGATCTTCAGAGGAAGACTACACCCTTCTACAAGATCACTGCTTCAACAGAACCACACCTGCCACTCCAGGAGGACTGCAGCCACCATTCTAATTGGACTGCTACCAACACCCTGACCTACAGGGTGTCAGGTCATATTCTGACTCTGTCAGTAGTTTGTTTTGTATTACTGCATTGTTTATTTTATTTTTTATTTTCTTCCTTAATAAATAACTGTTATTCCTGCTCCCATATCTTTACCTGAGAGCCCCCCTTAATTTCAAATTTATAACAATTCAGAGGAAGGGGGTTTACAGTTTCCAGTTCAGGAGACCCTCCTGCCTTCCTTAGCAGACACCTGTCTTTTCAAACCAAGACACTACATTTATTCCTTTTACCTTCATCCAGGTACGTTCTTATTGTGATTGAGTAAGCCTTCAGGAATTAATTTTTCCCCTACTCCAGTATATAGCCTGAAGGAGTCTACTATAGTTATAGGTTTGCCTTTAACTTAAAATATCAAGCATTTTTGCCTAAGGAAAAAACCACCAAACTTCACTCTCACTTCACCCTAGCTAAACATTGAGAAGGTTATACTAACAGGAACACCATATTTATAAAGCAGGCAAGAGATTTTTAGAGAGAATTAATGCTTCCAGAAAGCCAAGAGCAATTTAAAGGCAGACAGAAAATATCAGTAAAAAGAGAAGTGTGAGCTTTTCTCAACTATCTTTATGTATATTAATTTTGAAGTCTCATTATAAAAAATTAAATGCCAATGTTTTGTTTATTTAATCTGTTCAGGAAAACCTTCAGTCAATGTACTAATTCAGTGTCAGTGTTTGGATGTTGCAGTCATGTACAGATACTCTGTCCAGACAACTCAGTGATTTGTAAAAAGGATTTTGTTTATTGTAGTACATATCAGGTTTAAGGACACTCTTGAATTATAATTGCCCAGTTATCAGGTTATCATTCAATTCAATTAAATTAATGTAGTTAATTAAAGAAAAATGTTTGCACACACTTGTACCAGTTGAAGCTATTATTTCATTTGAACTTGTAAATAATCACATTAAACTGAGGTATATACACAGATATATATAGTGGATATTTTTGCCCCTGACAGAGGAATGACGAGGAGGACTCCATCTTATCAGAAGGCTAATTATTTACTTTATTATACTATATTATTCTATATTATATTACACTATATTATATTACATCTAAACTGAATCTGCCAAGCACTCAACTGCACACAACTGCACAGAATCTCATGACTGTCAGCCGACAGTCCTGACACACACACACACTTGGCCCTGATAGGCCAAGGAAACAAAACACCATCACTTTGGGTAAACAATCTCCATATTGCATTCTATTTTGGCACAAACACAGGCACAGAAAGTGAGATAAGAATTATCCTTCCCTTCTCTGAGGTTCAGAGAATGTGAAACCCAGAAATATTCTTGGGAAGAATTGTGCCTTGCTTTTCTCTGTGAAGAGAAATGTGGCTACAGGTATACAAGGGTGTTGTGGATTAACCCCAGTAGGCAGCTGAGCACCACACAACTGCTTGCTCAACCTCAGCCCATCCATAGTGGGATGGTAGAGAGAATTAGAAGGGTAAAATTAAGAAAACTCGTGGACTGAGATAAAGGCAGTTTTATAGGTAAAGCAAAAGCCGCATGCACAAGAAAAGCAAAATAAGGAATTCATTCACTACTGCCCATCAGCAGGCAGGTGTTTTGCCATCCCCAGGAAAGCAGAGGTTCACATATGCAGCAGTTACTTGGAAAGACAAATGCCATCACACCAAACATACCCCCCTGCCCCCTTTCTTCTCTCAGATTTATAGAGGGAGCATGACACCAAATGGTCTAGAATATCCCTTTTGTCAGTTGGGGTCACCTGTCCTGGCTGTGTCCCCTCCCAACTGCTTGTGCACCCCCATCTTGATTGCTGTGGGAGCAGTGTGGAAGCAGAAAAGGCCTTGGCTCTGTGTAAGCCCTGCTCAGATAAACAAAAACATCCCTGTGTTATCAACATTGTTTTGATCACAAATCCAAAATAGAGCCCCTTGCACGCTACCATGAAGAAATTAACTCTGTCCCAGCTATAACCAGTACACTGGAAAAGAGAATTGAGGCAGTTTGCACAAGTGAAAGCTATCTAGTTTGCCCTAGAGATTGCCAGTGGCCAGTACTCTATTTCAATTTTGACTCATGGATGATGGCAAATACCCTGTGGGGGTGGCTACAGCAATGGAAATGGACCAACTGGCAGCACAGAGGCAAACCCATCTAGGCAAGTGTTGTAGTGTGTTTTTTATTTGGCATGTTTACTGTTTAATTTGTGGTTTTGTAATCCCTCTGTATATTTCTCCCCCTGTCTTTAGAGTGGCACAGACTTGCTTTTTTGTTATTCAGTTTAGTTGTGTTGGTTTCTTTGTTTATTACCTAGCTATTCCCTGCCAAGTTTCAAACCCCCTCCTCCTATCCAGTTGTTAACCCCTCCTGTCCCAAGCTGTTCCCCTCCCTTGAAATCCTTCATTAGTCTACACATTGTATTCCCTGCCTTGTGTTCCACCCCCAGCTCTCCCGATTAGCTAGAGATTGTATCCTCCCCTGAGACCTCCCCCCTGTTTATAAGCTGTTGTTTGCCCTCAGGTCGGGGCCTGGGACCCTGGACTTGGGGAGTTTTACCATCAAATAAAGTTACCCCAGTTCCACCCCAGGCCCGTGCTGCAGCCTTTTGTTTCTGCGCCGAACCTCTACTGGTAGCTGGGTTTCTGCGGAGCTCAAAAAGGGGGACTGTTGCGCTCCCTGTTATCATCTAGCCGGGACAAGGCACACTGCGACAATTTCGCGACAGGCAAGATATTATTGCCTAGATAAAAAACATTGCTTTAAAGGTCCATAGTATATATACTCACATACCCAAAAGCTGTGCTACTGAAGAACACTGAAACTACAAGTAGGAAGACCAGGCTGCCAGAACTGAAGTGACTCAGGTGAGGGAAACTGAAGAAACTAAGAAGATTAAGGAGAATATAACATAAAATGTAGATGTCTCCCAAATTTTGCAATTAGGAGTTTAAGTGCTGAAACAGAACCTTATTCTGCTTGAATCTTAAGCTTGTCTAGTATTGGCAGTGATTGCAAGGGGGGCTGGCCAATGTAAATAAAGCACCTTCATTTCTTCGAGCATAAAGAAAAGGGCATATGCAGGTACTTCTAGGGGCATTGCATTTTGACACGTTAAGAAGTCTTAGGGACAAGAGAGTATCTCTAGGGTGACAAAGGGTGGCTAGTATTTTCAAATGCTGTGTTCAGGAAGAAATTTATTTTTAGTGGACACAGGTTAGGATCTCTGCTACAGACAGAAAGCAGCCACACCTCACAGCTCTAAGTAAACCATGAAACTTCAAACAAGCAAATGATTAATCCCCATTGGAAAATGTTATATGTGGTCGTAGGTTGGAGAAAGACTTACAACTCGAGTCACCAAGATCATGGGACAAACAGTGTATTTTATTGTTCAGAACCATCTTATATAGGGGGTTTGAATTTCCCAGGCTTAGAAAGCCAATTGGTTGGGATCTCTGCACCACCCAGCTCCTTGACCAGTGATATGTCTGCATTCTGGATTGAACATGATTAGCTTAGTTCCCTGTTTGAGTTCAGATTTATCCTATGATTGCTCACTCAGGGACTTGTGTACTTCTGAACTAGGCGAGCCAAATTGGATTTATGTTATGGCCAGATTTATCTTGTCCAGCTACAGACCATCTGTACTGTTACAGGAAAAGAGGTAAGTTTAACCATATTTGGATATGGAAACTACTGGTGTTGAAGTCTTGACCAAAAAAAAAAAAGATAATTTTTAACTAACTACCCAGTACTAAGAGATTATAGCAAAAATTATGCCTCTGTGTGTGGGAGAGGGCAGGTCAGGCCTTGCTCTGGCAAGACAATGTCCTGCCCCACACCCCCCAGCCCTAGAGCATCCCAGCCCCACAGTGTCTGTCAATCATTTGCCACACCAGAGGCAGTGCTCCACTCTGCCTAACCCAGCTCCTGAGTGGCCGGATGACCAGAAGTCCCACACCTGGGAAGGGGGGGGGGGGGGGGGGGGGGGGGGGGGGCGAACAAAGGCCCAGAGGTATTTAAGGCTGTGCATGAGGCAAGCACATGTCTTGACCCTACCCTGCTCTTGGAGTTTCTATCTGGACACCACCTTAACCCAGGAGCTGATTGCTATATGTGTGTTTTTCTATCTCTTTTCTGTCTTTCTTTCTTTCTTCTTCTAATTCCCTCTTCTTGGAACTTTTTGGGTAACTTAACATTGAATGGGTTTAAGTTCAGAGTTTGCTTAGTTGAATGGGCCAAAATATAGCTATGAGAAGTGTTTTATGTTGATTGGATGTTGTACTAAAACTTTGTCAGAAGTTCCTTGATTTTCTATATTTTGCCAGTAAATTTAATTTGACCTCTTGAGAATATCTAGTTGGTATTTCTCCCATGCATCTAACTGAGAGTACAGGAACCTCTGTAAGCCCCTTTCAGCAAGTTGTTTGGGGCCTTACACCATGCTGTTTTTGGAGCTCAGCTTACAAGTCCAGCAAGTACCAAAAATGGCTTTATTAAATTGTCTAACGCTTGATATGTTATTAATGAGAAAGGAATATGTAAAATACTAGACCTCACTGAAGAAGAATACAATATCAAGAAACATGAAGGAAACTACCAACCAGTCTGCTGGACTCTTTGGTCATTGCAGCCAAAAGATTGGTTTAATGAACTCTCCTCCTGGATCCTGGTTGGCACCACACAAAATTGCCTGCAATTTTAGAGACTCACAGGATGGGGAGTGATGACTTGCATAGGAGGAAATTTTTATATTGACTAGACTTATGCTTTTGATTATTGAAATAGCAATTGTCCATTATATGATTTCCTGTATACTTTCCTCTCCTTTCTCCTCTGTCTGCTAGATTAGGACCCCACTGCTGCCACGAGAGGAAAGGTACCATTACTGTGGTCCCAGTCAATGTCTTGAGCCATGGGGTGGTATGAGAGACTGGAAGGATTGCTGGCTTGAAACATTTTGGGTGCATGTGTGGGGGGAAGGGGCAGGTCTGGCCTTACTCTGGTGAGGCGATGCCCTGCTCTGCACATACACACACACCCCCCCCCCATGCCCCCCGGACCTGTATCCCAGCCCCAGAGTGGCTGCCAGTCACTGGCACACTGGAGGCAATGCTCTACACCCCACCTCTGGAGCTCCTAACCCAGCTCCTAAGTGGCCAGATAACCAGAATTCCCACCTGGGGGAAGGGCCCAGGAAAGCCAAAGGGTACTTAAACCAAAGCATGAGGCAAGCACATGACTTAAACCTACCTTTCCTTGGATTTTATATCACTGCTGGAACCAGGAGTGGTAGCTGTATTTTTTCTTTTCTATACATTTTCTTTCTTCCTTTCTTTCCTTTCTTTCTTCTCCCTCTTCTAATTTCCTCTTCTCGGAGTTTTGAGTAACATAAAATTGGATGGGCTTGGAGTTTGCTAAGTTGAATGGGCAAAGTTAATGCTTTGTGAAATGTTTTACGTTGATTGAATGCTGCTCTAAACTTTTGCCAAAGTTCTCTGATATTCTGAAGTTGCCAGTAAAGTTTTTTTGTTGTTTTGACCTCTTGAGAATATATTGTCAGTATTTCTCCCGTGCGTCTAACTCAGGGTACATTAAAAAAAAAAAAAAAAAAAAAAAGCCCTTTTAAGAGGCTCATTGAGCAAGTTTTTGAGGCCTTACACTTGGCTGCAGTGATTACAATATTGTGGCGTTTGGGACCTGGCTGTGCACACTGAAGATTAGTACTAAGAAAAAGGTTTTAGATTTTAGAAGAACAAATTTCAGCTTGTTTAGAGCTCAGTTGTGAGGGATTCCATGGGAAGCTTCTGTGGAGGACAAAGGACCTAGCGAGTGCTGGAAGCTTTTCAAGAAAACTTTCATGGAAGCACAAAAACAGTTTGTCCCCTTTAAAGGTAAGGGAAGTAGGTGAAGCAAAAGACCCCCTTGGCTTAATTGAAAGCTTTTGAGTCTGCTCAAAACCAAAAGAGAAACATACCAGAGATGGAAAAGCCGATGAATACACCTTGAGAGCTACAAGGGCATTGCCAGGGTGTGCAGAGATTCAGTTAGAAAAGCAAAAGCTCAGCTTGAATTGAAATTGACCAGACACATCAAAAGCTACAAGGAAGGGCTCTTCAGGTCTGTAAACAACAAGCAGAAACAGAAGGAAAATATTGGCCCATTGTTAAACAGGAGAGATTAATTAGTCACCAACAACACTGAAAAGGCAAAGGTTCTCAACACTTTCTTCACCTCTGTCTTTACCAGCACTGATGGGCCCCAGGATCTGGGAACAAGAATCCAGGTGGATGCAAACACAGACTCACTGGCAGTGAAGGAAGAGTTGGTATGTGAACTATTACAGGAGCTTGACCCTGACAATTTATGGGCCCTGAAAATATCCACCTGAGGGTGTTAAGAGCTGGCTGATATTGTTGTGAGGCCACTCTCCATGATCTTTGAGAAGTTGTGAAGACTGCGGAATCTGAAGAAGGCTAATGTCATCCCCATCTACAAGAAGTGCTTAAAGGAGAATCCAGGAAGTTATAGGCCCATCAATCTTACTTCAGTTCCTGGGAAAGTTATGGAACAAATCTTCCTGGGGCCTATCACAAGTCAGATGAAACATGTGATTGGGAAAAGCCAGCACAAGGACAAGTTGTTCTTGACAAACCTGATAGCCTTCTATGACAAAGTAACCTGCTCAGTTGATGTGAGGCAAGCAATGAACACTGTCTACCTGGATTTCCCCAAGGTTTTCAATATGTTTTCCTAGTCTCCTCCTAGAGAAACTGATGTGTTATGGTCTAGACAAGTGGTCTGTGAGGTGGGTGGGGAACTGGCTGACAGGCCACACCCAGAGGGTGGTGGTAAATAGTTCCTTTTCAAACTGGCAATCTGTCACAAGTGGGGTCCCCCAGGGATCGATATTGGGCCCATTGCTGTTTAATATCTTCATAAGTGATCTGGAGGATGGGATGAAGTGTACCCTGATGAAGTGTGCCAATGATACCAAACTGAGTGGGGAAGTGGACACTTGGGAAGGGAGAACCACCCTGCAGGAAGACCTGGATAGGCCAGAAGAGTGGACTAACAAGAACCTTATGAAGTTCAACAAGGACAAATGTAAGGTCTTGCACCTGTGAAAACATAATCCAGGAGTGCAGCACAGGCTGGGAAAGGGACCTGGGGGTCCTGGTGGACAATGAGCTCAATATGAGCGAACAGTGAGCTGCTGTGGCAGAGTCAACAGGATGCTGAGTTGCATAAACAAGGGCATCACCAGCAGAGATAAAGAAGTCATTATCCCACTCTACTCAGTGCCTTGTCAGGCCTCACCTGGAATACTGTGTTCAGTTTTGGTCCTTGCTATATGAAAAAGATGTGGACAGGCTCAAGAGGGTCTACAGAAGGGCCACAAAGATCATCAAAGAACTGTGAAACCTGCCATATGAGGAAAGGCTGAGAGAACTGGGTTCTGAGGAAAGGCTTAGGGGGAGACCTTATCACCATGCTCTAGTATTTAAAGGGTGGTGACAAAGAAAACAGAGACTCCCTTTTTACATGGAAAAGAGGAGGGGGGGTAATGGGTACAAGTTACTCCTGGGGACATTCTGATTGGATACAAGAGGAAAATTTTTCACAATGAGAACAATCAGCTACACCATGTCAATTCACCACCAGAGCATCTCTTTCTAGCAGTTTGCTTATGCAGCTATAACTTCACTGGGATATATATGTACTTGGCTTTTTGTTTCACTTGTCTAGTGCTGATCTAGTAAAAATTTAACAGTCATTACCTCTTAGTATCACCTAAGCAGGGCCCAGATTCCCCTGTCTCAGGACATGACTGTAGCCTTTTTTTTTTTTTTTTTTTTGCTACAGTATTTTAGCTAATGAATTCATGAACGAAAAACAGCGTTCTCCTCCCCCAGCCTCCCCACATTTTACAACAAACACAAAATTACTGGCACACTAAGGGGTTAAAAAGCAGTAATGAAGAGCAGCCTTCTTTTCTCCCTAACACAGATACATTAAGCAACCCTTAGTTATTAAAAATGAATATATATCTCTAATCCCTGTCAGGGGATTACTTAAGAACCTCTACCACATGAGCAGTAATTCCGGTGCTAACCCTAGGAGGAAGGAGGGAATTATTTAAGAAAAGGTACACAGTTACACACATGCATGTGTTTATAAAAAGCCCATACATCTATCATCTCCTTACAAATAGAGGAGGAACTAAAGAAGCAGCAATTTCAAAACTTCACTTTAAATGCTACTACATTCATTTTGAAATTCTTTGATTTTTGCACAATTCAAAAAATGGTACAAAGCAGCAGTATGAGCTATCACAGCTGAAGCCAAGCACTTTGAAAACAGTGTCTTGGTCCTCAAACAATATATTTGCCTGCTGGTGAGTGATGCTCCACAAGAACAGCTTATTTTGACATTGCTACTAATGCCCTCTCCAACCTTCCCCCAACACAGCACCCCCTTAGTGCTGTCAGTGCAGTTTAAAAGGTAAATTCATGGAAACAATAGCTGTGAGGTAGTCATATTTTAACATCCTTGTCACATTTTCTTTTCCTCCTTTGCCTATGGGCTTCTTTGATTTCCCCGACATTATTTGTGGTGTAGCATACAAGCAATTCCTCCTCTAACTGAAGAGCTTTAAATATTATCTGATGATATCCAGCTAGGGATCTGTGTTGGTTTTGGCTGGGGAAGAGTTAATTTTCTTCATAGTAGCTAGTATGAAGCCATGTTTTGGATTTGTGATCAAAACGGTGTTGATAATTCAGGGATATATTTGTTATTGAAGAGTAGTGCTTACACAGAGTCAAGGCCTTTTCTGCTTCTAGTACCACCCTGCTGGTGGGAGTGCACAAGAAGTTGGGAGGGGACACAGCCAGAATAGCTGACCCCAGCTGACCAAAGGGATATTCCATACCGTATGACATCATGCTCAGCAGATAAAGCTGGGGGAAGAAGGAGGAAGGGGGAACATTCAGAAGGATGGTGTTCTGTATTCCCAAGTCACCATTGCACATGATGGAGTCCTGCTTTCCTGAGGATAGCTGAACACCTGCCTGCCCATGGGAAATGGTGAATGAATTCCTTGTTTTGCTTTGCTTGTGTACATGGCTTTTCTTTCCCTATTATTAATCTGTCTTTATCTCAACTGATGTGTTTTCTCACTTTTACCCTTCTGATTGAAGCCCCCATTCCAGGGAAAAGTGAGCCAACAGCTGTGTGGTGCTTGGTTGTCAACTGGGGTTAAACCACAACAGTCCTTTCTGATACCACACGTGGGGCTTGAAGGGTTTGTGATAACGACAGATTGACTAGGATATGCTAGAGCGAATTTATAGCTGTTATTGCTGTTTAGCTATTAATAGACAGGCTCCTGTGCTTGCCGTGGTACTTGTTTGCCTCACTGTATATTAGTCTACTGCTCGTTAGTGGATGCTTTTTCATAGAATTATATAAACATTTAAGTTGGAAAAGACTTCAAAGATCATCGAGTCCAACTATTAACCTAACACTGATCAGTCCACCACTAAACCATGTCCTTAAGTGCCACATCCACATGGCTTTTAAATACCTCCAGGGATGGGGACTCAACCACTTCCCTGGGCAGCCTCTTTCAATGCTTGGCCACCCTTTCAGTGAAGAAATTTTTTCTAATATCCAATCTAAACCTCTCCTGGCACAACTTGAGGCCATTTCCTCTTGTCCTATCCCTTGTTACTTGAGAGAAGAGATCAACTCCCACCTCGCTACAGCCTCCTTTCAGGTAGTCGCAGAGAGCAATAAGGTCTCCCCATAGCCTCCTTTTCTCCAGGCCAAACACCCCCAGCCCCCTCAGCTGCTCCTCATAAGACTTATGCTCCAGCCACTTTTCCAGCTACATTACCCTTCTGTGGACACACTCCAGCACCTCAATGTCTTTCTTGTAGTGAGGGGCCCAAAACTGAACACAGGATTCGAGGTATGGCCTCACCAGTGCCTAGTACAGGGGGATGATTGCTTCCCTGATCCTGCTTCCTGCACTATTTCTGATACAAGCCAGGATGCCATTGGCCTTCTTGGCCACCTGGGCACACACTGGCTCACGTTCAGCTGGCTGCCAACCAGCAGCCCCAGGGCCTTTTCTGCCAAACAGCTTTCCAGCCACTCTTCCCCAAGCCTGTAGCGCTGCGGGGGGTCGTTGTGACCCAAGTGCGGGACCCAGCACTTGGCCTTGTTGAACTGAATACCATTGGTCTTGGCCCATCAATCCAGCCTGTTCAAATCCCTCTGCAGAGCCTTCTCACCCAACTTGGCGTCATCTGCAAACTTACTGAGGGTGCACTCAATCCCCTCATCCAGATCATCCATAAAGATATTAAACAGGACTGGACTCAATACTGAGCCCTGGAGAACACAACTAATGACTGGCCACCAGCTGGATGTTAACTCCATTCACCACCACTCTCTGGGCTTAACCATCCAGCCAGTTTTTTACCCAGCAAAGAGTGCATCCATCTGAGCCATTGAGCAGCCAGTTTCTCCAGGAGAATGCTGTGGGAAACAGTGTTAGAGGCTTTACTAAAGTTTAGATAGACAACATCCACGGCCTTTCCCTCATCAACTAAGCAGGTCATCCTGTCAAAGAAGGAGACCAGGTTACTCAAGCCTTTCATAAACCAATGCTGACTGGACTTGATCACCTGGTTGCCTCTGACATGATGGCACTCAAGATGATCTGCTCTATGACCTTCCCCAGCAGCAAGGTAAGACTGACAGGCCTGTAGTTCCCCGGATCCTCCTTCTGGCCCTTCTTGCAGATGGGCATCATATTTGCTAACCCCCAGTCAATTGGGACCTCTCCGGATAGCCAGGACTGCTGGTAAATGGTTGAAAGTGGCTTGGCAAGCTCTTCTGCCAGCTCCCTCAGTACCCTTGGGTGGATCCCATCTGGCCCCATAGACAAGTAGTGTAGCAGGTTACTGACCATTTCCCCTTGGACTATGGTGGCTTCATTCTGCTACTCATCCCTGTCAGGGAGCTGAGTACCTGGAGAACAACTGGTCTTACTATTAAAGACTGAGGCAAAGAAGGCATTAAGTACCTCAGCCTTTTCCTCATCCTTTGTCACTATGTTTCTCCCTGCATCCAATAAAAGATGGAGATTCTCCTTAGCCCTCCTTTTGTTGCTGATGTATTTGTAAAAACATTTTTATTGTCTTTTACGGCAGTATCCAGATTAAGTTCTAGTCAGGATTTGGCCATTCTAATTTTCTCTGTGCATTACCTCACAACATCCTTGTAGTCCTCTTGAGTTGCCTGCCCCTTCTTCCAAAGTTCCTAAACTCTGTTTTTGTTCTGAGTTTCAGTCAAAGCTCTCTGTTCAGCCAGGCTGGCCTTCTTCCCCACTGGCTCAGATTTCAGAACATAGGAATGGCCTGCTCCTGAGCCTTTAAGATTTCCTTCTTAAAGCACATGGATGTGTCCTTCCTGGACTCCTTTGTCCTTCAGGACTGCCTCCCAACAGACTCTGTCAATCAGGCCCCTAAACAGGTCAAAGCCTGCCCTCCACAAGTCCAAGGTGGTAGTTCTACTGACCTCTGTCCTTACTTCTCCAAGAATCAAAAACTCTTATCGTTTTGTGACCGCTGTGCCCAAGATGGCCTCCAACCATCACATCGCCCACCAGTCCTTCTCTGTTCACATACAAGAGGTCCAGCCTCCCCTAATTGGCTCACTCACCAACTGTGTCAGGAGGTTCTCTTCCACATGCTCCAGGAACCTCCTAGACTGTTTCCTCTTTGCTGTATTGTATTTCCAGCAGACATCTGGTAAGTTGAAATCCCACATGAGAACAAGGGCTAGTGATTCTCAGACTTCTCCCAGCTGTTTATAGTATATTTCATCTGCCTCTTCATTCCATAACAGACTCCCATCAGATCTGCCTTGTTGGCCTTTCCCCTTAATACTGACACTTAAATGCTCAACCCTATCAGTGCCATCGTTAAGCTCTAGACAATCAAAACACTCCCTAATATACAGGGCTACCCCACCTTCCTTGCCTGTTCCTTCTGAAGTGTTTATAGCCATTCATTGCAGCACTCCAGCTGTGCGAGTCATCCCATCATGTGTCCGTGATGGCAACTATGTCATAGTTTTCCTGCTGCACAATGGCTTCCAGTTCCTCCCGTTTGTTGCTCATGCTGTGTGCATTGGTGTAGATGCACCTCAGTTGGACTATTCTCAGGCGCATCTGTAGTTTATAACACATCAATAACCCTTGTGTCTTTGCTGCCACATGGATCTCCATCCCCTACCTCCACTAAGACTGCAGACCAAAGGACCTCACTAGTTTCTTAAACACTGGCATGTTGCCTCCAGGCTTATCTCTAGTGAGCCTGGGTTTATCTCTTTCTCCCTTGCAATCTAGTTTAAAGCTCTTTCAATGAGCCTTGCTAACTCCTAGGCAAAGATCTTTTTTCCCCTTTGACACAGGTGTACCCCATCTGTTGCCCACAGGCCTGGTGTCACAGACCGACCCATGATCAAAGAACCCAAAATTCTGCCAGTGACACCAGGATTGGAACCAGATACTGATCTTCTGGCTCTTTCTGTTTCTTCCCTCATCATTCCCTGCGACTGGAAGGATAGAGAAAAATATTACTTCTGCTCCTGATCCCTTAACCAGTCGTCCCAAGGCCCTGAAGTCTCTCTTGATTGCCCTCAGACTTCCTGTTGCAACTTCATTGCTGCCTACCTGAAAACTTAATAATGGGTGATAATTTGAGGGCCGTACCAGGGTAGGAAGCTTTCTCTTCTCATCTTTAACCTGGGTCCCAGGGAGGCAGCAGACTTCCCTAAGAAGTGGGTCTGGTCTGCATATGGGGCCTTCTGTTCCCTTCATAAAGGAGTCTCCTATGACAACAACCTGTTTACTTTTCTTTATGGAAGCGGTTTTGATGCAGGGCATAGGCTGACTTAACCTCAGCAACACATCCATGCTAAATGAACTATTGTCCTCATTATCGTTCAGCTCCACTTGCAGAGCCTCATATCCATTATGCAATGGCACTTGGGAAGGTGGGGCAGTCACAGAGGAGATGCACTTGCTGCGCTGGGCAGGCACTTGCCTCCATTGGCCCCTATTCCTTATGTCACCATGTTCAGCTGGGAGGAGAGAGGATAGGGAATCCTCCATATCATGCACCCTGTCTACCTGTCAGGCCTGTCCCAGGGAAGGTAGAGTGCGATTCCAGTAATCTCTCACACTCCCTGATACTCCTCAACCTATTCACTTCCTGCCAGAGCTCTGCCACTAAGTAGAGGAGTTCCTTTACCTGGGCTCACCTCCCACAGGTGTGCTCACTACTGATGCCCAGTACTGGCATAAGAGCAGGGCACACCCTGCAGCCTGATACATGTTCCCACCGGACCTCTGGGCAGCTGTGTCAGTCACAGTGGGTACAGAGTTTAGAGAGGCCATAGCTTTCTACCAGGTAGTACGATTGCTCTCTGGAGCACCTCAAAGCATGTAGCCATGGATGAGCTCACAAAAGAGCAGGTACACCCCTGGAGGACCTGAAGCCATGGGTAAGGCTTTGTTGGAACAAGTACACCCTTAAGGGACTGCAGTCTGTGGATAAGTCCAAGCCAGAACAGGGGCAAAGAGAGGAGTTCATTGCAATATTAAACCCTAGAACCTCGTCCAAAGGGACCAGTGGTGGAGACTGTAGCAGAAATACCTTTAAAATGTTGCAACCTAATATTTGAGTTGCCTGTTATAGGAATTACTATAGCAGGAATCACCTGAACCAATGGAAGAGAAGTCTTACAAGAAGCAGTTGTAGTGCAGCAGTGACCTGACCTGAACTGACCTTGGTGCCCAGTAGCTGCATCCAACACAGCATTTCTGTCCTGAGTGACCACTATAGCAGATGGAGCCCAAAGTCATGGACTAAATGAACTCGGTAGACATTTGTGGACATTTTGCAGGGGTGGTCCATAGACTAAGGGAATGATAGGTGTATTGTATCAAATGATGGAAAGGGAGGTGGTGGTTAATGAGGATATATTGGCTAGTGTGGGACCTGACCATGATATAAATGGTATGGAATAAGGGGTGGAGAATGTGCTGGTTTTGGCTGGGATAGAGTTAATTTTCTTCATAGTAGCTAGTATGGTGCTATGATTTGGATTTGTGCTGTAAACAGTGTTGATAACAGAGGGATGTTGTTGTTATTGCTGAGCAGTGCTTACACACAGCCAAGGCCTTTTCTGCTTCTCACACCATCCCACCAGAGAGGATGCTAGGAGTGCACAAGAAGTTGGGAGGGGACACAGTCGGGACAGCTGACCCCAACTACACCAACTACCTGGAGATGGATGAACATCTGCCCGCTGATGGGAAGTGGTGAATGAATTCCTTGTTTTGCTTTGCTTGTGCACATGGCTTTTGCTTTCCCTATTAAACTGCATTTATTGCAACCCATGAGTTTTTTTCATTTTTACTCTTCGGATTCTCTCCCCCATCCCACCAGGGGAGGGTGAGTGAGCAGCCGTGTGGTGCTTAGTTGCCGGCTGGAGTTAAACCACAACAGGTCCATAATTTGTCTAACTTTTCTCACAATGAATAATGCCTATTAACGCAAAATAATACCACTGACCTCTTACAAGATTAATCCCTTGAACTGGCACTACTAATTACTGAGATTCTGGCATTGTATCTCTAGCTTTAGGATGCAAGGAACATTAGAACTACAATATTTCTTCAACCAAAGACTCAGAATGCTGTCATAATTACCTGCTACCCAGTGCTGTTACATAAATATAATCTCATATAATCAGCAATTATGATCCTCTGCTCTCCAGAGTTCCTCTTACATAAAAAGACAAGCAAAGTACTTCATCTACTGCCCCCTTCTCTTCCTGTACAGTCCAGGGTCAGTGCCTTTTCTTTAGATGCTTTTATTTGAAACAGTTCAGCAAAGGGTCAAAGAGGACACCACACTCATCCTGTTGGACACCTGAAGTAGCCTAAAAGAGAGAGTTTGAGTACAATACAACCAGCCTTCCCCCCCCCCCCCCCTTTCAAAAAAACCTACTTGAAACTGGAAGGTAGGAGGCAATCTTCAGACACTTAAGCTTAAATTAGAACCTTCCTGGTTTTCCCTCACCCTTTCTGAATATACTCAAGAGACTGGTAGAAAAACCATACATACCTTACATATAATGAGAGAAAGAGACAATGTACAAGACTTAATTTTCATTTACTATTCACCTGTGTTGGTCAATTTACCCTATCCCAATTTTCATATTATGTCTTCCCTTTACACTGCTCTTGCATTGCTGCCCTCTTACAACCAACTCTATCCTGTGGTGTAATTTGCTTCCCCCCCTTCTTCATTGATCAATGTGCTTCCAAGAGACCAAACACCAACAGAAACTATAAACACTATCAAGATGAGAAATGGAAGAACTCTAGCTCTAAAACAATAGGGCAAGGCAAATTAAGCTACAGAATAAAGATGCTGTTAATATCATGTATACAGAAAGGGAATATTCAGTATTTGCTGTTGAAGAGCGTTTCTGCTCTTTTAAATACTTAATTCTGTTAGCCAAAACAGAACTCCTGCATTTGTAAGTCCCTCTTTCGAACATGTCATATAAGCCTTCCTTCTCCGTGCTTCAAACTTTTTTTTTACATTATAGATATAAAACCCAGTAAAATTGAAACAGCATTATTTGATAAAATATATTCTTGAAATAAGAAACCGTACATTACATACACTGTACTTTGTTCAATTAGAAAAAAGCCACAAACAATACAACAACCAAACCCAAAACCAACAACACTAAACAAAGACAGGAATGCATGAGATTGTACAAAACAGTTACAGGACCATCATCACGGGACCATGAAAAAAAAAAGAAGCAAAAGTGATGGATAAAGCAAGAATGACCGCTTCAATGCTATTGAAGTGAGACTGCTTCTCTACTATGCAAACAAATTAATGCAATGATGCTGAAGTTAACTGACAGTGCTAATCTACTGTAGTAGGCATGCAGGAATATATACTAAGAGTGAATAGCATGCTCTCAGGATGGGATTTCTACATGAAAAATTATAATTTTATGTATGTTGGCAAACCAATGTAAAGTCTACAGAGAGCATCTTCCAGGATATGTAGTAAATAAACTTCTCACACCCCTAGCCTTTGAGTCAAATAGTTGCATTTGTACAGCAGCATATGGGAAATCTGACTTGGTATGAAAGTTTGATACTGTCTCTGGATATTCTCATTATATTTAAGAGCAATTTAAGAGAGATCCACAAAAGCAATATTTATTTTCAAACTATTTTACAAGAAAAGCAAAATAGCTTATTGAGACTACCAAGAAATAATTGCTTGCACCTGCTAATTTTTCAAATCCCAATTGTGGTGGTGCTTCCCCCCCCAGCCACACTATGATCTGAGAAATGCTCGTTAGGCCTTGGCCTTGATGAACAGCACCTGGACTAAGCTCCTCTTAAGCTTATCAGAAACACTGTCTGCTCCCAGGAACTTGTGCCGTCTAACAAGCTCCTGTTTTTTAACAGCCTTGGAAACTTATTTTTCTTGCCTGAATTACAACCCAAATGGAATAACACTTTTGTTATCAAACTTTCAAAGAAAGTTACTGACCCGAATTGCAGCCAGGATGGAAAATTACTATGACTAAAGCCCACTCTCTTGCGGCCCTATAAACACCAGTCCAAATGAGACCCTTTGAGCTCTCTTGGACTGCAGTGGGCTGTGACCAGCAACCTCCCTCTGAGTGCCAGTGAACTCTCAAGTTTGCCATACTCGGAGGACTGCCAAATGATGATGGATCCTGGGCTGATACCCCCCCCACTCCTCAAGGCTCAACCCTTTGCCCATTGAGAAGATGCAAGTGCATCCAAAGTGAGTACTTCACTGAATTCAAGGGGAATTTTTTCACAGGTAGCTTGTACAGACTCTTTATGTCTGTGCACATGCAAGTGTGAATATGCTACAGCAAGTGTACCAGGAATGCTGCTCTCCTAGATTCTTAAGCACGTTAGATTTGTAAGTTAGGCTTATAAGTGAGTTACTGTTGTGCTTATACTAAGTTCTATAGAATCTCTTGTTAATTTGTTTATATTAGGCTATCAATTAGGTGCTGTTAAGTTTAGGTGCTGTTAAACCTTTAGGCCTAAACTGTTGGTCAAGTCCAGGGCTAAGTTCAGCAAGGGGGTCCACTCTGAACCTTGTGACTCAATGGGAGGCTCTCCCTCATTCCTTTTTATCTTTACCCAACCTCCACATACATAATTTTTTGTTGATTTTAGTTTTAGATTGATTTATTTTAGATTTTAGTCCAATTTTTCTCAGTGTGCTTTAACCATCTAATAAGTAGTAGAGTCAACCTTGACAATGAACTTTGTTGTGCTTTTGCTTTTATATTAAACCTGATATCGTTGCCAGTGATTCTTTGAGTGACCTAACACACTCATTTGTGACAAATGTCTATGGAATAAAATCAGAGTATGCTTTGGGGAGATGACAGGAGAGACAGACTTCAAGAAAAACATCACTGGCAAACATTAAAAACAAATGTTCTGTCACAGGGTCACTAGTTCTTTTCAGTAGTCTTAGGTTTAGCTTCACTAGCTTACCTCTTAAAAAAAGGTCCCCCGATCAGAACACACAACTAGGAAAAGTCAGCTAATTTATACAAGGCACTAGGAAGAGAAACTTCATGACAGACAGTTATACAAGCCATGCTGCAAAAGCACTGTTAGAGCATTTAGACCCCTGTATAAGGTCTATGTTGATAAAGGACCAAAGAGAGGATAATTTATCACTGCTGATTTAGAGGGCATTCATTACATTAAACTGCCTTAACAATCCCCCAATTAAAACCCAACCAGAAACAGTATTATTTTGAGCAAAATAAAAGTTTAACCCATTAAAACCAGAAAAGATTAATTCCTGCAAGGTCTTTGAAAAGCATCTGAGATGACAGTCCACCCCATCTTAATAAACAAGAAGTCCAAGGAAGGTCATGCATTTGAAGAGCCCCTTCCAGAATGAAGTAACAGACACTAAATGCCAAGCTCTTAAAACTGAAAGTTTGTAAGCAAGTTTATTTAGGCAAATACAATTCAAGTGGGCTTTTGTTTTATTAAAAAAAAAAAAAAAACAACAGAACTACTCAATCTGATTTATATGTGTGAAAGACATTCATCTTATTCATCACCACTAATATAAAGCAAAGGGAACAAAGAGTATTAAGTTTAGGCTACCAAGAAGTGTTATTTCCTGTCCTCATCTATTCTGAAACACAAAGTCTTTTCCTTTTCCCTGACTTAGACTGACAACTCAAATTCATTTCTTGCCAATTAAAAATAAAGTAGGATGCTGAGACACAAAGACAAAACTAAAACACCTTCCTCCCCCAACCCCCTTCTTCCCAGGCTCACTTTCACTCCTTCATTTCCAACTTTCTACCTCTTCCCCCCCCCACTACAGGGGTGGGGAGAGAATCATAGAATGATTTTGGTTGGGAGGGACCTTAGAGATCTTCTAGTTCCAACCCCCTTGTGGAATGGGAGGTTGCAGTCAGTTCTTAAGAGCTTATCTGCCACTCCTTCCTCTTCACACTTTTTCCCCTGCTCCAACATAAGATATCTCCCACAGGATAGTCCTTCACTAACTGCTCCAGCATGTGTCCTCTCCATGGGGTACAGTCCTTTGGGAATGGACTGCTCCAGTGTGGGTCCCCCAGGGGCTGCAGTTCATGACAGAAAACTTCCTCCTCTCCAAAGGTGTGCTCTCTAGAGGCTGCAGCTTCCTCCAGGGCACATCCACCTGCTCTGTCACGAGGCCCTCCATAAGCTGCAGGATGGTTATCTGCTCTGGAGTGGTCTTCTCCACAGCCTGTAAGGAAATCTCTGCTCTGACACCTGGAATACCTCCCACCCCTCCTTCACTGACCTAATTGTCTACAGAGCTGTTTCTCTTGCATTTTTCTTCCTCATACCTACCTCCCTTCTCACATACACACCCTGTTGAATATGTAACAATTTCTTAAGAAAACATGTTTGATCTTCCTAAATTTTAAGCCTAATCAACAAGATGGGAGATTTATTCTGTGAACAGGGCACCTTATAAGCTCTAAGTGATGTCCAGGTGGTAGAAAAACAAATTAAATTTTAGGGCTAGACATGCTTCAGTGATCTCAGACCTAGGGGCGAGGCTAACAAGATTGGGAAGAAATGCAGAATTTATGGGCTACAAGGACATTTGTCAGAACTCCCAAGATAAAGAAGAAACTAATAAAGCCAACTCAGCAACTGTGCCCAAATCAGTTCAAACTGGGTAAAAGGTAATTCTGGCAGGGGGAGATCACAACCAGCAACCCACAGACCACCTATCCAAAAGAAGAGAGAAACTGAGCACGTGGATTAATTAGCATGAGAAGCTAGAGAATCATTAACCAGTACAAGATAGACTGCTAATTAATAAGAGAACTATGCAACTTATAGGATATGAACACCAATTCTTTTGTTTGCTACCATTTATAAATAATTAATTAAAATTTTTGATAGTTGGTGTGCATGTGTTAGGAGGAGTGATTAACCCACACACCCGGCACCAAAATAAAGTAATGCCTGCTCTCTGATACTGAAATTACAGTTTTAGAGTTTTATTTTCCTGATATTTTCAGTGATAGGGTGGGGGAGAGAATTGGAAAGGTGAGAAAACTCATAGGTTGAGCTAAAGACAGTTTAATATGTAAAACAAAAGCTGTGCACATAAGCAAAGCAAAACAAGGATTTTCATTCAGTGACAAGCAGGTGTTCATCCATCTCCAGGAAAGCAGGGCCCCATTACATGTAATGGTTACTTGGGGAAGATAGATGCCATAACTTTGAACACCCTCCCCTTCCTTCTTCCCTCAGCTTTATGATGTCATATGGTCTGGAATATCCCTTTGGTCAGTTGGGGTCAGCTGTCCCAGCTATGTCTCCACCCAACTTCTTGTGTACCCCTAGCCTACTCCCTGGTGGGGTGGTGTGAGAAGCAGAAAAGCCCTTGGCTTTGTGTAAGCACTGCTCAGTAATAAAATAAAAAAAAAAAACCCTGAATTCTGAACACTGTTTTCAGAACAAATGCAAAACATAGCTTCATACTAGCTACTATGAAGAAAATTACCCTAGCCAAAACCAGCACAATATGCAGGATTCTAAAGAGGACAAAGGAGGTAAATTACTTCCTGTTTCCAGCATTCTGTAATTGTGTTGCTCAGAGCTGTCTTTTACTCAGCAGCCACTACTTTTCTTTTGCTACTCTGGGAACAGGTAGACTCTAGCAGTAGGACTCTAAATATTTTTTTTTTTTCTGAACATGAGCCACGTTAAACAGTTTTCTCATTAATCACTTCAAAACAACTCCAGTTAGATATCAAGAAAAAGAGTATTCTGCCTCCAGCTAGGGGATGCTTTCCTCGTTTAGGCAAGTGTTCTTTGTGCAGCTGCATGCCAAGCCTTCCTAAATATGCCCTAATGCCAACTGTAATTGTATAGGAAGACTAAGAAATGCATATGTGCTTGTTAGGGGGTTCTCATTTTAGACAGGAAAAACCTGAAACAAACAAACAAACAAAAAAACCCGCACCGCTCTAAACAGTAACGTGCGGCTTAGGCCAGGTTCCCTGCTATACTGGGTGGGTCATGGGCGCCCCTCAGGCCGGGCCGCGCCCTACCCCCTCACATAAGAGCCGCAAGCGGGCACTAAGAGCGGCACTGGCCTCAGCGTCCGTTCGCTGCTGCGGCGGGCAGGCGAGCTCCTACTGCCTCCGGCCCCTGCAGTATCCAGCGCAGCTAAGAAACCGCTTGGGTTCCGCCATGCCGCTATGTCCCGGCGGCGCTGTCCCCTCCCGACTGTTGCTCCTCCTCCTCGCTCTGTCCCAGGGCGCAGGACTGACATCACGCCCAGGGTTTCCATCCAATTAAGGGAGGAGGAGGTTGAGCGGAGTGGTAGCGTGATGGCGGTGGTCGAGAGGACGTAGGAAATAGCGGCGGAGCAACAGAGCACTTACCAGGGTTCTCCCTACCCGGTTTGGGGCCCTATTGTTCAAGCCGGTGGGGGCTGCAGGCGAGCCCACTGTGTGGGGCTGTAAAGAGCCGGCGGCCCAGGCCTTGTACTGGCCGCAGGAGCAGTCTTCGACCCTAGGTTGCAGCACAGACCTCTTTGTGGAGTGTAGCGCCGTCTCGGACCAGGGCAGACCTAGGAAAGTCTGGC
This sequence comes from Molothrus ater, assembly GCF_012460135.2. Lineage (NCBI taxonomy): Eukaryota > Metazoa > Chordata > Aves > Passeriformes > Icteridae > Molothrus > Molothrus ater. The sequence continues at coordinate 1,360,189 of NC_050510.2, read as the reverse complement.
CGAGTGCACACACGCAGGTAGGCAGAGGCCCGCCATGGCTCCTTTCTCTTTCCCTGGTCCGGAGTTGTCCGGTGGTTGCCACTTTCAAAGATGGATGGAGAGGCGACTGGCGCTGAGAAGGAGTTGGATGCCTAGCGTGTCGCTGGGTTCCTGGAGCCGGTCTCTGTTTTCCGAAGAGGGAGGGAGGGAGGGAGGGAGCGAGCTGTGAGAATTGAGGTGGGCAGTCGGGGTTGAGCCTCTTTCGCTGGGTCCAGCGGGGTCTGTGACGAACTGGCTGGGGGGCCTTCGCTCTTCTCTGGCCATGGGGGGGCGCTGGGAGAAGCGAGCTCAGAGGACAGCGGCCGCTTTGCCAACACTTCCCGAGAGCCTTGACCAGGAGCAGCGCCTGTGCAGGTCGCGCTACCAGCAGAGGGCCATTTTCTGGGGCGGGAGGTGAACTCGCGAGAGGTAGGGAAGAAGCCCGGGCCTGGGCTCTCCTCGGGAGCTGTCAGTCACGGGAGGCCGCGACAGCGGGGTACGGGTGGTTGGGGAGGATTGTCGCAGAGCAGGGAGTGGCCGACAAGGAGAGTTTCATGGCCACTAAAGATCTTTCCTAGGGCCCAGGGAGTACCGGTCCCAAAGGAGGCGGAGTGTTCCTACTCTGGGCGTGGGAGGGCAGCCAGCGTGGATCTTGGCCTCATTGGGCAGCCAACGGCCTATCTGCGAGGAACCACCAAGCTGCCTAGCTCGCCGCCGCGGAGGCCCCAGCCTAGCTTCGCGGCCTCTCTGGGGTTACAGGGCTCATTCCTATCACTTTTTTTCCGTCACTGCTTTTGTTTGCTGTCTGGAGTGGTCCTGGTGTCAGATAGTCCTTGAGTGCAGGGCTTTTACCATCCCGGTACGAGGCGGCCTCCACCTCCATCATGCGTTGAAGCTTGGGCTATATTAGAGAGCACTTCAAGGCAGGCAACCTGCAGGCGGGCCCCTAATTGCTTTCACACCACTACATCTGTGAGAGGTGCTGCTCTTTGGCTTATTACCAGTGAGTTTATACTTGCACTCAATTTAATGTGAATCTAACTTTTTCTAGGTGCATCTGACACGGTAGAGATCTGATTTGAAGATGTTTGAAATAGTGATCACTCTATCTGTGGCATCTTGTTAGCATGATGTAGTTGAGCCATTTTTAAAAAATGGGACAGTCTATTTTCTTGACTCTACCCCCAACAGAATGTAAACTTTGTGTCTAGTACTGCTTATGATATGTGTTTTGTGCACAAAATGATTTTGCTAATCATATCTTAGAGCATTAATAGTTATAATTTTTATTTATGTGTTTGGGGAGGCTGTTTTCCTTTAAAAGTAAGATCAGGTTGTTCTTAACACAGGACTATGGCATATCAAAAGCTATTTTTCAGTTAAAAAGAAGATGCCAGATGTGATAGATACTCCCTTTTGGTTGTGTTATTACAGGATAAGTTATTTTCAGTATCTTTCAGTTGCAACTATCAAATATTTCAAGTTATGTCAACATTTTTCTTTACTACTTTAGGCAATTTTGGAAAAATCTTGCAGAGAACATTTGAGTCATCTGGGAAAGAGAGTATCAAGAAGTAATTTCTTGGCATCTGCCTTCTAACCTGAGTGGACTTCTATTTATCTTTTAAACTTGTTAATATTTACAATGAATGGGCACAGTGACGAAGATGTAAGAAACAGTAGTGGAGAGTCAAGGTAAGCACTTTCAGTTCTTGGTTACATATTCTCCTGTGTTTTGTTTTTTAGAACTGGTTTCCATTTTAACTTTGTGCTAAAGCTTCCTGTTGAGCAAGTGGACTGACCATGCATTTTTACAGATGCTTAATCTGCTTGTTAAAATCAGATAGTTTAATTTAATGACTGTAGTAATCGTGTATATACCTTACATAATACAGTTTTAATTCTATTTAAGCTCTATCGGCATTACACACTTTTTCCTCAAAAGTTGTCTGAAGTGTCAAAAGCTGAAACAGATTAGATTGAAATGATAATGTAAAACTCATGTCCATCTATAGAGCGCATGGCATGCATGCATAATACGTGCTGTATAAACCCTAAACTATGCTATCTCTAAAGCTGGAACAGTGGACTGTTAATTCCAGTAAAGCTTCCTTTTTTTTTTAATTGAGTTGCCAAAGCATTATAATGGAAAGTGTTAACTTCATGTTTGTTTTCCAAAGTGAAAGTACAGTTTTCCCAGCTGTTATCTTAATTTAAAAAAAAATCCACTCCTCTAATGTCAGTGCTGGTGTTCTAGGATGTGTAAAGGGTTCACTTGGTTGGAAAAGTCTGGTTAGAACTTTCCTGCTGCAAGATAAGGATAACAGTGAACTTGTAGGGGTGGAATTGAATTCTTGTTCAACTTAAAAGTGTTCTAGAATAAGTATCTACTGCACTAGGAAGTTAACATTTCTAAAACTGGGAATATGATGAATGCTTCAGATTTAATAAGGCAAGGTAAACTTACAAATAGAAGCTGTTGTGATCATGCTGTCAGTCTACCCATCTGTCTTGACTGCCTCCTCTTTCTGATCACAGCCTGTTGAACCTGTTAGTTGATTTCATGAATCAGAGGTCATAAAGAAAACTGAGTTCTGTGGGCTTTATGGAAACAGCCAGTTGGGTAAAGGGGGTAGATCTAAATTATTGCCCCAAGTGAAAAAAATCCAAGAACATAATGGCCAGCTGATCATTAAGCACATGCTGGCCATTAAGCTTGCATGTAACATAGTGTGAGTAATGGGGTGGGAAGAAGGGGGAAGAGAGAAGTGTTTAGGTGATATTAGGTGTAAATTGGTAGGAAAACTATGAACGGTAAAACTAAAGAAACTTTAAAAAATGCACAGAAGTTGTTAATGTCAAGCTTTGATGTTATACCAAGAAATATTCTAGAAAGTCAGTAAACTTTGAATCTTGTGAATAATTTGTAAATTTCTTTGTTGTGATTTCTACTTCTAGTAAAGATGGTACTTGTTTAGTTGTCACAGTTTGACGCTGGTGCAATGCTAGTGCCCCCATGAAAATACATTCTCCCTGGTGTCTGCTGTGAGATGTGACCAGGAATAGAGCAAAGCAGGCTCCAACTTAGGAATAAAGAAGAAAAACTTTATTAACCTACAACTATATGTAAAAAGAAACACACAGAAAGAATGAAAACCTTCCAAAAACACTCCTCCTCCCCCCACCAAATTTCCAATATATCCACCCCTCAGATCATCAATTCTCAGTCCATCACCACCCTTTAGATAATCAATTCTCAGTTCATCAAGGAGAGAGGAGTCCCCCTTGTACCATAGGCTTCCCCTGGAAACACAGTTGAGATCTTATGTGTTTCCATGTCACACATGGCACCGCCTGGAGATCATTTGCCATCGTGACTCTTCCTTCCATGTCCAGTGCTCTCACCACTGCACATGGACCAGAGCTGTTTCTAGGGTTCCCCTTTTAAGGATGCTTTGCCCAGTTCCAAAAAAGAGCACAGTCTCTCACTTTTGGGACACCTGTCCCCCCCAAATTTCACCCCCTGGGGCTGAGGGGTCTCAAGAACAGAGATCTTCTCCTGCACTGAAGACGGAGGGCACCACCACCACCCTCCTCACCTGTTGTCTCTGTTCACGCACTCTTTCACATAACAACACTGAACTCTCTTGGCTCCAAGCCATTGCCTCCCCAAAATGCAGTCTCTGTGTCACAGGAAAAAATGGTTCTGTCCATGTCTATACAAGAAAAGTCCAGCCAAAGGCCACTCCATCACCTCCTCCCACCTAAGATTCTTCTTCACTTCTCTGGTGGCCCATTTCCTCTTATCTTGTCTCTATCTCTCTTCTCATTCAGCTCCAGGAGGATCAGTATTTGTAAGGTTTCCATCATCCAAGAAAAGGGTTGAAAACCTCAGGCTCTGCCTGTCCAGAACTCCCACAGCTGCCCTGCCGGGCACCTTCTCGCTGCACACCCCCCCCCCCCCCCCTTCTCAGCTGGCATACTATCAAATTTCAAGGTGGCACAGGCTGGCTCTCTCTCTCTCTCCCTCTCTCCGGGGCGGGGGGGGGCTGCCCAATGTCTCTTGGTGCTCCTCCACCCTTCCATCCTCAGGACCCAGGCCTACATCACCTGGCCGCATGGCTTCCCCTCCCCTGCCCAGCTGTCGGCTGGGCAGGGGAGGTCTGAACCTTTCCCTGACCAGGAACCAAGAGAAAGTTTTCCTGGGAGTTCTCTGCTTTTAACCCCCCTGTGTTCTCAGAGGCGTATCCATGTCCTCAGTGGCCACACCAGGTGCCAGTATTCAAATACTTCCTCTCAAACCACAACATTAGTAAACAAATTTTAGGCTTCTTCTAGTAAGTGGCAAAATATTCCCAATTACTTACATTTAAAAAGAAACCAAAAAACCAAAACCAAACAAACCCCCCCCCAACCAAAGCCAACAATAACTTGTCAGTTGAGTAGAGGAACATGAACAAAATAAAAGTGTGACCAAAGCTAGACTTTTTAAATTTTAGAGAGTTATAACTAAAGACATTCAATAAGCATTAACTTACTGGGGACAACCCTGATGACTTTAGCTAGGTAGCTCATTTAAAGTAGTAAAAAACTTCTTAAATGCAATGTTTGAACAATACTGCATACCAAACTATGACCACTTGTAAATACCAGTATAACAAAGTTACTCAAAAGCTGTAGCAATTATCATAAGACTAAACCAACTGAATATAAAAAAAGTATTCAGACAACTATTATAAGCAAATATCAGGAAGATACAAATTACTTAAAACATGATAGTTGCTGCTGAAGTAAGACTTGGTTATGCATCTTAAATTTGCTGCTGAACACAATTTAAAGCTTTAAAAAAGTTTGAAAATGTTAAATGTTCTTCCCCTTATGCTTGTATCATTCAGTAACCCTGTACCCTAATTCACAGACAGATCTTGGAAAACCTATTTGTATGCTTGCCATTTGCTATCAAGAAATTCTTGAACGGACCTTACTTCTCTGTAGGTAAAAAAAGAGTGTGCTCAGTAGAGGTTATATGGAAAGTAGCTGGCTGGGGTGCAATTGTACTTCCTTTTTCCAGTAAGCAGAAAGTGGCTTCTTTTTATGTTCTTGAAAGCTGATGTTAATGCAAGACAATAATTTCTGTGGATTGAATTTGCTTTGTCGATTCAATAGTCTGTGGACCATAAAAGATGGTTAAGTAAAGCCAGCTCTTTGTCAGCAAGTTGGAATTTGCTGTATAAACTCATACCTTCCACAGAAGATTAAAAAATAAGTTGAAAGCCACTATTCTAAGTTCCTGCTTTCAAGAAACCAAAGTGGGAGTTAAAAACAAAGATTCTACAAGCATAATTAGGGAAGTATTTTCATCTATTGGTTTATTTTTGGCACAAGTATGTAATACAAATTAGAAAAAAAAAAGAAAAAAGTGCATATGTATAGAGAGAGTGTATTGGGTTTATGTATTGAGGTTTTAGTAGTGGGGAGACTGCAGAGGCAGCTTTCATCAGAAGAGACATGGGGCTTCTGCTGTGCTGGACAAAGCCAGTTCCAACTGGCACCAAAATAGATTTACCACTGGCCAAACATGAGCCAATCAGTGAAGCTGGGGCACCTCTGTGATAACATCTAAGAAAGGCTGTGCAGCGGTGTGTGTATGTGAGAAGGGAGGTAGGTATGAGGAAGAAAAATGCAAGAGAAACAGCTCTGTAGACAATTAGGTCAGTGAAGGAGGGGTGGGAGGTATTCCAGGTGTCAGAGCAGAGATTTCCTTACAGGCTGTGGAGAAGACCACTCCAGAGCAGATAACCATCCTGCAGCTTATGGAGGGCCTCGTGACAGAGCAGGTGGATGTGCCCTGGAGGAAGCTGCAGCCTCTAGAGAGCACACCTTTGGAGAGGAGGAAGTTTTCTGTCATGAACTGCAGCCCCTGGGGGACCCACACTGGAGCAGTCCATTCCCAAAGGACTGTACCCCATGGAGAGGACACATGCTGGAGCAGTTAGTGAAGGACTATCCTGTGGGAGATATCTTATGTTGGAGCAGGGGAAAAAGTGTGAAGAGGAAGGAGTGGCAGATAAGCTCTTAAGAACTGACTGCAACCTCCCATTCCACAAGGGGGTTGGAACTAGAAGATCTCTAAGGTCCCTCCCAACCAAAATCATTCTATGATTCTCTCCCCACCCCTGAAGTGGGGGGGGGAAGAGGTAGAAAGTTGGAAATGAAGGAGTGAAAGTGAGCCTGGGAAGAAGGGGGTTGGGGGAGGAAGGTGTTTTAGTTTTGTCTTTGTGTCTCAGCATCCTACTTTATTTTTAATTGGCAAGAAATGAATTTGAGTTGTCAGTCTAAGTCAGGGAAAAGGAAAAGACTTTGTGTTTCAGAATAGATGAGGACAGGAAATAACACTTCTTGGTAGCCTAAACTTAATACTCTTTGTTCCCTTTGCTTTATATTAGTGGTGATGAATAAGATGAATGTCTTTCACACATATAAATCAGATTGAGTAGTTCTGTTGTTTTTTTTTTTTTTTTAATAAAACAAAAGCCCACTTGAATTGTATTTGCCTAAATAAACTTGCTTACAAACTTTCAGTTTTAAGAGCTTGGCATTTAGTGTCTGTTACTTCATTCTGGAAGGGGCTCTTCAAATGCATGACCTTCCTTGGACTTCTTGTTTATTAAGATGGGGTGGACTGTCATCTCAGATGCTTTTCAAAGACCTTGCAGGAATTAATCTTTTCTGGTTTTAATGGGTTAAACTTTTATTTTGCTCAAAATAATACTGTTTCTGGTTGGGTTTTAATTGGGGGATTGTTAAGGCAGTTTAATGTAATGAATGCCCTCTAAATCAGCAGTGATAAATTATCCTCTCTTTGGTCCTTTATCAACATAGACCTTATACAGGGGTCTAAATGCTCTAACAGTGCTTTTGCAGCATGGCTTGTATAACTGTCTGTCATGAAGTTTCTCTTCCTAGTGCCTTGTATAAATTAGCTGACTTTTCCTAGTTGTGTGTTCTGATCGGGGGACCTTTTTTTAAGAGGTAAGCTAGTGAAGCTAAACCTAAGACTACTGAAAAGAACTAGTGACCCTGTGACAGAACATTTGTTTTTAATGTTTGCCAGTGATGTTTTTCTTGAAGTCTGTCTCTCCTGTCATCTCCCCAAAGCATACTCTGATTTTATTCCATAGACATTTGTCACAAATGAGTGTGTTAGGTCACTCAAAGAATCACTGGCAACGATATCAGGTTTAATATAAAAGCAAAAGCACAACAAAGTTCATTGTCAAGGTTGACTCTACTACTTATTAGATGGTTAAAGCACACTGAGAAAAATTGGACTAAAATCTAAAATAAATCAATCTAAAACTAAAATCAACAAAAAATTATGTATGTGGAGGTTGGGTAAAGATAAAAAGGAATGAGGGAGAGCCTCCCATTGAGTCACAAGGTTCAGAGTGGACCCCCTTGCTGAACTTAGCCCTGGACTTGACCAACAGTTTAGGCCTAAAGGTTTAACAGCACCTAAACTTAACAGCACCTAATTGATAGCCTAATATAAACAAATTAACAAGAGATTCTATAGAACTTAGTATAAGCACAACAGTAACTCACTTATAAGCCTAACTTACAAATCTAACGTGCTTAAGAATCTAGGAGAGCAGCATTCCTGGTACACTTGCTGTAGCATATTCACACTTGCATGTGCACAGACATAAAGAGTCTGTACAAGCTACCTGTGAAAAAATTCCCCTTGAATTCAGTGAAGTACTCACTTTGGATGCACTTGCATCTTCTCAATGGGCAAAGGGTTGAGCCTTGAGGAGTGGGGGGGGTATCAGCCCAGGATCCATCATCATTTGGCAGTCCTCCGAGTATGGCAAACTTGAGAGTTCACTGGCACTCAGAGGGAGGTTGCTGGTCACAGCCCACTGCAGTCCAAGAGAGCTCAAAGGGTCTCATTTGGACTGGTGTTTATAGGGCCGCAAGAGAGTGGGCTTTAGTCATAGTAATTTTCCATCCTGGCTGCAATTCGGGTCAGTAACTTTCTTTGAAAGTTTGATAACAAAAGTGTTATTCCATTTGGGTTGTAATTCAGGCAAGAAAAATAAGTTTCCAAGGCTGTTAAAAAACAGGAGCTTGTTAGACGGCACAAGTTCCTGGGAGCAGACAGTGTTTCTGATAAGCTTAAGAGGAGCTTAGTCCAGGTGCTGTTCATCAAGGCCAAGGCCTAACGAGCATTTCTCAGATCATAGTGTGGCTGGGGGGGGAAGCACCACCACAATTGGGATTTGAAAAATTAGCAGGTGCAAGCAATTATTTCTTGGTAGTCTCAATAAGCTATTTTGCTTTTCTTGTAAAATAGTTTGAAAATAAATATTGCTTTTGTGGATCTCTCTTAAATTGCTCTTAAATATAATGAGAATATCCAGAGACAGTATCAAACTTTCATACCAAGTCAGATTTCCCATATGCTGCTGTACAAATGCAACTATTTGACTCAAAGGCTAGGGGTGTGAGAAGTTTATTTACTACATATCCTGGAAGATGCTCTCTGTAGACTTTACATTGGTTTGCCAACATACATAAAATTATAATTTTTCATGTAGAAATCCCATCCTGAGAGCATGCTATTCACTCTTAGTATATATTCCTGCATGCCTACTACAGTAGATTAGCACTGTCAGTTAACTTCAGCATCATTGCATTAATTTGTTTGCATAGTAGAGAAGCAGTCTCACTTCAATAGCATTGAAGCGGTCATTCTTGCTTTATCCATCACTTTTGCTTCTTTTTTTTTTCATGGTCCCGTGATGATGGTCCTGTAACTGTTTTGTACAATCTCATGCATTCCTGTCTTTGTTTAGTGTTGTTGGTTTTGGGTTTGGTTGTTGTATTGTTTGTGGCTTTTTTCTAATTGAACAAAGTACAGTGTATGTAATGTACGGTTTCTTATTTCAAGAATATATTTTATCAAATAATGCTGTTTCAATTTTACTGGGTTTTATATCTATAATGTAAAAAAAAAGTTTGAAGCACGGAGAAGGAAGGCTTATATGACATGTTCGAAAGAGGGACTTACAAATGCAGGAGTTCTGTTTTGGCTAACAGAATTAAGTATTTAAAAGAGCAGAAACGCTCTTCAACAGCAAATACTGAATATTCCCTTTCTGTATACATGATATTAACAGCATCTTTATTCTGTAGCTTAATTTGCCTTGCCCTATTGTTTTAGAGCTAGAGTTCTTCCATTTCTCATCTTGATAGTGTTTATAGTTTCTGTTGGTGTTTGGTCTCTTGGAAGCACATTGATCAATGAAGAAGGGGGGGAAGCAAATTACACCACAGGATAGAGTTGGTTGTAAGAGGGCAGCAATGCAAGAGCAGTGTAAAGGGAAGACATAATATGAAAATTGGGATAGGGTAAATTGACCAACACAGGTGAATAGTAAATGAAAATTAAGTCTTGTACATTGTCTCTTTCTCTCATTATATGTAAGGTATGTATGGTTTTTCTACCAGTCTCTTGAGTATATTCAGAAAGGGTGAGGGAAAACCAGGAAGGTTCTAATTTAAGCTTAAGTGTCTGAAGATTGCCTCCTACCTTCCAGTTTCAAGTAGGTTTTTTTGAAAGGGGGGGGGGGGGGAAGGCTGGTTGTATTGTACTCAAACTCTCTCTTTTAGGCTACTTCAGGTGTCCAACAGGATGAGTGTGGTGTCCTCTTTGACCCTTTGCTGAACTGTTTCAAATAAAAGCATCTAAAGAAAAGGCACTGACCCTGGACTGTACAGGAAGAGAAGGGGGCAGTAGATGAAGTACTTTGCTTGTCTTTTTATGTAAGAGGAACTCTGGAGAGCAGAGGATCATAATTGCTGATTATATGAGATTATATTTATGTAACAGCACTGGGTAGCAGGTAATTATGACAGCATTCTGAGTCTTTGGTTGAAGAAATATTGTAGTTCTAATGTTCCTTGCATCCTAAAGCTAGAGATACAATGCCAGAATCTCAGTAATTAGTAGTGCCAGTTCAAGGGATTAATCTTGTAAGAGGTCAGTGGTATTATTTTGCGTTAATAGGCATTATTCATTGTGAGAAAAGTTAGACAAATTATGGACCTGTTGTGGTTTAACTCCAGCCGGCAACTAAGCACCACACGGCTGCTCACTCACCCTCCCCTGGTGGGATGGGGGAGAGAATCCGAAGAGTAAAAATGAAAAAAACTCATGGGTTGCAATAAATGCAGTTTAATAGGGAAAGCAAAAGCCATGTGCACAAGCAAAGCAAAACAAGGAATTCATTCACCACTTCCCATCAGCGGGCAGATGTTCATCCATCTCCAGGTAGTTGGTGTAGTTGGGGTCAGCTGTCCCGACTGTGTCCCCTCCCAACTTCTTGTGCACTCCTAGCATCCTCTCTGGTGGGATGGTGTGAGAAGCAGAAAAGGCCTTGGCTGTGTGTAAGCACTGCTCAGCAATAACAACAACATCCCTCTGTTATCAACACTGTTTACAGCACAAATCCAAATCATAGCACCATACTAGCTACTATGAAGAAAATTAACTCTATCCCAGCCAAAACCAGCACATTCTCCACCCCTTATTCCATACCATTTATATCATGGTCAGGTCCCACACTAGCCAATATATCCTCATTAACCACCACCTCCCTTTCCATCATTTGATACAATACACCTATCATTCCCTTAGTCTATGGACCACCCCTGCAAAATGTCCACAAATGTCTACCGAGTTCATTTAGTCCATGACTTTGGGCTCCATCTGCTATAGTGGTCACTCAGGACAGAAATGCTGTGTTGGATGCAGCTACTGGGCACCAAGGTCAGTTCAGGTCAGGTCACTGCTGCACTACAACTGCTTCTTGTAAGACTTCTCTTCCATTGGTTCAGGTGATTCCTGCTATAGTAATTCCTATAACAGGCAACTCAAATATTAGGTTGCAACATTTTAAAGGTATTTCTGCTACAGTCTCCACCACTGGTCCCTTTGGACGAGGTTCTAGGGTTTAATATTGCAATGAACTCCTCTCTTTGCCCCTGTTCTGGCTTGGACTTATCCACAGACTGCAGTCCCTTAAGGGTGTACTTGTTCCAACAAAGCCTTACCCATGGCTTCAGGTCCTCCAGGGGTGTACCTGCTCTTTTGTGAGCTCATCCATGGCTACATGCTTTGAGGTGCTCCAGAGAGCAATCGTACTACCTGGTAGAAAGCTATGGCCTCTCTAAACTCTGTACCCACTGTGACTGACACAGCTGCCCAGAGGTCCGGTGGGAACATGTATCAGGCTGCAGGGTGTGCCCTGCTCTTATGCCAGTACTGGGCATCAGTAGTGAGCACACCTGTGGGAGGTGAGCCCAGGTAAAGGAACTCCTCTACTTAGTGGCAGAGCTCTGGCAGGAAGTGAATAGGTTGAGGAGTATCAGGGAGTGTGAGAGATTACTGGAATCGCACTCTACCTTCCCTGGGACAGGCCTGACAGGTAGACAGGGTGCATGATATGGAGGATTCCCTATCCTCTCTCCTCCCAGCTGAACATGGTGACATAAGGAATAGGGGCCAATGGAGGCAAGTGCCTGCCCAGCGCAGCAAGTGCATCTCCTCTGTGACTGCCCCACCTTCCCAAGTGCCATTGCATAATGGATATGAGGCTCTGCAAGTGGAGCTGAACGATAATGAGGACAATAGTTCATTTAGCATGGATGTGTTGCTGAGGTTAAGTCAGCCTATGCCCTGCATCAAAACCGCTTCCATAAAGAAAAGTAAACAGGTTGTTGTCATAGGAGACTCCTTTATGAAGGGAACAGAAGGCCCCATATGCAGACCAGACCCACTTCTTAGGGAAGTCTGCTGCCTCCCTGGGACCCAGGTTAAAGATGAGAAGAGAAAGCTTCCTACCCTGGTACGGCCCTCAAATTATCACCCATTATTAAGTTTTCAGGTAGGCAGCAATGAAGTTGCAACAGGAAGTCTGAGGGCAATCAAGAGAGACTTCAGGGCCTTGGGACGACTGGTTAAGGGATCAGGAGCAGAAGTAATATTTTTCTCTATCCTTCCAGTCGCAGGGAATGATGAGGGAAGAAACAGAAAGAGCCAGAAGATCAGTATCTGGTTCCAATCCTGGTGTCACTGGCAGAATTTTGGGTTCTTTGATCATGGGTCGGTCTGTGACACCAGGCCTGTGGGCAACAGATGGGGTACACCTGTGTCAAAGGGGAAAAAAGATCTTTGCCTAGGAGTTAGCAAGGCTCATTGAAAGAGCTTTAAACTAGATTGCAAGGGAGAAAGAGATAAACCCAGGCTCACTAGAGATAAGCCTGGAGGCAACATGCCAGTGTTTAAGAAACTAGTGAGGTCCTTTGGTCTGCAGTCTTAGTGGAGGTAGGGGATGGAGATCCATGTGGCAGCAAAGACACAAGGGTTATTGATGTGTTATAAACTACAGATGCGCCTGAGAATAGTCCAACTGAGGTGCATCTACACCAATGCACACAGCATGAGCAACAAACGGGAGGAACTGGAAGCCATTGTGCAGCAGGAAAACTATGACATAGTTGCCATCACGGACACATGATGGGATGACTCGCACAGCTGGAGTGCTGCAATGAATGGCTATAAACACTTCAGAAGGAACAGGCAAGGAAGGTGGGGTAGCCCTGTATATTAGGGAGTGTTTTGATTGTCTAGAGCTTAACGATGGCACTGATAGGGTTGAGCATTTAAGTGTCAGTATTAAGGGGAAAGGCCAACAAGGCAGATCTGATGGGAGTCTGTTATGGAATGAAGAGGCAGATGAAATATACTATAAACAGCTGGGAGAAGTCTGAGAATCACTAGCCCTTGTTCTCATGTGGGATTTCAACTTACCAGATGTCTGCTGGAAATACAATACAGCAAAGAGGAAACAGTCTAGGAGGTTCCTGGAGCATGTGGAAGAGAACCTCCTGACACAGTTGGTGAGTGAGCCAATTAGGGGAGGCTGGACCTCTTGTATGTGAACAGAGAAGGACTGGTGGGCGATGTGATGGTTGGAGGCCATCTTGGGCACAGCGGTCACAAAACGATAAGAGTTTTTGATTCTTGGAGAAGTAAGGACAGAGGTCAGTAGAACTACCACCTTGGACTTGTGGAGGGCAGGCTTTGGCCTGTTTAGGGGCCTGATTGACAGAGTCTGTTGGGAGGCAGTCCTGAAGGACAAAGGAGTCCAGGAAGGACACATCCATGTGCTTTAAGAAGGAAATCTTAAAGGCTCAGGAGCAGGCCATTCCTATGTTCTGAAATCTGAGCCAGTGGGGAAGAAGGCCAGCCTGGCTGAACAGAGAGCTTTGACTGAAACTCAGAACAAAAACAGAGTTTAGGAACTTTGGAAGAAGGGGCAGGCAACTCAAGAGGACTACAAGGATGTTGTGAGGTAATGCACAGAGAAAATTAGAATGGCCAAATCCTGACTAGAACTTAATCTGGATACTGCCGTAAAAGACAATAAAAATGTTTTTACAAATACATCAGCAACAAAAGGAGGGCTAAGGAGAATCTCCATCTTTTATTGGATGCAGGGAGAAACATAGTGACAAAGGATGAGGAAAAGGCTGAGGTACTTAATGCCTTCTTTGCCTCAGTCTTTAATAGTAAGACCAGTTGTTCTCCAGGTACTCAGCTCCCTGACAGGGATGAGTAGCAGAATGAAGCCACCATAGTCCAAGGGGAAATGGTCAGTAACCTGCTACACTACTTGTCTATGGGGCCAGATGGGATCCACCCAAGGGTACTGAGGGAGCTGGCAGAAGAGCTTGCCAAGCCACTTTCAACCATTTACCAGCAGTCCTGGCTATCCGGAGAGGTCCCAATTGACTGGGGGTTAGCAAATATGATGCCCATCTGCAAGAAGGGCCAGAAGGAGGATCCGGGGAACTACAGGCCTGTCAGTCTTACCTTGCTGCTGGGGAAGGTCATAGAGCAGATCATCTTGAGTGCCATCATGTCAGAGGCAACCAGGTGATCAAGTCCAGTCAGCATTGGTTTATGAAAGGCTTGAGTAACCTGGTCTCCTTCTTTGACAGGATGACCTGCTTAGTTGATGAGGGAAAGGCCGTGGATGTTGTCTATCTAAACTTTAGTAAAGCCTCTAACACTGTTTCCCACAGCATTCTCCTGGAGAAACTGGCTGCTCAATGGCTCAGATGGATGCACTCTTTGCTGGGTAAAAAACTGGCTGGATGGTTAAGCCCAGAGAGTGGTGGTGAATGGAGTTAACATCCAGCTGGTGGCCAGTCATTAGTTGTGTTCTCCAGGGCTCAGTATTGAGTCCAGTCCTGTTTAATATCTTTATGGATGATCTGGATGAGGGGATTGAGTGCACCCTCAGTAAGTTTGCAGATGACGCCAAGTTGGGTGAGAAGGCTCTGCAGAGGGATTTGAACAGGCTGGATTGATGGGCCAAGACCAATGGTATTCAGTTCAACAAGGCCAAGTGCTGGGTCCCGCACTTGGGTCACAACGACCCCCCGCAGCGCTACAGGCTTGGGGAAGAGTGGCTGGAAAGCTGTTTGGCAGAAAAGGCCCTGGGGCTGCTGGTTGGCAGCCAGCTGAACGTGAGCCAGTGTGTGCCCAGGTGGCCAAGAAGGCCAATGGCATCCTGGCTTGTATCAGAAATAGTGCAGGAAGCAGGATCAGGGAAGCAATCATCCCCCTGTACTAGGCACTGGTGAGGCCATACCTCGAATCCTGTGTTCAGTTTTGGGCCCCTCACTACAAGAAAGACATTGAGGTGCTGGAGTGTGTCCACAGAAGGGTAATGTAGCTGGAAAAGTGGCTGGAGCATAAGTCTTATGAGGAGCAGCTGAGGGGGCTGGGGGTGTTTGGCCTGGAGAAAAGGAGGCTATGGGGAGACCTTATTGCTCTCTGCGACTACCTGAAAGGAGGCTGTAGCGAGGTGGGAGTTGATCTCTTCTCTCAAGTAACAAGGGATAGGACAAGAGGAAATGGCCTCAAGTTGTGCCAGGAGAGGTTTAGATTGGATATTAGAAAAAATTTCTTCACTGAAAGGGTGGCCAAGCATTGAAAGAGGCTGCCCAGGGAAGTGGTTGAGTCCCCATCCCTGGAGGTATTTAAAAGCCATGTGGATGTGGCACTTAAGGACATGGTTTAGTGGTGGACTGATCAGTGTTAGGTTAATAGTTGGACTCGATGATCTTTGAAGTCTTTTCCAACTTAAATGTTTATATAATTCTATGAAAAAGCATCCACTAACGAGCAGTAGACTAATATACAGTGAGGCAAACAAGTACCACGGCAAGCACAGGAGCCTGTCTATTAATAGCTAAACAGCAATAACAGCTATAAATTCGCTCTAGCATATCCTAGTCAATCTGTCGTTATCACAAACCCTTCAAGCCCCACGTGTGGTATCAGAAAGGACTGTTGTGGTTTAACCCCAGTTGACAACCAAGCACCACACAGCTGTTGGCTCACTTTTCCCTGGAATGGGGGCTTCAATCAGAAGGGTAAAAGTGAGAAAACACATCAGTTGAGATAAAGACAGATTAATAATAGGGAAAGAAAAGCCATGTACACAAGCAAAGCAAAACAAGGAATTCATTCACCATTTCCCATGGGCAGGCAGGTGTTCAGCTATCCTCAGGAAAGCAGGACTCCATCATGTGCAATGGTGACTTGGGAATACAGAACACCATCCTTCTGAATGTTCCCCCTTCCTCCTTCTTCCCCCAGCTTTATCTGCTGAGCATGATGTCATACGGTATGGAATATCCCTTTGGTCAGCTGGGGTCAGCTATTCTGGCTGTGTCCCCTCCCAACTTCTTGTGCACTCCCACCAGCAGGGTGGTACTAGAAGCAGAAAAGGCCTTGACTCTGTGTAAGCACTACTCTTCAATAACAAATATATCCCTGAATTATCAACACCGTTTTGATCACAAATCCAAAACATGGCTTCATACTAGCTACTATGAAGAAAATTAACTCTTCCCCAGCCAAAACCAACACAGATCCCTAGCTGGATATCATCAGATAATATTTAAAGCTCTTCAGTTAGAGGAGGAATTGCTTGTATGCTACACCACAAATAATGTCGGGGAAATCAAAGAAGCCCATAGGCAAAGGAGGAAAAGAAAATGTGACAAGGATGTTAAAATATGACTACCTCACAGCTATTGTTTCCATGAATTTACCTTTTAAACTGCACTGACAGCACTAAGGGGGTGCTGTGTTGGGGGAAGGTTGGAGAGGGCATTAGTAGCAATGTCAAAATAAGCTGTTCTTGTGGAGCATCACTCACCAGCAGGCAAATATATTGTTTGAGGACCAAGACACTGTTTTCAAAGTGCTTGGCTTCAGCTGTGATAGCTCATACTGCTGCTTTGTACCATTTTTTGAATTGTGCAAAAATCAAAGAATTTCAAAATGAATGTAGTAGCATTTAAAGTGAAGTTTTGAAATTGCTGCTTCTTTAGTTCCTCCTCTATTTGTAAGGAGATGATAGATGTATGGGCTTTTTATAAACACATGCATGTGTGTAACTGTGTACCTTTTCTTAAATAATTCCCTCCTTCCTCCTAGGGTTAGCACCGGAATTACTGCTCATGTGGTAGAGGTTCTTAAGTAATCCCCTGACAGGGATTAGAGATATATATTCATTTTTAATAACTAAGGGTTGCTTAATGTATCTGTGTTAGGGAGAAAAGAAGGCTGCTCTTCATTACTGCTTTTTAACCCCTTAGTGTGCCAGTAATTTTGTGTTTGTTGTAAAATGTGGGGAGGCTGGGGGAGGAGAACGCTGTTTTTCGTTCATGAATTCATTAGCTAAAATACTGTAGCAAAAAAAAAAAAAAAAAAAAGGCTACAGTCATGTCCTGAGACAGGGGAATCTGGGCCCTGCTTAGGTGATACTAAGAGGTAATGACTGTTAAATTTTTACTAGATCAGCACTAGACAAGTGAAACAAAAAGCCAAGTACATATATATCCCAGTGAAGTTATAGCTGCATAAGCAAACTGCTAGAAAGAGATGCTCTGGTGGTGAATTGACATGGTGTAGCTGATTGTTCTCATTGTGAAAAATTTTCCTCTTGTATCCAATCAGAATGTCCCCAGGAGTAACTTGTACCCATTACCCCCCCTCCTCTTTTCCATGTAAAAAGGGAGTCTCTGTTTTCTTTGTCACCACCCTTTAAATACTAGAGCATGGTGATAAGGTCTCCCCCTAAGCCTTTCCTCAGAACCCAGTTCTCTCAGCCTTTCCTCATATGGCAGGTTTCACAGTTCTTTGATGATCTTTGTGGCCCTTCTGTAGACCCTCTTGAGCCTGTCCACATCTTTTTCATATAGCAAGGACCAAAACTGAACACAGTATTCCAGGTGAGGCCTGACAAGGCACTGAGTAGAGTGGGATAATGACTTCTTTATCTCTGCTGGTGATGCCCTTGTTTATGCAACTCAGCATCCTGTTGACTCTGCCACAGCAGCTCACTGTTCGCTCATATTGAGCTCATTGTCCACCAGGACCCCCAGGTCCCTTTCCCAGCCTGTGCTGCACTCCTGGATTATGTTTTCACAGGTGCAAGACCTTACATTTGTCCTTGTTGAACTTCATAAGGTTCTTGTTAGTCCACTCTTCTGGCCTATCCAGGTCTTCCTGCAGGGTGGTTCTCCCTTCCCAAGTGTCCACTTCCCCACTCAGTTTGGTATCATTGGCACACTTCATCAGGGTACACTTCATCCCATCCTCCAGATCACTTATGAAGATATTAAACAGCAATGGGCCCAATATCGATCCCTGGGGGACCCCACTTGTGACAGATTGCCAGTTTGAAAAGGAACTATTTACCACCACCCTCTGGGTGTGGCCTGTCAGCCAGTTCCCCACCCACCTCACAGACCACTTGTCTAGACCATAACACATCAGTTTCTCTAGGAGGAGACTAGGAAAACATATTGAAAACCTTGGGGAAATCCAGGTAGACAGTGTTCATTGCTTGCCTCACATCAACTGAGCAGGTTACTTTGTCATAGAAGGCTATCAGGTTTGTCAAGAACAACTTGTCCTTGTGCTGGCTTTTCCCAATCACATGTTTCATCTGACTTGTGATAGGCCCCAGGAAGATTTGTTCCATAACTTTCCCAGGAACTGAAGTAAGATTGATGGGCCTATAACTTCCTGGATTCTCCTTTAAGCACTTCTTGTAGATGGGGATGACATTAGCCTTCTTCAGATTCCGCAGTCTTCACAACTTCTCAAAGATCATGGAGAGTGGCCTCACAACAATATCAGCCAGCTCTTAACACCCTCAGGTGGATATTTTCAGGGCCCATAAATTGTCAGGGTCAAGCTCCTGTAATAGTTCACATACCAACTCTTCCTTCACTGCCAGTGAGTCTGTGTTTGCATCCACCTGGATTCTTGTTCCCAGATCCTGGGGCCCATCAGTGCTGGTAAAGACAGAGGTGAAGAAAGTGTTGAGAACCTTTGCCTTTTCAGTGTTGTTGGTGACTAATTAATCTCTCCTGTTTAACAATGGGCCAATATTTTCCTTCTGTTTCTGCTTGTTGTTTACAGACCTGAAGAGCCCTTCCTTGTAGCTTTTGATGTGTCTGGTCAATTTCAATTCAAGCTGAGCTTTTGCTTTTCTAACTGAATCTCTGCACACCCTGGCAATGCCCTTGTAGCTCTCAAGGTGTATTCATCGGCTTTTCCATCTCTGGTATGTTTCTCTTTTGGTTTTGAGCAGACTCAAAAGCTTTCAATTAAGCCAAGGGGGTCTTTTGCTTCACCTACTTCCCTTACCTTTAAAGGGGACAAACTGTTTTTGTGCTTCCATGAAAGTTTTCTTGAAAAGCTTCCAGCACTCGCTAGGTCCTTTGTCCTCCACAGAAGCTTCCCATGGAATCCCTCACAACTGAGCTCTAAACAAGCTGAAATTTGTTCTTCTAAAATCTAAAACCTTTTTCTTAGTACTAATCTTCAGTGTGCACAGCCAGGTCCCAAACGCCACAATATTGTAATCACTGCAGCCAAGTGTAAGGCCTCAAAAACTTGCTCAATGAGCCTCTTAAAAGGGCTTTTTTTTTTTTTTTTTTTTTTTAATGTACCCTGAGTTAGACGCACGGGAGAAATACTGACAATATATTCTCAAGAGGTCAAAACAACAAAAAAACTTTACTGGCAACTTCAGAATATCAGAGAACTTTGGCAAAAGTTTAGAGCAGCATTCAATCAACGTAAAACATTTCACAAAGCATTAACTTTGCCCATTCAACTTAGCAAACTCCAAGCCCATCCAATTTTATGTTACTCAAAACTCCGAGAAGAGGAAATTAGAAGAGGGAGAAGAAAGAAAGGAAAGAAAGGAAGAAAGAAAATGTATAGAAAAGAAAAAATACAGCTACCACTCCTGGTTCCAGCAGTGATATAAAATCCAAGGAAAGGTAGGTTTAAGTCATGTGCTTGCCTCATGCTTTGGTTTAAGTACCCTTTGGCTTTCCTGGGCCCTTCCCCCAGGTGGGAATTCTGGTTATCTGGCCACTTAGGAGCTGGGTTAGGAGCTCCAGAGGTGGGGTGTAGAGCATTGCCTCCAGTGTGCCAGTGACTGGCAGCCACTCTGGGGCTGGGATACAGGTCCGGGGGGCATGGGGGGGGGGTGTGTGTGTATGTGCAGAGCAGGGCATCGCCTCACCAGAGTAAGGCCAGACCTGCCCCTTCCCCCCACACATGCACCCAAAATGTTTCAAGCCAGCAATCCTTCCAGTCTCTCATACCACCCCATGGCTCAAGACATTGACTGGGACCACAGTAATGGTACCTTTCCTCTCGTGGCAGCAGTGGGGTCCTAATCTAGCAGACAGAGGAGAAAGGAGAGGAAAGTATACAGGAAATCATATAATGGACAATTGCTATTTCAATAATCAAAAGCATAAGTCTAGTCAATATAAAAATTTCCTCCTATGCAAGTCATCACTCCCCATCCTGTGAGTCTCTAAAATTGCAGGCAATTTTGTGTGGTGCCAACCAGGATCCAGGAGGAGAGTTCATTAAACCAATCTTTTGGCTGCAATGACCAAAGAGTCCAGCAGACTGGTTGGTAGTTTCCTTCATGTTTCTTGATATTGTATTCTTCTTCAGTGAGGTCTAGTATTTTACATATTCCTTTCTCATTAATAACATATCAAGCGTTAGACAATTTAATAAAGCCATTTTTGGTACTTGCTGGACTTGTAAGCTGAGCTCCAAAAACAGCATGGTGTAAGGCCCCAAACAACTTGCTGAAAGGGGCTTACAGAGGTTCCTGTACTCTCAGTTAGATGCATGGGAGAAATACCAACTAGATATTCTCAAGAGGTCAAATTAAATTTACTGGCAAAATATAGAAAATCAAGGAACTTCTGACAAAGTTTTAGTACAACATCCAATCAACATAAAACACTTCTCATAGCTATATTTTGGCCCATTCAACTAAGCAAACTCCGAACTTAAACCCATTCAATGTTAAGTTACCCAAAAAGTTCCAAGAAGAGGGAATTAGAAGAAGAAAGAAAGAAAGACAGAAAAGAGATAGAAAAACACACATATAGCAATCAGCTCCTGGGTTAAGGTGGTGTCCAGATAGAAACTCCAAGAGCAGGGTAGGGTCAAGACATGTGCTTGCCTCATGCACAGCCTTAAATACCTCTGGGCCTTTGTTCGCCCCCCCCCCCCCCCCCCCCCCCCCCTTCCCAGGTGTGGGACTTCTGGTCATCCGGCCACTCAGGAGCTGGGTTAGGCAGAGTGGAGCACTGCCTCTGGTGTGGCAAATGATTGACAGACACTGTGGGGCTGGGATGCTCTAGGGCTGGGGGGTGTGGGGCAGGACATTGTCTTGCCAGAGCAAGGCCTGACCTGCCCTCTCCCACACACAGAGGCATAATTTTTGCTATAATCTCTTAGTACTGGGTAGTTAGTTAAAAATTATCTTTTTTTTTTTTGGTCAAGACTTCAACACCAGTAGTTTCCATATCCAAATATGGTTAAACTTACCTCTTTTCCTGTAACAGTACAGATGGTCTGTAGCTGGACAAGATAAATCTGGCCATAACATAAATCCAATTTGGCTCGCCTAGTTCAGAAGTACACAAGTCCCTGAGTGAGCAATCATAGGATAAATCTGAACTCAAACAGGGACCTAAGCCAATCATATTCAATAGTTAGGCTGCCTTGCCTTTTGTAGTCTGTAATTTTACAGGTCCAGTGAAGGGCCCCCAGCCCTCAGATCAGGCTTAGCTCCGAGAAAGGCAGTCCTATCCGGATAACTCAGTCTCTCTTGGAGACAGAGTGCTCGAATACTCAGTCAGCTCGTAGCCGTTGGCTACCCTAAGCAAGCTCAGTGGATTTTGGCTCTTTAGTGATTATCAGCTGTCTTTGGATTTCTGCTCTTTGCTTGCTTGCTTCGGGCGCCGTAGGGCCAGGGGTAGAAGCAGACAAGAGAGAGGAGAAGGAGAGGTCCTGGTCATTCCACAGTGATGGTTTATTGAGGGGTCTGTGAAGGGTTCCAGCGACGGCTCTTCTCCTGCCGAATGGGCTAAAACAGCCCCTTTTTATAGGGTACAGAGGGATCCAAACTTGTCCAATAGTAAGGGTTAGGGGAAAAGTGACCTATGGGGTTACAGAGATAAGCTAGGGTTCGCGAGGCACAAGACAGGAGCTTATTTTGCTGTCTCATCATGACTCAGCAATTCCTACTGTTAAGTTTCAGCCTGCCATGAGGCCCTAGCCAACTCCATGGAGCCTGCTACAGTCCAGGTAGTGCTCTAACCCAAACAAATGTACCTGTTCCCGATAACCACCCTTGTCCTCACCAACCAAGTTTCAACGCCATCCCCAGGACCCATACCCAGGGAAAGAGGAAAAAGTTAGTGTGCACCATGGGAAAATTACATTTAGTAAAAATTCTACTACATAGTAGTCTGGATTGGTACAGGGGTGGGGGTCAAAGATATAACAAAATTTGAGTCATTCCAACCTCCTCAGCATCTAATTTCAGTCAGGGTCCTGGGTTTGGACCAAATACCTTTCCAACTTTGCCAAACCCTTCATTGGTTTTCAAACCCAGAATCTTGCTGCTTCTCTTTTGTCAGCTTAACCACTTATGCCTTCTTCATCTACAGCTGTAGAGAACTTTCCAGCTATCACTTCAGCTCCTCCGTTAGCCCCTTTTCTCCCTCGTTCCAGGGGTTGCTGACAGTTCGACATCCCCTTCTTCTGCCCAATCATGCTTTACACGTTGTTTACCGTTACTACATGCGCTTCCCTCAGTATAGTAATTTTATGCTTTGCTCTGAAGAGATAGGAAGAGGTATACAAATTTGATTTCATAATCATCTGAAAACCTAAGGTAAATTTAGGGAGGAATCTTCTCTATCCACTGTGGCAACCAGAGAGAAAACACATAATTCAAAATTGCTTGCAACCAACTTTTATAAAACATGTACAAACATAAATATCTTTAAACTATTAGGATAAAAACATGTAAACAATCAATGCAGCGAAGAACAGCAACTCTTCAGTCCTGTTGTCACTTCATCCTCACATGGAACACCTCTTCACTTGGAATACTGTAAGAGGAGGGAAAAAGAAAACTCGATCCCACTTGGACCGGTCTTAAAAAGAAAGGCCATCCATTTGTTGGTATTTTGTGTTTTCTACCATAGGCACCTGTGGCCTTTAATCTGCAATGACTTCGTCAATTCTGTTCTTTGCCTCTAGTGGCAGACAAGGCTCTATACTCACTTGTACCGGAAGGTGGCAATGTAGGAGCATTTTGGAAAGATGCGTTGAGAATACAGGGCAACTGAATTTCCATTTATTTTCAGGGACCCTTTTAGGATATTTGGATTTGCCATCCTCCTCTAGTTCACTTATTGAGGGCAACACTGAGAGTTTGTTTTCTCGGTCTCGATCCTTAAAGTTTGCAATAAATAACAATAACATGGGAGAAGGCTGATGGGGCACCAGCTGTTTCTTGTGCATTGCTTGAAAACCAGCCGCC
Source organism: Molothrus ater (assembly GCF_012460135.2). Classification (NCBI taxonomy): domain Eukaryota; kingdom Metazoa; phylum Chordata; class Aves; order Passeriformes; family Icteridae; genus Molothrus; species Molothrus ater. The sequence continues at coordinate 1,337,129 of NC_050510.2, read as the reverse complement.
TCCCACACTTTCCTGGTAATTTTAGCACATTTTGGAGTGGGGAGAGGCATGGGTTCTCCCCCCTCCAACAAGTCCAAAGTTTCACACAACAGATTGCTCGCTGGGCAAGAGACCAGGGCTCTTCACCATGTTCTTCCTCGTCGGCAAGCTTTATTTCATTCATCCCCATTAGTGAAATTCTCAAAGCATTCTCTGTTTCGTTTTCTTTTCTCTTCCCACATAACTAAATCTGGTGCAGAGTGAGACACATTACCGCAGGCTCCACGTTAGGGTATACAAATTCTATATTTTCAAGAGGGCAGAACTTAGGGGGAGGAGGGGGTTGGCTTTGCTGAGTCAAACCCCTCCTCCAGGGAGTGGAGAAAGGTGACATCATATTCGGGGAGGCCCACCTCCTCCTCCAAGCAGAAAAACCCTGGTTCATTCTCCATACTTTCCCTAGTAGTGTTAATATGCAAATTTAAAGCTCTTTATCTCTGGATGAGCTCCTTCAGACGAGGTTTTTCAGGTTTGGGGCTAACTTCTGTGCATTCAATTCTCAGTCCGCCTGAGGCAGGCAATTGTTTCAGCCTCCTAGGTAATTTGTAACTCAATTAGCTCCTTCTGTTGCTACTGGGCAACCTATTTCTCTCTTTTTGCAGCTCTGAGTCCAGCCTCCACCCATATGGATACCTGACCTTTTTCCTTACTACGGCTTTTTTGTCTTTTCTTTTGCCAAAATTCGGATTTTCTCAGCAACTTACTGCAGATAGTGCTCGATTTCCTCACCCCACATCTCCTGTTTGGGGCTGGACAAGCTTTATAAGCTTTTAGTAACTCTACCAGTGCAGAGCAGTTAAGGACAATTTTTGCCGATGTTTCCATTACTTTTCTAATGGAGAATATTTGTTTCGACTGAAAATTAATTTCTCCTTTATTCCGTGACCGGCGGTTATCTCCATATAAAATACCTCTTCATCACCTCAAGAGTACCCTGCTTCACTGCACCAATTAAAATGCAAGGCCCCAAAAACTCACTCGATGAGACTCTTAAAAGGGCTTTTGTGGCATTCACATTCTCTGAACAGAGAGAGACATGATTCTCTTTCTCAGGTTTTTTCCTAGAGAAGCATAGAGGGGAAACAATTTTTATCTCTGCTTGCTGCTCCTGGTGTTTTGCATATGTGGAATGTATTGGGAAAGTTGTTTACCTGAAGGAATTTGGTAATTGGATTCTGGTGGAGATAGGCTAATTAAAATAAACAATCAGGTCCAAGCTGTGTGGACTGTCAGTCTGTAGACAGTCACGAGTTTTTCAGTTAGTAGTATGATATAGTATAGTATATTATAGTATCTCTCTTTAATATTGTTGTAATGTAATATAGTATAGTTTTAATAAAGTGAGTGTTCAGCATTCCGAAGCCTTGGAGTCAGATGCCAATAAATCCCTGCCTCGGGGGTCACCTTGTATTCAATAGGCTTTCAGGTTTTTTTATGTACTCTGAGTTAGATGCAAGGGAGAAATACCAACAAGATAATTTTTAGTAAATAGTTTAAACTCCAGTCATATTCTACAGTGGGTGCCTTGCTTTTATTTTTCAAGTCAGGTTAATTTTGTTAGTGTAATAGATGAGTAATGTAATAGTTTGCTCTCACGATTAAAAGATACATATTATGTAAATGTATAGTAATGTTATTGTAATATGTCCCGTCCCCCCCCATAGACCCCTTTTCCCTCCCCCTTGTAATAGCCTTAGTAGTCAGGACATTTAGAGAAGGCTGGCTTGTTACCAGGAGGTGCAGCAGTAACAACACCTGACCTTCAATCAAGATGTAAGAAAGTAATCTCTGCCAATAGACTGAAATAGGGGTCTCCTCGAGCCAGGTCTTATAAGCTCTTGGAGATCTATATCACACCCAAGATAGTTCAGCTACCCTAGAAGGCATAAAATCAGCAGGATGGCTTCTGTGGTAGTGTTGGAAACAAAAAAGTTTTAATAAAAGGCAAAATAACAAAACTCTTTACAGAGAAAAACCGAGCCAGGTGCAAGAGGTTCTTGCTCCTGGTAAAACACCTCACATAAGCGATTAGTTTCTTTGTTCTCTTCTTTTTCTAGTAAATTGCTCAGACGGGACTTTTTGGCTCCTGTCCAGTTGGCTATCCTTAAGTTCGAGGTGAAGTCCCCCAGGTCCTATGAGGTGTCTTTTTCGCTAATTGAGGAAAGAAACTTCTGGGCTTTTTTCCTTTTTAAGGAGACAAAGGATAGTTTTGTCACTCCGTCAACAGGGGGCACATTCCTACAATAGACGGCAGAGAAAGAGTTGACTGACAAAACTTTAGGAGGCGGTAAGGATATAAAAGGCAGAGCATTCATTTTGTAGACAAGCACGTTGCTAGTAGTCATGGGGGCTCCCAGCGCTGAAAACTTTTTTCTTATTCAGTCCTTTGTTCTAATTTGTTAAGGTTTAATAAACCTTTGAAAATTTAAAAGTGAGCAGTCGTTTCCCACTAATGGGGGTTCGTGCCGGGAGATAAAACCTCTTCTCTGTGGCCCAGGAGATTTCGGACGAATAGCACGCCCCTGCCGATTTTGGCAGATCGAACGACCTCTCCTGTGGCCATTGGTGATTGCAGGTCGGCACCCCAGAGACTACAAAGACTGGATAACGAAAAAGAAGAGGGGGAAGAAGAGGAAAAGCCCCTGAAAACTGCAGATCTAGAGGATTGTGAGTACTAGTGAAAGAGCTGAGAGTATGCTTGAAGTGAGTAGTGTGCTTGGGGGTTGGTCTGAGACTTAGAAAATCCTCATAACTATTTCTGGCCACATTGTAATTTCCGTCCTCCCAATGTATAAAAGTCAACTTCAGACAATACATGGGACCCGTCCTGGTCTCTTAAAGCTTTATGATATGGACGGTTGGAAGAAAAATGACGGCGGGACGTGTGAGGGGAGGAGAGTGGGGACCCCGTGGCTGGCGGGATGCGTGAGATTGAGGGATTTGTGGGGGCTCGAGAGCACTTGGGGGTTGGCAGGTTGAGAGTCACAGTGTTGGAGTGATGGCAGGGCTTGCTATTCAGCGGAGGTCGTGTGGCTGCTCCACGTGGAGCAGCGGCGCGCTCAGGGCGGCGGGCTTCCGATGCGCGCTCGACATGATGGTTTCCAGAGCTTACCGGCCGAGGCTTGGGGAGAAGTGCTACCACTAGTGGCAGCGACTGGGGAGTGCCGGGTGCGGGGGCGTTCGAACTAGCCCAGTGGTGCGGTGCTTTCCGGGCGGAGGGACCACGGGGGGCTGTGCGCGCGCGCGCCTGCCTGTGGTGGCTCGGGGACGCCCAGTGGCGGAGCTCAGCGAGGCTGACCCAGTAGCGGAGGAGGCCGGGGGCGGCGCTGGCGGGACCGCCGCTTGGGGAAAAACTGAGTGAGCGGGATTTTCCGAGCGGAGACCGCGGGGGAGGAGGCGGGCGAGGTTCCCCCGACCCGCCACAGTGGTTTCCCCAACCCGTCGGCGCAGGGGAAGCCAGGGAGGCAAGTCTGCACAAAGTAGCGCTCACAGCCGCACTGGGCGCTGCAAGTTTCCAGTGCACGCTGACCCAGCAAAAGGGGGGGAGGCGGCAGAAGCCCAGAGCGGTGACGCAACCAATCCCGCAGCCGGCGGGGGGAGCTGCCGATGGCAAGTAGGGACGCCTGGCAGGGCGAACCGCGTGCGCAGGGTTTTCCAGACAGAAGCACAATATAGTAGCTCCCGGCGCTTGCTGCCCCAGTGGGGCCGGCAGCAGCGCCAGGTGCGTTTCGTACGAGCCTCTGCCGAGTCAGGGACTGGCTTGGCTGTGTTGGGGGTCGCGGAGACCGCAGAGGTCACCAGCCCAGCGGCGGCGCGAGGCGCGGTCTGCATAAAAAGCCGCTTGAGAGAAGCTGTGTGCGCGGGGTTTCCTGGACGAGAGCCACGGGCGGGGGCTGGTCTGTGCAAGGAGCGGCCAGCGGAGACTCAGCGTAAGGATTCCCGGCGCTCGCTGCCCCAGCCGAGGCAGTGGTGGCGCCGGGCGCGATTCGCACAGCACTGCCGAAAGTCACAGGAGCGGGCTTAGATGTGCGAAGGTCTTGTAAACCGCAGAAGTCGCTGGCCCAGAGGCAGCAGAGGGCCGCCAGCAGCGACTGGGACGTCTTTCGCCGAGTGCGGGGGCACCCGACAAAACAAACCAAGTAACACAGAATATCCAAGCCGAGTGCCGCGCGGGCCCGCATAGACGGTAGCGGGCCGGGGGTTGGGAGCTGTGTCTGTTATGCGGGGATCTCGGGGGCCCGCGTGGGTGGCCTTCAGCGGTTGCTCCAAACCGAGACGCACCAGGGAGTTGAACTAATGCAGAACTGGTGAATAGCTCCTTTCCCAATCACAGGATTGTGCTGCATCCAGTTCTTACTCCCCAAGGCACAGGGATCCCCGCCGAAACATGTCTGTCTGTGATAGTGCTGGGAAGTCTCTCCCCTCTGTGCTAATGCCTTCACACAGAACCACAGAATAGTTTGGGTTAGAAGGGGCCTTGAAGCTTATCTTGTTTCACCCCCTGCCATAGGCACTCTGCCATGGGCAGGGATGCCTTCCTCTATCCCAGGGTGCTCCAAGCCCTGACCTACCTGACCTTTAGCAATTCCAGGGATGAGGCAGTCACAACCTCCCTGGGCAACATCTGCTCAGTGTTTTTCTAGAAGTCTCTTCGTTTGCCAGGGGAGACTCTCCCTTGAGAGCTGCCGCAATGATCTGCCTCAGTGCAGCACACAAGCTCCTGAGCTCTGACCGGACCCCATCTGTACTAGGAGCACTGGTCCTGTTGTGGGCCAACAGCTAAAGGCCATACAGGAGCACACAGGCTTAGCTACCTGAATATTTGCAGCTCATAGAAATATTGACTCTAGTTCTAAACACTGACTAAAGCTGATAAATCCTAGCCCTGTTTTTATTCCCAACATTACCACTACAATATTTAGCTGTTAATTCCTCTTTAATACCTGAGATTAACAAGTAACAGTTAGTCCCTCCTGGGCAGTCAGGGAGCTGGCTGGAATCCCTAAGCTTTGCCCTGCTGCTCCACCTTAGCTTCCTCACTTTTCAGCATAACCAGAGAGTATGGACATGCCTGAGTGTCTCTGAGCAATGCCCTCACCTTGCTGCGGGGTGAGTAGAGGAGCACAGCTGAGTACAGCCAACCCCTGAGTACTTCCTTTCTTCACTTGTTTTTGTTCTTTCTCCTTCTAGCTAATTGGGAAGGTGAGCCTTACTGAAAGGACCTGTAGTTTGCTAATTAGAGAGTCCCCAAGGAAAAAAGGAAGATCCTCTCTCCTCTTCTCTTGCCTTCCTCTGGGCTACTAAACCTCTAGGCTTTTCTTTTTCCTTAGTCTTCAGACTTTTCATCTTGTAGTTGCCAAAGAGAAGAGCTTAGGTGTCAAAAGCTTAGACACAGATACCTTTCTCTCCTTCAGTCCGAGATGACCAAGCCTGTCTGCTCCCACCCCAAAGGCACAAGAGGTGCTCTTTAAACTGAACCACAATGTCCCACCCACACTCCCCTCTCCTATCCCCATCCTTGCCATGACACAGGAGACCCACAGAGGTGTCTGAGCCAGGAGAGCTCTGACAGAGTCCTATACATGTGTGTGTCAGTGTGTACAGCTCTGTGTGCACGTGTGTTTTTCTAGTGTGCCCAGATGTGAGTGTACACATCCTGCTTTGCACAGTGTACATGTGTACTGGTGTGCACAGCACTATTCACATAGATGGACTGAAGTGCACGTGATGTGTACACTGCTGTTTACATGTGTGTTAAATCACACACTCTCAAGTGTGAGTGGGTCTGTGCACAGCTCTGTGCTTGTGAGTATACAGAGGTTCTGCTAGTGTGAGTATAGCTCTGTGTGAGATGTATATATATTAATATGTATAACACTGCACACATTGGTGTGCTCAAAACTCTACGTGTAAACAAGTCATGCTTGTAGGCACGTGTGCATCAGTAGAGACTGTACATAAGTGTCTGTATAACATGTGTGCTGATGTAGCAAGTTGAGTGTACACAAGTGTGTGCTGCTAGCAAGTACCGTAGTGCACAAGAGCTCTCTGCAAGTGAGCAAGTACCTATGTGTATGTACACTAGCTCTGCACATGTTCCTGTGTGCACACACAGGCTGGGCATGCCCAGGGACATAGCTCTAGATACACAGCTCTGTGCATCCGGCTGCTGTCCCACCTAGAAAAACAGACGTGTGTGTATATGTGTATTTGTGTGTATATCACTACCTAGCTCTGCTAGCTAGAGTAGGCCCTGGCTCTCTGCAGGAAACAGGACTCCTGTACAAGTAACCAATATGATTAAGCAGAAGCCATTTATTGTTTACATTATGCACTTATTTATACATTCTAAAACTACTGCACACACTAGTCACGCATTTCTTGATTGGTACTTCTATCTTGTCCACACGTTCTGCACACACTCTTCAGGGTATGTGATTGGTTACAGTCCAGGTGGTTCACAGCCCTCTGTTATCTAGCTCTTGCGATCTTGGTATTCTGTTTCTCAGCTTCTTCTTTCTTAATTTAGCACAATTTATGTCTTAGTAACCTTGATGCATTCCAGAGGGATCTGATAAGAATAACTAGAGATAGTTTGGCTAGGGCACAATGTTGCCTAAGTTGTTCAGATACATTGCTACAATTCCCCCTTCTTGCACCAGCCAAACCCTTTTTACTGTATTTTCTACCAAGTGCATCACCAATTTTATTATGCATGAAATAGCACAAAGCAGTATAATAATGACTACTAGTAATAACAAAGCTCCCTTTACGATATCTTTCAACCATCCAGTTATTCCCCATCCCTCAAACCATTCATCCAAACCCCAGTCATTCACTGTCAATTTCTTCATGTTATCTTGTAATTCTTTGAGTTTCTGGTCAATGGATGCAGGATGGTCAGAGAGGTTCATACAACACACTCCTTCAAAATCCTCACACCCGTGCCCATGTGCTAACAACAAAAAATCTATAGCAGCTGTATTTTGCAGTGTGCCATGTCTAATACTATCTACATCAGTGAGCATCTGATTTAAAATAGCTTGTGGTGGTTTCAGTTTTAAACTGGGCAGAAACACCAATTTCGTGTAGTGGTTTTGGTTCGCCAATTTCAGATTTCTCCAATTTTGAGATTTCCTAACTAATGCACTGATGAGTGTGGTGGGTTTCAGTGCTGGTTAATCACCAATGTACTCACTTCCTGATGTGAGATAGGATTAGGGAAAAGGTAAAGCAGGCTCAAAACTTTAAAAGGGTATAAAGAAAATTTTATGAAGAGTAATTAAAAGAAAAAAGTAGTAAGAATTAAAATAAACCCTTCAGAACACTTCTCCTTCCCCTACAACCTTTTTTCTTCCACTGACAATGCAATGAAACAAAATCTAAAGTTTCAAGTCAGTTTACCACCTTTAAAATAGGTTTTGTTTCCGTTTACTTAGGGAAAGGAGTCCCTCTTGTTAATGTTATGGAGACTTCTCCACAAGAGGAAGAAAACAGTTCTCTTGTGGTTCCCTTTCTCTCGGAATAGCAGCCACCCGGGGAAATCTGCTATTGTGGAGCCACTCCCATTTTCCACAAGCCTTCCCACAGCTTGTTTATGGGTCATGTTGACTTCTGGGGTATTGTTTTAAAGATGAGTTGGTAAAAGGTAAAAGTTCTCATTATCTGTTTCTAAAATCATCTTTATCCCTGGGAACAGTGATCTCCTCCTGGGGGCACAGGACTACTCTTCTCTTTTTCTCTGTTTAAACTTCTCATGGGATCACAGATACTTTAACATCTGCTTACTTTATCATGGAGGCCTTTGTGCAATATCAATTTGAACCCTTCATCTCCCCGTAGTTTCATGCATTTTAGGGAAAAGAGTATTTTCTCCATAGTTTACAAGAGGATTTCAGCTCTAAAATCAAGGCATCTCCTCATCCCTCCCATCTGGGAATTTAACTTCCTCACTGACCATGATGTCTTCATGTTGTTTCTTTACATGCTTGCATCTTGTTCCTTTCTCTCACTCAAGAAAGGATTGAAGCATTGAAATGGTTAACATCCCACCTGGAGCCTGTAAATGGTCAACTTGACCCCAGTTGGGCTGGGTGCTACAGACGCCCGCCGGGGGGGTCACCGGCTGGGGAGGCAGCTTGGATCAAATCAGCCAGGCCAGAACTCAGCAGCACGCCGGGGGTGGTGGTGGGTGGTGGCTTCCTCCTTCCCCCTGCCCGATGGCTGCGGGTAATTTCCACGGGGGTAAAATCCCGGCACAGACCCGGGGCTGCTCCCAGGCTGGGCGGGGGGGGGGGTGTAGCAAGCAATCAGGTGTTAGTAAGGCCAACTCCATCCGGCCCCGCAGCACCCCCTTCTCCCTGCCCAGCAGCCGATGTTTGGGGCCAGCAGGTGACCCGGGGAAGGGGGCCCAACCCCACGGCAGGGCCAGCTGGCCCGGCCATGGCAGGGGCCGCCCAGCCGTATTACCTTGCTCCTGGCCAGAAGGGAAAGAGGAAGTTCCCGGGTTTCTTTCGTTTTTTTACATCTGTGTTTCACAGAGGCGTGTGCAATTTCCACTGCCTGGAAGTATTGTATCACTTCCCTAGATTTCCTCCCATTCCAAACCACGACACAGCTAAAGTTATGTTTAGTTGTTTGACTGTCCAGCATCCCAGCTTGTTCAGCATTGCCAAAGCCTGAGCAGCAGCAACACCTGGAATAAGGAATGATGCTATTATTCGTTCTGGAGCACCCCAGAACTCTATGCGATTGTCACAATCAGGTCTTAAGCTTGTGATTGCTCTTTTGGTTCTCTTGCTGTGTCCCACTCTCCTAATAGTCAGATTCAGTATTTTGTGCATGCTAGCAGCAAACATGGTTAGCTTTCCTAAGTAACAGGGATCACCAAACAAATTACTCAGAATTGCGGGCCATGCCCTATCCCCACAGATTAAAAAGACACCTAGTGGAAGCGTTCTTACAGTCGCATTTGCACCAGCACTGCCAGGATAAGTCCAATTGTAGCAATATTTAGTCACGTTCTTACACCATGGAGAATTGGGATTAAGGATGACTATTATTTTTGGGTCGTGGGACTAGAACATTGCTCATATCAGTTGATTTTGGGTTTAAAAAGTAGTTGAAAAACAAGCAATAATTTCCAGGTACCGATCCTAAGAAATCTAATTCTTGAGGCTCTAGTCTGCTTTCATTCAGTTGATTGTGTTATCATACCTGCTTGGAAACCCTTGTCGTTCGGCCTAATCCCCAGCCTTTTGCATATGTCCAATGTGTACCACCTCTGGCTATGTTACACAAGCAATTCTCCACGCTTGGTTTACTTTCTTCCACTTATGGTGTTCCTCCAGCTCCTATCCATTTTGCAAAACCAGTAAAGTTACTTTTTGAGATACCAGTTAAACATGTGTGGAAAGGATCTCCTGGCATAGCTAAGGATAAACAAAAGGAATCCACCCCAGTAGCATTGGCCCAAGTAAGCCACATATTCTGTCGATGCCATCCTGGCAGGTTAATTTCTTCTGTACTACAGATGTTGCCACATATCACAAGTAACAGAGGGAGACCCCCAAAAACCCGCACATCTAATTTAAGAGTGTTCTTCATCCTTATCATCGGTAAAAAACCCTTCCCCTATGAGATCAGGGATAAAATCCAAACTGACTGTGCCTCTTCCTCTTTGAGCCCTTCTCCTATTCTGTCCTCTGTGGTTCTTCTCTTCCCACCTCCGCTTCGTTTGTTCCCACTGATTAGGTCTAACTCCCCAGGTCCCAGGAATAAACATTCCCTTCCCACATTCAAAAGCCTTGATCTTATTTTCTCTCTCTTTTTGCTTGAGCTTTCCACAATCCTTATGAAACCACCGAATAGCTTGCCCCAATTGCTCCCGAGACTCAAACAAGTTCAGTGCTTCTTGACAGGTTTCAGGGGAATTAACCGTTATTCCTGTCGCTTGGGATAACACCACCCAGGTATTGAATTCTTGAGTGTGCCAATGTCTGCACTATAAACACCTCTGGAAGCTTCCTCCTTTGTACTGACACTACCTATCTAATCCACACCCCACACATTCTAATCTCACCCAAGTATAGCAAAAGCGTTCACAGGTCTGAGAGCAATTGATGTTTTCAGGTATCGCTGGTTGCTGGTGGTTTACTGCAATTACCTACTAACTGTAGATGATTCATAACATAAACTGCTTTCAGCACTCTGTCCTTCAGGCTCAGCCCATCCTCTGCCATATTTTTTTAAATCAAGCAGTCCTTGCAGTACCTGATGTGTCCTTTCAATAATAGCTTGTCCTGTGGAGTCACTCCCCAACAAGCCAAGAAATCTTGGGTCCATCAGGATGCATATCCTGGCCCATTGTCTGTGTTGATTTCCTGAGTCAAGCCCATTATGGCAAAGCAGCCTCACAAGTGTAGAATGAAAAAAGGAGACACTTCGCTTTGTCATAGGAGTGGCCCAAACCATGGCAGAAAAGGAATCTATGGTTACATGAATGTGTCTAAAGCGACCAAAAGAAGTGTAGATAGTTACATCAGTTTGCCATAACTGCAATGGCCCCAGGCCGCAAGGGTTGACCCCAGGACCCAATCCACCAATTATACCCTGGCATTGCAGATAGGTTGTGACAATTCCTTGAGCATCCTGCAGTGATATGCCGAATTGTTTGTGTAAAACTTTTGCACTTTGGTGAAAAAACTCGTGAGCTCTTCTGGCTTGGCTAAACTTATTGATATTAGGAGAGGCAGACACCAAAAGTGGTGCCACCAATTGGTCAGCCTTCTAGTTTCCTAAGGCCAGGCCTCCTGTCAATCCAGAGTGACTCTGCATATGGGTGTTATAAATGATCAATCAAAAGCGAAATTATAAAATGCGAAAGGATTTATCTTTTTCTGCGACCAAAATACGGTCCTCAAAAGCACCACAGCCAAAGAGACAGCGTTGAGCCCGGGATCGGTGCTGGATGAACCTGGATCCAACCTCTATCGCATCAAATCCCCCCCCATTCACGAGAGTCGCTTCTAGCGACGAGGTTTTATACAGTTTATTGTGCCCGAGGTGAAGGAGTCCCAATTTCTTTTGTAACTCTTCACATTCATAGTTGGTTCTTTCACTGTGAAGAGCTGGACAAAGGCTGTTTCTTGGTTGATAGCCAGCGTTGATCGAATCCTGGGAAGTCACATATTCACATGTATCTTCCTGGCAACTTTGGCTCTTTTGATTGATGTTATCCGAAGGGCGATGATCGCTCTTAGGCGTTTTCCGATGACTCGGGATACTGGTGAGGGATACCGGTGATCATCGTGTTGGGTGCGTCTATTCTTGGGCTAAAGTGCCGATCGTTATCTAGCCAACTCCAGGAATTTCGGAGTTTGAATAGACATCCGCCTCTCGCCTCTCGGGGCTGCTTGTGGTCAGAGACTTGTTTGGATTTCACAATCTTTATAAAATACATTCTTTGATAGCATGAATTATTTCTAACATATATTACAATCCCTCCCCTTTAATATCACCACATTAATTCATGCTCCCTCTATATCCCAAATTACTAATATCTATTTATTTCCTACTTCTGCCCTCCACCCTTAAGGGTCTCCTACAAAGAGAAAGCTTTATTAAATTCTTATTCCATGTTCTCCTTGCGGGATTCCCTGATAACCATTATAATTGTTCTCATTCATTTTGACCCGTTTTTCAAATTTTGCCAAAACTTCGGCAGCATTGCTCGCACACTTCCTTTCTCCCAGGCTCATGATCTTGGACGTGTTGTTTCCGGACGCCAACTCCGGGTCTACGGGCACTACAGCTATCTGCATACCCTGTACCACAGACTGTATCAGTCTAATAAAACAAGGAATTAGACACGGGAGAAATAGGATTCCTGCTACTGAACACAGCACAAAGAATATTATTTTGTTCCACCAGGCCCCATCAAATAATCTGTCCCACCAGGATGATTGTAAGATCGATTTCCATTTTTGAACTGGGACATGGGCTACTTTCTTAATTTCGGCTGCCAATCCTCTTATGGTTTTCCCATAATCATCAATTTTGATACAACATTCTGATTCATTGAATTTTCCACACACTCCCCCTTCTTCGGCCAGCAAATAGTCTAAAGCTATTTGATTCTGGTACACAAAGGCTCGTACCTGGGTGTGCTGCCGACTTAATAAATCCAGGGCCTCTGAAGTGTGATTTGACACAATTTCCACCACTGCCTGCAACCTGATCAGCTGGTTCAGTAGATAAATTGGAGTCCTATATCCATAGCTTCCGTCCTGAGCCCATGTGGCTGGCCCATAATAATCAATTATTCTTCCTGCTGGCCACTCCTCCTCCCTCCAAGTTTGCCTGCCACTTATGACAGGTATCATTTTCTTCAAGCTTCTTCGCTCCTTCCTTAGGGTCTCATACAGAGGAGCCCCTAGTAAATTACTTTTTGTTCAGGGGAGGGTGAAGAAGACTGGCTGAATCATGCCCAAAGTGCATGATCCTTTCCACCTTGGAGGTAACTCACTGTATGCTTTCTTTCCACAGATCCAATAAATTCCATCTGTGGCTTTCCATCTGATATTAGTTTTCCCTGGGTCTCCCCAATATTCTCTCAGGCCTGCCAAGGATTGGAAAGGGTTGGCTCCAGGACTCTTGACCCAGCAAAGTCCTATTTGTCTATTCCATTCAGAATTTCGTTTTTCTGACTCCAGTACCCCGTAGGAGGTTCTGGTTGCCAGACTTTGCTCTTGCTGTTCGAATTTACCGTCAGAGTAGTTATACACGGTGTGCATCCCACCATTTCGGTGTATTCTTTCCCCTCTCGACTGATGCAGATCGTTCCAATCACTCGTTGATCCAACACCCATCCCTCAGGTCTCTGTACCAATTTTGAGACCCTTGGGTTGTCCCATTTCAAAAGCTGTTCCGGAGCCAAACCTTCACCCTTCCAAGGCCACTTCTCTGCCAATTTCAGCCCCCCGCAAATCCAACAGTTTGACAATCCCACTTCCATGGCAATTTCCTGCATTAAATAAATGAATAAGTTCCAGTCTGGAGAAGGTAGTTCCCTGTCAGCGTATTGTTTCTCGAGCAGTTTGTACTCCTCGCCCAGAGTTTTCAATCTTTCCTGTTCCATGCTTTTCTTCCTAAGTTCTGACTCCCTCCTTTTCAGTTCCTGAGTAATTTCTCTCATATTTCCCTCAGGATCCATTCCATCTTTGTTTCTCGCAAAACAGACAACCCTATTGTATTGCAGGCAGACTCTTATCATCGTTTGCCTGTGCTAAATCCAATATGATCGGCTCTCTGCTCAGGGTGAATTTGTTATCAAATTTCATATTTCTTCCCATCCAGTACATTTTCCCATTCATCACACACATCCCCAGTTTTGAATTGTCATAACACAATGGATTCACCTGGTGATATGCTACAAAAATTGATTCTGTCTTTCCCCCAACCCACATTGTCCGATTACATTGATTGCAGACGGGGATTGACATTAGTTCTACATTCCTTTTCTGTATTTGATGTTGGTGCTTGTCTGACTGCCTGTTCTGCATCCCTGCCTTCGGATCTATACACAAGATCTCTTTGCCTGATCTGCATAATTTGACCCGAGTGCCATTTATCAAACAGTACCTGCCAGACTCCCTGATGCACTCTTCCGGGGCTTGGTATGCTGAGATTCCCCTGTCCCTTTGCTCGATTGGGATTATCTGAGTGCATTTACTGCACTTGTCCACGGAGCTCTCATTTCCAACATGGATCAGGGTCTCAATGTGCAGACTCCGCGTCCTGCACATGGCTAGGCTCAGGCCAATCAGGATTCCCACCAGGCGTACTCCTCTGCCTTTGCCTCCGCCCCCTGGGGTGCCACCAGTGGCGAGGAAGACCATCTTTGCGGCAGCAGGAGTATTCTTCAGGGAATACATTCTCTGACCTTGCCTCATACCTCCTCTTAAAGGCGCCCCACCGTGAAACCTTGACAGCATCTGAGCTGCATGGTACTTTGATTGATTTCCGACACTCCACATCCAAAATCTCTGCTTTAGATTTAAGTTTTCCACGCACCCCATTCTGAAAAATGTGGAACCACTCCTGTGAGTCTAATTCAATGATTCCTAAATTTGTGGCTAGGGCTAGAATACAGTCAGTCAAGTTCAAGCTCCTCTTCCAGACACTGAGTGCACAATCCCTTTGGCTTCTGTCCCCTTCTGCAATGTATAACAAAAATCCCCTGAAAATATTCACACTTAAAGTGTACAAACGGATAGCATACACAATCTGACAGTATACAACCTATCAGTTCACCGTCAATCATTTATGAAGACCTTGGAGTTTGATTTTCAGGTCGCCTGGAGAAGAAGTGACCCTCCACTCGGGTGCTTCCTCCTGATGTTCGACCTTCTTCACTCTGGACGCGTGTGTCCAACGTTTCTCCGCCATCCGAATGGCCATGTCTGTTGTCAGAAGGACAAGAAAGGGGCCTTCCCAGTGAGGGGAGAGGGGTACATCTTTCTATACTTTCACAAGCACTCTGTCACCCGGTTGAATTTTGTGGATAGAAAATCCCAGAGGGGCGCTCTGAGATACTATCCCCTGTTTTCTCAGTTCCTGTAAATTTCTGTTTATCACTACCAAATATGGTTGAATCTGTCTGTCCTCCAATCTGGGGTGTCCCACCGGCATCCCGTGCTTGTATGGCATCCCATATAGCATCTCGAAGGGTGAGAGCCCAGTCTCTGAATGAGGCATCATCCTGATATTAAGGAAGGCCAGAGGGAGGCATTACAGCCAGGACTTCCGGGTTTCTAAAATTAATTTAGACAACTGCGCTTTCAAGGTCTGATTCATCCTTTCAACCTGTCCTGAGCTCTGGGGATGCCACGGGGTGTGGTATTCCCATCGAATGCCTAGTGCCTCTGCCATCTGCTTAATAATTTTTGACGTAAAATGAGTCCCTTGATCCAAGTCAATGTAATTCACCATCCCATATCGGGGCACAATTTCTTCTAGTAATTTCCTGGACACTGTCTGAGCCATTGTCCTTGGACTGGGGAAAGCTTCCACCCAATGGCTCAATTTGTCTACTGTTACAAGCACAAATTTGAACCTTCCCACCTTGGGCAATTCGGTAAAATTGACTTGAATTCTCTCAAAAGGTCCATATGCAATGGGATGACTCCCCAGGATTGCCTGCCTTGCCTTAGTTTTGTTAACTTTCTGACAGATCAGGCATCCTTGTACCTCTTGTTTGGCCAGTTCATAAATTCCTCTGCACCCAAAAAATTTCAAAAACTGTTCAGCCTGAGCCCCCCAGTGTGTTCACTGGTGCAGTCTCCTCAAAATTATCCTGGTAAAACCTTTAGAGACTAGTTCTCTCCCATCCGGTAGTTTCCACTTACCTTCCTCCAATTTTCCCCCAATCTTCTCATAACTTTCAATCTCCTTTGGGGAGGGTTGAGGAGGGTCGTCTGGGACCTCGATCCCTTCGATCTCTGGGGTACTTACCGTCATCAGTGCCATGGTCTTGGCCTCCTGGTCTGCCAAGTTGTTTCCCCGGGTCCGGAACCGCATCCCTGCCTGATGTCCCTTCACATGGACAACCGAAATTTCTTCCAGCTCCCTTATTGCTTCCAGAATTTGCCAGATCAATTCCCCATGCATCAGTCCCCATCCCCATGTGTTGATCAGCCCCCTTTCTTCCCAAATTTTCCCAAAGGTGTGAACCACCCCAAAGGCATACCTAGAGTCTGTAAAAATTGTTCCCTTCTTTCCCTTCAGTCCTTTCAAGGCTCTCAGAACTGCATACAATTCGCAAGCCTGTGCTGACCATCCCTGTTCGCCCGTCCACGACTGCATATCCTGACTTCCTTTTCCCTTCGATCACCCTGCTTGAACCATCTACAAACCATTTTTCCCCTTCGTCTAATTCCTCTTCTTCCAAATCCTCCCTAATCTTTGTCTGCAATTAGACCGCATCCATGCAATCGCGAACGAGTTCCTCTGAAGCTTCCCCAAAAAAGAACTGAGCTGGGTTTTGCACAGTTGTTGTCCGCAATTCCAAATCCTGTGAATGAATCAAAATGGCTTCATACTTCAGCAATCTAGCATCCGTGAGCCATTTATCTGCCTTCTGTTGTAGTATACACCGCACATTGTGTGGTGCAAATACTACCAAAGGTGCTCTTAAAGTTACTTTCTTGGCTTCCTCCACCAACAATGCCACAGCTACGATCGCTTGCAAGCACATGGGCCAGCCCCTGCTAACAGGGTCCAAAAGCCTAGACAAGTAACCCACCGGTTTCCTGACTCCTGCCCAGTCCTTTGTCAGCACACCGTGTGCTATGTGATTGCTCACATCCACAAACAACTGGAATGGCCATCTCACATCGGGGAGGCTCAGCACTGGTGCTGCTGTGAGCGCTTCCTTGACTCCCCTGAATTCGTCCTCATCCTTTTCTGTCCATTTGATTCTGTCCGTGGTGATTTTTTCATACAAAATCTTCACCTTCTTGCTGTATCCCTTGATCCACTGCCGGCAATATCCCAACAACCCCAGCAGTTGCCTAACGTCTCTTTTTTGTCTGCGGGGGCGGTAAGGCAATAATCCCTGCCACCCTTTCAGGATCCAACTTCTTTTTCCCTCTGGTTAACCAATGTCCCAAATATCTGACCTCGGGCTCTCTGAATTGCATCTTTGACTTTGACACCTTCAATCCTTTTTCCCCTAAAAAGTTCAAAAGTTCAATGGTACTCGTCCTCACAACCTCCCTCCTTGGACCTGCAATCAGAAAATCATCTACATATTGTAGCAATTTTGTTCCCTCCGTTGGTACAAAGTGACTCAGCACCTGTTCGAGTGCTTGCCCGAAAAGGTTTGGGGAATCATCGAAGCCCTGAGGCAACGATGTCCATCTGAGCTGCTGCTTCCTGTTCGTGTCTGGGTCTTCCCCCTGAAACGCAAATTAATCTCTGCTGTCCTCTGCTAAAGGACAGGTTCACAAAGCATCCTTCAAATTGATCACACTGTACCATGTGTCCTCGGGAGAGATGTTATTCAGCAGGATGTAAGGATTCAAGACCGTGGGGAACAGTGTCTTAGTCCTTTGATTCACAGCCCTTAAATCCTGCACTAGCCTGTAGCTACCGTCCGTCTTTCTCACTGCCAAAATTGGGGTGTTGTGCCGGGACATGCACGGCTCCAGCGTTCCTTTCTTTATCAATTCGTCAATCACTGGTTTCAGTCCCTTCCTCCCTTCCATGGGGATGGGGTACTCTTTGACCCAAATGGGGTCTTCTGGCCTTTCAATTTCAATGTGAATTGGCTCTATGTCCAGCCTCCCGGCCTCCCCTTGGACATATCAAACCTTTGGATCAGTTTTCTCCTCATCCTGGGTGGTGAGTTTATACAATCTCACCTTGAGCTGGCAATCTTCTACTGCTAAACCAATTTCCAATGCCACCATCAAATCCCGTCCCAGCAAATTAAAGTCTGCATCTTTTATTAATAACATATTTCCTATACACTTTTTAGTTTCTGTCTCTATTTCGACATTCTTTATGATCGGAACCTTAAAAGGTTCCCCCTTTGCTCCAGTTACCATCATTGCATCATCGCTCAGAGAGCACCCTCGTGGTAACTGCTGCACCGTGGTCCATTCAGCCCGAGAATCTACTAAAAACCAAATTTCCTGCCTGTGGGGTCCCACTCAATTTTATCAAGGGCTCCCTCGGTGTTCCAGACCCCAAACTGAAAACCCCCTGACACCCCTAATCTTACTGAAACATCATTTGATCCTTGACCTTGTTGGGACAATTCTTTAAAATGTGTCCTTTTTGCTTGCAGTAGTAGCACTCGATGTCCTTTTTCTGGTTGTTCGAACCCTTTCCTTGGGAAGGATTCTGCTTCTTTACCGGCGCCGTTTTCGCCGAGTCTCTGACCTGTTCCTGTTTCTGTGCTTCCCTCACTGCAGCCACCAGCACTTTCGCTTGTATCTTCTGCTTTTCTTTGTCTCTTCTCATGTAGACCTTCTGGGCTTCCCGGAGCAACTCCTGCAGTTCCCTGTCTTGCCATCCATCTATCTTTTCTAATTTCTTCCTTATGTCTTCCCATGATTTTGCCATGAACTGAGTTTTCAGCAAAACCGCCCAATCGGAAAGTCGGGGTCCGTCCCGGAATACATTCTCAGGCTCTTTCGGAGCCTTTCCAGCCATTCCGTGGGGGTTTCATCCTTTCCCTGACATTCCCTGAGTACTTTACTGATATTTTGTCCCTTCGGCACCGCCTCCCTGATACCTTGTATTATCATATTTCTCAAATTTATCATTTTCTGCCTCCCTTCCTCCATCTGGGCGCTCCAAGACAGCTTTTGGTCCGGCCACCTCTGGTCTCCCCTCTCCCCCTGGGGATTCCTGTTTTCCCAGTCCCTGATCGCCGCTTGTCTGATCATTTCTCTCTCCTCATTGTTGAACAGCGACCTCAGGATCGCATTGAGATCCTCGTATGTGTAGGTGCTGGTTCCTAGAAATTCATCTAGTCTTTCCGCCACCCTCAAAGGATCGTCCATCAATTTCCCCATTTCTTTCTTGAAAGCCCTCACGTCCCTGGTGTCAATCGGCGCATGTACGAAGCTGATAATTCCCGGAGCCCTCGGTACTTCCCGTAAAGGGAAGAGACCGGGCTTTTCCTCCTCATCATCACTGTCTCCAGTGGTTGCCCTCCTCGTTCTCCACCTCGTTTGATGGGCCAGAGTAGAGCTGGCTTTCTTTGGGAAAATACCTGTTTTTCCTTGGTCTTGGGGAGGGTTGGTGGCTGGGGCTGCTTGCATGGGAACAGAGGCGCCGTTGCCTGTCCACGTGGGAGAGAAGGCGCCACGGCCCGCCGCGGTGGGAGCAGCGGTGCCGAAGCCTGTCCCTGCGGGATCGATGCCTCGGGAGGCAACATGGGCACCGGAGGTACCTGGGCTGGTGCGGGCTGGGGTGGAGGGACAAGGTAGGGAGGTGGAAGGTTGTCCAGTGGTTCCCACTCCTTGCCCCGATTTGCCGAGCGTCTGAGAGCTCTGATCGTGTATAACCCTGAACAAGCGTACTTCCACATCTTGGCATACTCAATTTCCTCAAAGTCCTGCGGGTGGTGATCGACTACGTGGTCATACAGGGATTCGCACATCCACATCTCGAAAGTGCTGAACACCGGGCCAAACCACGTATTTCGCGATCTCCTTTCCCGCCCACTTTTCCATGCAAAACTGTATCATCTTTTCCTTGGACTTTCCCTCCCTCCTGGGGCTGTCGTCCCAATGTTCTAACATCCATCCCAACGGGCTTTCCCTCGGGCTTTCAGGCAGAACCTTCCCGGGATTTCGGGGAGGTTTTTCTTGGGGCTTTTTCTGGAACTTACTCTTTCTCAACCCCATTTTCCCAAAAAGCCCGTTCGCTAATTTTGTCACCTTGTCTCCTTCGGCTGGGATTCTCGACGCGAGTCCCAAGTCTCTGTCCGATGTTGATTTCCTAAGTTTGCGAAACACTGCCAGTCTATTCAGCAATGCGGAGAACTGTTCCCTGGGTCTTTCGACTGGTTTCGAGCTCTCTTACCTGATTCTCCGGATCAGAAGGCAGACCGGCTCCCGAAATATTTTGGGAATGTCTTTTTCCCTTCCCGACCCAACCGTGATTGATCCCCTGAACTCCCTATGATCTCAGGTCCCATGTGTGATAAGAAAAAGCGCTCGCTTCCCCCTTGACTGACCACGTCCCTCACAGGAGAGTGGAACTGCGATCGTGGGGTCCACATTCGCTTCATGATAGAATAATGTCTCACACACACACTTGATCACACCCAACTCAACCACGCGGTACTCACGGTTCCTTTCCCACATGGATTCTTTGTGCATGCCGATTTCCCGAGTGAAAAAGAAAAAAGCACTGCAGCCTCAGAGATCCCTCTTCGGATCGTTCCGAGTTTCCAAGAGCTGGGCCCGTTTTTATCCCTCTTTGGCTGTGGTTCTGGCTTCGGTTCGGTGTTTGATTGGTTTCGCGAACTCCCAATCCTGTCAGACCGCTGAAATCAGCGGGGTGCCTCCTGACTGGAAAAGGGGTTCCTGAACCCCAAATTCAAATCACATCGGGATCACCAGAATTGTTATAAATGATCAATGGAAAGCCAAATTATAAAAATGTGAAAATATTTATTTATCTTTTTTCGTGACCAAAACACGGTCCTCATAACCACCACAGCCAAAGAGACAGCGTTGAGCTCGGGATCGGTGCTGGGTGAACCTGGATCCCACCTCTATTGCATCGAATCCCCCCCCATTCATGAGAATCGCTTCTAGCGACGAGGTTTTATACAGTTTATTGTGCCCGAGGTGAAGGAGTCCCAATTTCTTTTGTAACTCTTCACATTCATAGTTGGTTCTTTCACTGTGCAGAGCTGGACAAAGGCCGTCTACCTGGTTGATAGCCAGCGTTGATACACACAATCAATAACACATGTGAAATTATAGAATTACTAAGCACTATAACACTCAACTGTCATCCTAGATTCTGCAACAGCTGATAAACCTCAGATCAATAGAGAATTGGAAAATCATGTCTGGATAATGATTCTCCAAGCTCACTTTAAAAGTAGGTTCAATTGTCATATTAGTAAAGTCAAATTGCCAAGCCAAAACAACTTGAATCTAGTTTTGATGCAGAAAACATCTGTGTTTGTTGGCAAATTTCCCATCCAGGTAGAGCTAGGGCCTGGCCACAGCCCAAACTCTAATTGGTGGATGTCGCTTAATACATTTTAAAACAAAGCTCTGAAGAATAGCAGTTATGAGTAAAAACCTTAGGGTTAAAGACTAATCAAACCATCTAGTAATTGCATCCCTCTGCAGTTTCCTTCAGGATAAAGATGCTTCAAACACAGCAAACCTCTTCTTCAAAGATCTGAAAGTGGTCACAGACAGGACTGCGAATCTGTATCTGGACACTGAAAGTGTGAAGGAGGAGGAAATACAGCCGAATGAGAGACTGATTACCCAGTACGAAACCCAGAAATAGAAGTTAATGTTGCAGCTAGACTCCCTGCTGGAGTGCTTCTGTATTAATAACTGAGGAAAGCTACAAGACTAGCAGTCTGGAGAAGGCTTTCAACTAATCTCAAGTATCTTTTCTTAGAACTCCAAAAAATACTTAAAATTATGAGACAGCATTGGGTCAAACCATAGAGTTAGTGCAGAAACTAGCCAAAGAGCTAACCTGGTCTAAGAGATACATAAGCAGCTAGAGAACAAGAAAAAAAGTAGGATCCTGAAATGACACGTGTCTTATAGGTGATCACACAAAGAGATGGTAAAGCATATGAAAGCCAGCTGTAAACACTATAACAATACCTTATAAATAATGCTTATTGCAAAAATCAGTGAATTCACACTACACAATCAATACATCAGCAGCATCTGAGGAAGTTAGGACAACATTTTTTAAACACTCAATATTAATAACAGTCATTATTCATCGGTGTTACCTATAGAAAACAGAAATAACAGCAGTTATAAGCTCTCTATTAGTAACCCCTAGAACTCTGAATCATTGAGGAAACAGCTGATGATTTTGCTAGTGGGATCTGGTTAAAGTTCCCCAAGTGTTCTGTCTTTGGAGAAATTTTGGATGGTTAAATCACTGCTGCCATTACTTATATCTTCACACGGTGGTTTTACTCACTGGGAAACACTTTTCCCAGTAAAAGATTTCCATCTATGTCATATTTAGAATGGCACTGATTTGTATAGTCTCTTCCCTTTTTACATCTAGGACATCTATTAGGTTACTTCATTTTTTTTCTGGGCTCTGAGCAATATTTGTTTATGTGTCCAGGCTTCCCACATCTGAAGCATGTTTTGATGGCTTCTGCTCGCATTGTGGCAATGGCTTGTGTGAGGTGGTCTATGGATGAAATGAATGGCTCAGCCATCCCTTGTCTTATTTCTCTATCTGTGCCCTCTGGGCTTCCTGCTGGTTGGGTTTGCAGGATTGCTTTTTCTCAATGAGCACTTGATTGAAAATTCAGAAAGTCTCTGGTAAGTCTCTGGTATCTGGAGGAAATAAATTTGGTTCTTTCTTTGGATATAGTTGAGCTGCATCCTGTAGATTTGTTTCTTCTGCCTCGATTTCCGTGTATAACTATAATTCTTATCTTCCCTTTTTGCTTGCAATAATAGAAGCGGCCAAAGGTGGCTCTGTAGCGGGAGGTCAGCAGTCTCGATGGTCACAAAATGGCATCTGCGGCACTGCGCATGCTCGGTACTGGGGGCCACCATCTTCCTATAGGGCGCCGCCATTTTTTTTTTTTTTTATGGAAACTCCCTGTAAGGCTCTGCCATTTTGTTCCAAGGGAGCATGCTCAATAGTGATGTAACAGATCTTGGCGCATCCGTCCGGTTTTGAAACCGGGACACCCGGGTTTTGGCTCTGATTTTTGGTTAAAAGTTCAGGGAGGCTGCTGCCCGATTCAGGACTGCTATTCCCGACGCAATTATATTCGCACATAAGGTCGAGGGGGTTACCCGTGGGCTCCATATCACTGGCTACGAGTACACTGTAACTAGCCTTCCCCCGCCTCCTCCGGTGTAATATTACAAGGTGGTGTGAGCTTGGCAGTGGGGGTCAAAGATGGTATCCACTATTGCGCCGGAGAAATTCCAGAGATAAAACTGCTAGCTATGCATTTCAACATAGTCTCCTTAATTACACGACAGGTCCGATGGAAAACGGCTGCAACCCCATCTCTACTAGCTGCAATATCAAAAAGCCGAACACCAACAGAGTCCCAGAGTTCAGAAAAGTTCTTAATTACCCAGAGTAGTAAATCTTTGAATTGAGAATTTAATCTTGTCAGAGTCTTTAGTTTAGTATAAACATCCCTTTGTTCTGACTCATCTTAGCCCGTGTTTAGTCATCCAGTGCCGGCTGCCTCTCGCTCCAGCCGCACTCTCCTCCTCATAGTGGCACAAGCTTTTTTTGCATCTGAATAGCCGCCTTCTGCATTTGAATACCCGTGCTGACTAGGCAGCTGCGAGTCAGGTGGCGACGGTGGTAACGGGGAAATACGCACCCCCCTGATGCTATTGTTAACTCTTCCGGGGATACCACGGGGCACCCCGCGGGTAGTCCCGGTGCCGGAGGGGGGAACATCACATCCACCTCCATTCTCTTCGGTTCTGGTGCAGGCTGCGGAGCCAGTGCCGGCTGTAGGACCGCGTTGATACTGAGACTGCCTGTTGAGCCTACAGCTCCAGCTCCGCGGGTGCAGAAGGTAGGGGTATAACTGCGTCCACCCCCATGAAAAACTCTCGCGGAAACACCGTGAAGGCCACTGCGGGGTCGTCTGGCTCTAGGGCTGCTGCTGCCCCTGCCACGGCTGTTCTTTCTGCTTTTAACTGCTTCAACACTGTTATCATAAGTTTCCAAGTTGTGCTAAGCCCCTTGGTTTCTTTTAACCTGTCACTGACGGCATCCCAGAGTGCATTTCCTAGTTTTTCTCCGCTCAGGGGTATCGAATACGCTTTTGGGGCTGGCAAAAAATTATCTCTCCTCACCCCACCTTAATAACTGTTTCAGGACCTCTGGGTCATATTTAATTTCTCTATTAAAGAGAATATGCTGGAGGACTCTTAGAGTGGCCTGCTCTTCTTTTGATAGTCCCTTCCCTATCCTCCAGCCCCTGACCGCTCACCTTTTCCGGTGTTCTGCTGCAGTGTAAGTATATTTTTCCCGGAGCCGTCTTCTGACTTCTGATCTGACTCAGTGGAGCCGTCCTCCGACCCCTCCCCCACCCCGGTTACGCCACGGGTGTCTCCGACCGGCTTCCCGCTTTTTCACTCAGTAGAAGCTTCTTCAGAGTTCAAAAGGTCCAAAGGGTTCTGTCTACTTAATTAGTATGTTCGTGTATCACGTCGTGGTTCACCAATAATGCAGGAAACAGGACTCCTGTACAAGTAACCAATATGATTAAGCAGAAGCCATTTATTGTTTACATTATGCACTTATTTATACATTCTAAAACTACTGCACACACTAGTCACGCATTTCTTGATTGGTACTTCTATCTTGTCCACACGTTCTGCACACACTCTTCAGGGTATGTGATTGGTTACAGTCCAGGTGGTTCACAGCCCTCTGTTATCTAGCTCTTGCGATCTTGGTATTCTGTTTCTCAGCCTCTTCTTTCTTAATTTAGCACAATTTATGTCTTAGTACCCTTGATGAATTCCAGAGGGCTCTGATAAGAATAACTGGAGATAGATAGTTTGGCTAGGGCACAATGTTGCCTAAGTTGTTCAGATACATTGCTACAGCTCTCTGTGTACACTCTGTTCTTGTAAGGAGAATAATTTGCCTCTATGTATAATTTTGCCAAAAAGGTTTATGTAAAGTTGCATACAGCAATTTCCACCAAATTTAATAGTGTTTAAGTTTCCATTAAATCTCTATAAACAGGGGTATCTACAATGACTGACCCACTGCTGTTCTAGCCCATGTTCCCTAGAAACTACATCTGTCAAATCAGGATGCTAGGCTAAGTGTTAAATCTCTCTTCATAGGCCATGCATTTCTCTTGTGTCAAACATATAAGGCAGTGCTATGTACTGTATCTTCAATTTAACCCCTCAGTAGAGAGGTCCCTTTCAAGTACTACTAACCACTAAATCGGCTGTGTGAACTGCAGAGTGGGAGTGGACTCATGTTGACAGAATTCAAAGCCCAGTGAAAGAACCCAAAGAATAGACTGTAACATCCAGACCGAGTGAGAGAGAACCGAAGAAGCTTGAAGATCTCCAAAAAGTATAGTAGAGCTTTCACCAGCTATGTTGAAGATTGTTTACTAACACTTTGGGTGGGGAGTTTGAACTGTATAATTTATTGATGTAATTATCCTATTTTAATAGGTAAGAATTACAAGCATCTGTTAAAGGGAGGTACACAGAGATTTGTAAGAAGTATTGAGACAGTTTCCTTAAGAACCAACAAGTAAGGTAAAACAAGGAATAGAGGGCAAGACTGGGTTGGCCTTTGTGTTCGACACCAAGAATATTTTAGCCCTGCTGTGGGTGGCAACCCTATAGGCATGGTAAGGTAGGGGCAAGAAAGCCATACCAGACCTCTATCATTCCTCACTTGTCTCTTAATCCAACGGAGACTAAAAAAGCAAGACTAAATTGGCCTCTGTATCCCAATTTGTCCATTTCCAAATAAGATTTTTTTCTTGTTCCCACTGTCCTCACCCACATCAACAGATGCTAGTAAAAATTATTTTTATTTCTTTTTTGAGAAGTAAGGGTAGATGATCAGAATCAAAAATAAGAGTTAATTGTTCGAGCCAAATGACTCATAGAAAAGGAAAAGGGAGGGTTTGGTATAGATGAGTAATGTAATAGTTGGCTCTCACCATTAAAAGATAAATATTATGTACCTGTATAGTAATGTTATTGTAATATGTCCCGTCCCCCCCCATAGACCCCTTTTCCCTCCCCCTTGTAATAGCCTTAGTAGTCAGGGCATTTAGAGAAGGCTGGCTTGTTACCAGGAGGTGCAGCAGTAACAACACCTGACCTCCAATTAAGATGTAAGAAAGTAATCTCCACCAATAGACGGCAGAGAAAGAGTTGACTGACAAAACTTTAGGAGGCGGTAAGGATATAAAAGGCAGAGCATTCATTTTGTAGACAAGCACGTTGCTAGTAGTCATGGAAGCTCTCAGCACTGAAAACTTTTTCCTTATTCAGTCCTTTGTTGTAATTTTTTGTTAAAGTTTAATAAACCTTTGAAATTTTAAAAGTGAGCAGTTGTTTCTCACATTAGCATTATAGCATCATGCCTGAAGTAGGCCCTTGATGACAGGCATGGGAAGCAACTTTGTTGCTCTCCAGCGAGTATAAGTAAAGCTAGCAGTCATATTTTTTCATATCCCTCCACTTCAAAATGAGGAAGTTTTATCATGGTTTGTTTCTTTCTTTAAAAGTCAATAGATGCAAATGGTTGGTTGAAGTGCTGTCTACAGGAATCAGTTTGAATAGCTTAATTTTTTTCCCCTCCTCACTAGTATGATTTAATTGGTGTTAGCAGCGGGGAGAGTAGTGGTTCTGTTTTGTGGCTTTAAATGTTGTCAATTAAGTGTGTTCTAGTGCAGAAGATGATCAAGCTACCACCCACAGACACACATTCTTACTGGTTGACAGCCAGGTGAATTGTGCTGGCAGTGATAGGCTTGGACTTTAATATTAGCTTTTGGGTTTTTATTGTCTTGGATTTTGCTATCATCTTTAAGGTTGTTTCTTTTTAAATGCTTGCAACGCAAGTGTACATAATTTAAAAGCATTTTGTGTGTGTGGTGTTGTAATTCCAATGTTTTCTCCCGTGATATCTCTAAAGTATGCTAGTGTTTAACTTAATGAGGAATTTGATTAAAGTATCAGCTTGGTTCCTTTGTAAAATTATTTTAGAAATCCAAATGTTTCTATGCTTTTGAATAGTCATGAAATAAATGTTTAAATATTATTTTATTTGAATATGTTAAGTATAGTGTGAAATTGATGTACAGGTGGAATAATCCAGTGGCTCAAGAGTATGCTCAGGTCACTGATTATGTACGACTTTGTACAAGTCATACAATTAGTGACAAATTCAGAGTTTTTCTGTGGGAATTTTACTGCTGTTATTTTAACAGTATAAGATGGTCTGCATAGATTTAAATCGTGTGGCAACACACCTTTGGTTTTCCAGTTACTTTTAAAAACATTTTTTTAATCAATTGTTTGGTTGTATTTTGTATATAGATAGTCCAAATCACAGCATTAAATGTAGCTTGCAAACAATTCCTTACAGATACTTTTCCCACCTATTCTTTTAATGAAAAAAAATAAAAGCAGGGAAACAAAACAGAGTTTATATTTGCTTTGAAGAAATGCGTACTCAAAAAATTGAGGGGCAACACACTGCTGATCTAAAAAGACTTAAAACAATTGGGTGTATGTGTATATGCAAAAATATGTTGTGTTTCTTAAAGTTAAATAAGGATTTGGGTGGGTGAGAAATAGTCTTGTTTTACTCCTCCAAATTAATGATAGATATTCTTTTTTCTCCTCTCTCCCTCCTTTGCCACTTCCTCTTTCTGCTCCGGTACCCAATGCTTCTTTTAAGGTTTAGTGAAAGGTTTCTGATTAAACTGAATTTTCATTCCTGATTTATTTAATCCAGTGCATTCATTTGTATGCTATCCATGTGTCTGGGCTAAGCTAACAATTTATAGGTAAAGCTAACGGTTTTTTATGTGACTTTTAAAAAATCCTATTTAATTATCCATTGTGTAATATCTTTTAAACTTCTAATTGCAGCCAGTCAGATGATGATTCTGGGTCAGCATCAGCTTCTGAATCTGGTTCAAGCTCTGGAAGCAGTAGTGATGGAAGTAGCAGTCAATCTGGTAGTAGTGACTCTGAGTCTGGTTCAGAGTCTGACACATCTAGAGAGAAGAAACAAGTTCAAGCTAAACTCCCACCAAAACTTGATGGATCCGAGGTAAAACAAAACAAATTAAACCTTTCTGTGGAAAAAAAAATACTCTGTGCAGAATAGCTGCAAAAGTAGTTTTTATTTTAACAAACAAAACCTCCATAATTTTTACGTAGAATGTTAAGTTGATTGGGTTAATGAATTTACATACTTAGCTCTCATAACAAACAAGGCTGCTAAGTTCTCATTTCTGCAAATACCTACAGTTAGATAATTACTTAAATTTTATAATGCAGAAGACCTATTCACATATTGTATATTTTTGAGGACAAAGCCACAGATAATGTTCCTATTTCTAATTTTTTTTAAAACTTGTCTCTCTAATGCTGAGTTTCTTCATATCAATAAATGTGCAACAATTTCAGGGTTAGGTACATCTTGTTTTCTGTATGGGGAAAAAGTCTGCCTAATTTAGAAAAAAAGAGTGGTGTCTAGAAATCTCTTCAATGCAATGGATGAGCTCTCATCTGTTTCTCTATGTAATATGGCCTTAATTTGGATGATATGATATACATGAAGGGTAGTAAAATATTTCCTACTGTAAGATTCAGAGGCTGTTAAGGATACTTTTTTGTGTTTGTGGTTTTGGGTTTTTTTGTTGTTGTTCATATTCATGGTTTTGATACTGTTTCTCACAGTATCCTTCTGGATACAGTGTTCAGCATACAGCTAGACAAGTCCATAAAATGATGGGTGAATAATTGGCTGATGGGTTGGACTCACAGTTGTAGTAAATGGAATTACATCAGGCTGGTGACTAGTGATTAGTAGGGTTCTTCAGGGCTCAATATTAGGGCTCTTTCTCTTCAGTGTTTTTATAAATGATCTGGGCACAGGAATTGAATGTACATTAAGTAAATTTGCCAACAATACTAAACCAGGAGGAGCTGTTGACTCCCTCAGGGGTAGAGAGGCTTTATAGAGAGATCTGGATTGACTAGAAAACTGGGCAATCACCAACTGTGTGAAATTTAATAAGACCAAATGCCAGATTCTGCACCCGGGACAGAGTAATCCTTGGTATATGTGCAAATTGGCAAACGCAGCTGGAGAGCAATGCTGTAGAAAGAGATCTGGGAATTTAGGTTGATGGCAAGTTGAATATGAGTCAACAGTATGCCCTAGGAGCCAACTGTGCCCTGGGGTGCATTGCTAGCCAGTCAAGAGAGGTGATTGTCCTGCTATGCACCGCACTGGTGCAGCCCCACCACCTGTACTGTGTGCAGTTTTGGGCACCTCAATGTATGAAGGACATCTAACTATTAGAATCACAAAATATTCTGAGTTGGAAGGGACCCACAAGGATCATTGAGTCCAACTCTTAAGAGAATGGCCTGTACAGGGGTTGAACCTTGGGGTTATTAGCACCATGCTCTAACCAACTGAGTGTCCAAAGGATGATGAACAAGATGGTGAGAGGTCTCAAGGGCAAGACTTACAAGGAGTGGCTGAGGTCACTTGGCTTGTTCAGCTTGGAGAAGTGAAGGTTGAGGGGTGACCTTATGGCAGTCTGCAACATCCTCACAAGGGGTAGTGGAAGGGGAAGTGCTGATGTCCTCTCTCTGGTGACCAGGTCAAGACAATAGAATGAAGCTGCATCAGGGGAAGTTCAGATTGGACATTAGGTAAAAGTTCTTCACTGAGAGGGTGATTGGTCATGGGAACAGGCTCTCCAGGGAAGTGGTCTTGGCACCAAACCTGTCAGAGTTCAAGGAGTATCTGGATGACACTCTTATTCATATGATTTAGTTTTAGGTAGTCCTGCGAGGAGCAGGGAGTTGGACTCAATCCTTATGGGTATCAATGCAGGACGACCCCCAGCTGGGTAATGATGTGCAATGACTCCATGATTCAGAAGGCTGAACAAATGCTTTATTAAGCGATACTATATTATACTATACTCTATACTAAACTATACTAAAGAAAAACCTGTGACCCTTTCCAACAGTCACGACACAGCTTTGACCTAATTGGTCAATCAATCAAAGCAACCATCACCAGTGGCCAATTAAGAAATCACTTTTGGTAAACAATCTCCATAACACATTCACCATGTGCCAAACAACAGGCGCAGCAAATAGAGATAAGAATTCTTTTCTCTTCTTTCTCTGAATTTTCTTACTGCCTTCCCCAGGAGAAATCCTGGGAAGGTTGTGTCTGCTGCTCTCTGTGAAGAGAGCTGCGGCCACATATGAGTCCCTTCCAACTCAAGATATTCTGATTGTGTGTACTTCAGTATTGCCATAGCAAGCAAGAGTAGATGAGCAAAGTGGCCTGGAAGGAGTTATCTAGATCAGTTAAAAATTTACTTAAAAAAAAAAGGAGTTATATTAATAATAGAGGCTTGTACAACTGTTGTTATACTTGATGTACAAATTGTGCCAACAATTCTTGTATAACATTCCTTTCTACAGAAGTCTCACTTCTTTAAAATGCTATCCAGTATTATTAATGCATGCAGTATTTTGTAGTGAGTTTTTTATTAATAATGAAATTGAGATTCATCTTAGTAGTGATGATGCTCAGCTTAAGAAAAGTAAGTATGTGGTAAAGTTTAAAGTTTCAATAGGTTTAAATTACTCTTGTATCTGAATTCCAATTCAGTTTTGGAAGTCCAGTCCAAGTATACTTGCTGTGCAGAGATCAGCAGTGCTCAAGAAGCAGCAACAACAGAAGGCAGCCTCATCAGACAGTGGTTCAGAAGAGGTGAATAATATATAAGTTAGTAAATAAAATGTAGAAATGCATTTCTCATTACCCCATATGTTAGAATAAAATTATTTAGAGCCAAGTTCTGTTCTCTTTGTGTTTAGCAAGTCTGGTTTTAGTCTATAAAAGTAATGTTCAAATAACTGACACACTTATGAGGAAACATGGGTGTAATATTTAGTTGCATGTTTTCAGGTGAGTTGTGTCAAAATGATAGCAATTTAGATTGATATCTTTAGCTAGATATTCTGTGATGTATGGACAGATTTTTCAAGTCACGTTATATTAAATTTCATTGTATTTCTTCCTTCTGAGTTCCATAAAGACAGTTAAAAATACTATAAAATTTTCCACTATTGTTTCCATATAAAGGTAGCTGCTGAAGTTTTCATAAACACTTTGGAGTAGAAAGCTAGATTTTTGCAACTTTTGTAGCAGTTATAAAAGTATTCTTGTCTTTTAAGAACTATACTTCAATTTTAGAGATTTTTAAAACCTAAACCATAAGCTCAACAAAAGTTGACTTTGTGCAATATGAATATCTTTTAAGGGCACTAATAACTGTGAATTAGAATTTATTTGAAAGCAGACTTTCATATTTCCTTCATTATTAAAAAAAAAACAAACAGTGTAATTGCAAGTCATCATTACTCTGTGTGTCTCTTGTTTAGTCAGATCTAGCTGCTCATCATTAAAACTGAACACAGGAGTTAATTACATATACTTAAAATATTAGTTTATTGCTCTTGCTAAATACTCTTTTCCTGAAGACTCTTTTTCAGGGTAAAAATGATTTAAATTTAATCTCCTTGAGATTGGTTTTAGGAAAATAATTTTAAGAGGGTTCATAGATTTATTTTTTTTTGTTTAGGAGTGGAGAGAGAAGAAACATACATGCTATTCTAACAATTTTCTAAGTGGTATTTAAATGTGAGAGTATATGAAAGGTGAGACAGCTCTCAAAGGGCAAGAGGTTTTATTAGGCTTTTGAGAGAACCTTCATCTTGATTTATTAACTTGCAGCAGTCTAAACTGACTGTATGTAGGCACAATGATTATATTTTAAAACAGTTTTTTGTAGTGGTTTCTAGAGTTCTGCTGACATGTTACGTTTTAGATAGAGAAATATGAAATCAGTAGCAATCCTGATCTTATTCAATATCAATGGGTACATTGAGAGGCGTGAAGAGGATAAGACATGAAGAATAGGATTTCTGTTTGAAAGTGGGAGCTGAATTATCTTTTTAATACTAAAAATACTTCATTCTTTTTGCGGTAATAAATCACGTATATTCTTTTCTTCATCTGCAGGATTCATCGAACAGTGAAGATTCTGTAGATGACTCTTCCAGTGAAGCCAGGAAGAAAAAACATGGAGAGTAAGAGGTTTTTCATAAATAATATAATTTTTTGTTATGGCAACATAATGCTTATAATTAGCCAGTCTTAATTTCTCTGCACTTAAAATACCGTCTTGTGCTTCTCAATTTTGATTAACATTTTGAAACATTTTAAAATAAATACTCTGAAAGCAATATATATATAGATCTTAAAGGTCTTTTCCAACATAAATTATTCTATAATTCAATGATATCACTATTCATTTCTAAGCAAGAGACTGTATTACCTACAGTGTTATTGGAAAACATTCATCACCACTTTTTATTTTTAGAATAGTCTTGTTTGTGGCATGTTTTTGAGCTGAAGGTCCTCTCTGAAAATTATTGAAGAAATAGAAAATTACTTAATTAGCTTGTCTCAGATAAAATTTCAATTGGAATCCCATAGTTAATGCCTAATTTTTCAATGCTTTAGAGGCAACCTTCCCTCCCAATTATTACAGGTTTGACAGTAATAAACCATCTTGGCTAGTCAATAAATCTAAGTTGAAATTGAGCTGGTTTTAAGCTGTAAATGAAATAGTTTGTGAAAAAGATTATACCTTCTCATTGGTAGTGACCTCTTGTGTGTGGGAGGGGTGGTTTTGGTTTTGTTTTGTTTGTAATTTTGTGAATTTTGTTTGGTTGTTGTTGTGTTGTTTTGTATTTTTTAAATGAACATTGAATAGAAATTGAATTGTTTTCTCATTCCTCTTCTCCAGTTAAATGAATCATCTCAGTATTCAGGGTTGTTAATATAATATCTTCAAGAAGGGAGGGGGCAAAAAGAGGCTGTTATGCCAAATAGTGCTTTTTGAGTGAATTGTCATTCTGTCTTTTGTTACTTAAGAATGTGATTAAACCTAATAACATAATCTGTTACAGGAAAGATAGTTTAGAAACTAGTAACCAAATAACCCCATCTATCCAGTGCTTCAATTTTGATTTATACCTATTTTGAAACAAGTATGTTTGCAGCTGTTATCTGACATGCAGAGCTGATTTCTATATATAAACTTAGTACAGGCTCCAAGCCGTACAGAGTGTGGTGTTCTATATGTTGTCTATATCTCCAAATAAATACAAGTTGTGTATTTGCATAGGGGTGGGGGAGTTGATTGGTTTGGGGTGGGGTTTTTTCTGTTTTTATTGGAGGGAGAGGTTGTTGTTTGGGTGTTTTTTAATTTACAGCTTACAGAAAAAAATCTTTTAAGGAGACAGATGATTCTGTAGCATTTCCAAGACACACAGATGTATTGATCACAATGAAAATGTAATTTGAGGACCACTTCATATTTAATTGAAAGAAGTGTCAAAGCCCTGATTCTTAGCTTTCCTCATCTGAAATGGAACGTAAAGGTCTTTGAGTAATATTTCACTTTTGAAGGACATTAGTACTATTTGATCATCTTGGTCAAAGACCCCCTAAGACTGGTAATAGATAGTAGTATAAAGATTTAGCAACCTTTCAAAAATGCATACCAGATTTTTCTTCCACCCACACCCAAGCAATTAAGATTAAATTTCTCTGTACAAACAGAGTCTGAGTTAAGATACTGTTGATCAGTGGGTACATCTTTCCTCTTGCAAAGTAGAATATCTCAGCTAAGCAGGAGAACAGAGATACGGCCACTGGGAGTCACAAGTGGCTTGCTCATAATATCTTGCATGAGTGTTAAACACTGAATTGGAAGCTCAGTTGGGGCTTTTGGGAGCCAGTGCCTCTGATTGCCATGGTTGAAGTCTTTCTGTGTGTTTCTCAGTCTGATTCTCTATTATTTTTTGTCCCTTTGCTGAAGTTGCTATTTATTCACGAGGCACAGGGGATATAGCTATTAGAGACTTTTGGATTCTGCAAAATATAATGTTATGGTTTTTATGATGATCATAGGTAAGTTCCAGTAAATATGTATCTTTCCAACTAAAGTTATTAAGGATGTCGGGTTTATTCATGTCAAAATAACTCATTTATTAAAGCTGTATTTTATACAGAAATCCATATTTTTGGTTTATTTTGTTCTTTACATCTGTCTCTTGATAACAGAATTCAATTCCTTTTGAAGCCACTTGGTATTTTTACCTGATATCCATCCATTATAATTTTCTGTCATTCCAGTTGAAATTACTATTATAACATTTTTATTTCTGTAAAGAGTGTTGAAATTAAAGCAGCGAGCCTGTGGTGAATGCTTGATTTTAAAAACAAAACAAACCCCCCCGAAAACTAATGCGAGTTACTATTTTGTTTCTCAATATGTACAGTGAAGACTGGCAAATGTCTGGGTCAGAGTCAGTATCAGGAACTAGTTCTGATTCTGAATCAGAGGAAGATAAAGAGAAAAGCAGTTGTGAAGACAGTGAATCTGACTATGAGCCAGAAAACAAAGTCAAAAGCCGGAAACCTCCAAGCAGGTAAGAAGGTCTTGCATTTTAGCTACTCTGGTACTATTTCTAATTTGTAATCAAGTACTGTACTACTATACAGGCAAATGAAAACATTAATATTTATTACAGAACTTGAAGACCTTTTTTAATCTACAAAAGATGTTATCATACCAGTGGTTTATGTTGAATACCTCTTTCCTGTCTGCTCCAACTGAAATTGGTGTAACTGAATAGTCATGAAAAACATGTATTCAGAAACAAATATAGAAGGCTTATAGTTGTCCATGTTGAAACTCCACTGTTGTGTTGTATCTTATTGCCTTCAAGAATTGAGCCAAAAAGTGGCAAAAAGATTGCAGGACAGAAAAAGAGGCAGCTTGATTCGTCAGACAATGATGACTATGACAAGAGAGGATCTCGTCGCCAGGCAACAGTCAATGTTAGCTACAAAGAAGCTGAAGAAACCAAGACAGATTCTGATGACTTGTTGGAAGTTTGTGGAGAAGATGTCCCACAGCCTGAAGAAGATGAATTTGAAACTATAGAGAAGTTTATGGATAGTCGAATTGGCCGAAAAGGAGGTAATTTTATTATCAGTGTTCTTAAGATGCTGCTCTGCATTGTGGTGCAATGTTAACAGCAATTATTCTCAGCTGTAGGTAACCTGTGATGTTTGTAAAGACGTTTTAAAGTACCAGAAAGTAATCCTATTTTGTTTTTCATACTCATAAGGATGTTTCTTTTGTAAGCCTTATAAAATAAAACATAGCAGAACTTAAGTAACTAGAGAAGTGGTCACAGAACTAAGCCTGACAGAGTTCAAGAAGTGTTTGGACAATACTCTCAGGCACATGGTGTGACTCTTTGGGATGGGCCAGGAGTTGGACTTGATGATCCTTGTGGGTCCCTTCCAAGTCATCATATTCTGTGGTTCTGTGAAAGAGAAAAAATGAAGTGGAATATTGCTTAAATGCATAGCATACTGTTACATCACTATTTGTACAGTTTATTGATATTTGATAGGTATAAACTCTATACAGGAGGATGAAGAGAAAATGGAATGAATATGAGAGCTAGCCAGTAGCCTGAATGATGAAGGATGATGTTAGGAAGGCTGAACTATTGAGATTGTGATTTCAGTTATTTATTTTCAAATAGTCCCAATACAGTGCAATGGATGGTGGAATATAAAATTTCAGTGGTATGCTTGCATGTGCATTTCTAGAACTAATTTTATGGATGATGGTAAGGGTTTAATATTTCCAGCATCTGATGAGATGCAGTGTCCTGCTTGTGTGTTGCTTCTTTTTTTTCCAGTGTATTCTTACTCTAGCCCTTTACTCTAATGCACAGTGTCATCGCTGTGTTAAAAGCCTTTTGGACTAAACTTCTTCTATTTTACATGCCTTTTACTATTGCAATGCTCTGTTTCTATATCTGTCCCCTGCATCTGGTTGGGTCCACTTCCTTATTTGGCTCTCCTCGCAGAAATGGGCCTGTTTCTTTCTGCTAGTGTGCTTCAGCTGTAATACCGACTGTATTTAATTAAAAATTACCCCACATAAGATTCTTAAGGTTGGGGGGAGGGAAGTAGTAAAACGAGTTTAGGGAGAAATAGTTCAAGAGCAGCCCATCCCAAAGAGCATGAAGTCAGGCAAAATTGCCAGTAGGCTTGTAGAGATAAACAAGGAGCTCTTGGCAAAACTCAAAAACAAAGAGGAGGTATAGGGAAGGTGGCATGCAGAGACACAATTAGGAAAGCCAAAGTCCACTTGGAATTGAATGTAGCAAGGATTGTCAAGGACAGCAACAAAGGCCTCTCTATAGGTGACAAAAGGAAGACTAAGGAAAATATAGGCATACTACTGAATGACAAGATAACACAGGACACAGAAAAGGCTGAGGTACTGAATACTTTATTCATCTCAATCTTTACTATCAAGACCAGTCTTCAGGAATCCCTGGTCCCCGATATCGGGGAGGGAAAGCTGGAGCAAAGAATATGTACCCTTGGTGGAAGATGATCAGGCCAGGGAATACTTAGGCAAACTGGACATACATAAGTCAATGGGCCCTGATGGAATGTACCCATGAGTACTGAGGGAGCTGGCAGATGTCACTGCAAGGACATTCTCAATAATTTTTGATCATGGCAACTGGGAGAAGTGCCTGAGGACTGGAGGAAAGCAAATGTCATAGAATCATAGAATGGTTTGGGTTGGAAAAGACCTTCAAAGTTCATCTACTCCCATCCCCCTGCAATGAGCAGGAACATCTTCAACTAGATCAGATTGCTCAGAGCTCTGTTCAACCTGACCTTAAATGTTTCCAGGGATGGGGCATCTACCACCTCTTTGGGCAACCCGTGCCAGTGTTTCACCACCCTTGTAATAAAATTTTTTTCCTTATATCTAGTCTAAATCTCCCTTCTTTTAGTTTAAAACCATTACGCCTTGTCCTATGGCAACAGGCCCTATGCAACTAAGCCCCACACAGCTGCTCACTCATTTTCTCCTGTGGGATGGGGGAGAGTATCAGAAAAAATAAAAAGGTGAGAAAATTCATGGGTTGAGATAAAGGCAGTTTAATAGGGAAAGCAAAAACTGCACACATAAGCAAAGCAAAACAAGCAATTCATTCACTACTTTCCATTGGCAGGCAGGTGTTCAGCCATAGCCAGGAAAGCAGGGGCCCATCATGCGTAATGATTACTTGGGAAAACAAACCATCTCTCCCAACTTCTTATGCACCCACAGCCTACTCCCTGGTGAGGTGGTATGAGAAGCAGCAAAGGCCTTGACTGTGTGTAAGCCCTGCTCAGCAATAACTAAAACGTCCCTGATATATCAACACTGTTTCTATCACAAATTCAAAACATAGCCCCATACTGGCTACTATAAAGAAAATTAATTGTATCCCAGCCAAAAGCAGAATGCCCTACTAAAAAGGTTGTCCCTATCTTCTTTTTTATAAGTCCCCTTTAAGAATTGAAAGACAACAATAAGGTGGAGTCTTATCCATGCTGAACAACCCCAACTCTCTCAGCCTGTCGTCATAGGAGAGGTGTTCCAGCCCTCTGATCATTTTCATGACTCTCTTCTGGACATGCTCCAACAGGTCCGTGTATTTCTTGTTCTGAGGACTCCAGAACTGGACGCAGTACTCCAGGTGGGGTATCGTATCACCAGTGGGGAGTAGAGGGGCATAATCACCTCCCTCAACCTGTTGGCCGCACTTCTTTTGATGCAGCCTAGGATATGGTTGGGTTTTTGGGTTCTGATAGCACATCGCTGGCTCATGTCCAGCCTTTTATCTACCAGTATGCTCAAGTCCTTCTCCACAGGGCTGCTCTCAATCCCTTCATCCCCCAGCCTGTATTGATACCAGGGATTGCCTCAACCCAGGTGCCAGACCTTGTACTTGGCTTTGTTGAACCTCATGAGGTTCACATGGGCCCACTTCTTGAGCTTGTCCAGGTCCCTCTGGATGGCATCCCATCCTTCAGGTGTGTCAACAGCACCACTCAGCTTGGTGTTGCCTGCAAACTTGCTGAGGGTGCACTCAATCACTTCATCTATGTCATTAATGAAGATATTAAATAACATTGGTCCCAATATGGACCCCTGAGGGACACCACTCATCACGGATCTCCATCCGGACATGGAGCCAATTCCTTATCCATGAAATAGTCCACCAATTTAGAGAAGGATGTTGTGGGGGACCGTGTCTAAGGCTTTACAGAAGTCCAGATAAATGACATCTGTAGCCCTTCCCTTGTCCACTGGTGGAGTCACTTCATCATAGAAGGCCACTGGGTTGGTCATGCAGGACTTGCCCTTTGTGAAGCGTGCTGGTTGTCCCAAATCATGTCCCTGTCCTCTATGTGCCTTAGCATAGCTTCTAGGAGGATCTGTTCCATGATCTTCCAGGGCACAGAGGTGAGGCTGACAGGTTCTTAGTTTCCAGGGTCCTCCTTTCTACCCTTTTTAAAGATGGGTGCAATGTTTCCTTTTTTCCGGTTACCTGGGACTTCACCTGGCTGCTATGATTTTTTGAATATCATGGAGAGTGGCTTGGCAACTACATCAGCCAATTCCCTCAGGACTCTGGGGTACATCTCATCAGGTCCCAAAAACTTATTTATGTTCAGATTCCTCAGGTGGTCTCGAACCTGATCTTCACTTGCAGTAGGACAGACTTTGCCTCTTCAGTTCCTGCATTGACTGAGGAAAAAAAGTTGTTGAGTACCTTATCCTTCTACTCATCTGTTGTTACCAGTTTGCATGTTGGAGTTGTCCAGAGAGGTGGTGGAGTTTCCCTCCTTGGAGATATTCAGAAGCTATCTGGACATGGTCTTGGGCAACTGGTTCTAGGTGACCTTGTCTGAGCATAGAGGTTGGACCAATGACCTCCAGAAGTCCAATCCAATCTCAACCACTCTTTGATTCTGTAAATTTTATTTATGGCATCCATAGTAATAATTGAATAGTAGGCTATTGAAGTCTCAAGGCTGATTAAGCACAATTCTCAGTATCTGTTATATTCTTAGAGATGAGAAGGACATAGCAAAGATGACAGCAAGCATTGTTAGTGGAGCATTCTCTCTGGATCATTAGAAAGACTAGGAATGCTAAGAAAATTCTGATGAGACTATAGGTTAGGTGCAGTATTTTTTGGTAGCTTATTTTGAATCTTGTTGGTATACTTGTGCATGTGTTAATATAGCTACATCATAATTCTTCAAATAAGAAGACTGACATAAACATTGTAGATATAATTAATCAAGTTGCATCTTCATATAAGAGCATCACAAATTGCTTTCTGCAGTGTGTTTTTTTACTGGTTAATTTATGGCAGTGCATCAAGCCTTATGGTGTGGTTTCTTTATTAGCCACTGGTGCTGCAACCACCATCTATGCAGTTGAGGCAGATGGTGACCCAAATACTGGGTTTGAAAAATCAAAGGAGCCGGGAGAAATACAGTATCTTATTAAATGGAAAGGCTGGTCACACATCCATAATACATGGGAAACTGAGGAAACACTGAAGCAACAAAATGTTAAAGGAATGAAGAAACTGGACAACTACAAAAAAAAGGAACAGGAAACAAAACGCTGGTGAGTATTTTTATAACTATTTCCATGTTGCATATTTTTGTAACAATATAGATGTTTTTAAGTGCCTGTACAAGAGGATGACAAAAGCTCTAAATTTGAAGCTTTCCTAACACCTTATGATCCTGTAAGATTCTGTGCACACCAACTTTACTTGAGCACGTGACAATACTCACACATCTTGTAAAATCAGGGCTTTAAGGAAGCAGCTTCTGCACCTAGATTTTAATATGTGTGTTATAAATGATGTTTTAACAAGATGAGTGGTGGGTTTTCTGGTTTTGTTTTAAATTTTAACTTTTACTAATTTTGTAATTGATTGTATTTTGATCAGAGTTCTTTGGGAATTGCTGCAGAGATTAAAAAAAATCAGAAACGGCTAAAGCACTCAAAACATTACAGCATTTCGTTTTCTTGGCTCAGACTTCTGTCAAAGCCTCAGAACCAAGAAATTAAAAAATTCCTTACATTTTAGTGCTATGGTATGGTATTACAGTTTATTAGTATGTTTAATATAATCTATGAACAGTGGTGGAATTTTTAGTGACTCATAAGATAGATTCTTATAGTGAGCCATCTGTGCTCTTCTGTGAAAATGCCATGTGAAGTGCATTAACTGTATTGAGAACAGATATTGTAAATAATCTGCATGACTAGTATAAGATGTAGCTGATAGTAATTTCTCTTTATAAGCTTCCTCAGTCATCAGTGATAACGTACCTAGGCCAGATGCAACACTTTTATAGCAGGAATTCCAGAGTTGTAGCTTTTCCAAAGAAGTTCTCTAAGCAGCATTCCTGTGGTGCTTACATTCAGAGCTTTAAAATTGCCAGATTTTCTTAACTTTAGTACTGCACAAAATAGTAAGTGCTGCAAATGAATTCCCATTTCAGGCTGAAAAATGCTTCTCCAGAAGATGTGGAATATTATAACTGCCAGCAGGAACTTACAGATGATCTCCATAAACAGTATCAAATAGTGGAGAGGATAATTGGTACGTGACAAACTTCCAGATGGAAAACAGTCTTGCGAATATTACAAGTTTATTGCTTGCATGTTGAATTTATAGTTAAGAAATTTAGGTTATTAGTATCCCTAGCAGCTTAAGGCAAAACCAAATCTTTGATGAAGAGAAAAGTTTTGTTTTATCACCTAAAATGAGTGCTTTCTTAAAATACAGAAAGAAAATACTGATCTAGTATCTCTAATGTGTTTCTGCAGCTCATTCAAATCAGAAATCAGCAGCTGGTTATCCAGACTACTATTGCAAATGGCAAGGTCTGCCTTACTCAGAATGTAGCTGGGAAGACGGTGCTCTCATTGCCAAAAAATTTCAGACATGTATTGATGAGTATTTTAGCAGAAACCAATCCAAGACTACTCCATTTAAGGACTGCAAGGTGAGTGTGTAATTTCAATGGATTTATACAGTTGCAATAATTTTTTTAAAACCTGATTTATTTTATGCATTCAATAATGCATATTATAAAATATTTTTGAATGCTGTCCATAACAGTGATAGCTATATTTATATATGTAGGAAGTATTACTATTAAGAATAGCCTTTGGTGTCCATGCCCATGGCAGGGGGGTTGGAACTAGATGTTCTTTAAGGTCCCTTCCAACCCAACCCATTCTATGTTTCTATATTTGCTCCTACGTATTTTATTGTCATTCAAAGATGAAATTGTTTATTACTTTAATTTGTTTTTAAAGTAACCTTTGTGAATGAGTTCTTGTCATTTCTGTTGTGGAATTCAGATCAGCAAACTAATTTTAGCTTGCAAATTGGTGGATATTGTTATATGGCTTAGATGTTTGTCATGAATAAAGACTAGACTTGGTGACCAAACAGAATCGTACAGCCTCTTTGTTTCTATAAGAAGATATATTGGTAACTTCACTTAGTAGTAGGACTGATGCTCAATTTGCTTTTGACAGATTCTAAAACAGAGGCCGAGGTTTGTTGCACTAAAGAAGCAACCATCTTATATTGGAGGACATGACAGTTTAGAGTTAAGAGATTATCAGTTAAATGGACTGAACTGGCTTGCCCACTCATGGTGCAAGTAAGTATTCTTAAATTAGTCTTGCTGGTTTTAACTTGAAGGCATTTATAAATTTTGCTTGTTTGTTTGTTTGTTTTTAGAGGGAATAGTTGTATTCTTGCAGATGAAATGGGTCTGGGTAAAACAATACAAACAATTTCTTTTCTGAACTACCTGTTTCACGAACATCAACTGTATGGGCCTTTCTTGCTAGTCGTGCCACTTTCTACCTTGACATCTTGGCAAAGAGAGATTCAAACTTGGGCTCCTCAGATGAATGCTGTGGTTTACTTAGGAGATATAACTAGCAGAAATATGGTGAGTATTTCTTTGTATCATTGGAAATATTAGTGGTAAATAAGACTCCCTTCATGTTCCTGTCTTATGCTAATCTCCAATATTTTGATTTGGAATGAGCAAATAATTATTTGAAACATTGCATATGGTTAAAATGCAAATTAAAAGTATAAATTTTGATCTGATCTGAATGACCATTAAAAATTTCATTCTTGTTTAATAATAAAAAGGACTAAAAATGCAACCTTGCATTTGAAAATAAATTGTCTTTTGTCATGCAATTATTTGGGTGCATAAAATAAATATTTAAGCCAAACAGACATAATCTTAATTTGTTTCCTGAAAGGAAGACTATAAGGAACCTTATCCATTAAAGCTTGCAAAAAAAAAAAAAAAAAAAACCCAAAACCAAAAAACCCAAAACACACAAAGAAATCCACAAAAAACTCCAACCAAACAAAAGCTAACAAACACTCCACCACCACTGTTTAATAACTTTAAGAAAAAAAGCTTCACTTGTTATGTTCCTTGATCACGATCAGATTCTTGTATGTCATTTAACATCTATATTGCTATAGTACCTGAAGTCATCCTGATCAATAGGACCATTTTTCTCTAGCTTATAGTTTGCTTGATTCTTCTTCTAGATAAGAACTCATGAATGGATGCATCCACAGACCAAACGATTAAAATTTAATATACTTCTAACAACTTATGAAATTTTGCTGAAGGATAAGGTAATGACCCTTACTTCTTCAGGGGGATACAAATAATTTGTACAACGTAAAATTCCTTTAGAGTTGGCACATATTTAGGTTCTGAGCTGTTAAATGGATGGGGGAGTATGACGGCTTTACTCTTGGAAGTATGAACGTTGTTTTCTTTAAGCGCTTTTAGATTTTATGTATGTGTGGTTAGACTTTCTGCCCCCTCCGTTAACCCACATATCAAGTGGGTAAACCTTTTTTTTCAGTTTGCTTGTGCTTCACATTGTTACCAAAATCTGTAAAGAAAAAACTCCATAACACCAATGTAGCATGAAGAAGCAGACATTCTTTATTTGGCTGAATGCATGAGGGGATATCTCCTCTGAAATACATGCTTAGTACAGGAAGCTTCCTGTTTATATGCTATATTTTACATACGTATGCATAGGTTTTCCCAGAAAAAACATACATATGATAATAATTTCCCTGAAGTCATTAACATATGTTCCCTCTCCTTTATGCATGTGTTCTGTTCTGGGGCTCTCTGTCATACCTGACCGCCTGGTGAACTAGTAAAAGTTGGCACAACTGGGCTGGTTGCTTTCCAGCTCTTCTTCCTACAGAATAAGCATTGTGTGGTTCCATAGGCCAAGTTTTTTGAAGAATAAGGATTGTATTAACCCACCAGCTGCAAGCAATTCTTCATCTGGCAAAAATATTGCTGTAGTAATTTCTTTGCATCTCAAAATCTTTACTTTCCTGTTAGTCATCCAGGAACTGAAAAAACAAACCAGTCCATGGCTCCAAGCACCTGTGATTCACAACTCTGAAATTTCATGGGGGTTTTTTTGTATTTGTGTGTGCAGTATTACATATATTTATATTACTACTCTCTTCCTGATGGTAGCATATAAAATTATTGTTAATCCTAATAGCATATGATAATTATAATAAAAAATTCTGCTTGCTGACTTTCTATTTAATTTGTTTGTACATGCTGAAAAGAAGAGAGTCAATAGTGGATTTATGTTGGGATTTTTTGTCAGTTGAAAATGTAAAGATCAGCTTTTTGTCTTCTTCCTCACCCTAAGTATAAACTTGGTTTATACTTTCTTTTTAATGTTGGGATGCCTGCATAGCCTTTTGAATCTAGCAAACATAAAACCTCTACTTAATATCAAAAACATATAGGTGTCCTTTTCTATTAAAATAAAAGGAGTGATGGTGTATATATAACCTCATGTAAAATGTCAGACATTGCATAATATATTAACTTGTATGATGTCTTTCCCTCTCCCCAATTTCTTGAAGTCATTCCTTGGTGGTCTGAATTGGGTATTTATAGGAGTTGATGAAGCTCATCGTTTAAAAAATGATGATTCCCTTCTGTACAAGACTTTAATAGACTTTAAGTCTAATCATCGTCTTCTTATTACTGGAACCCCTCTGCAAAACTCCCTTAAAGAGCTTTGGTCTTTGCTGCACTTCATCATGCCAGAAAAGTAAGGAATTTGATGGGGGGGTTTTGTTGGTGTTGGGGGGGTATTGTAGTGATTGGAGAATCAATAAAGAATTGCATTGTGAAATAGCTTTAATGTTTTTTATAAAATAGATGCACATATTTTTCATGCTGCTCTGGGTAAATTGTTTTGGTAGCAGCTGTCACTTTTTCTGTTTTGGCAGTTCAGGAAAAGGATGGATTGATGTATGGCTGAAAACCTTGAAAACATGCTTCATCCTTATTTAAAACGAAAATCATATGGATTTGCTGTAGGGAAATAGAATGGAGCTGAGGATGTCATCTTTTCTGTGTTAGCACCATGAATGAAAACCTCAATGCCCAATATCCAGTAATTTATTCAGGCACATGGTGTGATTCTTGGGGTAGTCCTGTGCAAGGCCAGGAGTTAGACTTTGATTATCTTTGTGGGTCTCTTCCAACTCAGGACATTCCATGATTCTATGATTCAGGCAGCCAATTTCCCCTTAGGATTTGCATAGAATAGGTTGACATTATTCTATACTAACCTCTGTTTATATTTGGAATAAATAAGAGCACATCTTCCATTCGAATATCTTGTAAATACAAAGCATTGTCGCTTCAATTAATTTCGGTGCTATGCATTGCATTGACTTCTTCAGAACCTTACAAACAAAGCCACTAAGTTTGTTGTCTGGCACCTATTCTTCATTTGATCACAAAGTGCATTCTCTTAGTCTGTTAGCACATACCAGAGGATAATCACATTTCAGCTAGTCCATACAAGCTGCAAAAGGTATGTGGTCTACTCTCTTGCACTTCCTCCAGCTATACAACTAATTTTCATGCTACTCTTGAGAAATATAATTGAATTTCTATATCCTTCTACCTGTGTTTCCATGCAGAAAAGTAAAATCTTGTGTTTTCACTGAAGAAATCAAAATTCAGGACTTTGTTTTGAATTTTCATTCTGCAAAAGTTTGTTAATTTCCATTCTCCTATTTGCTGACAAAATATTTGGAATTTCCTGTGAGATGCAAATTCAGAAACTTATTAAATAAAACAGAGGGGAGTAGTGAAGAAGTCTATTTGT
The DNA here is from genome assembly GCF_012460135.2 of Molothrus ater. NCBI lineage: Eukaryota > Metazoa > Chordata > Aves > Passeriformes > Icteridae > Molothrus > Molothrus ater. The sequence goes on along the minus strand of NC_050510.2, from coordinate 1,292,314 downwards.
GTTTGTGCACATGGTATATTAATGGTCTTTGTGTGTCTGTGTTCATGGTATGTCATTATTTTACCTTTATTCTTTCTATGTTGAAGGTTTTCTTCCTGGGAAGATTTTGAAGAGGAGCATGGCAAAGGGAGAGAGTTCGGTTATGCAAGTCTTCACAAAGAACTTGAACCATTTTTACTCAGAAGAGTTAAAAAAGATGTAGAAAAGTCTTTGCCTGCTAAGGTTGAACAAATTTTGAGGATGGAAATGAGTGCATTGCAGAAGCAATATTACAAGTAAGTAATGACACTTTTTAATTCCTGCCATTTTAATGACATCTCTATATAAAAATTACTGAAGTGTAATAGTTTTCATAATGCAGTTTTAACAGATATTTTGAGAGCTTACATCTTTCATATTTGCACAAATTTTTAGAAATTACTTCCATTGTGCACGTTCTGTATCATAGGTGGATTTTAACCAGGAATTACAAAGCCCTGAGTAAAGGTTCAAAAGGCAGTACCTCGGGCTTTTTGAACATTATGATGGAACTCAAGAAGTGCTGTAACCATTGCTACCTCATTAAACCACCAGATGATAATGAATTCTATAATAAACAGGAAGCCTTACAGGTAATACCTTTAAAAAAAAAAAAGTTAAGTGATTTTATATCTCTAATATGCATGCAATGATTGTATAGTGTTCTGTCAATTTATTTGTTCTTATTAAATTATGTTAAGAAAGACCGAGTTCTCTATCAAATGTGCATCCTGAGTTTTACAGGTAAGTGAATTGATTACCTTTCTGTTTGTTTCTTAACTGGAACTGAATAATTGAGAGATCAATACTAAATAGAATATCCTTGGCTTGAATTATGATCAAAATAAAAAAGAAATAGTTTGAAATAGTCTGCATTTTCAGACTAAATAAACTGAAGACCTATTTTAAACCCAGAATAAAATAAAACAGTTAAATAAACAGATAAATTGAAGATAAATGCAAATGTATGTGTCTGGCAGTGGTACACCAACAATCCATGTGATAGCAGAAAATAATCTGCTGAATCTCTTTAAGCTTAGTCTACTTGTTTTGTTGTTATAAATGAAAGCAGTTATAGCATCACTACCAAAGATGGTCTGTGATTATGTTGTGGGTTTATAGTTTGGGTTTTTTGTAAAGGTTAACTAATCTTTGTACTAAAACTGTTGAGAACCACAGCAACAAATAAAAGGACTGTTATAATTGATGCAGTTTATAACACCATAAATGTTTTGAAAGATCAGGGTTTTTTTCTGTAAACTTTGAAGTTTATAATGTAAAATCTTTCCCAAAACTACTTGACTGAAATCACAAGTTGTCACTGCACAAGCTATTTTATATTATAAAATGCTTTTCAAAGCTAAAGGATGTTTGCAACTTGGCATACTCTTAACTACTCAAATTTATAATTAATCTCATCAGAAATGTTCAGCCATTATTGCTAGTAATTGCCTACTTGTAACAATGATTTCCTTGGCTCATCTGATTAAACTTTGTTAGCTCTAATTATGAATGATACATCCTTCTCATTTCTGGCATAAAGAATAAAAGCACCTAACTCCCAATTTTTTATTTCCCAAAATTCTATCCTGAGCCTCTTCAGCTAGAGGCCTAATGATTTCATCATTAAATTCAGCATGCCACCTGAGTTTCTGTTCTAATTGTTTCAACTGGAGCTGAGAAGGTTGAACATCATAACCCAGCTAAAGCATGTTGACTTCTATTAACAGGATTCCTCTCACTTTTATCTTGTCAGAAAAGCTTGACTCATTAGGCATTGTTTAAAAATACTTAGAGGATCAAGTAGCAATGCTTAGGTCTGTTCAAAAGACAGAAGGTGAGGAGCAAGTAGTGCTAAGGTAGTCAGGTAATCTCATTGTTTATTTGGTGGAAGAGAATTTGAGTCTGCACTGTAACTGCTCTAACTCATAGCACAGTATATTTGCCTAACGTTTTAATGAAATGTTAAGATGCTGTTTTATGAGCCAGAGCTGAGAAATGCTTTTATTTGAAAAACATGCTAGTGGGTACCCCTGTTGATTTCAGTTAGAGCACTTAAAGCTTTTATAATGAGTTTTTACAAGATCAGGACTGACTAAATGCTTATACAACTTTTATGTTCAGTTAATGAATGTCTAACCATCTGCAGTGAATGTTAGTGTTGAGGTGAACTTACTTTGGGATACATGCTTTCTTGTCTTGTAGCATTTAATACGTAGCAGTGGCAAACTAATCCTTCTTGACAAGCTACTGATTCGCCTACGAGAACGTGGCAACAGAGTACTGATTTTCTCTCAGATGGTGAGGATGCTCGACATCCTAGCAGAGTATTTGAAGTATCGTCAGTTTCCCTTTCAGGTAAGAATTTTGCTGGTAGTAGTCAAGAAGCCTTGATTTTTACCATTTTATCTTTTTAAAAGTGTCCTTTCTGTAGAAAGATTTATGAAAGTTTAATTTTTCTGTACAGTAAAAGACTAGTAATTCCTATATGCCTAATAGTATTTTGAAATTAAACTGATTAATTGGAAGTGTTACATTATTCTTATATCCCCCCACCCAATTGGTTTGGCAATTGAGAATTCAAGTTGCTCCGGATAGACTATAGTAGGAGTTCCTTTTTAACTGTATCATTCAATCTCTTTAGAGACTTGATGGATCAATAAAAGGGGAATTGAGGAAACAAGCCTTGGATCATTTTAATGCAGAAGGCTCAGAGGTATGGTATAAGTAGGTGGTTGTTGTTTTTTGGGTGGTTGTTGTTTTTTTAATCTACCCAGCTTTATTTTTTTTTCTTCTCGGAAGTATAACAAATGTCGCACAAAAACTGAAGATAGTATAAAGTGAGGGATGTATTAGGTTGAAATTCCATTGCTGTTGCAGAGACTATAAGGTTTACAAGCCATGCAACAAAAAAAAAAATAAAATCCCCAAATTCAACCGACCAAAAAACCCAAAAAAAACTTTAAAAAGTTAAGAGGAGGTTCAATAGGAAACACAGAATTTATGAAAATGGTGTTTATAACTAATATAACTACATAGTTTTACTTTTAGATTTTTGTCAGTGCTCTTTAGCAAAGTAATTTTAAGTGCTGTTTAGAAACTGAAGAATTAAATTTGTTATGTAGGACTTAATCCTTCAATTTGTATCGGAGCACTGAACTTTACCACAAGTTTTTGACATCAAATACCTACTTAAGCAATGGGCAGAATTAAGTTGTGTATATCTGTCATGGTTTGACACTGGCACAATGCCAGTGCCCCCATGAAGATACCTTCTCCCTGGTTTCTGCTGTGAGATGTGACCAGGAATAAGCAAAGCAGGCTCCTACTTAGGGAAAAAGAACCAGAACTTTATTAACTACTCTACAACTACAGATAAAAAGGAAAACACACACACAGGGAAAATGAAAATTTCACAAGTGCATTTCCTCCTCCCCCCACCAAATTTCCAACACAATACATTTGGTTCCTCAAATCACCAACTCTCGGTCCAGCACCACCCTTCAGACAATCAATCCTCAGTTCATCAAGAGGAGAGAAGTCCTTCTTGTGCCATGGGCTTCCCCTGGAAACACAGCTGAAGCCTCGTGTGTTTCTGTGTCACTCGTGGCACCGCCCGGAGTACATCTGCCGTCGTGACTTCTTCTTTTTCATGTTCAGTGCTCTCACCACTGAACATGGACCAGAGCCGCTTCTAGGGTTGTCTTTTAAGGATGCTCTGTCCCGATCCAAAAAAGGCACAGTCTCTCCTTTGGGACACCTGTCCCCACAATCTCTCCTTTGGGACACCTGTCCCCCCCATATTTTTTCACCCCCTGGGGCCGAGGGGCATCAACACTGAACCCTCTTGGTTCTGAGGCCATTGCCTCCCCCTAGAATGCAGTCTCTGTATCACAAGGAACATGGTTCTGTCCATGGCTATACAAAAAGAGTCCAGCAAAAGCTACTCCATCATCTCTTCCCACTAAGATTCTTCTCTACTCTTCTACTATCTCTCACTCGCCCAGACCTCTCTCACACTGCCCATTTCCTTCCTCATCTTCCACTCTATCTTCTAGGAAAGGTCAATGTTCTGTAAAGTTCTCATTCTCCAAAAAGGGGTTAAAAGCTCCTACAAGCGGCCGGCTGAACCCCCCCCTCTTCTCCGTCCCAGCCGTGCTGCCGGCGCAGGCCCATGTTTATCAAGCTTCAAGGTTACAGTCCCAGGCACCGGCTGTACTCTCTCTCTCTGTGTCTCTCAGGGGGGGCTGCCTGATGTCTCCCGGTATCTCTCTCTCTCTCTCTCTTCCACCCTTCCACCCCGGGGCTCAGGCCTACCTCTCCCATCCACATGGCTTTCCCCTCCCCCTGCCCAGCCAGCAGCTGGGCCGGGGGAGAGACCCGAACTCTTTCCCGCCAGAAACCCAAGAGAACCCTCCCAGGGGAGAGCTCTGCTTTTAACCCCGTGTTCTCAGAGGCGTGTCCATGTCTCAATGGCCAGGTTAAATGCCAATATTAAAGTCTGAATATCCATTGGCCAAAAACACAGCATCCCAAAAAACACATTTCCTGTCAAACCACCACAATATCCTTGCATAAAGAAAAAATATCTTGGATAGCTTTAAATATGGCTTCTGTTATCTTAATTTGTTGCCTCTTATATTCTTGCCGTGGAAGAAACTGAAGAACTGATTTCTAACCATTGTTTGTGTACCACTTGAAATTCCTGGTTTAGTTTTAGGTTTCCTATTATGGAAGCCATTCCATACCTTTGATAATCTTAGGTCTTTTGTCCTATACTGACAGGGTTTTTCAGTAATAGAAGCATAGCATTTGTCAGTTGCTGCTGAACTTATGTTTCTGTTATGGTTGAGGAGGAAGGACTTCATAACATAAACTTCAGATATTTTTTTAATACAGAAGTTAGTTCTGTTTTAAATTTCTAGTACAGACATACTTGCCTTTTTCTGGAATCCTTGTAGTTGTACTGTACAGTTTTTAAGATGAAAGGGGATCCAAATTTCACATGGTATTCAAGAATGAAGACAAACTATGGAGTTGTGCAGCAATAAAATTGTTACCTGTTTTATTCTTTACTTTTTCCTAATAATAAATTTCATGCTTTTTTTTCTTTTTTTCTTTTTTTTTTGCTAATACTGAGTTAAAGTATTCATGGAAATATTTACAACTCCAAGGACTCATTCCTTAGCAGTAATGGCTTCTATTAGCTTTGACTGCACTTAAATTTATTTCCTATTTATCTTTAGTTTCATATGGTTTTTATTGCCTTTCTCATAAGATCCTTCTGTAGTCCCTTGTAGTTGACCTTGAATAACTCCATATCATCTGCAAACTTTGTCACCTCATTACTCATTTTATTTTCATATTCTTTATGAATATGTTGAAGAGCATTGACCCCAGCAGAACACTTTAGTTTTCTTTACAAAAAACCAGATGTACTTGGGCACACATGAGGCTTTAACAATAAGGGGTGGTGGTGTATTTTTTGGCAGTGTTTTGCTTGTTTTTTTTCTCCCCAAGTGGCTTTTGTTCATCTTCTAGAGTGCTGCTTCCTTTAAACCATGGAGAAGCCAATACCTGTTTGCAAGAGAAGTTGATATCAGTTTGCTTTATACTTATACAAGTTCTGGCTGGACTAGAGTTAATTGTCTTCATAGCAGCTCACATGGTGCTGTGTTTTAGATTTGTGATGTAAACAATGCTAGTAACACACCAGTGTGTTAGCTGTTGCTGAGCATTGCTTACATAGTATCAAGGCCTTCTCTGTTTCTCACTCTGCTCTTCCAGTGAATCGATTGGGTGGTGCACAAGAGGTTGGGAGGGGACATAACCAGGCATATGGCCTGAACTAACTAGAGAGATTCCATGCCTTATAACATCATGCTCAGCAATAAAAAAAGTTAGAGGAAGGGGTTTAAGGAGATTAGCCATCTTTTGCTTGGGAATTGGCTGGGCATCAGTCCTGCCTATGGGAAGGTGGCAAGAGATTACATTTGCATCACTTGTTCTGTTTTGTTTTCTTTCTTTTTCCACTTCTCCTTTGCTTATTAAACAATTTTTATCTTGACCCCCAAGTTTCCCTGCTTTCAGTCTTCCTTTCTTCTTCCCCGTCCCACTGGGGGTGTGGGCAAGAAGTGATTGTGTGGCTGCGTGGTGCTTAACTGCCTATAAAAAATATTAGCTGGTCTAAAGAAAACAGTGAACTGATACTTTTTGAAGGCCATTGATACTGTCCCTCACAGTGTCCTTCTGGACAAGTTGTCCAACTGTGGGATGAGCAGGTTCATGGTGTGCTGGGTGAAGAACTGATGGAAGGGCCGTGCTCAAAGGTTTGTAGTGAATGGAGCTACATCTGCCTGGTCACTATTCACTAGTGGTATCCCTCACGGTTCAATTTTAAAGCCAGTCAGTCCTGTTCAATATTTTTATCAATGATCTGGATGCAGGAGTTGAATGCACCATTAGCAAGTTTGCTGATGATACCAAACTGAGAGGGGCTGTTGGCTCTCTTGAGGGACAATAGGCCTTGCAGAGGGATCTAGATAGGTTGGAGCATCGGGCGACCATCAGTGGCATGAAATTTAACAAGTCCAAGTGCCAGATCCTGTACCTGGGATAGAGTCATGCTGGGCACAAGTATAGATTGGGAGAGGAGTGTGTGAAAAGCAGCCCTGCAGGAAGGGATCTGGGGGTGCTGGTCAGCAGCAGGCTCAGTATAAGTCAGCAGTGAACCCTGGCAGCCAAAAGAGCAAACTCCATCCTGGGGGGCATCAAACACAGTAGAACCAGTTTATTAAATATTAAGCCCCGAATGTTTCGGGGTGTGTCCTGCCTGGCTTCGTCTGGCCTCGCTGCTGGACCAAAGGCTGCAGCTGTGGCGTTTTTCACCCCAGAGATACCTTTGGCTGGCTAGGTGCTGCAGCTGGGCGCTCAGAACAAGTCCAGGCAAAATAGGAACTCAGTTTACCTTTGGTGGAAAAGGTTCAGACGGTGAAGAGAAAAGGAGCGGGTTCTGCCGTGTAGCTTAGATCCAGAGTTTATTGTAGCATGGTAGACCTCTGAATGTGGTATCAGCTCCAGCCAGACAGGCAGAGACCGAACCACGGCAGAGACCACGGCAGAGACCCCGGCCGCATGGTCTCGTGTCCTTTTTAAGCCCCGGGGAGAGGGGGAGGGGACGGACAGGTGAAGGCCAACCAGGTGTGAGCAGGGGAAGGGTCAGGGGATGTGGACGCTAGGACAAACCAATGAGCCCAGGCCTGGGGGGCATCTGCCAATCACACAATGCCTTGCTGGAAGGTGCCAGGCAGGAGGGCAAAAGGGGAGGGGGAAAGGTTGGCATCCTTGAGGGGGATGGGATAGGTGAGACAGGAAATGGCGACACACTGCAACACCAGTTGGTCAAAAGAGGCAATGATCCTGCTGTATTCACTGCTGATGTGGCCTCACCTTGAGTACTGTGTGCAGTTGTGGGCCCCACAACTTAAGAAGGATGTGAAAGTCCTTGAATGTATTCTGAGAAGGGCAACCAAGCTGGTGAAAGGGCTAGAAGGAACGTCCTGTGTGGAGCAGCTGAGGACACTGGGTTTGTCTAGTTTGGAGAAAAAGAAGCTGAGGGGTGACCTCATGGCTCTCTACAGCTTCCTGGGGAGGGGAAGTGGAGAGGGAGGTGCTGAGCTCTTCTCCCTAAGATCCAGTGACAGGACGCATGGGAGTGGTTCAAAGCTGGGGCAGGGGAGGTTCAGAGTTGACAGTAGGAAGCATTTCTTTACTGAGAGGGTGGTCAGACACTGGAACAGGCTTCCTAGAGAGGTGGTCGATGCCCCAAGCCTGTCAGTGTTCAAGAGGTGTTTGGACAATGCCCTTAATAACATGCTTTAACTTTTGGTCAGCCCTGAAGTGGTCAGGCAGTTGGACTAGATTGTGGTTGTCAGTCTCTTCCAACCAAAATAGTCTAGTCTATTCTATTCAAATAGCAATCCACTGGCTCTAGACATGACAAACAACTTCTTGTATTAGAAGTCTAACAAATGTTTATGATATACTTAAAGAAATATATGAGTTCATAGTCTGCTCCACAGAGCAAATAAAGAAGTGTCATATTGGTTCTCTAAAGGAATATTATAGCTAATATATATAAAGCTATTTCTTCTTTTATAATTTCAGGACTTCTGCTTTTTGCTGTCTACCAGAGCTGGAGGATTAGGTATAAACTTAGCATCTGCTGACACTGTAGTTATATTTGATTCTGATTGGAATCCACAGAATGATCTGCAGGCACAGGCTAGAGCTCATAGGATTGGACAGAAGAAACAGGTACATGCGCTTCTCTTTTAGGTATCAAACCTGAAGGAAGAATGAATTATGTTAGCCATAAGCTGTCTGTCTGGCCCATCACAGTCCTCATGTATTTTGAGAATAACTAATACTTGCTAAAAATATCTAAAAATGTTAATATTAATGATTTGCCTTTTAAACATTTTTTTTAAATCTCCCTATACAGAGAGATAGCACAGCAGCTGTAGTATATGGATGGGTAGGAGAAGTTGCGGACTTGTCCCATGTTCATTGGCATTGTATCATTCTAGAAAGTAACTGCTGTACTTAAAGCACATCCATTTTGCTTTGTTTAATACTTTGTACTTCTCTTTGGGTTTCTCGCAGAATACTTCAAGTAGTAATCAAACATAACACATTTCCTTGTGGCCATGCTTGTGCTTAATCATAGAAACTTAGAGGAGAGGTCTAAGAAATTTTTTCAAATATAATTTCTATAGAGACTGTGATAACATGATTGACTGGTTTCATATATGCAATACTAGTTCAATAAGATTTAGATTTGTAATCATGTCTAATATTTCTCCCTGTTGTTGCTCAAGGGTTTTTTGTTAACTTCATCTGTGTATTTTTTCATGGGTAATTTGTGAGCGGGCAAATAAAACCTTTTTTGTAATATACATAGGTTAATATTTATCGGCTAGTCACAAAAGCATCAGTAGAAGAAGACATTCTTGAAAGAGCCAAGAAAAAGATGGTGTTAGATCACTTAGTAATTCAGAGAATGGACACTACAGGGAAAACTGTACTACATACAGGCTCTACTCCCTCCAGGTATATTTGTTTATTCTTTCATATTACCTTATGCTTAAGTATACTTGACTATTTGAGTAAAAATTCAAGTCATTTCACTTGGTTAATAAAAGGCAAAAATTATGTGGTAAGGAGTTATGTAAGTAAAGACTGCAAAGTATATTGTCCATGTCATTTTTTTTTTACATAATAAAACTAGTTTTTATTTAAGACAAAAGGAAATTTGACTCATGGTTATAGTAAATTGAAACTGTTCACTAAGATAAAGTGTTTATGTGAAACTTTTTGTATTTCAGCTCAACACCTTTTAATAAGGAAGAGTTATCAGCAATTTTGAAGTTCGGTGCTGAGGAACTTTTTAAAGAACCTGAAGGGGAAGAAGAGGAGCCTCAGGTAAATGGAACAGTGCATCTACACTTGGTGGACAGAGAAACCTATGAATTGTTTTGTTGTAAAGAGAAACTTCTGTTTCAGGAAATGGATATAGATGAAATCCTGAAGAGGGCTGAAACTCGAGAAAATGAACCAGGTCCACTGACTGTAGGAGATGAGTTGCTTTCACAGTTCAAGGTATTGCTCTGTTCCCTCCCTCTTTCCTTAATTATACTTTCCTTTATTAATGCTATTTTTTGTTCTTCTTTACCTATTTATTGTTCCTTCATTCTTACATCATTCACACATCATGTGATGGGTGAGCAACTGGCTCATGGGTTGGGCAAAAAGGGTTATAGTAAATGGGGTGACATCAGACTGGCAACCTGTCACTAGTGGGGTTCTACAGGGCTCCATCTTAGGCCCTGTGCTCTTCAACATCTTCATAAATGACTTGAATACAGGACTTGAAGGGATACAAAGTAAATTTGCAGATGATACAAAATTGGGAGGAGATGTTGACCCCCTCAAAGGCAGAGAGGCCCTGCAGAGAGACCTCAAGAAATTAGAGAAATGGGCAATCACCAACCATATGAAGTTTAACAAGGGAAAGTGCCAGATTCTGCACTTGGGATGGAGCAACCCTGGATGTATGGACAGACTGAGGAATGAGAGGCTGGAAAGCAGTGCCATGGAAAGGGACCTGGGGGTCCTGGTTGACAGGAAGGTGAATATGAGTCAGCAGTGCCCTGGCAGCCAGGAGGGCCAACTGTGTCCTGGGGGGAATCAGGCCCAGCATCGCCAGCCTGGCAAGGGAGGTGATTGTCCCGCTCTGCTCTGTGCTGGTGTGGCCTCACCTTGAGTATTGTGTGCAATTTTGGGTGCCGCAATATAAAAAAGACATTAAGCTATTAGAGAGCATCCAAAGGAGGGCCACAAGGATGGTGAAGGGCCTTGAGGGGAAACCTTATGAGGAACAACTGATGTCACTTGGCTTGTTCAGCCTGGAAAAGAGGACACTGAGGGGAGACCCCATTGAAGTGTTCAACATCCTCACGAAGGGACATGGAGGGGCAGGCACTGATCTCTTCTCCCTGGTGACCGGTGACCAGTGACAGGACTTGAGGAAACAGCATGGAGCTAAGTCAGAGGAGGTTTAGGTTGGGTATAAGAAAAAGGTTCTTCGCCCAAAGGGTGGTTGGGCTCTGGAACAGGCTCCCCAGGGAAGTGGTCACAGCACCATGCCTGTCTGAGTTCAAATGTTTGGACAATGATCTCAGGCACATGGTGTGACTCTTGGGGGTGTCCTGTGCAGAGCCAGGAGTTGGACTTTGGTCCCTGTGGGTCCCTTCTAACTCAGCATATTCTGTGATTCTGTGAAATATGTGAAACACTAAGTTAGCTCTTTGGCATGCAATGTCTATTCACCTATACAGGTGTCATGGTTTGACACTGGCTCAATGCCAGGCACCCACAAGGGTTGCTCGCTCACCCTTCCCTGCCACAGCTGGGTAGAGGAGAGAAAAAAAAAAATGAAGGGTTCATGAGTTGAGATAAGGACCAGGAGAAAACACTTCAAGGGCAAAACAGGCTCAACTTAAGGTTGCAAAGTGAATTTATTACTAACGGAATCAGAGGAAGATAATGAGAAGTAAAATAAGCCCTTAAAACACCTTTTTCCCCTCAGCCCCTTCCTCCTTCCCACTGACAGTGCAGAGAGACAGGGCATGGGGGGTTTGGTCAATTCATCACCTGAAATTTTCTTCCACTACTCTGGGAGAGGAGTCCTTCCCTGTGAGACTATGGGGTCCCTCCCACGGGAGACAGTTCTCTGTGAACTTCTCTGGCATGGGTCCACTCTCACGAGCAGCAGTCCTACCACACTTGCTGCAATGTGAATTCCCCCCACGGGCACACAGTCCTCCCAAAACTGCCACAATGTGAGTCAATCTTCCACAGCGTGCAGTCCTCCAAGGACAGGCTGCTCCAGCCTGGAAGCAGGGGCCCTCTCTCTCCACTGGGTCTTCCACTGGATCACAGTCTCCTCCAGGCATCTACCCATTCCAGCGTGAGCACCTCCCCCACAGGCTGCAGGTGGATCTCTGCATCCCCCGTGGATCCCCATGGGCTGCAGGGGGACAGCCTGCTTCACCATGGTCATCACCACAGCCTGCAGAGGGATCTCGGCTTTGGCGCCTGGAGCACCTCCTCCCCCTCCTTCTCCACTGACTTTGGTGTCACCATGTTGTTTTTCCTCACATGTTCTCACCTCCTCCTCTTCTCTGACTAGATGGAAAAACCGTGTGCCCTTTGTTTTGATTTTCGTCTTAAATATGTTATCACAGAGGTGTTACCAACCTTTCTAATTGGCCCAGCTTTGGCCAGCAGCATGTCCATCTTCAGAGCCATCAGGGATTGACTCTGCCAGACATGGTGGAAGCTTCCAGCAGCTTCTCACAGAAGCCACCTCTGAGGCCCCTTCCTCCCCCCCAAAAAAAAATCCAGGCTGTGCAAAACCAATACAACAGGGTAATTACTTCCAGTGCAAGCATGTAAAATACATATTTTGCTAACAAATGTCGTGGTTTAGGGCAAATTTGGAGGAGAATTTCAAAATTAGGGCTCCTCCAGTAAGCAAACCCACACAGCCCCTCCCCCCAACCGGTTCGGGAAGGATTCCTCGGAGAGGAGTGGAAAGAACCTGTTTATTTAACAAGCACAGCACCCCCCAGCACACAAAATGAACAATACCGGATGACACCACTCTGAAAAAAGATGACAAATTCAGAAAGTCTCTCTTGGGGGGTGGTCACTCTGTTCTCAGTCCCTCCGGCGCTGGGGCTGCTGCTGCAGGCCAGAAGGTGCAGGATCTTGGTGTTTCTCAGGTCCCAGTCCGGAGCAGGTTCGAAATGATCAGAAAAAGGAAAGGAGAAACCGTCCAGGAAGAAATTGGACAGTTTAGCTAAACTAGCTAAAGAGCAAAAGCAAGCAGAAGCGAAGCAAGCAAGAGCGAGAGAGCAAAAGCAAAAAGCAAAAGCTGCAGTCTCTGTGTCCCGCCAGGCTGATAAGAAAACCAAAATAAAACTTTCCCTCTTCAGAGCCGGTCTTAAAGGTACAGAACATAATAGCCAACATTACCAGAACACATGAATGGGGATACAAGCATCATAACGCCACCCTAGGACACAAAATAAGAAAGATATTTACAAATACATTAGTCCTTGATTTAATTGTTAGCATACTGGGGAGAGCTGTTTTTAATTTAATGCTTTATGCTGTTAAGCACCTGTAGTACTTCTGAAAACAAAGAATGAAATTTGGATTTCTTAGCTAATGACTTTTAGAAACTTCTTTCAGCCCCCATGTAAACATAAATGCCAGATATGCTTAACTGGATGATACTTATAATATTGAGTGAGTCCAGTTGTGGATGGTGATGTATTTTTGTTGGCTGGGGCATTTTTCCTTTGTTTTTGTGGGTCTTTTTGTTGTTTAATTTTGGTGTGGTTTTGTTTGTTTTTTTTTAAATCAAGGCTGGACTTCTTTAGATCAGTTGAGTAGTAAATAAATTTTATGCTCATCGTTCATTTGCAATATACTGTGATTTCTACAGTTTATTAATGTTTAGTTAGTTCTACATTATTAAACATTCATATTAACTCTGACATATAGTTAGACTTGCTCTCTGTTTTGAAGGAATTTAAACAACAATCACAGCTATCGTGTATGCATTTTATAGTGGTTTTATAGTTCTCAACTTGTAAAAGAAGAAAAATATTCTTATCTTTATATTCAGCCATGTTGTATGCAATGTGTGTGTTTCATTTCTGAAAATATTTTCATTAGAGACAGTCCTTCATGAAGCATTTTATACGTATACATTTTGTGTATATACAAATAAATAAAATGTGTCATTCTGAACTAAGTTTTTCTAATATATTAATTACTGGCTCTTTGTATAAGTAAAGGATGTATTGATTTGGTGAAAATACTTATCTTCCAATATCTAAGGTGGCTAACTTTTCTAATATGGATGAAGATGACATTGAGTTGAAACCAGAACAAAATTTAAGAAACTGGGAAGAAATCATTCCAGAAGTCCAGCGGCGACGAATAGAAGAGGAAGAAAGACAAAAAGAACTTGAAGAAATATATATGCTGCCAAGGATGAGAAACTGTGCAAAACAGGTATCTGGGTTTCTACTGACTAACTGATTTTGTTGTTGTTATTATTTGGGTTTTCTATTGCAGTTGTTTTGGCTTGTACTTTTGGGTTGGGTGGTTTTCATTTGTGGCACCCACACACACACCTCCCTCATTTTTGACAGGCTAGATAACATATTAATAAAATGTTAAGTCATGTAGCTTTGAACTACTTAATCTGAAATTCCAGATCAGCTTTAATGGAAGTGAAGGGAAACGCAGTAGGAGGAGAAGATATTCTGGATCTGATAGTGACTCAGTCTCAGAAAGAAAACGACCAAAAAAACGTGGAAGACCACGAACTATTCCTCGAGAAAATATTAAAGGATTTAGTGATGCAGAGATTAGGCGGTAAGATGTGGGGGGACATGCATGTTTAAAGGGACAAAACTTTTTTTTTTGTCATTTTAGAGTTTGAAAATATGGAAATGAGTCTATTTTGCATTTATTTAGTTTAAATTTTTTATTTTAGGCATTTAAGTCTTTACTCTTGAGTAGTTTGGGGTGCTGATGTAAGAAACTGTTATGTGCAGAATTTGAACCTATTTTGGTGAGGAATAACTTGAGTTAAAAAATGTTCTACAAAAAGGTTCAGCGAGTTTTGTTTTTTTAAATTCCTTGTCATTGTATTTGTGTTAATGTTATATGATGCATTTTAAAACTAAAAAAAAATATTTTGATACATTGTTGTGATTTAACCTTGGTAGGCAGCTAAGCACCACACAGCTGCTTGCTCAGTCTCCTCCAGAGGGACTGGGGAGAGAATCAGAAAGGTAAAAATGAGAAAACTTGTAGGTTGAGATAAAGACAGTTTAATGGGGAAAGCAAAAGCCACATGCACAATAAAAGCAAAACAAGGAATTCATTTACCACTTCCCAGTAGCAAGCATTTACCCATTTCCTGGAAAACAGGGCTTCACCATGTGTAACAGTTACTTGGGAAGACAGATACTATAACACCAAACATTTCCTCTCCCTCCTTCTACACAGTTTTTATTGCCAAGCATGACACCATATGGTCTGGAATAACCCTTTTGTCAGTTGGGGTCAGCTGTCCCAGCTGTGTCCCCTCTCAACTTCTTGTGCACCCCCAGCCTACTCACTGGTGGGGTGGTATGAGAAACAGCAAAGGCCTTGATGCTGTGAAAACACTGTTAAGCAAGAGCTGAAACATTAGCATGTTATCAACAATGCTTTGGTCACAAATCTAAAACATACTAGTAGATATGGTGCTCTGAACAAAATTAACTTTATCTCAGCAAAACCCAGTACATAAGTGAATCTGTGCAGCTGGTCCCACAATATTTGATGCTAAAAATACTTCTTTGGGAGAAGGAGTAGAAATTGTTTTGCTTTACTTTGGTTTGTGAAATGCTACTTTGCTTCTGTCATTTAAGTATTCATTTTTCTCTAAAATACTGTACAGCTTGTAAAGTATTTTTGATTATATAAATAACCTTGAAGAGCCTTGTTTCCTTTTCATTTTATCTAATATATAATGGTTTGCTGCTTTTGTCAGGGATATTCTTATGCTTGCATTCCTTTATCTTTCATGTTATGTTTTCCTAAGTCTTAAAATTGCCGCTAGCTTCTCTTTATTATGAGAGACCTAACATAATATCTGAATTCTCAATTTACTATAAGTCCACATTTGATTTTTATGATTAGACACATCACATTGCTGAATTCTTTGTCATGTGAAACTAATTAGTAAAGTAACTTTTGAAAGAAATTGTATCTTCTGTTGTTTTATTTATATAATTTATTAAAACAAATAGAACTCTGGTTTTAAATGTGGGTTGTCTTCATATAGTAAGCCATCCTAGTCTCTCTAGTTCTTATTTTCTTTGTATTGTCCACATAGCCTTGTACTAAGACTTTACACATACATTTTTAAAACCAATGTAGTTAAGCATACATTTTTTTAACTGCAAAATTATTTTCTGTTATTAGGTTTATAAAGAGTTACAAGAAATTTGGTGGCCCACTTGAAAGGTAAACTAATTTGCTTATATTTGTATAGCAACTTGGTACCTTGTTTCCATTAAAATTAAACACTACACCAAGAAACCTTAGGTTAAAGAGGAAATAGTGTGCCTAATCTTTTGCCTGTACTATGACATGAATTTAATTTTTTTTTCCTTTCATCATATATGATATGTATGTAGACAGCCAGTTTGACAAATCTATACATTTTGCAAGACTGCTTGCTTTTTCTTTATACTTAACCTACTATTCTGTTAATTCTGCATTAGTGACAGTCATTCAGGTTTTTTTGTTTGATAAGTGAATAAAACCATAGACTTAATAATAGTTCCTTTTCTATTTAAAAGAATGTGTTGAAATGTAACTCAAAACTGCATTGATAGGATCCTTTATATTTCCTGTTGTATAGTCCTTTATGTGAAATACCCTTTTTTATAGTTTCTGTATTTTCTTTAGCTGCTTTTAACTGCATGCATTAAAATTTTACACAGCAAGTGTGGATGAATGATAACTTACAGGATCACTTTTCTAGTTTCAAAATCTGAAGGAGTCATTCATAATACTAAAGTTTTAGAGCTGTAAAAACATATTTGTTTTCTTCCAGGTTAGATGCTATAGCTAGAGATGCTGAGCTAGTTGATAAATCTGAGATAGACCTTAGACGTCTGGGAGAACTTGTACATAATGGATGCATTAAGGCTTTAAAGGACAATTCCTTTGGCCAAGAAAGAGCAGGTAAAGTGTGTTTGGGGGTGGGGGAGAGGAATAAAAAGTGTCAAAGAGATATGAACGATTGTTGCACTCTGATCATAACAAAACAATTGTGTTAGGGGAAAACATTAACAAAATGTTAGCATGCTAGGTGATTTAGAAAAAAAGATTTTAGTAAGAAGACTTTTTGGTTTTGTTTTTCTTCCCCCTTTCCCTGAGTGAGTTGTCATAGTAGAATGCAATATGGTTTTGCTTTACCGTGAAATTTAAAATTAATCTGCTAGTATTAACTGGAAGACCTTGAGGTTCTGGAGTTTAATTAAAGCATTTGGTTAAGAAAAATTCATTTCCTATAATTGAATGTCTGCTGCTATAGCATCAAACTTTTTTTTTTCTCTATGTTTGTCTATAAGATATACATAAAAGCTAAATATTTTAATAATTTGTTCCTTTATTTTAAGGAGGTAGATTTGGGAAAGTTAAAGGCCCAACATTCCGAATATCAGGAGTGCAGGTGAATGCAAAGTTAGTTATTTCTCATGAAGAAGAGTTGGCACCATTGCACAAATCCATTCCTGCAGATCCAGAAGAAAGGAAAAGGTATTTTTTTTTCTTCCTAAAGGAACCCATAATGTAGAAAGTTATTCAAGGCTTTTATGAATATATTTAAGCATTCCAGACTGAGTACACTGGGACACTCATGCCACTCCATTACCTCTAAGAACTGGCAGCAGAAATCTGCTCCACATTCTTTCTTTATTCTTTCTTCCCTCTCCTTAGAAGCCAGTATTTGCTTTGACTTCTGAACTGTATTCATTGGGGACTGGGTTCAGTTATTCTTAATTATTCCAGGCTTGAAATCAGACTTGTTGAGGAACTGCTTTGTGTCACCTCTGCCTGAGAGAATGCAATATTTGTCAAAATGGAGCAGATGGTAATT